>NC_072795.1:141835000-142460000 GCF_028583425.1 Eublepharis macularius
CTGCTTTGCCGTGGTGAGGTACCTATTGTTAATCCCCTGGAAAAAAAGGTGAAAAGACACCTTGAGGAGGGATGCCTCCAGAATCCCCCTGCCCGAGGGGGCGGGGGCGCTCTCTGGTAGTTAAGAAGCACGCTTAATGTGCCAGGGGAGGCAGAGGGTCCCCGCATCCATCTCACTTATGCTCCGCCATATTCCTGCTTCACCTTCATAAATGCAGGCGGGGAGATTCCCTAGCAACATTCACAAAGAGGTCGCAGTCTGCAGAACTGGGGCCTTGCCCGGCTGCAGGTGTTTCTCTTGAATGGAACACTTGGCCAGCCTCCGTTTTTCAGACAAAAAATGCCCACTCAGACTGGCTTGTTCTTATTGTGGAGCTGCCCCAGAGGCTCTTTTAATTTGTGGTTCCTTGAGTTTTAACTTGCTATACAAATATATTTTGTAAAAATGTTTAAGCCCCCCCTCCACACACACACACACACACACACACACACACACACACACACACACACACACACACTCTTCCACACAGTTACAAACCAGTTCTCCCTTTCCTTCACTCTCTCCATACATGAAATATCTATTTAACATTTAAATTACATTGAATCGGAAATAACAACTTCGCTTCTTTTTTACTCACGGGTATAAGCAGTGAAGGCCACTGTTGCCTGTTGGGGAAATTCTGCAGAATGCAGGAAATATCAGTAAACGTCCTACGCTGGTGTCCCACTGCAGGGCATCCCAAGAGTCAGCTCTGTATAGCGGTTAGAGTGCTGAATTAGAATCTGGAAGACACGCGTTCGAATCCCCACTCCATCCAGGTGATCTTGAGTCAATTACTCCCTCTCAGCCTACTAATCTACCTTAAGGGCCTGTTGTGAGGATAAAATGGATGAGGGAAGAACAATGATGGGGAGAAAAGCGAGCTATAAATATCTAAATGAATAAAAATCATAGATGCTGTCCTTCCAGAGCTAGCGTGAGCTGTGATGTAGAAACCAGTCTGCGCTGATGGAAGTTCTGGTCATCAGCAATGCAGTACCAGCTTTCCAAAAAAGCCCTTACTTCATGGAAGATTGTTCTTAAGAAATTGACTTTCTTTTCTTGTAGTAGCAAAGAATGAGATAACTTTGATTTGGAAGGAAAACTCAGCTCCCTTAATTGAAGCATGGTTGGAAAAAGTGTGGAATGATTTCATTGTGGAAAAAACACACAACGATCTCTATGTAGCGGAGAAGTTTCCAGTGAGCTCTAATTTTGTGGAGAAATGGTTCCCGTTTTTTGAATATGTTGAAAAACATAACATTCACTCAAAAGAACAAGCAAGCCCCAATTTCTTATCTAGTACTTCTGGGGGAAGGGTTCTAGGTTAGCCTTATTCCAGATGTTTCTAAATGTAGGAAGATTTCTTCCCCTCTCTCCTATACAGTTAATGAAAAACACTCCCCATCAATCCTTCACGTATGTAGCCGAGCTCTTCTTTGGGGCCCGGGTGTACCAATTCAGCACATCAACAACAGGTAGGGCAGGAAACAGACCCGTCAGTGTGCTTACATCAAGATCCAGTTGAGAGCCTTGCCTTCATCCAGCTTCCAGTGGCTTCTGATGAAAGTCAGGGAAAGAACAGTAGCAGGTCACACCTCTTTCTGCGCGAGATCCTGGAGATCTACTGTCAAAGTAGACAGAATTAGACTAAGTAAACCAACAGTTTGACTCAATACACAGCAGCTTCATATGTTCAAGGTGTCAGGCAGTGGCTTACTAAAAGTTGCAATCCAGACTATCTCTTGCAATTAGACATGAGTCCATTGGTTTCAAAAGACTTTGCTGAATATAAACAACCATTATAGTCCACTATCCAAGATGCAATATCTTGGCTGGTACATGAGTATTGTTATGAATGACAGGCAAAGGTTAAGGTACAGGTTAAGGTACACCCCCATAAGGCTACGTGCTAACAAGCCAGGAGGCTGGTGCCAACTTCCCTCAAGCTTTGTCCTTGAGAGCCGTTTCCAGTTTGCACCTGTGGCTCAAGGCCTCTTATCTGACCAGAATAGACAGCACCGACCAGCCCCAATCCCCTAAAAGAGAAAAAAAAGTCTCAAAAGCTATTTAAACTCAAAAAGAAATGAATTGGAGAAATGAATTTCACTACAGGGAGCCACATCTCAGTTACTGGGGCCACAACCAGTAACTGAATAGGCTGGCCTTTGGACAGCTCACAACAGCAGCCCCCCCCAGCCCCCCAGCCACAGATTGGTCCTGAATCTGGGGCTGAGCAGGGATGGGAGAGGGGGTGTCACCCTTCAGCCTCCACTCGGCTTCAGTCTTTGGACCCTGGTCCCATGCTTTGTTGCTAGCATTTTAAAGGGAAAACAGTCCCAGGGGTCTGCGTCTCTCAAAGCTTGCTTGGAGGTTTCACCCCATCACTTCGGGCACCACTTTATTGGAACCCACCCACTGCTCAGGCACTGTAGAGTTGGCCGCTGCTTACAGCTACAGCCAGTTTGGGTGGGGGGGACACCTGCAGGCACGCATTAGGGGGATACATATTGTGCATACCTGGACTAGGGTTTCCAGCTGCAGGTTGGGAAATTCCTGGAGAATTAGGGGTGGAATCTGGGGAAGGTAGGGGTTCAGGGGGGAGGGACCTGAGAAGGGTATAATGACATACAGTCTGCTCTCCAAGGCATCTGGGGGAGCTGATCTCTGTCGTATGGCGATCAGTTGTAATTCCGGGAGGTCTCCAGGCCCCATCTGGAGGTTGGCAACCCTAGCCTAGACTGCAATATGGGACTCCTTAATATTGTTTAGACATAGTATCAGGTTGAACTGCAGTTAATCTAGATGGGGTCTCCATGACACTTACCTGGGGGGGGTCCCCCATGCCACACATCTGGTCCCTTCAGTCCGCCTGTGCCAGACACTTTGGCCTGTGTCCATGTCCTGACTCTGTGCCGCTGGGGGCTTATAAAACCTCAAGGTCCATGCAGTAGAGAGCAGAACCACAAGTGACAAAAGGCACAGATTGGACACTTGTCAGCTTCCCTCAAGTTTTTTCCCTTCACTATGTTTTTATTGCTAAATAACAACCTCAGGCAATGCAGTGTAGTTTTGGGCCCACTGTGGGGAAGAGGGGAGATTAATCCTTTATTGGACCTCATATCCTAGGCCCCCCCTGGAGCAGCTATCTGCTCCACTAATGGAATCATACAGGCAACGGGTTTGTTTCCTCCAGTTGGACAGCTGGGGTGGCACTGAGGTCAGGAAAATGGTGTAAAGGGTGGTAATGCAACTCTCTTCCACTGTGCAACAGCCCAAATCTGAGTCAGGGCACCTGTGGCTGCTATTTACCAATTAAAAACATTGTAGAGAGCTAATCACAGCCATCTTAGGTCAACTGACCCTAATCTCTTCTTTATTTCTCCACAGAAGTGTGTGTGACTTAATTTTTCAAAATGGCACCCACCTGATCTTGTGTTCTTGAGTGTGTATGGGCCAAGCTACAAGTGACGAATGACACAGGTTGAACACTTGTCAGCTTCCCTCAAGTTTTGATGGGAAATGTAGGCATCCTGGTCTTGCAGCTTGGCTCTCCAACTGCTGCCCAGTGGACTTTTCAACTGTCACTTGTCCAACATTCCGCCAAGCGGCCTACATTTCCCATCAAAACTTGAGGGAAGCTGACAAGTGTCCAATCTGTGCCTTTTGTCACTTGTGGTTCTGCTCACATAGAGCCAGTTTCATAATGTTGGCACAGGTGGACCCTTTATACACATAAGCCATCATTTGATGTTACAGCCATTAAATCTCAAGCTGGGTTCAACCGGATTTTGCTCTGACACCCTAGATCTCAAGGGCAAGTAAGTTAGCAATTGATACAAAAGAGCAGGGCTTTTTTTCAGCAGGAAAGCGGTGGAACGGAGTTCCGGCACCTCTTGAAAATGGTCACATGGCTGGTGGCCCCGCCCCCTGATCTCCAGACAGAGGGGAGTTTAGATTGCCCTCCGCGCCGCCAAGCAGCGCGGAGGGCAATCTCAACTCCCCTCTGTCTGGAGATCAGGGGGCGGGGCCACCAGCCATGTGACCGTTTTCTCCGAGGGCAACCCACTGAGTTCCGCCTCCTCTTTTCCCAGAAAGAAAGCCCTGCAAAAGAGTAATGTTCGATATAGCAGCCAGACAGGAATAACCCTGTCTCGTTAACATGGCAAAGAAATATGTTTATGGCTTCAGGGAGAGCCAGTGCGATACAGTATTTAGGATCTCAGACAGGAATCTGTGAGACGCGGCTTCACATCCCCCCTTTGCCAGGTGACCTTGGGCTAGTCACTCTCCCTCATCCTTACCTACCTCATAGAGCTGTTATGAGAATAAATGGAAGAGGGGAGGTATAAATATGCAAACAAAGCAAAAGCCTTTGCCCATTTATACATGTTATACTTTTCATCTGATTGGCTTTCTTTTGCACTTTTTTAACAGTGGACAAAAATTAATGTTTTGCTTAGTAGAGAAAAAAAGCCTAAGTGACTTCTGTATTCCCGAATGGAGTTTGATTAACTGTGCTGCTCTGTGGCAGAATTGTGATCTAAGCAAATAATTATATTAAAGCTGCAATCCTGAGCATTTACACTTGCAAATCAGTTCCACTGAATTCCTCAGTTTTTTTACAGGTAAATATATCGAGAATTGGGTTGCCAGAAACATAATACAGAAGCCTGTGAAAGTTTTCATAAATGATGCTCAAGTTCTAGCAACAGATGTCTAAGAAACTATGCATACTCTTGTTGCAAGCTGTTGTCAGGGGAGTCCAGAAACCATAGCTACAATTCTCAAGTGGTGAACATGATGCAAAAGTCTCCTATACCTTTAAAGACTGTGCAGGAGAAAGAATTTTGGCTGTGTAGCTTTCCCTACCTCTGTATGCCAAGTTGCACCTGCTGGAATTCTACACAACTAAAAGATAAAGAACCCCTGGTGTTCTTCCACCTGGTCACTCAAATCCACACAACCTCCACCATAAAAATTCCTAGAAGTAACACATATAGAGTAGACATGCAAAAAGTTGCTACCTAAAAGGTACCCATTCAGCTCCCTTTATATAAGCCTTCATTGATGCAAAGATCTTCTTAATTATATGCTTGCATAAGCAACGGAACCAAAACCCTTTTGAGATTTGCTCAGGAAGTCCTTCTATCCATCAGTCCCTGGTAAACCTCGTCGCCAGTGTTTTTGCCTTGTAATGTTTTATTCTGTCCTATCAAACAGTAGTTCATCAATACCGAATGCGGGGAAAAAAATGTTTAAATTTTCTCCTTAGTCTCTTTTCATATCACAGACACCAGAGTCTGGTAAATATATACCTTTATGAGCAAAGAAGTGTCTCTCTGTGTTACCACAGCCGTCTTCAAGATCACCATCTTTCCTTTTCACGTTCTGCTCCTGTGCCTTTCACAGCAGCCTGATATGAAAAAAAGGAACCAAGCAAACATCTCCTCACCTCTTAATTGTATCCTCAAACCAGAAAAAAAGCTTAATTTTGGCGTGTTAGGCTGCTGTTAAAACCATAGGAATAATTCCAGTAAACAAAAAAAGTTGGCAACCTTTCACATTATGTGTTAGCGTATATGTATTTCCAGCATGTCAGATCTTCCCATGAATTCTGGAATAACAACTCAAAATAAATAATGCCAGTTCAAAATCAACAGTACACTTAGGTGACGGGAGCCAGTTTTCCTATTATTAGCCACCATGAAACTGGATTTTGTATGAAAAAATACCATCACCGCCCCTCTTTCCCCACCGATCTCATTTGAGAGCCTGAAATAAAACACATGTGGTGGATACTCGGGCACGCACACACACCCAGGAGCACTTCTAAAACAAGACAGGGAGGGCTCACGATCGATCGGGAAAGCCTCATAAAACATGCACACCAAGAGCTTGCAGCCACAGGCCTCTGAGCTCTGCTGCACAAGACATCAGCTCTGCCCTCAAGGCTGTGTTCAGAGTTAGCCCTCCACAACGAACTAACAAAAGCACCTCTGAGCATGTACAAAGTTCATTTCCCTCCCTCCCAAATAACGATTAACTGACCCTATCTTAGGTGAAGAGGCAGGACTACCAGAGTCAGAGAATGCCGTTCCGAAGCCAATAAAAGCTTCAGCCCCTCTCTGGTTAGAAACTCCTCACTTTTCCCGATAGATACGACCCAAACCAGTTGATAGCAAAAGCTCACAGACATTTTGCAAAAGGAAAAAATAAAATACTTTCCTAACAACTGAACCTGCTGTGTGTTTCCTAGAGCCTTAACAACTTTCTTTCAGAGCTTTTGTTTGCTTGAAAAAATAGAATTCCACTCCATTTTATAGTTACCAGGGGCTCTCGGGCAGCTATTCTCCACACTGGATTAGCTCTTCTCACGTCCATATGACAGGCTTTTGTTTATTCCTCAGGACAGGTTTTGTTAATGCTTTAGCAAAAGAAAACAGCGCTTGCAGCAGGTGGCCTCGTTTTGTAGTCCTTACCTTCCCTCCACACAAACAGAGAGACTTCACATCCAGATTTTCCAGGCCAGGATACCTTGAAGGGATTTGACAAGATGCTCAGAAGTCAAAAAGGCAACTAGAAAGCTCTAAGAGCTTCGCCTCCCCTTGGAAGTTTCCACCAGGTAACAGGACTGAGGGAGGAAAGTTCAAAAAGCCATCAAAGCAAGAAGGGGAGAGGGTTTCCTTTAAATCTCCTGGTGACCCCCTCCCTTACACACCACTGGAAAGCCTGAGCGGACACAAAATGGAGACGGGCAGTGAGAGACAGAGATAATCCTGCAGCTTCATCTGATTAGAGAAACTGGGCCTGTGCAGAGCCAAGGGAATGGAGGGGAGGGGAGAGGGAGGATGCGAGGGAGAAAGGAAGGGCCAGAAGGAAGAAAACAAAGGGGGGGCTGAAAAGGGAGGGAGGAAAGTACCAGGGATGGCGGGAGGCTCAGGAGAGAGCGATGGAGGGTGGGAACGCGGGGCTGGATGCAAAGGGGGTCACAGCTCCTGCCCCTTTTGGCATTGTGCAGAAGACAGAAATTGGGCAAGGGGCTGCGAGTTACACAGAGCTGAGAGAAGCAGGCTTTGATGAAATTCTCACTTCAACTCACCTGTCAAAGGTAAAGGAGTTATGATGACCTTTGCCTCTAGTCACTGCGAGGGGTAGGAGTGGGGACGGGATTAGAGTAGAACTGAACTGAACTTCAGCGAAAATCTTCATTGAGGTTTGCTTGCAAAAATAATATCTTTTAGTTCCCTTAATTTGAATTTTATTTTCATCGTTCTTGAAAGCTGCTGGTGAATTTCAGGGTTTTAAGAGGGTGGAAAGGTATTGAATTTGACAAACGGATCCTTAGCAGGCCTCACAAAATCTTTGATTTTAAAGCTTTTAAAAGTACTTCTAAATCAAATATCTAAAGCAAAATTGGAACACAGTTGAAATTCAAAAGCAGGATTTAAAATGCTGATACATTTTGAATGCGGGTATATCCACATGTTGTTGGATGTTGTGCTGTTGTTGCACTATAGTGACCCTCTGGAGATGGGTTTTGCTGTGTGGACACAGCAACACAACAGCAGACTGCTATAGTGCAGTATTTTTCAAGATGGCACCCAACCTATTTCCTTGCATGCGCTTCCTTCTTCTCGAGAGCATCTCTTCCCCAAAGCAAAGAACTAACTGTAGCTTTACCCAGGGCTTTTTTTCTGGGAAAAGAGGTGGTGGAACTCAGTAGGTTGCCCTCGGAGAAAATGGTCACATGGCTGGTGGCCCCGCCCCCTGATCTCCAGACAGAGGGGGGTTGAGATTGCCCTCCGCGCTGCTCCAGTGGCGCGGAGGGCAACCTCAACTCCCCTCTGTCTGGAGATCAGGGGGCGGGGCCACCAGCCATGTGACCATTTTCAAGAGGTGCCGGAACTCCGTTCCACCACGTCCCTGCTGAAAAAAAGCCCTGGCTTTACTGCACTCCACAAGACTAGGAGGCAATTCAGAAGAGGCCACTGCTTTCATGCCTGTAGGGGGCACCCCTGCTGCCTCCAGCTGTGGAGACAATGGTCCAGGGGCCACGTAGCTAATGCAAGGAAGAGACAAAGATGGAGTCTCTTCCCGAAGGACTCCCCCTGCCCCCACAGTCCAGGGCCGTTTCCACACGGCTTACCTGCTTGTGTTATGTCCCAGCAGATCACGCAAAAAATGCGGAAGATCGCATTTTTTTGTGCGAGATTTGCACGACGTCGCGTGACGTCGCACAAATCTCGTGTGAAAAAACGCGATCTTCCGTGTTTTTTACGCGATCTGCCGGGACATAACGCAAGCAGGTAAGCCGTGTGGAAATGGCCCATCTCTCCTCTTGCATCAAAGAGCCCTACTGGGAAGCAAGGGGCAGGAAAGAGGGCTTTCTGGGGTGGGGAGAGAATGCAGCATCTGCTGGATGCTTCTCCCAGGCATGCTTGAAGTGCAACCCAACTAGGGTTGCCAGGGACCTGGAGTCCCTCAACAGGAGATCCCCAGGTCCCTGTAGTCTCCCAGCAGGGGAGAGAGAGCCAGTACTTACCCTGGCTTGCTTTCTCCGTGCACGCATGCACTTCCAGCTCACATGATGATGTCACTTCTGCGAGTGATGTCATCACGTGGGGTCAAAGGGCGCCCCCGGGTCAAAGGGTGCCCTTGTTGCTGCCGCCACTTCTCGCTGCAAGCTCTGCCACTGCCACCACTACTCACTCGCTCGCTCTCATTTGGTGCACATGGGCTGCAGTGGCAAGAGGCAGCAGTGGCGGCGAGAGCCAGAGGCAGTGGTGGTTGTTAGAGTGAGCAGCACACGCTTGCAGTGAGAGCCTGCTCTTGCTGATGCCACCGCCCACTCTCATGCGTTGTGCTGCCAAGGGAGGGGGCTCCCCAGGGAGCACGCCCTGCACCATCCACGTAAGTGGGCACAGAGGGGAAAGGATGGGATCTGGGGATCCCCTGCCCCCGATGGGGGAATGGCAACCCTAAACCCAACTCGCCTCAAGCCCAACATGGTGGAGGAGAATGGGGGCACTCAGTCCTTCAAGGACAGACCCATCTGACTTGGAGGTAAAGTGTCTCTGAGAAGTAACAACTCAATCACATGCAACTGAGGCGAGGCACATTGCTCCCCTGCCATCCCTTCACCCAGGACACCTCGGCCGTTTCCACACAGCTTACCTTGTTCCAGAAAACAGCGAAATCTCACGCAAAATCGTGCGCGAAGATGCTGTTATCGCGTCTTCTCGCACAATAATAGCGCCTTCTCGTGCGATTTCGTGCAAGATTTCGCTGTTTTCCGGAACAAGGTAAGCCGTGCGGAAATGGCCCTGTTGTACTAATACCCACTGCCATGGTTGCCTTAGCCTGGGTTCAAGAGTAGTGGCAATGCCAGCCCCATATGGGGTGATTGGCCTGGTCCAAAGTTGCAGTTTTCTGCGCTGGGATTTTTTGTTGGCTCTGCCCCTTCCTACCTTGATTTCTCTCCAGAGTTGTGCACGTGTGGTCAAAATACCCTGATTCAGTATCTAATCTGCTTCCCAGACTTTTTTGCATTCTGCCCAGAGAAGGGGGCTGCATCAGCTGCAGAATCGATTTTTCCCTATGTTTTCTGCAGTTTTTATCCATGGCACATATCCCAATTCCCCCCCCCCCAACAAAGTCAAACCAGACCTTTTTGTGAATTGCACAATGCTTTCTTTGGTGTGAGGCCCGGCCCTGGCCCTGCCTCTTGCCTTTTATCCCTCTGCATCCTTACTGTAGTAGTAGTAGGTGGTTTAATTGTATATGGCCAAAGGCCATCACAATACAAAGTTAAGAACAGTAAAAACAGGAATCTATCTTACAAGCATAAAATACAGTTATTAAAATAATAAAAATAAAATACAATTAAAATGGGATTTTAATAAATACCAGATAGTTATGAAAAAAGTTAGGTTTCTGAGGAAACAATCTTGGCCCTAATCTTTTTTGCAGCTTTTTTTTAAAAAAAGAAAAAAAATTGGATTGGTTGCTGTTCATCTTTACTGGCTGAACAGCAACCGATCCAGTTTTTTTCTTTTTTTTAAAAAAAAGTAAACAAAAACTTTGCAACATTGGTGTATATATAAAAAAACTTCACAAGTTTCCTCAGTCTATCAGCTGCAATATGGCTAAACAGAGATTTTAAGAATGGACTAAAAAGCATGTTGTGTGTGCACGTTAACCTCGGCAGTAAGAATTAAATCCATTTTGATTTTTTTTTAAACGACAATGTTGCAACGTTGCCATGATGGTTCATCAAAAAACCATTGTATATTAACAGCTTTATTAGGATGTACATCTTTATCGAAAACTGGAAGCAGACAGACTGAAGACTCAGGCCCAACAGTAACCAATTTATACTTGTAGAAACCACACCCACTTGTACAACAACCAATACAATGTAAGCAGCTCGAATCCTTCGTTTGCATGAACTACATACAAGTATCTGTTTTTCAGCACAGCGATTGGCTACAAGGCAACAGTTCTGATTGGCCGTGCCATCACCCAAACACCAATAGTTTTGTAGGCCTCAGGAGCCTCCGTTCTACTCAAGCAATACCTAACCAAAACCTTACAAGTTTCCTCAGTCCGCCAACTGAGGAAACTGACCTGTCCTTAGCCGATCAACTAATGAAACTCACATGTCCTTAACTGATCAAATGACGAAACAAAGTCCACAGCAGAAAGGGGGCATTTTTCTAGTGCAAAAAAGAGTAAACAGACCATTTTGGTTTGACTCCCTCAAGCATGGAATTACAGAGGCCCAAAGCAGATCTGATCATGGACTGAACACCAGAAGACCCGGTGTGCGTGTGCATGTGGAAAACACCCATCTCTTACGATTCTACTCGAAAGGTAGAGTTTTGCTCCACCTTTCCTCCCCAACTGCAGCGTTTTTTGTTTTTTAGCTTCCACACATCGTCATGCTAATTCAAAATAATGAAGCCGACTGGAAGGAAAAAAGGGCCCTGGAAAAGGGCCCCACCCCCACCCCCCAAAGGAAGGAAGGAGAATGAGCTGGGGTGGTCTGGCCTTGCCACCCATGAGGCTGGACTGGATGCCTCCTTTGCAGGAGCAGCTTCGGGTGGATTGCACCCGGCCCTCGTTTGAAGTTGAGGTGGCCCCCATGGGGAGGCGTGCCCCCCAAGGCCATCAGCCCCTCATGAGTTTTCCTAGTGCCGTAAGGGCCGATCTGCCCTCAGCTAAGCCCTGTTTTTCTTTAGGCCTTCTTTCAGCCCCTTAAAAGCTTTTAGCTGTTAAGGGGAAGAGGAAAGGGTGTGGACAGGGTTACCAACTCCAGCTTGGGAAACTCCTGGAGATTTAGGGGCACTGCCCCTGGAGAGGGCAGCATTTCAGGAGGAGAGGGAGCTCAGCAGTGTTAAACAGAGCTTCTGCCTTTCTCACTGAGACTCAAGGGGAATTACACAATATGGGTTAGTACAGTCAATTTCAAGGACATTTCAATAAACAATGTAATAGGACATATGAATGCAGTTAGCCGAGATTTAAAACCGGTAGAAAGCCAATAGAGTTGAAGGACTGCTGAAGAGAAGCAATTCTAAGACAGACATCTCAAACAACACAGCAAAACCCAGTAGAACCATACTTCAAGCAACAAAGAGTACATAGAAGCACATAGTAGTAAAGTCGGTCCGTATCTCCCGCAAATGATGCAAAACTGAATTATTCTATAGTGCCTATCACCTTCCTATCTGATTAAAAAAGCTCTCCTGAATAATTTGGTTTTGCATCATATGCAGAAAGCCACAAGGTGGGGGCCACCACAGAGAATGTGTGTATATGGGCAGCTGTTGATTTTGCCCATCTGCAAGGTGATGCCTGCAGAAGGCCCTGTTCAGAAGCAACAACACGTGCTCCCGGTGCTGCATGATGACGTCATTTTGGTGATGTCATCACGCAGGGCGGAGTGGCGGAGGCAGCGTGCGGGGCTGGGAAGCTGCCCGCGCCATTCACCTCCCTGCAGGCGAATGGCATGGGCAGCCTTGCCCCACGCTGCCTTTCACCTGCCCCGCAGGACAGGGGGCGCCCGGCTTGCCACACGCCCCCTGTCCTGCAGGGCAGGCAAAAGGCAGCGCAGGGGGCTGCAAGGCTGCCTGCGCCATTTGCCTGCCCCACAGGACGGAGGGCAGCTGGCTGCCCCCTGTCCTGCGGGGCAGACGAATGGCATGGGCAGCCGCGCTGCCTTTTGCCTGCCCTGCAGGACAGGGGAGAATGGCGCAGATGGCCACACTGCCTTTTGCCTGCCCTGCAGGACAGGGGATGCATGGTAAGCCGGCTGCCCCCTGTCCCGCGGGGTAGGCGAAAGGCAGCGCGGGGGGCTGTGAGGCTGCCTGCACTGCTGCCTGCACGCTCCGGCAGCTGGCAGCTGCTCCCAGCGCCCCCTCCCTGGCGGCGCCAGGGGCAGATTACCCCCCTGCCCCCCCTCAATCCGGCCCTGTTCAGAAGAGCGAAGCTGCCCTCATGGTCTGACATTTTGTGCTTGGCTCGACCTGCTGTGGCAGGCATCATATCTATGAGACCGCCTCTCCTCATATGTGCCCCAGAGGACACTCCGATTGGGAGGGAGAAACATCTATTGGTGGTCCCTGGCACCAAGGAGGCCCACCTGGCCTCAACCAGAGCCAGGGTATTCTCGGTCCTCCAATGGAACTGATCTTGTAGTCTGGAGATCAGTCATAATTTTGGGCGAACTCCAGGATCCACCGGGAGATTGGTAACACTTGTTGTGGTGAGGCCCGGCAAGATTCTTGCCATATTCTCACTTCTGTGGTGACACAGTGCAAAGGAAAGTGGTGAGGCAGGGTGACGACAGCAGCACGTGGTAAGGGGAGACACCGCGAGGATGTTGTCCCCACAAATCTCTACACTGCTTGCTCTCGCTTCCACATTTCGTTCTCCTATGTGAAAACAGCCTTTCTTATTGTCATGATTTTAATCTTGGCCAAATTAGGACGGGGGGCTTTCTTTGCTGCGTTGATTACCATCTGAGCGTGGGTGTGATCCTCCAACTATTTTAGCCAGATATACTTGGATCAGCCAGCAAACTGCTGTCTGGTAATTTCTTGCAAGCAGTCATGGTTCTGGTTGCAAACCCTTCTGTGTTGGTCCACCGTAACTGCAGAGTGTGCACTGGAAAGCTTTTACTGTTCATGTTACAGCCCAAACCCATTTAATCCAGTTGAACAGCACCTGTTCCATTTAAGGCCAGCTTAAAGGCAGGCTTTGTGTGTTTTCTTTAAAAGCGGATGAACACTGTGGAAATAATGCATTCCTCCAGAAAAGAAATCCTGTTTTGAGGGCAGCTTTGTTCACTTGCTTGAATTGTATCTGCCACAGTCAATTTGAATCAAGCCTTAGGAGCCCATATTGAAAGGACGGTAAATGGAGCATGTTTACATTATTCCTTAAGAGTTATATTGGCTTGATTTTTTAAAAGCATAATTTGGGACTTCATGGTACAAAGTAAGGGTGTTTTGAGACAGGTTTGCCCCAGCCTGCATTACTTACATTCATTGAATCAGTACATTTGACATCCACAAAACCACTTGGGGACTCTGCTCATGCTCATGCTAAACCGTGCGCGCCCAATGCACAGGTGGGAGAACCGTCC
The DNA here is from genome assembly GCF_028583425.1 of Eublepharis macularius. NCBI lineage: Eukaryota > Metazoa > Chordata > Lepidosauria > Squamata > Eublepharidae > Eublepharis > Eublepharis macularius. The sequence continues at coordinate 141,848,691 of NC_072795.1, forward strand.
CGAACAAACCCATTCAGTGCCAGTTCGTGGCCCAGGTGCTGTAACACCTTTAATTAACAGATTCTGTTTCTACTTAAACTTGTCTTTGTTGTCTTCCTCTATATGTTTCAGGAAGACAAATATATACATGCATTTGAATACAATCAGCTGTCTGTTTTCAGCACTTATAGGTCACCCTGTATTTATTAAATCTCAGCCACCCTGCCCCGTGGATCCCGAGCATGTTGAGACGTAGGATGCAACGGGGCTTAGTAGGCTTTAGTGTTGTATTGATATGATTGCTACCAGTGTATTATATCTGTTTTATCATGTGTATTTATATGCTGTTAATCCGCTCTGAGCCTGCTTGTGGGAAGAGCGGACTATAAATAAAATAATTAAATAAATGAATGAATGTCCTCCAGGGACTCAAGGCGCCCTACATAGTTCCTCTCTCATTTACCTCTCACAACAACCCTATGAAGTAGGTTAGGCTGAAAATGTGACGATGTGACAGGATCAGAGTCACCCAGTGAGCTTTGGGATGGGGGAGGATTTGAATCTGCCTCTCCTCACTCCTAGTCCGACACCCAAACCACTGCATTCTAACCCAGGTATGCCTGACCATCCTAAATTTGCAAGCACTTTGGGAATTTTCAGAAAGGTGAGTGGGTGCCAGGCAGTGTTCCCACTAATGTGAGCATGTGAGCAATTGCTCACAGATTCTGACTCCTCCGCTCACAGCTTCTCAGATGTAGCTCACAGACACTAACCCTCAGGCAGCCCCGCCCTCCCACTCAGCCAGCATCTGCAGGTGGGCCCTATAGGGAAGGGGCAGGGGTGGAGCCTCATCCCACTTCTCTCCTCCCTTCCTGGCCATGGCTGGTTTGGCCCCCAGGGGGGTGCCAGAGAGCACCTCCAGCCACTGCTGGCTCTCTAGCTGGGGAACAGAGCAGAGCTGAGAGATCGGGTCTGGCCTGACCCATGCAGCCTGAAATCGCTAGGATCCCCTCAGCCCCAGACAGCAGAGGAGAGGAGGTAGCACCTCAGCCACCACCATGGTGAAGGCGTCATTTAACTTGGCCTTGGCGCAGAAGGAGGCTGAAGAAGTAAGCATTGACTCACAAAAGCTCATCTTGAAATAAATGTGCTAGTCTTTAAGGTGCCATTGCGTGTCTGCTTTATTTTGTAGCAACACACTAATACAACTACGCCTTTGTAATCAGCATGGACATAGCCCTTTTTATTCAGAAGTATACTCTGATTTTTGTGGCCCTTTCACCTAATGGCTTTTATTGTGAAATTGTTTTGACTGTAATCAAAACAATTTGATTGTAATTTTTTTTAAAAAGGAGGTGCACTCAAAACTTTAAGTTGCTGTTTCGGCTCAAAAAGTAGATTTTTAGCTCAAAACACTGCAAAGCTTAGAGGGAACATTGGTGCCAGGGCTTTTTTTCAGCAGGAACATGGTGGAATGGAGTTCTGGAACCTCTTCAAAATGGTCACATGGCTGGTGGCCCCGCCCCCTGATCTCCAGACAGAGGGGAGTTTAGATTGCCCTCTGCGCCACCGAGCAGTGCGGAGAGCAATCTCAACTCCCCTCTGTCTGGAGATCAGGGGGTGGGGCCACCAGCCATGTGACCATTTTCTCTAAAGGCAACCCACTGAGTTCCACTACCTCTTTTCCCAGAAAAAAAGCCCTGGTGGGTGCCATCACAAAATGGCTGCCGTGGAAGGCGGGTTGGGTTCTGCCCTTTGATTTGGGGAGCAGACACTGTTTGGTTTCAATTGTCAAAGGAAGGGGAGGGTGCCCCGAGACACCTCGAGCCCAAGGATACAAAGAAGTCTATGTCTCCGGCCAAGCCAAGGATGCGCCGTTGTGAATCCCCTGCCCCAGAATGAGCTCAGTGGTTTGCTAGTTAGCCAGCTGAGAAACAGCAAACCAACATTACCAAAGGTTTGTTTTGACATGATTGATAATATGGGTTTGGTAGCTGTTTGGAGACCTAAAAATTGGGGACTCAAGAGAATATACATTTTACTCTGAGAGTCATAAATCTTTGTCATGTATAGATATGGTCTGGGTATCAAAAAATCTGGTGACCAAAATTGGTATATTGCTAAAGTCTTTTTCTGACCCTAATCCTGTAACTAGATCCAGAGGAGTTAGCCGTGTTAGTCTCTAGTAGCAAAATAGAAAATTGTAATTGTAGAGGATTGTAAAAAAAAAAAAGCTGAAATAATTTTTTGAATTAAATTTGAATAAGGGTACAGATTTAAGAATGATTTGGGACTAGAGGTGGGCATGATCCAAAAAAAATTACCGATCAAGGTGATCGGGGATTGGCGCCAGCGACAACCCCAAATCACCGATCCACACCGGTCATCTCCCGTTTCCGATCCGTAAATCGGGGAGGCCAAAGCGGAGGGGCACCCCGCTGTTCCCAGCTATGTGGGAAGGTGGGTGGTGGTGGCGACCGCCAGGTCCAGCGGGCTCCCTCAGGGAGCGGACATTCACACAAACACACACACTTAGAGCAGAGGGGGGGAGTTTTTAACCCGGCGACGAGCCGCCTCCCCTCAGGGAGGGGACGTTCACACACACACACACACACACACACTCACTCTTAGAGCAGGGGGGGAGTTTTTAACCCGGTGACGAGCCGCCTCCTCTCAGGGAGGGGACGTTCACACACTCACACACTCACACACACTTAGAACGGGGGGGGGGGAGTTTTTAACCCATCCCTGCCTCTCCAAATAGAGAGAGACACCCCGTCAACATGTTTCAGCCAGCTTTTTAAAAGCTTCCCACCCAATTTTAAAAGCAAGCAGCCAGTCTTCCAAAAGCATATTTTAAACACACACACAGAGCCATGAATGAGGTTTTCCCACAAAATACAGTGTTTTAAAAGCAGGTTAAAAACAGAGAGTGTCAGACAGAAAAACAGCCATTCCTCCTACAAAGCCCCGTTTTTTAAAAAAGCAAAAAATGTTTGGAGTGCCCATGGCTACAGAACACCCCTTCCCCCTCCCTCCCCTGGCTGTCTTCCAACTGGTGAGTGCGTTGCTGCTCTGTGGTTGGAAGGAAGCCCTGCTGATCAAGGCAAGCTGGGCTTCCATTTGGGTTTCCAGGGTGACAGAAGGAGGGCAAACTCAGCTCAGGCATTCCCCTGGCTAGATTACTGGCGCCGGAGTGACTGGATCTCCGATCAGATACTGATCGCCCCGATCAAGCCCCGATCAAGCCCCCCCACAAACGCTGGATCGGTCGCCGTGGACGGCACCGATCCGCCAGGTCCTGATCGAGCGAACGCCATTATCGTGGGTATTTTTCTATTGTAATGCCGATCGTGTCCATCTCTATTTGGGATGCAAGTAAAGCATTTATAAGAAGCCACTTCAGATGTCATAAAAAATGCAAATATTCTGCAAGAAATTTTTAAAAAGGAAGGAGAACTTTAAAAAGGTGCTGGGGAATGTTAAGGTGCAACAAGAGACAAAATGCTTACAGCAACAGCTATCAATGTTAAGAATAAGGGATTATAAGGGAGAATAAATTGAACTTTGCTAAGCAGAGAAACTTCAAATTTGCTAATAAACCAGGAAAGTGGTTGGCATATAGACTGAGAAAAGAGAGAGAGAGAGAGAAAGAATTATTTAAAAATTGCAAGAATGGGAATACTATGCTAACAGAAAATTGGGGCCCTTCAAAAGACCTTTTTAAAGTATTATTCAAATGTATATAGAAGGCAGGATATTTTTTCAAAGAGACTGAATGATCATTTAACAAAACAGAAGCTACCCCCAAATAATGGAAGAACAACAACAGGTGATGAACAGCCCAATAATATGTATTGTCGAAGGCTGTCACGGCCAGAGAACGATGGTTGTTGTGGGTTTTCCGGGCTGTATTGCCGTGGTCTTGGCATTGTAGTTCCTGACGTTTCGCCAGCAGCTGTGGCTGGCATCTTCAGAGGTGTAGCACCAAAAGACAGAGATCTCTCAGTGTCACAGCTGATCAAGGCAAGCTGAGCTTCCGTTTGGGTTTCCAGGGTGACAGAAGGAGGGCAAACTCAGCTCAGGCATTCCCCTGGCTAGATTACTGTGACACTGAGAGATCTCTGTCTTTTGGTGCTACACCTCTGAAGATGCCAGCCACAGCTGCTGGCGAAACGTCAGGAACTACAATGCCAAGACCACGGCAATACAGCCCGGAAAACCCACAACAACCAGCCCAATAACAATGCAAGAAGCGGTGGAAGCAATTAGAAAGATGAAAACTCGGAAGTCACCAGGTCCTGATGGACTATCTGACCAATATTATAAATGCTTTGAAGATGAGATTTTAGTACCTTTGCAAAATACAATGAACTCAATTTTGTTGGGAGGAAAGATGCCGGAGACATGGAAAGCTGCTTACGTTACACTGATACCCAAAGAATGGCAAGAAAAGTACAGTATTGCCTTCAATGGATGACTGGATTGTGAAAATGATGGAGCTAGTGGAGATGGCTAAACTTACAGCTCCAATTTAGAGATAAAACCCTGTCTACTTTCATGGTTAATTGGAAACCCCTTATTGACTTTCTGCGTGAGATGAGAAAAAATGAACTGATGATTTGTGGATTTGATTACTAAGAAGATAAACTTGAGAAAAATAAATAGAAAGGGGGCAGTATTGAAAAGGTAAATTTTAGAGGTATTAAAACTACAAGTACAATGTGTGTAAAGATATAATAGGTGTTGAGAGAGAAATGGAAAATGAAATATGTATTATTATTTTTCTTTCTTTAATTTTCATTCCTTTCTTTTTCTCTTTGTCAAATGACATTCATAAGTATTTACAGTTGTTCCTGGGAAGGTACATTCCCCAACTAAATTCATCAACTTAGCTCCGGTGGACTTTATTAACTAACTGCCCCTTTGTGCAGCTCTAGAGAAAGTTTTGCATTTGCTTCCACACACCCTGGCAGCTGCCAATCAAGGTAAACAAACTTGTGTCAAACCCAGGAACTGATTGTTGGAGCCTTTGTTTTAACAGCTGGGCCACCCCACCTCAGGGCACATTTTACCTATAAAGGTAGAGCCCTGGTCCATTCAAATTGTGCGTGCTTTCTGGCTGCTCCCTTAGGGTTGCTTCCCTAAGTCTCTCCCTCTCTCCGTACATGCTTACCGGATCCAAAGCGCTGTTCCCTTGAGGTTTGCCCTAAGCCTCTTGCTCCCTTGGCCAAGAACGCTGGAGTTTGAAGCTCTCCCTCCGCAGACCCCCTGCTCTCCGGATAGGTAATTATCACCTTGCAAACCCTCAAACCTGTCCCACCTTCACTGCTGCTTTTCTTAGGCCTCTTGTGTGTTTGTGTGTGTGTGCATTTGCCCCTTGAATAAAAATTACCCTTTAATTAAGAACACCGGCTTTGTGTGCGTGTATATCTTTGGGAAAGGACTCTGTAAATTATTGGTGAAGAGATCCCGCGGTTACCGGCCTCTCACATAGCCGTCTTCCTTGCTTGCTAACCCCCCCCCCCAATTCTATTTACTCGCAAGGAGATCAATTCAGGTAACACTGTGGCAAGGGCACCCTCCCGCGTCCCCACCCTCCAATACTTCTACCAGTTGCCAGCTCATGGCAGGCAACCCTATTTGCCTTGTCATCCAGTGTTCAGGCAAAGAGATGCAGGGGCAGGGACAGAGAAAGACATGCTGAGGGCTAAGCGGTGTGAAATTTAAGAGGTCCCATAATATTAAAAGAAGAGGATAATTTAGTAATTTTTAGTACATTTTTTGCATGGAGACATCTCATAATCTGACAACCTAAACTGTAGTTTACTTAGCTTGTACATAGCTCTGCACAGAAGGGATGGCTGTTCCTTACACAAAGACTCTGGTAAGAGGTCCTTCCACAAGGCAGCATCCACCTGAGGGTACCGATCTATGGGTTGTTGACCACTAATAGCCATTCTGCCACCAAATTCAGCCATCTCATCCCCTGCCTGCACAAACCAAGCTGCAGGCAAGACTCCATGGAAGAGGGAGGATTCCAGGAAAGGACGGAAGGAAGAACCCAAGCCCAGCTCTCCGTCTATAGCTCCACACTGTGGCAAATACGTCTTTGAAGCCTTTGATTCATGGGCCAGAGTGTCAGGGTGGCCTAGGGTGGCCAACAAAAAACGCCCTGTGCCTTTAGCAGAGTCTTAATGGGATGTTCTTTACCAGCTGACGTTCTTTGCCTCCCTGCCCTGAAAAACCTTCATCTGCCAGGCTGACCACTTGCCTGCTGATGGTGTGCAGACTCCTGGGGGTTTGCTCTGTTCCTACCACTGCTCCAAGTGGCGGCAGGAGAAAAAGGAAAAATAGGCTCCTGCCTCGCCATCAGCACGTCACTTCTGGGTACGACCTAGGAGTAGGGTTGCCAGCTCTGCTTTCCCTCCTTCTGGGGGGGGGGGACTGGCACTTACCTTGTGCCTCGCCCATGATCCTTTTCACCATGGCACCCATGGGCATGCTCCTGTGCTTTGAGCAGGGCTAATTCTGGCCTCCTTGGGCCCAAAATTTACCCCAGCGATGCGCGGGAGCATGCCTGCAGCCAGCACGACATCACTTCAAGAAGTGCCGTTGTTACGCCACCCAGGAGTGCACGCACCACGTGTGTTCCAGGGGGCCTGTCAGTGGCAGGCGATCTCTAGGGGGCTTGCCACCTCCCCCTGATCACTGGCAGATTGAGGGGCAATGGGGAAACCCCCTGGGAGATTGCCCGCCACCAACATACATCCTGGGAACCCTACCTGGAAGGGACAACAGTAGCTCTGGGAATCACCATAAAGTTTTACCACAGAGTTGCTCTGATTCCTAGAACTACCACTGTCATTTCCCAGTTATACCCAGAAGTCACATTGGCAATGTTGGTGAAGTCACATACCCCTCCATTTCCCCACCCCACCCCTGGACACTCTATCAGCTGCCCATTTCCACACATTAAAAGGATAACACTTTCTTCTCCAGGTCTTTTGGCAACCACAGGATGGCTGCAGTTGCCTTTGTGGCAACTCAGTGGCAAACCTGGGTATATTGATCTGTAGTGTTCCCCGGTGCCCAGTCGTGAACAAACTCCAGGCAGTTCGCCCTAGAGCCCACCAATTGTTGGTGATAGGCAGGAAGTTGCAAGCTGGCTGGCGATTTCCCGGAGAGAGGCCCTGGAGAGGCATGACGACATCACTTCCTGAAGTTATGTAGTTGTGCTTTGAGAGGGGATGCTTCTGTGCTTTGCAGGGGCTGATTTTGGCCCCAAACAGGAAGGGTGGGAGCAAAACAAAGTGCAATTACATCACTTCCAAAAGTGACGCCATTGTGTTGGGCCTGGGAATATGCATGTACTTTGCACACTCTTGGAGATCTCTTCACCGGCGGTGACTCTCCTGTCCCCTCTCCCTCCAGGATGGTATAGTTTCCTAGCAACACTACTGAGCTGCAAAATGGGAACAACTAACTTTCCCTGAGTTTTGCCCATACGAATAGTTATTAGCAACATATGCAAAAAACCCACAACAGCAGCATAACAGCCTTCCACCTTCTGAATTAGGAGAGCAACATCGCGCAAAACTTGTGCGAGAAAACGCGATATTTCGCGTTTGCCACAGCACGAGCCGTGGCGTTGCGGCATGGAGCGGCAGAAGGTAAGCCATCTAGAAACGGCCCAGGACTGCTGGGAGTATTTTAAAGAAGTCTGCAGTCTGACTAATCTTTAGATGAAATTACAATTTTAATTTGTTTATAATAACAGATTGCTTCGATTTTAGTCTATCGGTTATTTTTTAATGTCTTATTTTTTTATGCTGGGCTGGGTTTTTATGATGCATTTTAATTAGTATCTTTTAATGTTTATTGTTTTCATTTTGTAAGCTGCCTCAGGCAGGTTCCTGGAGAGGCGGCACAAACATTTTCTGAATGAATGACTGAATGACTGAATGAATGAATGAATGGAGATCAGTTCGCCTGGAGCAAACGGAAGCTTCAGAGACTATTTAGCAGCACATCTCTCCTGGCAACTGAGCTCCCTTCCCTCCTCAAACTCCACCCTCTCCTCTTCCAACTTTGCTTTAGAGAGAACAGTGGTAAACAGAAGTATAGCTCACTCGGCATCCAAACAAAGGCACTATACACAAGCGGAAATTAAAGAAAAAGAAGCTCAGTGGCAGTCATCTTTGACGGAGCATGGGATCACGCTAAAAGTTATAGCATCATTACACTAATGTATCTGTCTGTTAAACCCCATCAGAACTACAAGCTTCGTGATGATGCACTTGCATAAAAATCAGCCTGCCTCATTCGACTTCCGCTGGTGAAGCATTGAGAGTGAACACAACTTTCATCATGCTATGGCTAGGATGGTATTATGATGTGATTTGAAACTCCACAGCTGACCCTTGGCTGTGATAATCTGCCGTGTGGTAAAAGCATTTATGCAACCAAATCTTGCTGTAATCTATCAGTTTTATATAACCTCCCCTTATGATCATAAAGGGGATTAATATGTGAATTATTTTTACAAAGCACCTCTTTGCTCTTCTTTACTAAACGAAGTACATCCCTGAGAATAAGAGGGAAGGATAATACCAGACTTAAGGTGTGAGTATTAGTTCTTACATATGTATTAAATTATAACTATGTGCCGGATTACCTGTTCCACCTCCTAAAGAAACTCCAGTATTGGCTACAGATAATCTGTTCTAGGATAATCTGAATGCACGGTGTTTGTCTAAATAAACATCTACTTATTTTTATAGATCCAGAGGAGTTAGCTGTGTTAGTTTGAAGTAGCAAAATAGTGAAAAGTCCAGTAGCACCTTTAAGACTAACCAACTTTATTGTAGCACTGGAAACAAAGTCCATTGTGGGGGCAAAATACAACAGGTTCTAGAAAGGGGAGGGCAGGCAGGTGGACATTGCCTCCTCCTCCTCCGTGGCTGATCCAAGCTGATGAAGGCGGGGAGCAAGCATTGCTACTTCCTCTGTTCCTGATCCCTGCTGGATGAAGGCATCAGGCAGGCATTGCCACCTGCTATGCACCTGATCCCAGCCGGGTGAAGGGGGGCATTGCCACCTGCTCTGCTCCTGATCCCAATGGGCTTTGCCATCTGCTCCATGCCTGATCCTAGCCAGGTGAAGGGGGTGGGCATTGCCAATTATGCTGTACCTGATCATGGCTGGGTAAGGGGGGGTGGGCATTGCCTCCTGCTCCACGCCTGATTCTGACCGAGTGAAAGGAGTGCGGGCATTGTAATATGCTCCGTGTCTAACAACAGCTGGGTGAAGAGAGGCGAGCATTGCCACCTGCTCTGCACCTGATTCCAGCAGGTTTAAGGGGTGGGTGGGCATTGCCATCTTCTACACACCTGATCCCAGCTTGGTGAAGGCAGGGAGTGGGCATTACCAACTGCTCCGCTCCTGATCCCAGGCAAATGAAGGCAGGAGGCCGGCATTGCCACCTGCTCCGCACCTGATCCCAGCTACATGAAGCGTGTGTGGCATTGCCACCTGCTCCGTGCCTGATTCTAGCAGGTTGAAAGGGGAGGTGAGCATTGCCACCTGCTCCACTCCTGATCCCAGCTGGGTTAAGGTGTGGGAGGTGGGCATTGCCACTTGCTCCCCTCCTGATCCTGACCTGGGCTTCCCACCACAGAGGGCTATCTGGAGGGACAGGCTGCCTCGCCTGGGCTTCCCTCTGTGGCAGTGCCCTCTGGTGGCGCACCAGGGTGGGAAGTGAGTCCTCTAGAACACGCTTACTCTTTTATATAGTAGGATAAGCTTTTGAGAACCACAGGTCTCTTGCATCTGACAAAGAGAGCTGCAGTTCTCAAAAGCTTATTCTACAATAAAGTTGGTTAGTCCTAAAGGTGCTACTGGACTTTTTACTTATTTTTATGTATTTGGCGCCTTTTGGTCTTATACTTCCTCTAAGGAGATGAAAGTGGCACACACAGTTCTCCCCTCCTCTATTTTATCCTATTTTATCCATGTGAGGAAGGTGAGGCCAAGAAAAAGAATGCCTGGCTCAAGGTCACCCAATGAGTTCCCCAGAAAGTAGGGATTTGAACTCTGGTCTCTGTCAGGACCCCTCAGACCAGCCCTCCCTCCAGGCCAGCGGCTCAAACTTGGAGGGCTCAGAGGAAGGGCCTCAGGATCAGCAGGGCCAGGACGGGCGGGGTGCGGCAGAGGCAGCAGCTGACCATGTGCCAGAGACCACATCCCATGCCTCAGCAGCCCCCGAAACCACCCCACCAGAACCTGCAAGCATGTCCAAGCGGCCTGCCTCACAGACCACCACTACGGCCCTGCCAGGCAGGACAAAAGCCAGGGCCAACAGACCCTGCATATTGTCTCCCACGCCGAGGGAGTGACAGCTGCAAAGCATCCAGGCAGAAGTAGCACGGGGAAGGTGAAGGGCAAGGCTGGCAGCGCGCCACCTTCCTGCAGACTCCAGGCCAGGTCTCTGACGGTGATTCTTTCTTGCAGGGCCTTGGCCAGGACACAGCAGCGCCTCCTGAGCCTCCACACCGGCTGGCAGACGCAGCTGAGCACAAGCACCTCTTGGCCTGCATAGGCTGAGGCCTGGCAGAGCTTCAGGGCTGGATTAGCCTATTCACTTCACGCTGGTCTGAGGTCCCAGCTCCCACCTTCCTTGCAGCCCAAGTAAGCCAACTCTTGAGGAGACCATCCAACCAGGAGCAGGACAGTCTACCTGGTTTTAGTTCAACACTCCAACCACAAGTGGTGTGCGCAGAGAAAATTTATATTTCAGTTTCGGATCTAGAGTTTTTGAATGAACTATTTACCATTAGTGGTATTTTCCAGGTGGGGCATTACCAGTTCAGTTCAAATCTTTTTTTTCCTCATTATCATGAATTTTGGCCCTGTTCTTTGCAATGAGACCTGCAAGGCTCTTTACGGCAGCTGCTTTTGCTGTTAATGTCACCAAAATCACACAGAATACATTCCTCTCCCTAACTATTGACCCACCAAGTTTTAGCATGCACAAGAAACTGCTTGCCCACTCGCTGCTGCTGCAGTGTAGTAAGACAACCAGCAAAGGGCTGATACGGGTATGACAAGAAAAAACAGACCAACGTCCCCGTATATCGAACCAATGACAAAAGTTCACAACTTATACACCATTTATCTGCTTAAGAAATTAGGCGTCAATGATTATATAACAAAAATAATTCCAAAAAGGAACAAAGGAGCTAGACAAGTGTAGTAAGAAGCAAAACGAACATATGAACTTTTTGGTGAGAGGGTGCAGTTATAACTTGGGTCAAATCCACATTCACCCATTACCTGCATGTTTATCGGATATCTTCCGTTTGCCTCCAATCCACGATTTTTTCCTCTTCGTTCACATTCCTGCTTCAAATCTGTCTTTCTCGCGCGTCCCTCCGGTCACACGGACGCTCAAAAACCGCTTTTTTGGGCGGGACTTTTTTTCCCGCCCATTTTTTTTATTTTTTTGAGCGCACTTTTCCGTTATTTCGATCTTGCCTTATAAAGAAACATCATTGAAGATAATGATGCCTCTCTTTCCCCCACTGACAGCACTGATGGCTCTCTCCCGTTTCTTTTTTGGAAATTTGGAAGCATGTGGGAAGCTTTCGTGGGCATTTCCTACGCAGGACAGTTCAGTGCCTGAATTTTACTGAAGTTTCACTTTCTTGGAGTGTCATTATTTCAATATTTCGTAATTTCAATATTACAGTAATATAAAATTAAAAAAATAAAAAACAGTTAAAAAGGAAGTTTCACGAGTCCGTTCTGAGGATGGATTCACCCCAAAATGATTTTTCAAACTACCAGATTTGATTCAGAAACAGCATAATCAATAAATCCAATGCTATGAAGTCAAAAACAGTCTTTGGCAGACTACAGAGCACTTGCAAGTTGAATCAGCCAATAGGAACTCTTGGAACGGCTGGAGAGACAGGAAGGGGGGTGGTTTTTTAAAAAACCACGTAAATTGGGCATTGGCCCGTTCACGGCCACCGTGAAACTCCCGTTGAAAACCTGTGACCACATATTTGGGAGAAATGCGAATGAAATGCGTCTGTTTAATGAGGTAATGTGACCGGCACTCGGGATTGCGTGGAGAATGCGGGGAACATGCGACTTAGAATGAGTAAGGTGGATTTGACCTAGGTTTCCTGGATTTGTTTCACCGTCCTGGGAGCTGTTTTAACAAAACAAAACAGCGATTTCCACATGTATTTCTGGCTCTGTTTCATTTTGCATGCCCCTATTTCTGATTACATAGTGAAAACTATAGACTATTAAAAAATCAGATGGAACATGAAACCAAGACTTGTTTGAACTTAGCCAAACCAGGGTTCGCCTTTCCCTCAGTCCCGGTTTCCCTCAGCAAAAGGCCGTGAGCACCCTTGTGCTTCCCTCCGCCCTCCCCAGAGAGACCTGGCTATTATCCTGATCTGCGGCACGGGGCCTAGCTCAGGGGGGAATCTCAGGGTGTCGTCAAACTTCCTTACCATTTGACGGCGGCTCAGCAGGAGTAGGGGAGCCTCCCTGGGAACCTTTTAATGGGGGACAAAACGGGGGGGGGGGGCGGAAATTAAGTAGACTCTCACACAATGACAGGTCACCGAGACAGTGCAATCTGCACTCTCAGGTGCATAAGAGTGCACATGGATGAAGAGGCACAGCATTATCCTTCCTCACGCTGGAATAGTACTTACTTAGTTGGAGAAAGTATGGAACGACGGCCTGCTCCCATTTTGTTTAAGCTCCTTTTGGGGGCGGTGTAATATTTTGACATGACTGGAGATGGTGCTATTGCTGTGTTTTCTTTCCAGATTTAACTGTTCACAGCAGGTGGTTGTCAAATGTTCAGTCTTCAGGACGCTCTTTCCCTATCTCGTCTGTCAAGAAAGCATGGGGTGCATTTGCTGAGGAGCTGCCGTGCAGGATTCTGGGGGATGTTCTAGGCCCATGATCAGCCCTTCCCTTTATTAGAGGGCTATTTTTCCAGAAGAAACATGGCAGAGAAAGGCCAAGATCCCAATTTCCCTCAGGCTTCAGCACCCGTCTGTGATTGGGAGTGGAGGGGACATGGACTCCCCAAGAGGAGCCAATTTGGCATAGAAACTACCCGTTCCTGATCTAGGGGTGGATAATGAATTAATGAGGCACGTTTGCCAGGCCGTTTTCACTTCATTGTTAACCTAGGTGGACATAAGTCAAAAACTGGAGAGCAAAATGAGCCTTCCCTGGTGGCTGTGTCAAGGGGCAGCTTGGGGTGTCCTAACGGCACAAGCCCCGCAATCTTTCTCAGGGGTGCTTTTGTTCCCGACCTGCTCCCCACCCCTGCTCCCCACAGCTTCTTTCCCCTCGTAGTACTGCAAACATTTCACTCTACTATGAAGATTAGGGCAACAGCGACACTGCCGCTTGGCCCTCCCTTTGCAACTGTTGATCACATATTTACTGAGATACGCAAAGAAAACAGCAGCGGATTCTACCTTCCCCAACTTTTCTTCAATGTTTGAATGCAAATTACATGCATTTATTGTTGTTCACTTTCAACTCTGGCCCACTTAGATGGAGAGGCCAGACAGGGGCTGCGACAGAAGCTTCAACAGATGGGAAATGGAGAATAGAGAAGGAAAGACAAGGCCCCCCCACCCCCACCCCACAAAAAAAAATTTGTACACACTCAAACCATGAGAGGCATAAAGCAAATCCTCAGCCAGGAAACATAGGTACGCATGTAAATGTGTGTGTGCGTGTGTAAAAACAGTGGTGTAAAACACAATACACTGAAAAGTTTGTGACATTTCTAGGCAAAATTCAAGCACACTGACCATTCCCAACAACTGTAACAAGGTGTGTTTAAGCCCTGATGGATACTCTTAACGGTATTGCGAAATTCTAATTCAGGAAATTATTTTATTCAGCATTTATGTCACTATGATAGTCTTTGAAGTGCCACAAATCTCCTTTTTGTTTATGAAGAATCAATACATGAATCAATTAATAAATAAATATGATGTATTTAACATTAAAAATCAAATAGAAAAGAAAATTATATCAAAGGAAATAGAAGATTATTTCCCATGAACCTTCAGTAGACCTTGCCATATTTGGAGCAGAAATGGGTATGAAGGGACATGTCTTAGACCGGTTTAAGTCATTTCTCATGGAAGGGCCAAGTTACGAGTGACGAATGACACTTGAACGACAAGTGAACAGACTCACGTGGATTCCTCCCTGTTCACTTGCGCTCCACTCCACCACGTGTTCACTCGCCGTTCAAGTGTCATTCGTCACTTGTAGCTTGGCTCTCAAAGGGCTGCAGTTGGAGACAAGCAATCTTCAGTGGGGATTCTCTTGCCGAGTACCACAGGTTGCAAATTTATCCCCCATGTTATTCAACCTTTATGTAAAGCCTTTAGGAAAACTCATTCATCACTGTGGAATTGAATGCCATCAATATGCAGGCGACACTCAGCTCCGTATTTTGTATCCAAATCACCAAGGGATGCGATAGAGATCTTGGGTCACTGCCTGATGGCTGTGGTCAAACGGGTGAAAGCAAACAAATTGAAACTGAATCCAGACAAGATGGAAGTGATGCTGGTTGGGAAAACAGAGATCTTGAAGTACTTTGTGCTCCCCACTTTTGATGGCGTTCATCTGACATTGAAGACTCAATTAAGAACCTAGGGGTTATACTGGATCCAGCAGCACCGCTGCTAGAAAAGCAAGTTAAGGCAGCTGCAAGAAATGCTTTCCACAAACTCCTTTCCGCCTGGAAGATGGCCCCCTACCTCAACATGACCGATCTGGCCACCTGGATCCATGCCACGGTTAACACTGAGACTTGACTACTGTAATACACTGCACATAGGTCTCCCCTCTAAATTAACTCAGGGCCAAGCTACACATGACGAATGATACTTGAACGGCAAGTGTACTTCTCCCTGTTCACTTGCCCTCCACTCAATCCACTTGCCGTTCAAGTGTCATTCGTCATGTGTAGCTTGGCCCTCAGATTCCTTTTGGTGCAGAATGCTGAGTTTCAGTTATTATCAGGAGTTAGGAGGAGCGTGAATATTACCCCCAATCTGCAGTCACTCCGTGGCTACCTATCAGTTGCCGGGCTCAATTCACCTTGCGCAAGGGCAAAATCAACAGATGCCCTTAAACGTGCTTTCTCTATGGTGGCCTCCACCTTATGGAACAGCCTGCCTGAAGAGGTCAGGAAAGCTCCTGGCTTTCCACAAACGATGCAAAACTGGATTATTCAAGAGGGCTCTTTTGCTCAGGCAGGAGGTCTGTGATATCAGGAAGCCGTCTCAAAGGGATACATTGGACAGTAGACTTTACCACTACTGTTGTAAGTATGATCCTACTGGGTAGATCCTATATCTTTCAATATGTCAGTCTTAGAATTCCTTATGCTCTGTTTCATCATTTCTTCAGCTCTGTATTGGATTCCTGCTGGTTTTAAATCTTTGCGAATTGGCATGTGTGCGCCCCGTTGTATATTTGTATTGAAATGTCTTTGACATTGACTGTACTGACCCACCCTGTGTAATGCACCTTGAGTCTCAGTGAGAAAGGTGGACTATAAACAATGTAAAAATAAATAAATAAAATTGTACCTTGCTTGAGGTGACCAAATACCTTGAATTTACCCAGAGGAAGGAGGCTGATAGCAAAGGACAAGTTGAGTCTCAGGGAAGTTTCTCAATCACTACTGATCTTATCATAAAGGGGTGATATACTGTTAAGTGTCTGAAACGGCCCAATTTGGCCCTTCTAAAACAACATAAGATGAATTGACACAGAGAGATAAACGTTTCCTCCTTTCCACTTTAGTTTATGCCAGCAAAATCTTCACCTACAGCTTTTCTGCATGGGAGGTAAGACACAGAAGACAGAGCCGAAAAATTATTTATTTATGTATTTGATTTATACCCCGCCCTTGCCACAGATGGGCTCAGTAGTAAATATCACGGTATCACGGTATCACGGTATCAGAGTATCACGGTAATGTACAAATAAACAAAAACAAACAAGCCGTGAAATCTAACTAATGAGTGTCTCTATTGTAAATCAATCAAATTAAAGCAACATTATAGTCAAATAAAGCAAGATAAACAGAGTATATATATACACAGTGTAGGTGATTACAGAAGGCAAAGCATCATATATAAATAATTAAAATATAATTAAACAGGATTTCCTATACAGTATTAAAGTGCTATGTGCCTAGAATTGACCAGAGGTCTGAACAGTAATCACCAAAGTCCCAGTAAGTTTGTGATGAAACATTGCCAGAAGGTCTTCAGTGCAGTAAGTTTCTATTGGAGAAACAGTGTATATGATCTCATATGATAGGTGGCAATAAAGAATGGATACACAACTGCGACAGGAAGCCAGCAATCTGCCCATTTCACCTCTTCATCCTGGCAGTCGTTATATCACAGGCCATGCCTAAGAAGTCCATCATATAATCAGTTTTATACATATGAGACAAAAATTAACAATATCAGTTGCAAAGGTACTCACATATACAGGGGCGGCGCTAGGGTTTGCCGCGCTCACGGCTGGCTGGCCAAGTGCCCCCCCGCGCGCGCACGAGCTCGCGCACACCTGCCTGCGTAATGACATCATGCGTGACGTCATCACGGGAACGCACGCACCGCCGCCGGCCCGATCGCTGCGGCGGGCGGCCTCCGAGCTCTCCCGCTCAGTTGCCTCCGCCGCAGCAGATGCCTACCCGCTGTGGCTGCACCCGGCCAGGGGCTTGTGCTGGCGGTGGCGGCGGTGTGGGGTGGGAGGAATAGGAGGCTTCTGCTTCGGGGGGCGCGCTCTCGCCCCCACGCCTCTTCCAGCGCGCTCTCCGGCACCCCGCGCCTGCGGCCACCGCCTACCTGGCCTCAATAGGCACGCCGCCCCTGCACATATACACCTCCATTAGTCATTCAATATTTTTTTAGCCTTTAGCATTTGCCTTCCATTTTGGCACGTGTGAAAAGCAAGACCTTAATTGCAGTATATCAAGGGACTGGGGGAAAAAAGCTCAAGGCACATTCAGAAAGTAATTAAAGGGCCAGAACTGTTAGCATTCACAAGTAAGGTATAAAGTCAAGATCAATGTTCAGTCCTCTAGGGTGGACTGTATTAAGTTTAAAAATCCACCAGGTCTCTTTTTGACACAGTTCTCTCTTAATGAATTCAATTTCCTTATGATGAGATACAAAGATAACTGTGTAACTTAGATCCCTCTCTCTATGTTGTTCTTGAATATAGTGATTAACCAAGGGGCATCTGCTGTTTTACAGCATATCCATAATAGATGTTCCTGTAGTCTTATTTTTATTGATCTTGTTGTATTTCCAATGTAAAATTTATTACAAGGACTACATATCAAATATACTACAGATGGGCTCAGGGCAGCTAACAACATTAAAAAATACATTAAAAGTCAAAAAACCATAAAATCAATAATAATGTTTAAAAAGTCATTAAAATAGTCCAGGAGCAGGCTATTTAAACCAATATTGGGAGTCCGTATGTGGGCATTGCAGATGGCCAAGGGCAGCCCCAGAAGAAGTGGTGGTCTTAGATGGAAGAAGGAGGACACCCGCTGGCATTCAGCCGAAGGCCCGGCAGAACATCTCCATTTTACAGGCCCTGTGGAACTGTAACAGGTCCCACAGAGCCCGGATCTCCAGCGGGAGAGCGTTCCACCAGGCCGGGGCCAGGGCAGAAAAAGCCCTGGCCCTGGTTGAGGCCAGACAGATGTCCTTTGGACTGGGGACCACCAGGAGTTGCTTGCCTGCAGAGCGCAACACCCTGCAGGGGATGTAATGGAAGAGGCAGTCCCACAGGTATACAGGTCCCAGTCCGAGAAGGGCTTTAAACACCACGGTAAACACCTTGAACCGGATCCGGAACTCCACTGGGAGCCAATGCAGCTGGCACAACACAGGATGAACGTGTGCGCTCAGATTGGTATCCCAGTAAGAACATGTGCCTCTGCATTCTGGACCAGCTGTAACTTCTGGGTCAGGCCCAAGGGCAGCCCAGCATAGAGTGAGTTGCAGTAGTCTAGCCTGGAGGTGACTGTTGCATAGATTACTGTGGCCAGATCCCAGAGTGAAAGACAGGGCTCCAGTTGGCTGGCCTGTCGAAGATGAAAAAAGGCAGACCTGCCAACGGCCGTGACCTGGGCCTCCATTGAAAGTGTGGCATCCAAGGTCACACCTGGGCTCCTCACCATCGGCGAAGGTTTCAGTTGTACCCCGTTGAGGGCTGGGAGCCGGGTCCCCAGCTCGATTGCCCCATGACCCGGACACAGAACCTCCATCTTCAGGGGATTCAATTTCAGGTGACTCTAACGTAACCATACCGTCACAGCCTCAGGACCCTTGGCCAAGGAATCCAGAGGGAGATCAGACTGGCCGTCCATCAGCAGGTAGAGCTGAGTGTCATCTGCATACTGGTGACAACCCAGCCCAAAGCTGCAGGCTAACTGGGCAAGGGGGCGCATATAGATGTTAAATAGCATCGGGGAAAGAATTGCCTCCTGAGGGACGCTGCATACCAAAGAATGGCGAGCGGACATCTGTTCCCCGAGTGCCACCCTCTGCCCCCGACTGCGAAGGAAGGAGTTCGGCCATTGCAGGGCTGTTCCTCGAATCCCCACATCGGCACAGCGGTGGGTCAGAAGATTATGATCGACTGTGTCGAATGCTGCTGTAAGATCTAAAAGTATCAGCAGAAAACAGAATGGCCCAACCATGTACCTTCCTAGACGCCAGACCTTTGGCCATGCCGGTTTCTGCCGCTTGAGGCAATTTGGTACCTTCTGAGGTGGTATTCCCTTCTCTTACACCAAGTCCTTATTTTGCATACTCCAAGGCTGAATGTGCAAAATCCATCACAGAGACACTTTTTTTTGTTGGCCATTGATTTTTGCGTACACTGCCATTTGCAGCAGCAATGTAGAATTTAGACCTGGTTTACCTAAAATATTGGCAATTATCTTTATTTCATGAGATGCCTCCTTTTTTCTTTTTTTAAAACAAATAATTGAAAATTCAGTATGTGAGACAGGCTTCTCTAAGGAGGCAAACAGGGAATCCTGCGCAATGCCTGTTTGGGCGAGCAGTTCCCCCTCCACATAGGGAAATGCTTGTTTCCATTTGCACATGAACCGTAACTGGATCTGCTGGGTCATTAGTTTTTATCAAGAAATCAGAGAAACAGTTTAGCTTATTTAAGAAAAGCACAATCACTGAAAAGCCTTTGGAGACTTTATGTCAAGACATGAAATACACTTCTGAAGGTGAGTTAAAAATCCCGAAGGTTTGCCCTTCTGGGTCTATAGAGGCCAATGATACTCCTCCTTTAGAAAATCTGCACACTTTTCAGGAAGGAAGGGGTGGTCACTGTTTGGCAGGACCCCTGGCCCTGTTCCTTCTTCCCCAGATTGCCGGAGTTGGCAGGGCCCAGCAGTCAGTGAAACAGTCAAGATCTTTCTGTGACCAGGAGGAGGAGCCTGAACAACAGCTGAACAGAGGCAAGAAGGAGAAAGTAGAAGGAAAGGGAAGCCAGTCCTCCTTAGTGCCTCTGTGGCTGTCAGCTTGGGCTGTCGGGCAGATAAGACATCCAGGTGGGAAAAAACTGGCCAGCCGTCACCTGAGGTCACCAGGCACGGTGAAGTCTTGGCTGTCACAGTCGGCCCGAATGCTGGCCAGAGAAGGGGGAGAACGAACTGAGGCTGAGGAAAAAGAAGACAAGAGCTGAACCCCTGTAGGGGAAAGATGGGGCAGAGATTCTGAGCAGCACAGCTGGAAGATCAGTGCTGGCCCCAGTTCTGTATCTCCAGAAGACCCATGTCTGGTAAGGAGTAATGCTTGGAGCTATTGCCAAGACCGGGCGCTATCTTACATTTGGAAAAAGTGGGAGGTGGTGGAACATATATTCCTTTAGTCGAAGTCTACAGCCCCGGGTCCCCGTTTTGGGCACTGATCTTTATTGAGACCTGGAGAAAGGAAGGGAGGCACATGAGATCTGTTCTTGTCTGCAGAACAGACCATCCAAGCAGGCAGTAAGTGCCTGATTTCTGCCAATATCTCCACTTTAATTTTAATGTAAATAAATGGGTGGGGATCACATGGCCACCTCTCGTGGTGCAGACAATACCCTTGCTCTTGGATGTGAGGGTCAATCCCCCTTGTGTTATGATGAAAAAATGGAGGGATGTGTTTTTTTTTATTGTTTGGGGTAATGTTCTGAGTGCTAGGCTGAAAAGTGGGTGACCTGGGCTAGTTAATCTCTCAGCCGAAGCCACTGCACAGTTGTTGTTGTCAGA
The DNA here is from genome assembly GCF_028583425.1 of Eublepharis macularius. Taxonomy (NCBI): domain Eukaryota; kingdom Metazoa; phylum Chordata; class Lepidosauria; order Squamata; family Eublepharidae; genus Eublepharis; species Eublepharis macularius. Next base: position 141,869,059 of record NC_072795.1, read on the forward strand.
ATATAATGCAAGAGGGGAGAACCATGTCGGAAGCTGCTTTGGGTCCCTGCTTGGGGGCCGGAGTGGAGTATAAATATCGAAACAAACAAATGAAATGAAATTCAAACCCTCAGTCCTAATGCATTGACCTCCAGGATTTGCAGAACTGAAGGTGCCCCCCCACCCCTTCTTGCCTGCTTCATTCATGGATGCTGCTTGGTTGCCGTGCAATCTTGGGCAGAGTTACTCCAGTCTATGCTCATTGAAATCAGTGGGCTTAGAGACTGGAATAATTTCACATAGGATTGCACTCTAGTGATCCTAACCATTTAAGCTGATAGGATCTATAGAGATAACTTTTCTGGGATTTGTAGCCAAGGAAACGAGGGCTCCTGAATCTTGGTTAATTAGGCAGATGATAGGATTTGGGCAGTCCTCTTTTTTCCACCTTTTCATGATGATGTCTACCTAAACCTCTCCTCTGGGTGCCTGTTTTAAAGGACAGCTTTTACAGCTGAACATCCCAGAGGGATTTGTGCCCTTTTCTGAATTAACTGAAATGGATGCCCTTGGTCATCACTATCTAAATTCTGCCTGCTTGAGGATTTAGTTCACTGGTTAGAATGGAATTTGGGAAGAAAGACCTTCCCTCTGTCCAGGCACACTTGTTCAGCCTCAGTTTCCACACCTGTAAAATGGGAGCACTGATGGTCTTCCTCAAAGAGAAGGGTCAGAAATCGTATGAAATGAAATAAGTTTGCATTTCTAAGCACACTTACTAGGAAAGAGGCCCTGCTGAACTCAACACAGTTTGGGGGTATGTGCAAAGGGCCCTCAAGTCGCAGTTGATTTATGGTGACCCCTACTGGGGTTTTCAAGGCAAGAGACTAAGAGAGGTAGTTTGTCATTGCCTGTTTCCACCAGGGCTTACTTCTGAGTAAACATGCTGAGGCCCAGGCTGAACATTTGGGCACACAGTTCATTTCTTCCCATCTCCAGACAGAATTGCCTACAGGTCTGGAGAAAAACTTTCTGTCCCTTTATAGAGGCTTCTTGTATGGAAATGGGCAGCAGGAAGGAACATCACTGATAAATAATATTCCATTAAGCCTCTAATAAAGGGACAAGTCATATTCTTTCTTCAATCAGGTGGCACTCCGAGCTCCAGATCACCTGTGAAAATAATTGGGAATTTAGGCAACCTTTCTACAGTACTGGTTGGTAGTAATGACTTAAGAGTTTCTTCTTTTGATGACTTATCTTATTGGAGGAGGAGGAGGCTCTTGCTTGTGTGTAACCAATTTTATTTGATTTGGATTGCCTGTATAATGCAAGAGGTACAACTTTAGAGCGTTAATGTTAGCCTGTATTTTCAGTGTTCTACTTTCTGCCTTACTTTATATTGTACTTCTAGTGTTCTCCTCACTTCCGTGGTTATCCTTACAACAACTCTGACATAGATTAGGTTGAGAGTGAATGGCCATAATGGACTGGAGATCTGTCAGTCGGCCACTGTGTTGGACAACCTCCTGCCCTTGAGGTCCATTGGAGTTGCTAGGCCAAGCATGGTAACTGATGGAAAGGCTGAGTGTGGGGAAATATGGGGGGGGGGAATAGTAACTGTGATGACATTGGTAGCTCTAGGAATTGCTGGAAACTCTATAGTTTTACCATAGTCACTTGTGGTTTTTCCCTAGAAGTGCTGTCATCATGCAACTCACTCTTCAAAGGGAGGCTAGTTAGCCACTTTCTTGAGATCTTAATCATGATAATGGGAATCATCTTTAGAGGGATGCTAGTGCCAGGACCGGCCCAAAGACTTTTGGCATCCTAGGCCAGCCTGCCAGGGTTCACTCTGAGCCACTGGTTGTTCACCTGGCCGGGATGCAGGGTGGGCACGGTCTGAGCTGCCAGCTGGCCAGGGCATACGATGGGAGGACTGTAAGCCTGAGCAGGCAATCTGTGAGCTCCCTGCTGACTAGGATGCACCTGGGGGGCCAATCTCCAGCTGGGGGTGGAGGATCCCCTGCCCCCAGCTGCCACCAGCCTCACCTCGCCCCAAGTAACCTGGCCAGTGTGTTGGGGGAGGCGCGAAGAACCAGCCAAGCACATGCACTCTGCTCAGGAGACACGTAGCTGAAATGGACCCATGTGCTCCCGTGTCAATGGAAAATGATTTCATTTCCTGCACGATGCAAAGGCAACAGATCATGCCAGGGGGTCGATTCTCTAAAAATCTACCTCAAACTGGGGCCAATTTTAGAGAATTGCCCCCCGCTGCAACCCACAAGTTCTGTGTTATGCCAGAAATGACATCATTTTCCAGTGAGGGGGTCCACTGCCCCACCCCCTTCTTCCAGGTGGACCTCCCAGGGAGCCTTGGATGAGCTCTGAGCCATGGCCTAGGTGTGCAGGGAGGGGGGCTGCAAAGCTCCGGGTGGGGACTGGAGATCTCCTGGAATACTCATCTCCAGACCACAGGGATCACTTGCCCTGGAGAAAATGGCTGCTTTGGAGAGTAGACTAACGAGAGTGCCCCAGTGAGGTCCTTCCCCTCCCCAAACTCAGCCCTCCCCAGGCTCTACCCTCAAATATCCAGGAATGTTCCAACCCAGAGCTGGAAGCCTTAGCACTAAGCTGTCAGCTGGCCCCAGTGGCTGTGCCCTGAGCCCCTGAATGGCTTGGTGGCTTGGGTGGCAATGCTGCAAAGACATTTAAACTATTATTTATTAAATTTATAGTCCGCTCTCCCTGCAAGCAGGCTCAGAGCGGATCATATCCATTTAAAAGACATCAAATAAAACAGATAAAACCAGTAGCATAAAAAACGTGGGTACTTTACAAACAGGGACATAAAGAGGTCTTGTTTTCTGCCCTACTAGTGTGAAATTAAAAAAAAATACTATTAGGAACGGCAATCCAAGTAAGGTCCAAACCTCGTCAAGAACATGAGCTGCTGCAACCAATGTTCAGCTCTCTCCTCCTCTGCAGCATCTAGTTCAACTTGCTCCATGTCTTCTCCTCACCGTGTTGCCCTTTGTTTTCTGCCACTGGGGACTGTAGGGAAACACACATCATCCGGGCACCAAGGGTGTTGGTCTATACATTAAAGAGGGGTGGGGTGGGGCTGTGACTGGGGCTGCCATATTCTTTGTAACAGGTGATGGGTCCTGGGGAAAATGGCCTGTTGAACTTAGCAGGAAAGTTCCAGGGGGGCTGCTGCAAGTGGAGGGTCTGGAGGGCCACTGGTGGCCAGGAGTGGTCCTTTGCTGTGCTGACAATGCTACAGAGCGCACTCAGCTTGCATCTGAGCCATGGTGAGGATGGGAATAGATCAGCCCCATGGGGACTTCTTGATAGAGATGGGCACGAATCGAATTACAACCCAAAAAAACACACGAACCAGGCCGGTTCGTGGTTCGGAAACCAGTGGTTCATGGAAGTTCGTGGAACCAGTGGTTCGTGGAAGTGGTTCGTGGAACCAGTCGTTTGTGGAACCAGTCGTTCGTGGAAGCTCACTAACCAATGGTTTGTGGAAGCAGCCATATGAACTTTTCCTACCGCTTGCAAGCGGCAGGTCCCTTTATCAGCTTGCAGGTGGCAGAGGGGATCCCCCCCTCGCCGCCTGCCAGCTGATAGTTTAAAGGGACCTGCCAGTTGCAAGGCAGGAAACGGCCCTTTAAACTGCCAAATGCCCTTTTCCCTGCCGCTGCTAAGTGGTCAGAAAGGGGCATTTAAACCCCACGAACCACAAACTGATTTGTAAACTTGCCCCAGTTCGTGCCAGTTCGTGGTTCCTGGTTCGTGAAAACCCATGAACCACGAACCTCATGGTTCAGTTTTTTTGTGGTTCGTGCCCATCTCTACTCCTTGACTCATCTTGTTCCAGGGCCATCTTAACATTCAGGTTTATAATGGCCTGCATGATCTATAGTGTGAAGGGTTGTGGCTGACTCTACTCCTTGACACTACCGTACTGCACCCATTGTACACCATATTCTTTGTGTAGGGTTGCCAGCCTCCAGGTGGGGCCCGGAGATCTCCCAGAATTACAACTGATCTCCAGGTGACAGAGATCAGTTCCCCTGGAGAAAATGGCTGCTTTGGAGGGTGGACTCTCTGGCATTATTGTTAGCAGAGTCATTCGTAGGCAGAGAAACACGGGGTGTAGGGGCTGGCGTTGTGAGTGTGCATGGGAGAAAGAAACAAACTTACTCTCAGAGCCTTGATTAAGCTTTAGAAATGAATAAAGAGTTCTTTATTGTGTGAACTCCATACATGATAGGAAAGATGAGAGAGAGATCCCTATCTAGCTATCTAGCCTAAGGATGCTGGTGGATGGGGGCTACATTAGTCCTTCTCTTATTACGATTATACCTCGACAAAGTCCCTCTTCTCCCCAAGCCCCACCCTCCCCCGGCTCCACCCCCAAATCTCCAGGCATTCCCCCACTTGGAGTTGGCAACTCTAATTCATGCTGGGGCTGAGCCCCTGCATCAATGTGAGAGCGTGGACCAGTCCAAAGAGCTGCTTTGTAGCCTGGGAACCACTTCGACGTTGATCTTTCAGTACCAGGAAGCACATGTCTGCTTCCATTCGGAGTCTATTTTGCTGCTTTGTTGGGTATTGTGAGTGTGTGTGTGTGTGTGTGTGTGTTTCCCATTAAGGCTCCTGGTTTCAAACACAGGATGAAGGGAAATGATTCATGTGGGTGGCATTGTCTGGCTGCTTCGTCTCTGTAGCGCTGTGCCCATTCTTTCATGTCAAGTAGAAGGAAAATTCTCTTGCACGTCAGGCACCAATCAGTGGCTCAGATCCAGTGATGGGCAAGCAGAAATGTCAATGGACTTAGAGCAGTTCTGTTTGCTCAAGATCTTGCACAACACCTACCCCCCCCCATATATTATACTGTCCATATGTTAGTTGCTCAAGATCTTGCAGAAACACAAGTGGGGAAACGATACGTTTGGCTCGATGCAGCAGGTATTGTGTTCTTTTTCTTGCATTTCTGTTTGTGCGAGAGCTCTGACCTAAGAGGAAATCTTGAGCAGCATATTTTCAGTGTAAATTCCCCTTTTCCAACCATTCTGTCGGTAATGTGAGAAAGAAACAGAGACAAGATGGGATTATGCAGGCAGGAACGGGCTGGATTCTTTTTTAATTTTTTTTAATTATTGGATTAATATCATTCAATACATACATTACCCCCTTGTAAGTCTAATTCTAACCCCCTCCCTTTCCTCCCCCCTTTTTAGTTGACTTCCAACAGTTTTCCAACCCTTTGTCTATCTTATTACTTAATTACTTAATATCTCATATATTCTATTAAACACACGCTTAATACTCTTTTCTCTAAGCTTGTTAAATCTCTACTAAAAATATCTTTGTAATACAAATTTTCCATTAAATACCTCAGTTGAACCATATATTCTAAATAAGATAATGCTAGCATAATAATATGTATTAGCAATCATGATACTAAAAATATAACATTATATCCATTTTACTTTCCATTTAATTAAACTCTTTACTTTTCGCTATCATCCTGCTTCTAGTAGCTTAGACTCTGATATTCTATTACACACCCATCTTTTACTATTAATACTTTTAATATTTCTTATTCTAAGCTTATTTTAAGTCTATAAGGTAACTGTTATACTCAAATATCCATTAACTTGAGCTATATATTGTAAATAATATCTAACTAGCTTAGTCTTATATATCCATAGTAAAACATCAATTATTTAATGCTCTATAATTTTTGATTTTATCATAACCCAAATGGTAGCTTAGATTTTAATAATTAAATTCCCCCTTTCCCGGTAAAGTCACTTCTCTCTTCTTTTATTACATTTCAATAATTCTCGAACTGCCACAGTACACCTTTCACGTCCCATTTTTTTTCTAGATATTGTTTCAATTTCTCCCAGTCTGCATTAAATTGTCCTGGATCAAGATCCTTAAGTTTTCTTGTCATTTTGTCCATCTCGGCCATGTACAGCAATTTATAAATCCAATCTTCTATAGTTGGTATTTCTTGTACTTTCCATTTCCATATAAGAGTCTCGCCACTGTAGTCATGTAAAATAACAATGTTCTATGTTGCACTGGAACATTTTCCATTCCCAAGTTCAGTAGTAGCAATTCTGGGTTTTTATTCACTTGGATTTGTAAAATCTCATTAATTGCTTCTATTATTTCTCCCCAGTATTGCTTAGCTACCTCACAAGTCCACCACATATGACACAAAGATCCTTTGTGTTTTTTACATTTCCAGCATTTATTCGACATATTGGTATTTCCTAGCACGATTTTCTTTGGTGTCAAATACCAACGATAAATCATTTTATAGACATTTTCTTTAATGTTTGTACATGTCGTAATCTTCAAAGTCATTTTCCACAGGTATTCCCACGCCTCCATTGTTATTTCTTTGTGAAAATTTATAGCCCACTTCACCATCTGGACTTTTACTGTCTCATCCTCTGTAAACCATTTTAAAAGTACTCTATAAATCCTTGAAATTTCCTTTTTACCTTCTTGAAAAATTACATCTTCTAATTCTGAATTCTCCATTCTTATTCCTCCTTTCAAGCAGTCCGAATTGTAAAGATCTCTGATCTGTCTATATTGAAACCATCCATAACATGGAGACAACTCCTCCTCTGTTTTTATTCTCAATTTTGAAAATTCTACTCGTGTTATCTCCTTGTAAGTTAAGCACTGCTGTTCGTTATCAACAGTTCTCGGATCTATTACTTCATACGGAACCACCCAAGAAGGGATTCCATCTTGTAGGTAATTTTTATACTTCTTCCAAATTGTAAAGAGGCTTCTCCGAATATAGTGGTGCAAAAACATAGAGTCTGCTTTTACTTTATCATACCACAAATATGCATGCCATCCAAATGTTTTTTTATATCCCTCCAAGGCCAGTAACTTACGATTCTTCAGCGTCATCCATTCTTTTATCCATGCCAGACATATTGCTTCATGATATAGTCTTAGATTGGGCAGCTGCATTCCACCTCTCTCTTTGGAGTCCTGTAATACTTTCATTTTCACTCGGGGTTTCTTGCCTGCCCACACAAAATCCGATATTTTTCTTTGCCATTTTTCAAATTGTTTAGAGCCTCTGATAATTGGGATTGTTTGTAACAAGAACATCACTCTTGGCAATATATTCGTTTTTACTGCTGCAATTCTACCCAACCATGACAAATTCAACCTATTCCATTTTATCAAGTCCCGCTCTATTTGTATCCACAATTTCTCATAATTATTCTTAAATAGGTCTGTATTTTTCACAGTCAGTTCAATACTCAGATATTTTACCTTATTTGTTACTTCGCAGTCCATTATTTCCATTAGTTCTTGTTGTTTCTGTTTAGTCATATTCTTACACAATATCTTTGACTTCCTTTTATTTACAAAAAATCCAGCCAAATCTCCGAATTCCTTTATCTTCTCCATTACCTTTGGCATATTCTCAACTGGGTCTTCCACAATTAACATTGTCATCCGCAAACGCTCTGACCTTGTAGGAAAACTCTTTTATTTTTATTCCTCGGATTGCATCATCTTCCCATATCTGAATCATCAGTATTTCCAAAACCAAAATGAACAACAATGGTGACAAAGGGCAACCCTGTCTTGTACCTTTACCTATTGTTAATTTTTTAGTCACATCATCATTCACCACAATTGCTGCACTCTGGTCCCTATAAATTTCTTTCACTGCTCGTATGAACTTTTCTCCCATTTGCAGCTTTTCCATAGTGGCAAACATAAAGTCCCAGTTCAAGTTGTCAAATGCTTTTTCAGCGTCCACGAAGAAGAAACCAACTTCTCTATCACAACGCTTGTCATAATATTCAATAGCGTTTATAACTGTCCTTAAATTATCTTTGATTTGTCTATTTGGCAAAAATCCAGCTTGCTCCTCCGCAATAAATTCAGACACCCATCCTTTTACTCTCTCGGCCAAAATCTTCGCAAAGATTTTGTAGTCATTGTTCAGCAACGAAATTGGTCTATAATTTTTAACATTGGTCAAATCCTGTCCCTCTTTAGGAATCAATGATATATTTGCTTCTCTCCAAGTATTTGGGATCCTTTGATCTCGCATAATTCCATTAATCACTTCTTTCAGGAAAGGCGCCAGTTCATTGACCATTACTTTGTAAAATTTAGCTGTTAATCCATCCGGGCCTGGTGCCTTTCCTAATTTTGTTGATTGAATTGCCTCTTTTATTTCCTCTTCCGTCACTTCCCTATTCAGTTTTTCTCTCCAACCTTCAGAAATTGCAGGGAGCTTCATCTTTTCCAAATACTTCATTATGGAATCTTTATTCACTTCTTTTTTTTGGTACAGCTTTGCGTAAAATTTGAAAAAAGCTCTACTAATGGCTTTCTGCTCCAAATATGTCTTGTTCTCCTCGCAAATTTTATTTATGATTCTCTTCTCTTCTCTTTTCTTTAATTGCCACGCCAAATATTTCTCAGGTTTGTTTGCACCCTCAAACGACTTCTGGTTCATTCTCTTAAGATTCCATTCCAATTCTTTATTATTCATAGCCATCAGTTGTTCTTGTAGAATTTTAATGTCCTGATATATCTTCTTTTTTCCTGGTCTTTTCTTAAGTTGTGTCTCTTTGGCTTTTATTTTCTCCATAATCGCTAATCTCCTCTCTTCTTTTTTCTTTCTAACTCTTGCATTTAAATCCATTAGTATGCCTCTAGTCACTGCTTTATAAGTGTCCCATACCTTATTAGTCGAAACTTCCTTGTTCATGTTATGTTGTATAAAGAATCTGGTCTCTCTTTGCAACAGTTCAATGTTTTCCTCTTCTTGCAATAGGTCTTCATTTATTCTCCATCCTCTTCTCTTATTTCTTTTCCCAAATCTCCACATAATTGGGTTATGATCTGAGCCTACCATAGGCATTATTTCCACATCCTTAGTCCATAACGCTAAGTCTTTGGAGCCCCAGATCATATCAATTCATGATAGAGTAAAATGTCTTGCAGAATAAAATGTATATTGTCTACTTTTGGGATTCTGTCTCCTCCACACATCTTCTAAAGTTTCTTGTTCCTTTATTGCAAAAAAAGACTTTGGTAGTAGGAACAGGCTGGATTCTTAATTACTGGATACAGTTGAGATGTTAGAAGATTTGTGATAAGATCTTCCCAAAGTTTTTAAAATTTTAAACAAAACTGTGTGGACGCCCACACAGCCCCCTCCACAGGAGTAGGAGAGGGGGTTAACTCTTTCACTGCTAGGCAGTTTTGTCAAGTAAAAATGGAAACCCACACCATGTGTTATTGTGTGTGTTTAAAGTGCTGTCAAGTCACAGATGCCTCATGGTGACCCCTGCTGGGGTTTTCAAGGCAAGAGGTTTGCCATTGCCTGCCTCTGCATAACGACTCTGGTGTTCCTTGGTGATCTGCCATCCAAGTACTAACCAGGATTGGCCTTGCTCAGCTTATCCAGGTCAAGAAACGATGTTATTACTAGCCCTCATTTTAAAATGGATGTTAATCATTTCAAGTATATTTAATAGAAAGGTGTGACCTCTATATGTTCCCCGCATCAGTAATAATAATAACATTCGATTTATATACCGCCCTTCAGGACAACTTAACACCCACTCGGTTTACAAAGTATGTCATTATTATCCCCACAACAGCAAACACCCTGAGAGGTAGGTGGGGCTGAGAGAGCTCCTAGAAGCTGTGACTGACCCAAGGTCACCCAGCTGGCTTCAAGTGGAGGAGTAGGGAATCAAACCCAGTTCTCCAGATTAGAGTCCTGTTGTTCTTGACCACTACACCAAACTGGCTGTCCAGTAGGGGACGTGACTGGTCCATTGAGGAGGAGGAAGAGGGGCAGAAAGGAGGTGGAGATTTTTGCCTCACCCCATCATCTTTTTTCTAATATTAAATCAATAAAGCCTAATCATCATCAATCCCAAGGACATTAAGAGCGGCTAACTAAATGTCAGTTTTCCAGCACACTAAGACGTTTCCCTGTTGAAGGCCATGGTTTAGGAATGGAAAGAAAAATACTGCAAATAAATGACTGGCTATGTAGGGTGTCATCAGGAATGGTTTGGTTTTTTGGACCATGGCTTATGCTTTCGAGATGAAGCTCTTCTATCAAGCAATGGTTTGCACCTCATGAGGGTAGGAAAATGTGTTTGGAAAGAGTCTTGCAAACCTAATAAAGAGGGCTTTAAACTAAATCCTATGGCGAGGGAGAGACAAACAAACTGGACATGAGATTACTAAAGATTTGAGGGTGTGACATATATGCTAGGAAACATTAACTCGCAGCTAAGTACAGAAACAAAAACCTCAGGGCATTCCAATGTCTCTACACTAATGCTCAAGAGTATGGGAAACAAGCAGGAGGAACTTGCAGTCCTAATACAGGAAGGGGACTATGACATAATAGGCATTACTGAAACTTGGTGGAATAACACTCACAATTGGAATACTAGGATTGAAGGATACAACTTGTTCAAAAGGGAAGGAAGAGGGGAGGAGTAGCATAATATGTAAAGGAGGTATATACTTGTGAAGAAATACATGTATCTGAGCATGGAAGTTCAGTTGAGAGACTCTGGGTAAAAATAAAAGGAGTAAGAAACAATAATGATATTATGGTGGAGGTCTGCTATAGACCAAGCCAGGAAGAGGACTTGAATGAGACACTTCTAGAAAAAAATTACAATGTTCTCACAGAGATGGGACACAATAGTCATGGGAGATTTCAGTTACCCAGATATCTGTTGGAGGTCTAACTCTGCTAAAAATGAAAGGTTAAATAAATTCCTGTCTGGCTGACAACTTCATTTTTCAGAAAGTAGAGAGGAAAACAAGGGGTTCTGCTATCTTGGACCTGATTTTCACCAACAGGGAAGAACTGGTTGGCAAGGTGAAAGTAGTAGGCACTCTGGGTAGCAGTGACCATGTAATTTTGGAATTTAGTCTTGGGGGACAGAAAGGCTGTACATAATCAGACATATAGGTTGGACTTCAGGAAAGCACATTTTAAGAAACTGAAAACTATGCTGGGTAGAATCCCATGGTCAAGATTGACCAAGTCAATGTATTCAACTATCTAGGGGTTGCCTTTCAATCATCTGGTTCATGGGCGGCCCAACTTTCTCAGGTAACAGAATCTGTCCAAAGATCAGCCTTAGCAACATTAAGATTTTTAGCAACATTAAGATCCATTTGCACTGAAAGCCTTTCAGGGTAAGGTGGTGCCTCAGCTCATGTATGGATCACAGGTCTGCTTTTATAATAATTATTCTAGGCTGGAAGCTCTTCAATCAAAATTTCTAAGATCCTTATTTGGAGTACTTCAGTGTGTGCCCAATGCTCTGCTCAGACTAGAGGCAAGCCTGGTTACACTAGAATCAAGAGTTTGGTTGCAAGCTATATGTTTCTGGTTGAAGTTAAACTTTTCTTTCTTTAGATTAACCTCCTTAAACTTTGCGGATAGGTTTCGATCAAAGTGGATGCGAGCAATAGAGGACAAACTCCAACGTTTAGTTTTCTCTAGTACAGCACTTCTACATCTGGACTATCAAGGAGCCAAAACAATAACAAAACAGAGGCTGTGGGATATTTCCCTCTAATTGAACAGATCTTGAGCTCACCTTGTCCCTGCGGTGGGGAACTACAGCCAAAACTTTGCTATGCCCTCATATCTCCATATGTTGGAATTCCCCAAACATCGTAGTGCCTTTACCCTTGCTTGATTTAATGTTCCCCCACGTGCCCTTCTGTAGGGGAGATATGCTCGCATTCCATATGAAAAATGTCACTGTCCATGCTATACTGGCATGGTAGAAACTATTGAGCATATTCTCTTATACTGTCAGTTTTACCAGAACATTTGGAATGTATACATTACCCTACTTCTGCACAATTACCCTGGTAGATCAAATCAATTTTATATTTCACTCTTGCTTGGTGACTGTTATAATGAAATATCTTTTCGAGTAGCTAGATTTTGTGTGCTGGCACGCTTAATTTGGCAGAAGAATATGGTTTTATCCTAGAAATTTTAATCAAGAATCATATTTTATGTACAGTATATTTTTATATCTATAGCCTATATTTTTGTATCTATGACCTGAAGTTAATGTATATGTCTCGATGATTTTGATTTTGACTTCTGATCTTGGATCATAACAATAAACTGATGGTGGTGATGATGATGACGACAACAACAACGATGACAATGACGACATCTTATGGGCATGGAGCAGGAGTTACTGAGTGTGTGTGGGGGGGTTGAATTTCCTGCATTGTGCAGGTGGTTGGACTAGATGACCCTGGAGATCCCTTCCAACCATATCATTCTATGATTCTATGTTCACTCACTGGGCTATATGCTTTTGTGTCCTTAGAACAGGTACCTGCTGTGATCGGAGGTGTGGTTGGTGGAATTCTTTTATTGGTCCTTATTGGAATAGCAGTATACCTCTTTTGGAAGAAGGCATGCCTCCAGGCTGCTTACGAAGAACTCACCAGTCCTTCCTCCCCAACTGATAAGCTAGTTGGTCTACAGGAACCGGGTATTTGCCATTCATCATCTTCAGTTCACCCTCCAAATTCAAGGTGAATAAGCCTGTATGTTATGGGGAGAAATGGGTGATGGAGACCAAAATGTCAGAGCTCCACATTGGGCTGCCCTTGAAGACGACTTGGAACCTGCAACTGGTTCAGAATGTGACAGCCCAGCTACTGTCTGCTGCTAGCCAAAGAACACACATTTCACCGAGATTAAAACAGCTCCTGTGACTGGTGGTGGCCATAGTAATTCTGGGTCCCTGGGCAAAAATTCAGGTTGGGCCACCAGGATCACAGCAGAAGGAAGGGACGGCATTTGCCCTGTGTGAGACAGGTGAGAGCCGCTGTCTCCTCCAGCTGCCCAAGGCTTGGATGGGGTGGACGCAACTTGCGACCAGCCGTTGCAGTGAGTGGGCAAAGCAGACTCCAAACGGGGAAGGTGAAAGCAGTGGCAGCTGCCAGAGGCTGCTCTTTTCCCTCCTTCCATTGGGGGGCAGGGCCGTGGGTGGTCAGGGGCTCCTGGGACAGGGTCCAGACCGACTGCCCTGGTGGCCCACAACTAAAGACCACCCCTGTGCGCAGTTTGTTTCTGAGCTCAATTAAAAGTTTTGGTTATAACCTTCAAAGCCCTTCATGGCCTGGTACCCACCTATCTAAATGACTGTCTGTCCCCATATGCCCTCATGCTCCAAATGTGGTCTTCTGGTTGACACATGCCCCCCCCCCACTTAAGAGGGCTCACTTAATCTCCTAGAGCCTGTTCCTATAGTAGCTCCCACTTCACGCAACAAGCTCCATAAAGAGGTTGGGGGGGGGGGGTTGTACCATTTTTAGAACATTTTAGATGTCAGTGTAAGGCTGTTTTATTTGTGAGGAATTTTAATGGAGTTTAAGCAGCAGGCATTTTCTTGAATAGTGGGTTCATGGGTGTTTTTTGGATTTTGTTTGTTTTTAGTATCGGAATTGTAAGCAACTTTCAGCCATGAGGAAAGGAAGCACAGAAATATTTTAATACACTTTTTATTAATTTTTTTATTTTATTTAAACACTTTTTATCTAAGGTATGCTTTTTATTAGCACACCTTAGATAAATAACTATATGTTTTACTATATTTTCCGAATGATTTCAAAACATGTTTGCATGACATGAATTGTTGATCTTTGGCACGGATGAATAATTTCCAGTTCTGGGTCTAGTATCATATAATGCTAACACTAATAGTAATGCTACTAATAATAATAATAATAATGAAGAAGAAGAGGAGGATAAAAGTGTAGCACTTCCAAGTGTTCACATCTTCCCTGCATCATAAATTCTCACGAATGGTAAATGGGAGCATCCCTTTTATCGTTCCTGTAGGGAATGGGTAGCATCCAGAATTATGAATGGTAGGATAAAAATAGGACGGATAGATGTTTTGCTGAGCAGTACCATTGCACTGTACATCTCTCCTGTTGAAATAAATGGGATTTCAAAGTGCTTAGCATCAGCTACCTTATTCCCAAAGAAATTATAACCGGTTTATGTCTCTTTTTTGTCTTCTGAATCCAACTGAAAACCATGGCCGTGTTCAGCAGAACAAGAAGTGTCCCTTTTATCATTCCACCAAAATTTCATAAGGAAGCTTTGACTGATATGACAAATGGAGAACAAATTCAAGACGACAGTGATCTCTATGTTACCCCAAACTCTGGACCTCGATCTTCTTTCCATTCCTTAGGTAGGTTGATACTGACCAGATGCCTAAAACTTTTTGGGAACTGGAGTACGTTTTACTGACAATGTGTAATATTGTAAGAAACCTTCCGTGCATAATGTATACAAAAAAGAAGGTTGGTGTTTCCTTTTCTTGGTCACGTTGGGCTACACATTGTAAAACTGTATTTACAATGTTGGTATGAGGAAATCTTCCAGAAGAAAAAGCTCTAGTTTTTGCCCAGAGAAATTTTCTCCATTTCCAATCTGAAGATGTTTTAACTGTTGGAGAGGCAACAGTGAGTCAGAACTTTGAGCAACGTAGATACGGATTCAGGGCATCTTTAGTCCATTTAGACTCTAGGAGGGGCCGTAATTTATGATTTCTACTGTTCGGAGGTGGTTGAATGCTTCTCTTGTCTTTCTCTGCCTCGTGCTGTGCTTGACTGCCTGCAAATGAAGGTGTATCCTGAATGTCTCTCTTGACTACTGGAATGCCTTCGGTTAACTAATGTTTTTTGCTGTCATGGTAAACATAGGCATTCCAGTAATAGAGAGAGACTTTCAGGATACACCTTCATTTACACATGCAAGTCTCCACTATAATCATCAAGTGATAAATACTTAGGTGCGAATACCCCAGAAATATTCCAGCAATCAATCTATTTTATTGATTTGTATTTATATTTTTTATGTGTATCAAACATTTCTCCGTAGTGGAGATCCAAAGTGGCTTATTACATTCTTCTCCCCTCCTCCACTCAATCCTCTTAACAACAGCCTTATGAGGTAGGTTATTTTGAAAAGATGTGACAGGCCCAAAGTCACCCAGCAAGCTTCCCTTGAGAGCCCGGAGAACTTCTACCTCTCTCACTGCCTCTCCACTAAATTGTACGGCGTTAGTAACTCGCTGTGTTGATTTCTCTCCTGTTGTGAAGCTGGAGCATACCTTGTAGGAGCCATCAACCCAGACCTGTATAAGTTTCCCGAGGACAAAAGTGAGACAGACTTCCCGGAGGGCTGCATTGGCCGGCTGTGGTTCTCAGTGGAATACGAGCAGGAGTCGGAAAAGCTCCTCATCTCTTTGATCAAAGTCCGGAAGCTGCAGCCTCCCTCCAGCTCCTGCTGCCCTTTCGTAAAAATCTACCTGCTGCCAGATGAGCGGCGGTATCTGCAGTCTAAGATCAAGCGCAAAAATCTCAATCCTCAGTTTGATGAGAATTTTGTTTTTCAGGTAATCTTTATTTTCAGTGGAATGTTGAGTGGGTATGATGTTGTAGATATTTCCCAAGCATCTGATAGATGAGTGTCAAACGGGGCTTTTTTTCAGCGGGAACGTGGTGGAATGGAGTTCCGGCACCTCTTGAAAATAGTCACATGGCTGGTGGCCCCGCCCCCTGATCTCCAGACAGAGGGGAGTTTGGATTGCCCTCCGCACCGCTGGAGCGGTGCGGAGGGCAATCTCAACTCCCCTCTGTCTGGAGATCAGGGGGCGGGGCCACCGGCCATGTGACCATTTCCGCCAAGGGCGATTTAAACTTTTAAAAACTCCCCCCTTGTTCCAGCCAACCCAAAGTGACGTCATTGTGTGGTCCTGAGTTCCACTACCTCTTTTCCCAGAAAAAAAGCCCTGTTGTCAAATGATACATTACAGGCAAATGTATGCCATGGAAGCCCAGTGACCCTTGTGGGGAGGAGTATGAAAAGAACTACTTTAGGAAGGGGTTATGGGAGCAGAGAAGCAACAGGAAAAGGTGGCCCTTAACTCTTCCCCTGCCTACCATTTCCCTGCTCCCTGTAGTCCCTCTGAAGCAGCTGTTCCATCAACAGCACAGTGATGAAGGCAGTCTCTTCTTTGCACTGGAGCTTTTTTGTTTGGTTTAAAAAGGTTTGGTTTTAAAGGGTGTTAAGGTAAAAACCACTCACCCCTCATTGCTCTGCTCTTTCCTCCTGACTAGAAGGAAATCTTGCCCAGAGCAGTGACTCAAAGGGACGCAGCGGCTTGCGCTTCTGGAGGCCCTCAGTTCCACTGCGGCAACCTTTCCCAAAAATCAATGCTTAGAAAACTTCTTAATTTGAATTTGCAACGTTCTGCTTGCTACTTCCCAGGTTTCCAGTAACACCTTATACCAGAGGACACTCAAGTTCTGTGTCTACCATGTGGACAAACAAAAGAAGCACATTTTCGTAGGCCAAGTAATGTTCCCTCTAAAAAAGGAAACCTTAAGTAGTGACAACAAAGTTGTCATCTGGAAAGACTTGGAAACAGAAACCCTGGAGGTAGGCAACTAATTAAAGGTTAAGTTCATTAGACAAATGCCAGGGTGATTTGTTTTAATTCAGAGCTCTCCCACCTTGGCAGCGGGTGGTGATATTCTACAGAATCTAGCATGATTACTTCGGTGTGCTTGGCGAACAGTTCAAAACACTCACATTTAATAAGTCATGGATAGCATGATACAGCAGAAGTTAAGTATGTGAAGATCCTACTGATAAGCTCTGCTTTCCCTTCTGAGCTACTTCCTGTCTTGCTTCCAGACAACCAGGCTTGACATGGGTACACCTGGTTATTAAGTCCTTCCACATAATCAATTTAATCAGTGCTGTGAATTGCAAGAGCATGAAATGCAGAAACATTTCCTAACAAACCAGAGACTAGTGGCCAGGGGTAATTTGTTTCCTTCTGTTTTAATAAATGTAGTGCTGTCATGTGTTAAGACACTGGGATGGAAGTTAAACGAATGGGAATGGAACAAATGTACATTTGTTTACTTTTGGGGGTGGAGAGTATGAAAAACACACACACTCAAAGTAGAATAGATTTGCACACAGACACAGCTTCTGCACACTAATTGCACCTTTGTATCTTGGGATGTGTGAACACCTGTTGGTTTGGCTCACATCCTGTTTGCCAGTTGTGAATAGGGAGCTGGTTTTTCATTGGGCAGTTTGTCTGTTCATTGACCCAACTTTGGTTGTTTGGCAGCTTGCTTTACCCTCCCGTTTTCTGTCAATGCAGTGCTGCACACTCCGCTTTTCACACAGTTGGGTTCTGCTCCTCCCATCTTCTCCACTCCACTGATCCACTCAGCAGGCAACTCTTTAATTAGACAGTTAAATCAATTATAGAGTGTACAAATCAATCATTAATAAGGTGTTTCTTTAACAATTCCTACTTTTCAGTGTTTTCTAAAGAATCCTTAATGACATCAGTGGCTGCAAGTCTGTTTGGGTCAGCTGTATGATTCATGCAGTCTTGAAAAAAGCTGGTGCGAAGCTGCTCAGAGGATGTTTGAGTAATGGGGAGCTGAACTGAACAGCCGGTGATTGGCTCACTTCTGATTGTCACAGTCAAGTGGGTTAAGTTCGGCTATTAAACATGGTCAGTGTAAGATTCATGGGATCCTTAGATGGATTGTGAACCACGTGTGCAGACTGCATGCAGAACCATTATTAAATGTTTATAGTTTGTTCATTTCTCACCAATGGGGACCCAAAGCAGCTAACAACCTTCTTCTCTCCTCCATTTTATCTCACAACACCCCTGTGACGTAAGTTAGGCTGAAAGCGTGTGACTGGCCCATGGTCTTTCATAAGCTTCCATGGCAGAGTAAGGATTTGAACCTGCGTCTCCCAGATCCTAGTCCGGCATGCTAATCACTATACCACACTGAAGCTCATGTGGATCTGACTCCATTTACTCCACATGGTGTGGCTGGGTCTGTATGCCTGAATGCTTATCATCAACTACTGGGGAGGAGCCTACCTTTATTCTACTCCTCTGGCCTAAGGAGTCTTCCTCCAAATTCAGTCAGAAGGCTCCTTTGGTTGGAGGAAGGCTTCCAATTGTGCTCCATGGAGTGACAAGATTGACTCCACTGCCTCAGGCTGTGTGTTCTGTATTATTGCACACCACTGAGCCCAATGTGGAAAGGATTTATTTTTCTGTTTGGGAACCTCATTGGTTGTGCCATATAATACAACTAGGAGTGTGCAATTCGGGATTCCGATCCAGAAAAAAGAACCAAAATCAGAAAGATTCAGGATTCCTGAGTTAGGCCCAGCATTCCTGGCCTGATTCAGAAATACCGAATCAAAGTTTTCTGAAGTGATTCGTATCACTTTGTAAACAGCAAGAAAAGTGCTATTTTTTTTTCAAACTTCCTGCCCTACCACTTTTTTCTTTTGATGGGAGGGGGACAAGGGTTCCCTTTTCTGCCCCCATGGGGAGAAAAAGTGGTGGGGCGGGAAGTTTGAACGTGGCAGGAGAAGAGGCGCTGTCCATTTCAAAGGCCCCACTGCTGGCTTCACCCAATGTATTGGGTGAAGCTGGCATGGAGCATTTGAAAGTGCCCCTTCTCCTGCTGCTTGCGAGTGGCACAAGAAGGATGGCTTTGAGCTTTGGTGTGCTCCGAATCATTACGAAGCATACTGAAGCAATTCAAACACCCGAATCCTGAAGCAGCTTTTGAATTGTTTTCCCGCTTCGGTAAAACCCGAAGTGGAAAACCTGAATTTTGGGGTGTGTGCACCCCTATATTCAACTGTTTCAAAGAGGACTGTTTTAAGGCTATGCATTTGATGAAATAATGTTTTTACAAAGCAACTGACTAATATTCTTCTCACTATAAAAGCCTCCTTCTGAACATGGTGACATCCAGTTTTCTCTTAGCTATAATGACTATCTGGGCCGCCTCACAGTGGTGGTGCTGAGAGCCAGAGGTCTGAGAATCCAGAATGACAGACAGGTGACCAGTAAGTATTTTTATTTCATTTCATTTCATTAAAGACACTTGTATGCCACCTTTCTATCCAAAATATGGTCTCCAAAGCAACAAGTTAATAAGATAAGACACATACTGTTTTTGAAAAGTTAATTTTCTTTTGTTTACCTCCTTGAGGGCCCTAATTGGTTGGAGAGGTGAAATGCAAATGTTTAAAATATATTAATTAAACATGAATTTGATTTAAAAAACTAATATTGAGTTAAACTATTTTTTTGTTTGGCTTATGAATTGCTGTTCAAAGTTGCTGCCTCTTGCACTGATTTTTATGGTTTTCATATTTTAATGTAACTAATATATTTTATGGATTTTAATGCGATTTTTGGATTGTTGTTACCCACTCTGAGCGGGTTATAATTTTAATAAATAAATAAATACATTATGGGATGTTATGAGATAGCTCGAGATGGGCAGCTGTGTTAATCTGGCTGTAGCAGCAGAAAAGAGCAAGAGTCTAGTAGCACCTATAAGGCTAACAAAATTTGTGGTAGGGTATTATGTACTGTGATTTTTGGCTCATAGTGAGTTCAGCTAGGCAGGATTTCAGCTCAGAGCAACATCTTTATTGAGTGGGAACAGACAGACCCCAGAACAGGCCAACAGAAGCCAAATATATACACATAAACCACGCCCATGTTTATACAACAGCCAATGAGAAAAGCATAACTAGAATCCTTGATTTGCATCAACTATATACATAACATATTTACAAGATTGTGATTGGTCTTTATTCAAGAGGACCGGTTGGCTGCTGCCAACAATAAACCACCAATAGGATTGGAGATTTTAGGAGCCTAGCTAGCCCAATACATAACACGGTATGAGCTTTCACGAGTCACAGTTTTAATGAAGAAGTGAGCTGTGACTCACAAAAGCTCATGCCCTACCACAAATTTTGTTAGTCTTATAGGTGCTACTGGACACTTGCTCTTTTCTACTGGGATGTTATGGTTTAATTTCCTCTCTTATAATCCTATTTACCACAAATAAAAAGATGTTGTTTAGAGTTTGAGGCTGAGATATATTCTGAGCTAGCTGGTGGGCAAGCTGAGGGCCCATATGGGGTGGTTTTGTGACCATCAGTGGGTTGAACCCGTGTCATTGAGTTTGATCCAATATGCTTTTCTGCTTGTGAAAAAGGGAGGAGGGGTCCTTTTTGGCTACCTAAAAGCCTGTACTAAGGAAGGCATGTAGGACTGGGGCAGTAGTAAGAAGAGGAATTGGATAAGATTGAGTGAAAAAGCTGGCTGGATCCAACCCATTCCCACCATCTTTGTTTTAGTTTAAGTCTTTTAAAAGAGAAGAAGATGGGGATGGGGAGGAAATATACATAGTAAAACCAAAAATGTGATTCCCATGTCTTGGCATCCAGATTCATCTGCTTAAAATCTGCTGTCCGCTATATTCCCTGTCACTGGAGCTGAAACTACTCTGGTCTCCAAAATTCTTTTCTGTGAATTTAGAAGTTGAGTAGCCGTTGGATTTTCTTTAAAATATTCAGCTATTTTCCACATTTGATAACAGAAAGCTTATATTTGCTTATTGTCATCAAATCTATTTAGGGTTTGATAGTTGCCAGACAGCAGGCTGGATCCTGAGTTAGCTTTTGTAGCTATAGTGGTAATTCAAACACTGAATGCTGGTGAAGGACGGAAGGGCGATTTCTATTGATTCACTCCTTTCTATCCACCCCAACTGTTTTGGAGAGCCCATTGACCTGCCAGAGCACAATTTTGGGAATCCAGAAGGCTGTAATGGTGGGAGAGGGGGGATGAAGTTGCCTTGATCTAGTGTGACTCTGTTCACACTTCTTAGGATTCAAGCCAGTGATAATTAGGGCACCGCTAGCCCCACCGTGAGTATTGTGATGCGTGTTCAGGAAATACAGCGGACAGTTTCAAGGAAAAGGAGGGTCATGTATACCTTTCATATTATTTGCCAACTCTCCCTTTCTGCACAATTCAAGTTTTTTGTGCCCTGGAAATACAGAACTTTCATTCCGATAATGGTCTGGTGTGTTCCTATATGAATTCTCTGAATGTGGGTGATTCACCCCAAGTGAGACTGGGTTACACCAAGGGCTTTTTTCCAGCAGGAACTCAGTGGAATGGAGTTCCGGCACCTCTTGAAAATGGTCACATGGCAATCAAAACTCCCTCCTTGTTCCAGCTGACCCAAAGTGATGTCATTGTGCAGTCTTGAGTTCCACCACCTCTTTTCCCAGAAAAAAAGCCCTGCTTATACCCTTCTCATTTTGCAGTATTTAGAGTACCTGACAGTGTCTGATAGCTAACATGCAATGGGAGTTAGTCATCTGACAGCATTTGATAGCTAACAGACTGCAAAACTCCGAAGATCTTCCAGTCTTTACTGAACCAGCAGCCCAGGAGCTCTGCTGGTTAAGGTGGAACAAAACTGGACACGGAACTGAACAAATTAGGTTCATGGGACCCAAGAGCCTTAACTGGGAAAAGGTGAGAACTACTTATAAGGAAGCTGCTCAAGCAGGACTGGGACTCCCTTCAAAAGGATGTGGCATGAAAATGCTCCCCACTCTACGTGGGAATTAAATATCCTACCCAGTTCGACCCGCCTCAATAGCTCAGTATGCTGACAGTCCCAAAACGGAGGTAGTCATACATGGTTGTACGTTGCAACGCATTGCCATAGCCCAGACGAAGGACTGCTTCCTCAGGATACCATCGGATGAACGCCTCTGTGACTGCCCTTTGGCTGAAGTTGACTCGCTGTCCCGTACCTTCCTTCACTGCCCAAGGCACCAACTGGTCAGAGAGAGATTCTTTAAAAAATGGCTACTGAGGCATTCAAGCATTCCCAACTCCTCAAAATTACTGAATAGCCTTTGTAAAAGCTGCATTGTAGATGTGGCAACTTTTTCTTTAACTCTTGTTTTTAATTCTTAAATTTTGTTGGCGTGTATAGCCTACGGGCTGTTAAGCTGAATAAACTGAAACTGATAGAGACTTCCTATATAACAGATGAGCCCAAATGGTCAAGAGATGTCTGCTAATCTGGAAGAACCTCTACATTAACAATAACAACAACTGCATTTATATACTGCTCTTCTAGACAGATTAGTGCCTCACCCAGAGCGGTGAACAAATTAGTGTTGTTATTATCCCCGCAATACAGCTGGGGAGCTGGGGCTGAGAGGAGGGGCTTACCCAAGGCCACCTACTGAGCTCATGGCAGTAGTGGGATTTGAGCCAGTAGATTGCTGATTCGCAGCCCAACCACTTAACCACTGATTATTCTATGTAAGACACATTGGAGATCCTTCTGGAAATCAAGTAAATAAATAAAGCAGTCCAATTGTGAGGTAATATTATCACATCTGAATCTGAAATTCCATTTTCATAATTTGAGGGGCAAAATAAGTAAATGACAAAGACTGATGAATATATATATTTCTGCTCTGTCAACTAGATCAATGTCAGCTTTCATGACCTTTGTCTGAACTCCGACATTTGTCTGAGCTTTCACGTCCTCTTTGTCTGAACTTCTGATGACCTGCAGGCATTTCAGATAACTTAAGAGTGCAGTCCACAGTAACAATTATGCAGCACAATTCATCTTCTGGAAAATTGCTTTTATTTTTAAGGAAAGCTAAATGAAAACAGAATGTTGCTTTCTACCGAATCCTTCCACCCCATATTGATAGGTTTTCAATCTTGCCTTTTCACTCCAGGCGTGTCCGTCAAAGTGTCGCTCATGAACCGTAATCAGTTCATCAAAAGCAAAAGGACCTCGGCTGCCCTAGGATCCCCTGATCCACTGTACAATGAGACTTTCAGCTTCAAGGTAGATCAGCAGGAACTGGAGACAGCAAGCCTGAGTCTGTCTGTGATCCAGAACGGCGAGGGAAGTGGTAAGGGGCAATTTGTCGTCTGTGGTCTTTGGGGGTGTCCTTAGCCACTCTCATTAAATTCTTACCTTTCAAGGAGATCAAGGTAGGAATTGTATTACTCGGTTTGCGGACTTGCAGACCTCCAGAAGACTGTGACAACGGAATGCACCTTTCTGCCGCAAATTAATCCTGGATCTATCAGAGAAGCCTCCATTAGTCCTCCTTACTAATATTTGCTTCTCCTGAAATCCAGAATGGTGGGTGCACAGGCTTCTGGAAGATGGAACCATCTATGGGAACAATTCCATACGGGGAAGTTATTGCCGGAGATGGTCTCCCCCAACTCAGACATATGTGACTGCAATGATTTTAACCAGGCCAATGCAAATCTCTGTGTGTGGCGGCGTTATATGCCTTCAAGTCACTTCAAACTTATGTAAACTCTATGAATGTCTTCCAAAACATCCTGTCATTGACAGGTCTTGCAAACTGAAGGCCATGGCTTCCTTTATCAAGTCAATCCATTTCATGTTGGGTCTTCCTCTTTTCCTGCTGCCTTCAATGTTTCCTAGCATTGTTTTTTCCAGTGTGAGTGTTTTCTTCTCATGATGTGACTAAAATATGATAGTCTCAGTTTTAGACTCTAGGGAGAATTCAGGATTCATTTGATCTAGAACCCATGGTGGCCCATGGTATCTTTAATACTCTTTTCCAACACCAGATTTCAAATACATCCATTTTCTTCCTGTCAGCTGTCTTCATTGTCCAACTTTCATAGCCATACATAGTTACAGGGAACACCAGAGTATGAATCATCTTGATTTTGATCTACAGCAACACATCCTTGTCCTTAAGGGTCTTTTCTAGTTCCTTCAAGGCTGCCCTTCCAAGTCTCAATCTCCTTTTGATTTCCTAGAATCATAGGGTTGGAAGGGAACTCTAGGGTCATCTATTCCAACCCCCTGCAAAATGCAGGGAATTCCCAAATACCTCCCCTCCCACACACAGTGGCCCTTACTCCATGCCCAGAAGATGGCAAAACACCATCAGGATCCCTAGACAAACTGGCCTGGGAAAAATTGCTACCTAACCCCAAGGTTGCAATTGGCCTTACTGTGGACATGTAAGAAGAGGCCATGAGAAGTAAGCACTGATCTTGGTTGTGATCTCCCTTTGGGTTGAGGATTGAGCCAAAGAAAAGAATAGAATAGAAAATCTAACAATTTCTCCGTTGTCAACCTGAAAATTGTGTAATTCTTTGGTAGTCATTGTCAGACTGTGGCTAAATAAGGCACTCACTACAGGGTTCCCTTTAGAAGCAAACACAAGTCCATTGTTTGGAAAAGGAAACTTTACTGCAGAAAAGGTCCATTATAGTCCACTGTCCTGAATAGGAGAATCAGGATGGTACATGATCATTGTTACCAATGAAGAGCAAACATAAGATACAGAGTAACAATACCCATCTGGATCAGCCTCCCCCCACAGTTCTCAAAACAACATCTCTCAGTCCTGGGAAGCTGCTCTCCTTCAAGGCCAATGCTTGGTGGAACGGTGTTAGACAAAACAGTCTCCTCCGGTGGGAATGCTGCCTGGGAACTGGTGCACCTGGGAAGAAAACACTCAAACACTAGAAGCATTAGAAAATGGAGTCAGTACAGTTTAGATATACACTGGACCTGACATTCTGCCCCCCTTAAAATAGATCCCCCCCTGGCTTATATGGGTAGCGAGTATGAAAAGCTTTGGTTAATCTAGGAGCATGAACATGTGCAGAGTTCACCCATTCATCGTAACCAGAATCAAAGTCCTTCCATCTAATGAGGTAAAAAAGCTGATTTCGTTTGAGTTTAGAGTCCAAGATTTGTTGTACCTCATAGTGTATTTGGTCGTCAATCAAAGTTGGAATGGGTGGAGCCTTGACGTGCCATTTGTTGTCGATGGGAGCTCTCTTTAGAAGACTGACATGGAACGTATCATGCACATGGCGCAGGTTCTTGGGCAAAGTTACAGCAACAGTCACTTTATTTATTATCTTGCGCACAGGAAAAGGTCCTAGGAATTTCAGAGCGAGTTTGCGGCTTGTCTGAGCGAGTTTTAGATTTTTTGTGGAAATATACACATGATCTCCGGGTTGTAATTCCCATTCGGCCACACGATGGCGGTCTGCGTATTTTTTGTAATCCAGTTTGGCTTTTTCAAGGTGTTTCTTAATAAGAGTCCATTGCTGCGCCGCCTCCCCCCACCACGAAGATACATCTGGCAATGTAGAGGAATGGAGAGGGGGTGCATCCAACGGGAAGGGATTGAAGTGAGTTCCGTAGACAATTTTGAAGGGGGCCTCCCCCGTTGAAGCGTGTACACTGTTGTTATATGAGAACTCGGCCAGAGGGAGAAGGTCCACCCAATTATCTTGTTGAAAATTGATGTAGCAACGAAGAAACTGTTCTAATATTTGGTTTGTTTTTTCGGATTGCCCGTCGGTTTGTGGGTGGTGGCTTGAACTGATGCCTTGTTCAATATTCAACATTTTCAAAAGCTCCCGCCAGAAGTTGGCAACGAACTGTCCGCCGCGATCCGAAATCACCTTGGACGGAAAAGAATGTAATTTTACGATGTGTTTTAGAAACAAATCTGCCAGTTTTCGAGCGGAGGGTATAGTAGTACAGGGGATAAAATGAGCTTGTTTGGAGAACAGATCTACCACAACTAAAATACAATTATGTCCTTTTGAGATAGGTAGATCAGTGATAAAGTCCATGGATATTACTTCCCAGGGTCTGTTTGGCGTTTCCAATGGTTGCAGGAGACCCGGAGGCTTCCCTTTCCTGGTTTTGGCGCTGAGGCAAACAGGACAGGAACTAACGTATTGGGAAATGTCTTTGCGCATGCCCGGCCACCAGAATTGTCTTTGGATTAGGTGCAAAGTTTTCAGATACCCATAGTGTCCAGCAGTGGGAGCATCATGACAGCGCTGCAAAACTTCCAGTCTGAGGCTGTCTGGGACATAAAACTTGCTCCCGGCTAACCAATCCCCTTGTGGGGATTGGGTCAGTTTGCTTCGCGGAGCCCTATCCCCCTCCTTCTCCACTTCAGTTTTAAGTTTCGATTTCCACTCTTGGTTGGCCGGGAGGGGCTGCTTGGCACGGCTGCGAGTAGTCACCACGCCCCCAAGTTGCGTAGGCGAGAAGACAGTGTCGACAGTCTCCTCCCGTTTGCTCTTATGTTGGGGCATGCGCGATAGGGCGTCTGCCAAAAAGTTAGTTTTGCCCGGGAGATAATTTAGAGTGAAGTTGAATTTGGAAAAGAATTCCGCCCATCGCAATTGCTTGGCATTCAGTCTGCGTGGGCTTCGGAGGGCCTCCAGATTTTTATGATCCGTCCAGACCTCGAAAGGGTATCGCGCCCCCTCCAGCCAATGTCTCCAGTTAGTAAGGGCCGCTTTTACTGCAAAGGCCTCCTTCTCCCACACATTCCAATTCCTTTCCGCCTCCGAAAATTTCCTAGACAAGAAAGCACAAGGCCGCAGCCTACCATCCTCCCCCTTCTGCAGTAAAACCCCCCCTATCGCCGTATCGCTGGCGTCGACCTGTACTATGAAAGGGGATTGTTCGTTGGGGTGGGAGAGGATGGGTTCTGTTACAAATTGCTTTTTTAGACAATCGAAGGCCGTTTGGCAATCGGGGGTCCATTGCAGTTTGGCAGAGGGTTTTTTAGCTTGGTCCCCTTTATCTTTGGTTTTCAGCAAGTCTGTTAAAGGGAGCGTGATTTGGGCGAAATTTGCTATGAAGTCTCTATAGAAGTTGGCAAAACCCAGGAAGGATTGTAGTTCTTTACGGGTGGTGGGTGTCTGCCAGTCCTGGATCGCCTGTATTTTGGCTGGATCCATTTTCAGACCTTCTTGGGAGATACAATACCCGAGGTAAGTGAGTTCGGTTTTATGGAATTCACATTTGGACAGTTTGATGGGTAGCTTATTCTTCATTAGGGTGGCTAAGACTTTTCGTACCGTTTGAATATGTTCTTCCTCGGTGTCCGAGTAAATTAACACATCATCAAGGTACACCACCACCCCTTTGTACAGAAATTCGTGTAGAACTTCGTTTATCATGGACATGAATACAGACGGGGCTCCCGTCAAACCAAAAGGCATAACTAAGTATTCATATTGTCCGAGGGGCGTATTGAAAGCGGTTTTCCACTCATCCCCTGCCTTGATACGAACGTGGAAGTAAGCATCCTTTAGATCTAATTTCGTAAAGATCTTACCTTGGGCCACGACGTTGAGAAGGTCTCGGATGAGCGGTATAGGATAGACGTTGTTGGTGGACACTGCATTCAAGCCTCGGAAATCTGTGCACAGTTGAAGTCCCCCATCCTTCTTTTTCACGAAGAGGACTGGAGCGGCGTGGGGGCTAGCGGCTGGGCGGATGAACCCTCGTTGGAGGTTGGTGTCAATGAATTTCCGGAGCTCTTCGCGTTCATGGAGACTCATGGGATAAAGTCGTCCTTTGGGCAGTGAGGCTCCGGGTAAAATTTCTACCGCACAGTCCGTTCGTCGGTGCGGGGGTAGAGTATCTGCTTCCTCTTCAGAGAAAGCATTTAGAAAAGGCCAGTACGGTTCGGGTATTTGGTTGACTTCTTCTTGGGTGAGAAGGGCCTTTTCTTTATGAGTTGGATCTTCGCCCCAGTTTTGATTCCAACGGTGATTTTTGCAGTTGGTATGACTGAAGGTAATACATCCTTGTGCCCAGTCTATGTAGGGATTGTGATCACATAGCCATTTGCTGCCTAGAATTAACGGGTACTTGGCAGTAGAGCTGATGACAAAGGACCTCTTTTCCCAATGTTGTCCCATGCCTGTGATCACTGGGATGGTTTCAGTTGTTACAGGATTCATGTTGGTACCATCCATTTGCTCAAAGATTACTGGATTTTGTAGATCCCGAGTTGGTAGGACTAGTCCATTGACTAGAGCAGGGGCGATGATGTCTCTTGAGCAGCCCGAGTCAATAAGAGCTTGCACCCGAATGTGCATCTTCCTCTCTGGGTTGATTAGAGTCACTGGCATGAATAAGATGGACCCAGGCGGCCGGTTCCGTGCAGGGACGGGCTTAGGGCGGATCTGTCGTTTGGGTCCTTTCACGACAGATCCATTTCGTTTCCCGACTGGGGACTTTCTGGATTGGCTTCTGCGGTTGGGGAAGCGGGATCGTATTCCATGACTTCTTCCGCTTCCAGCCCTCTCTCCGAGGCTGGCCTTTGGGAAGCGCCGCGGCCTCTATTTGCTCGTGGTGCTGGAGTCGGGCGTTGGAGCGTAGGAAACGGAGCAAGGGTTGGACGCCGTAATTGGAGCGGAGGTCTTTGCACAGGCCGGTAAGGGCATTGTGCTGCAAAGTGACCAGCCTGTCCGCATTGCAAACACAGCCCTTGTTGCCATCTAGCATCTCTCGCTCCACGGGTGGCGTAGCTAGCTCCCCGTGTTCCCCTCTGTAAGGTCAATGGTCTTCTTTGTCCCATTTGTTGTTGTTGTTCAACCAAACGGACTTCCAAAATGCGATTCTCTACTTCGCAAACAAGTTGGATCCACCCTAACAACGTGGGGGGATTGTCTTGCATGAGGGCTCTGTCCAAAAGTCTCGGGTTAAGGCCTTGTTTGAACAGAATAATCTTGGTGGACTCCTCACACCTAGGGCACTTGGCTGCTAATTGCCGGAATTTTGTGACATAGTCTCTTGCTGACATGCTGCCTTGTTTGATGGCTTGCAATTCTGTTCGGGCCCTGGTTTCTTCTAAGGGGTCTTCATATTGCGCTCGGATAGCATCCACTAACCCCTGGAGAGTATCGAGTTCTGGGGCCCCGACATTGTATAGTCCTACATACCAATCTGCTGCTTTGCCCTGTAAACGAGATCCAAGATGTTCGATTTGACTGGCCTCACTGCCGAAAAGGTGCCCCCATCGGTTGAAAAACTGTACCACTTGTACTAAGAAAAATCCCAATTTGGAGGGATCCCCATCGAAGGTGGCTTCCAGCTTCACCCAGCCCATCGGGAGTTCTTGTCTCGGAGCAGGCGCTGGGTAGAAGTCCATCGGCAGTCTTAGTTGCGCCTGAGGCACGGGAGGAGGTAACTGGAGTCTCGGTCGGGGCAACGGTGCCGGCTGTACTGGCGGCGGTTGAACCGGCGGTGCCGGCTGGGGTTGGGCTGGCTGTGCGGGCGGAGGTTGGACCGGCGGTGCTGGCGGAGGTTGCCGTGGTTGCGCTGTCGGGGTTGGTCTTGGTTGGGCTGGAGGCTGCAGTGGCGGGCGAGCAGGAGGCGGCAGTCTCGGTCTGGCTGGTAACACGGGAGGCGTTGGCGGTAGCTGTCGAGGTGGAGGAGGTTGGTGTGGTTGAATGGAGATCGGCCGCTGAGGAGGGGGTTGGAGGTGTCGTAGTGGTGCAGGCCGTCCCCGTTGGTTCGGGGGTGGTAAGACGGGCTGGTCCTGGGGCTGCTGCAACGGTATGAGCTGCGGTCGAGGTGAGAGGGGCCGCAGCGGCGAGGGTTGAACAGGTGGAAGGCCGCGCGGGCTTGCCCCTCCGGGCGTTGTTAATCTGGGAAGCAGCGGCTGGCCTCTTGGCGCTGTTAGACCGTCTCCCGTAGGTTGCCCGACGGGGACAGTGTCTCGCGGTTGACGAGGGGCTTCCTCCTCGGATGGAGCCGCGTGTGCTCCCGCTTGGTCCGGCCGGACCGTTATAGGAGAAGTAAGAGGGGGTATCACCGGTGTATCACTTGGCT
Organism: Eublepharis macularius; assembly: GCF_028583425.1. Classification (NCBI taxonomy): domain Eukaryota; kingdom Metazoa; phylum Chordata; class Lepidosauria; order Squamata; family Eublepharidae; genus Eublepharis; species Eublepharis macularius. The sequence continues at coordinate 141,898,753 of NC_072795.1, forward strand.
TTTCTTCCCCTTCCGTAGGCCTCTCAACGGGAGTCTCGTCTGGCGGCGCATCCCCTCCCTGGTTAGGAGGTTCGGTGGGGGTCTCTCCAGGTGGCTCAACCGGGTCATCCCTTCTCGGTGGAATTTCCTGCTGTGCGGGAAGTTCCTTGGGTTGCTCTCCCGATTCGCCAGGATAGGTGCCCCCTTCGCCGGTAGGTGACGGCCGCTGCTGGACATCCTCCACCGGATAGGAGATGACACTTTGGAGGGTAGCTATCTGTATCGCCATCTCTTCAGGAGACAGTCTTTCCCCTGCTCCCATTGCCGAAATTAAATGGATGGCATGAGCCAAACTTTCTTCCATATCCATCAGTTTAGCTTCTAACTGTTGCATTCGACTTGGCCCCGGTTGCTCGCTTATGGAACCTTCATTCGTTGCACTCACCGGGGAAAAGGGGCCCCAAGGAGGAGGGTCCCCTTGGACGACTCTCGATCTCGCGGCTAGAATTCCCTTGGCCATACCCGTCACGGCCGAGATGCTGGTATCCACCGCATAGGTGCGACCTTGTATCTGCTCCCACCTTTGTTCAGGGACCTCCGTTGGCCCTTTCCACGGAGCAAGTTCGGAGTAATCCCAACTCAGGGCGCCGCGGCGAGACGTGTCCCCCTCCGTCTGCTCGAACGTCCTGTTCCAATATCGCCATGGTTGGCTGCTGTCTAGCTCCGGGACGGTTCCTAGGCTTCGGCGCCCTTCCATCGAAACTCGTGGATGGAGTCCACCTGCCCGACGCTCTCTGGTTTCTCGGGGTCTGGCTCCCCACTCCGACGGGGTGGGTACCGAAATCAAGGGGAGAGCGGTCGCTTTCGGCCTTGCCCCGAGGTCGGCTTCGGTCTCGTCCCGAGTACTGAGTTCGATGAGAGGCGGGGTGGAAGTGGAGGCTCCGGTTCCGTTCCCGGCTGCTCCCAGCTCCTGGGAGTCTTGGGCTTGCACGGGTTGCACAGGTTGATTGTCGGGAGACGCATACGGATCAAACAAAGGATCCCTGTCCGGGACAACCTTGGATTCCGCTGGGCCCGACTCAGACATGATTGGTAACAAAATGTCAGACTGTGGCTAAATAAGGCACTCACTACAGGGTTCCCTTTAGAAGCAAACACAAGTCCATTGTTTGGAAAAGGAAACTTTACTGCAGAAAAGGTCCATTATAGTCCACTGTCCTGAATAGGAGAATCAGGATGGTACATGATCATTGTTACCAATGAAGAGCAAGCATAAGATACAGAGTAACAATACCCATCTGGATCAGCCTCCCCCCACAGTTCTCAAAACAACATCTCTCAGTCCTGGGAAGCTGCTCTCCTTCAAGGCCAATGCTTGGTGGAACGGTGTTAGACAAAACAGTCTCCTCCGGTGGGAATGCTGCCTGGGAACTGGTGCACCTGGGAAGAAAACACTCAAACACTAGAAGCATTAGAAAATGGAGTCAGTACAGTTTAGATATACACTGGACCTGACAGTCATCAGAGATACGCAAAACTAATGAGCTGGAAATACAACCGGAATTCACTGTTTCATTTCATTAAAGCACCTTCAGGAATGCTGAACCGAATCTAGGAAAAGAAGTTGTAATGCTTCCCCACTACCCCGAAAAGTTAGTGTGTTTTGTTTCACTTTTTAGCCATGCAGTGGCAACACAGCAGGGAAGCACTGCAGCACTCTGCATGGTGGGCATGAGCACCTTTTTTGTTTGGCGCTTCCTGGGCAATGGCATCGTCTCCCTGTCAATCAGGTCCTAAGAGCATGATCCCATTGGATTTGTTAATGTTCTGTTAATTTAACTTGATTGGAGTGGGAGGGGGGGAATATGTGTGGTTTTGGCAAGGGGAACGCAACCTGGGCAATGGCAATGGCTCCCTGCCGGTTGGGTCCTCTCTGCCTATTAGCTTTGGAATACAGGGAAAGAAGAACCTATAAAGACAGTGACATAGTTGGCTTGGAGCGGTCCCTCCCTGTTCCTGCAACTGCATCAGTGAGTGACGACCTGGAGCCGATGTTCTGGAGCCTCTTTGCTTTCAGGTATCTCTGAGTTCCTCTCTGGCTCCTTTTCTTGTTTTTATGTTCCTTCTGAAAATACTGTGTGTATGTTAAGTTAGGGGAAGGAGGAGTAGGAGGGAAAGGAATTCCCACCCTCCCGAGATCTAATAAAGTGGCCCGGCTACATCACCACCACACGATCTTCAGGGGACTGGGAGGAGGCCAGAGGATCCCGTAAAGTACTATTTAGGTGGACTCAGTTTGAACCAAACTGGTCTCCTAGGTAGTACCATACCAATGTTGTTCAGCAGGTTCCCTTGAGTGTGAACAGTCAATAGACAGGACCATCACAAACACATCAGGCAGACAACATTGGAGTTAAGGTGAACCTAGGCTTTAGCAACCTTAGGTTGCATGTCGGTAGGGGTATTCCAGCACCCTTTGAGAAGAAGAACACTATCAGCACGCACCATGAGAGACAGGCCACTGGAGAGGGGTCCTGGGGTGCAGCATTTGCTCAAGGGTACTAAGAGATGGAGGGGTGCTGGGAGGCAGAGGGGGAGGCCTCTGATTTTCCCTCCACGTGTGCCAAGGCTGACAGCAGAGCAGCCTGCAGGCACCTCTATGGGTGGCCGAGGAGCAGCGGCCCCTGGAATGGCATTGCTACTGCCGGGCACAACTGAGTCTGCCGCTGCTGACTGAGCAGCAGCCAGAGGACCAGGGGGAGCAGTCGTCTGGTGTGATGCTTAGCACTGACACAGAGGAAGTCAAGCTGGTAGTCAACCTAGAAATGCAGAGGCTTCCGGAAGGGCTAGAGGAGGGGGTCCTTCGCTTATGCCCCTTCTCACATTCCTGTGGGGGTCCAGCGGTCCCTAGGTGGGAAGAGGAGCCATGGGCATGTGGCAGAGGTGGATCTGCTCCTTAAGGACATCACCCCTCAACCCTCCCAGCAGCCCCTCCTGTCCCTGCCAGACACTGTGTCTTCCCCAAGCACCTCATAGGAGGTTGCTTGACAGGCACCCATTGAGGAAAGTGGACAAAGAGGCCGCACCACAACCTCTGCAGTATGGAACGACTTCCAGAAAACAGAGGACCCCCACTATGCCTCAGCTCTGCAGAGTCAGGGCGAGCCAGGGGAGAAAGCTTGCTCATCTTTTCACTTCTGGGCTGAGGAGCCATTTGAAGAAGCACCACCCAGTGGTACTTCTTCAGGGAGAGAGATGTGATACTGGTCAAGTGGCTGCCCAGTCACTGGCCACCGGGGGGGGGCAGGGATGAGTCATTTCCCAGCCTCCATCTGCAGCTCTCTTTCCTCTGGGCTCCAGTAGCCAAGCGGTGCCAGGCATCCCGGACTGAGAGGTCTGGTGTTGCAGGCGGTAGAGTGCCTCAGGGTGGGCTCAGGCAGGCAACCAAGAACGCCACTTGCTTCATTGGCAAGATAGTTGCTCTTGATAGCTGATCCTTCAGCATAGTGGAGAACATGGGCTGCTGCTGGCTGCTCTGCTGCGAACCCCTGGCACATGATCCCTCCTTGCACCTCAGTGGGCTGGAACGTAGTACTTACGTATAATGCACCCAGGAGGCATGTGGAGGCACAGTTCCGAGCTTTGGAGAGGACTGTGCACTTCACGTCAAACCTTCAGATCAGCACAAATGCACAGCGTGGGTACCTCTCACTAATTGCACTTTAGTGGCAACCTGAAGGCTTTGGGGAGGGGCTACCAGCATTAGAGAGGGTGAGAAGTCCTGCCTGGCCAGCTACCACCAGGCTCTGTTCCATAGCCAGGTGAGAAGGCACATATGGCGGCCAGCATCTCCACTGTCATCCAGACGAGGGTAGGGGAGTGTGTGGGCAGCAATGTCACCTGCGGCATTGTGGTAAGGGATACCAGGGCTAAGATACACTGAGCAGTCGAGGGCTTGGGCCTCACTTGCATTTACTGCAGAGCTCCAGTAGGAACTGGAGAGAGGATTGGGCAGAGGACGTGGTTAGGGACTAACTTGTGGAATCTTAAGAATTGCCCAAGACCGAACCTCAGGAGCACTGGGCCAAGAAGGAGGTGGTCTGGCCAGACTGCTCCCTTGTGGCCCAGAAGTTTCTCTCCTGCCCTCCTACAAGCATGCAGAGTGAATGGGTGTTCTCACATTGTCAGCTCTTACTGTTCATGGCTGTTCCACTGACATGTGCAAAACAGGGCTGCACTTACCTGTAACTGTTGTTTGTCAAGTGGTCTTCTGTGCAGGCACACATTGGGACTGTGCACATGCAAGCCAGCCATGGAGATTTCCAGAGCTCTCTAGAAAACTAGGAGCACCCCTCCTCTTCAGCGCTTTCCCGCTAAAAGCATCACATGAGCAGGAGAAGGGGCACTATTCCCTTCTCCATGCTGCTACCAGAGACCCCCCCAGAAACTCAGGTTCCAGAGAGTACACAGCAGGGCAGGAGGGAGGGATGTGTGCCTGCACAGAAGACCACTTGAGGAATAACAGTTACAGGCAGGGCTTTTTTTTTCAGCTGGAATGCGGGGGAACGGAGTTCCGGAACCTCTTGAAAATGGTCACATGGCTGGTGGCCCCGGCCCCTGATCTCCAGACAGAGGGGAGTTTAGATTGCCCTCCACGCACGCCTAGATCAGGGGCGGGGCCACCAGTCATGTGACCATTTTCCTGAAGGCAACCCACTGAGTTTCACCACCTCTTTTCCCAGAATAGCCTGTCTCTCACCCTCAGGACCACGTCATGGACCTGCTGCAGGGCAAAAAGCTTCCTCTTCTTGTCTACTGTTGGAACAAATGCTCATTTCCGCACCCTGAGAATTTGGGGGGGGGGGGAAATATATTTACAACAGGAGGAAGCTGGAGAAGGAGGGGGTTCATGGAAGGTGTGGCCCTGTGCTCTGTTTTAGGAAGGGGGAGGATTCATTTACTCCACTCACCAGCCAGCAACCAATTTGCTGGGGAGGGGGGCACTGTGCATCATTGGGGAGGGCACATGCAGCAATAAGTCCTTACTGGGTGGATGGATCCTGGTGAATTCCTCACAGAGGAGCTCCGCCTCCACCCGCCCCAGGGGGCTGTCCAGCATCTCCCTGATGGCCTGGAAGTCCTTCTCCCTCCTCCATGCGTTATGGCCTGGTCCCATGACTTCATGCACACACACACACAGAATTATGAGGTAAAATGGTCACACACACACAGAGTCCTAGGAAGCTTAGCCAGAAGTTGGGAATAGAGAGAATAAGTATATCTACCTATCCGAAGAACAGTCCAGTCCGCAGGAGAAGAGAGGAGCTTCAAACGTCCAGCGTTCTCGGCCAGGAGAACGAGAGGCTTAGAGCAAACCTCAAGGGAACAGCGCTTTGGATCCGGTAAGCGTGTGGATGGAACCTGGTAGCACACAGATAGAGAGGCTTAGGGAAGCGACCCTAAGGGAGCAGCCAGGAAGCGTGCACAATTTGAATGGGCCAGGGCCCTACCGTTATAGGTAAAATGTGCCCTGAGGTGGAAGAGCCCACCTAGTCGTTAGAACAAAGGCTCCAACGGTCGGTTCCTGGGTTTGACAAAAGGGTTGATCACCTTGACTGGCAGCTGCCGGGGCATGTGAAAGCAAATGCAAAACTTGTTCTAGTGCTGTACAAAAGGGATAGTTTGTTAATGAAGTCCACCGAAGCTAAGTTGATGAGTTTAGGTGGGGACTGTACTTTCCCAGGAACAACTGTACAAACTTATGAATGTCATTTGATTAGCTCCTCAGTCAAGGACAGGAGATCTCATCACGGAAGGAGGGAAAGGAATGTGTTAAGTGGGGATGACTCTGCGAGACCTTTGTTGCGCTGGATTCCTTTGGGGTTGGAAGGATAGTAAATCCAATTGCCTCTTAATCACTCCGCATTCCTGCACGGCATTCCATTCATGCTGGGGTTTCCCGGGTGGGACTCAGCAATGGTCACCTGGAGGCTCTCTGGCTGGGTGCAATACAGCTGCCATTTTAAATCCAGAGGCCTGGTGCCATTTAATATCACAAGCAGCCATGTTAAAATGGCTATAAAAGATGGCGGAGGCCAGGCTGACTGCTTACAGTTGTTGTTGTTGTTATTATATATTCTGCACAGAGAATAAATAGATAAGGAGATAATGTTCATCCTTGTCTGAAACCTTTGCCAATTGGAAACCATTCTGTTTCCCCATATTCCATCCCAAAATTAGCCTCTTGTCCAGAGTACAGGTTGCACATCAAAATAATCAGACGTTGTTGCACACCCATTTCTTTTAAAACCATCTATGGCTTTTCATGATCCACACAGTCAAAGACTTTGCTGTAAAACACAAACTGATTTCCTCCCTAAAATTCTCTGGTGTGCTCCACTAACTGTAATAAATTTGCAACATGATCTCTAGTGCCTTTTCCTTTTCTGAATTCAGCTTGAACACCTGGCATTTCTTGTTCCATATATGGTAAGAGCCTTTGTTGCAGAATTCTAAGCATTACTTTGCTTGTGTGAGAAATTAATGCAATGGTCCGATAGTTGCTGCTATCTTTGGCATCTCCTTGTCCATAACTGGAATGTAGATTGAGGGTTTCCAGTCTGTGGGCCATTGTTTTGTTTTCCATATTTGTTGGCCTATTTTTATTAAAATGTGGAGGGACAGTTTCTGTAGCTTGAAATAACTCTATTGATATCCCATCTACTCCTGGTGATTTGTTTCTTCCAATTGTTTTGAGATTAGCATTCACTTCACTTCCTACAACTGCAGGTTCTTCACCAAAAGATTCTTCCTTGAAGGAGTCTGTCATCCTTTCTTCTCTTTTGTGTAGTTCTTCAGTGTATTGTTTCCATCTCTTCTTTATTTTGTCCTGATTGGATAATTCAGTTCCATGTTCATCTTTCAGCATCCCTATCCTTGGTTTGAATTTCCCCTTGATTTTCTTGATCTTTCTTTCTTGTCTTTCTCTTTCTTTCGTTGTTGTTGTTGTTGTTGTTGTTGTTCTTCTAATTCTCTGCATTGGTTACCGTAATAGTTCTTTTTGTATCTGCACGCAAGCCACTGAAAAGCTGTTTAGAATTCTAACACTATTTCTGTCACCTTTTGCTTCTCAACTATCTTTAGCAATTTTAAGAGTTTCATTACTCATCCACCCAGGTAGGTATTGAGGCTAGCATAGGCCATGACCATTCCATTTGCCTGTCTCATGTGACCCTTGGATCTCAAGTCACCCATGCAGAGTGGGATCGGACCATAAATAAGGGGCAAAAAGTTGGACTCAAATGTAGCATAAGAATTCACGGAAAGACATCTGACAGCATCAGGAGATACTGGGCTGCAGGAGGCAGGTCCTTAGCCAGGGAAGGTGTACTGGGAAATAGGAGTGGGGGAAGGAGCTTCAGCAGGAGGCAGAGGCAGCGTGTTAAGAAGGGATTGAACCTGCTACATACACAGTTGGTGTTGGCTGTAGGTGTTCTGCAGCTCATGGGGTGCAGAAGACTTGCAGTGCCTGCCTAAGCACAGTTACTGCCTCTCTACGCCTAGTGAAGCTCATAGGCTTAGAAAGAGGCAACCCTGCTTAGAATGGCAATGTTGGGCGTATTACATCCAAATGATCCTCGGGTGTGCCCATTGGAAGTGATATGGCTATTGACTATTAATTATACCCTTCTCCCACTTCCATTTAGAAACCTCCTCACTGGGCCGTGTGATCGTTGGGCCTTTCATGTACACCAGGGGCAAGGAACTAGAACACTGGAATGAAATGATCAGTAAGCCGAAGGAGCTGGTGAAGAGGTGGCATGCGCTTGCTGTGAGCACCTGAAGGGCCGAGATCTTCCTTGCAAAAGAGACACTTTCCGCCTGTATGGGAGACAAGATTTTCCACTGTGCAAATCTGTTGGATTTCTGGGATGTATTTGCGTGGAGGCTTGGCATCTATGTTATGTAGTTGGCAACAGTTCTGAAAACCTGGGGCCACATAGCAGCAGAGTGGAGAGACCTAGATCACCAAGAGAAGGTGGTGTGGCCACCTCTCTCGTTCCGCAGGAGACTATTAAAATTCATATGCTTTTACCAAAGGGTCAGTCTCAGTTTGACTGATTAATGTGAGCTTTCTGACACAGCTTTAGGCACCATAAGCACATTGAAGTGAATGGGCTCAAGGCTGCCCAAATCTCTGTTGCTTTGAGGTCTTTGTGTTATTTTTGTAATGCGTGTGTATGGTGTATCCTCCATTAAACAAACATACAGGAGAGAAGGCTGTGTGGATATATGTACGTACAAGCAAATGTGTCCATAAAGAAGAAAAAAGTTGAAATATTTCCTCCAAAGTCCCTATTATTTTATATTATTGTATCTCGGGGCAGCAATAAAGCGATTTTTCTATAGAAAAGGTGAACAATACCCAGGGCTTTTTTTCTTGCAGAAGTGGTGGTGGAACTCAGTGGGTTGCCAGCACAGGGGGCAACTCTTGGTGGGAGGTGGTGCCCCTGGTACCACTTGTGTGCATGCAAAGTGCACACATGCTCCTAAGGCCAATGATGTCGCTTTGGGTCAGCGGGAACAAGGGGGGAGTTTTTAAAAGTTTAAATCACCCTCAACGAAAATGAGGATTTTCCCACGCTGTGGCATGGAGGGCAATCTAAACTCCCCTCTGTCTGGAGATCAGGGGGCGGGGCCACCGGCCATGTGACCTTTTTCAAGAGGTTCAGGAACTCCGTTCCACTGCATTCCAGCTGAAAAAAAGCCCTGACAATACCTTACAGCTGCAATTACAGTTTTTAACACCAAAGTGATGCCCTAAATACTGTACAGAGCAGCAGTGTAGATTCATAAAATAGATGAAACCACAGATCGACCACTAATACAGTTTTTACACCAGATACGTGGAATACTGAAGTATGTGGCAAGTACTGCCTTCAGATTAGGATTGGGCCAGCATTCTGTTGAAGCCAGAGCTTGGATTCTGCCTCTGAACATGAAGCTCAAAATATTTTTCTCAGAGACCAATAGCGTACTGTTTTACATGAGTGCATGGAGCCAAGCAATAGAAGGAAAACTGAATATTATACAACGTTCAGAGGGTGTAATCACTGCTCTAGGATGGCCTTCAGCTTGTAAAACCATCAAGGAATTAATTATGAAGACAGACGCAAACAGCACCATCTGTTGAGGATTTGGGTCTTCCCTCTTTAAGGGGATCCCTCCATGTTTTACAATTCCAATGTTTGGCTTAACAGTTCCAAAATGCACCTGAGCAATTTTGCTTGCAAGACTGAATGCACTACCTTCTGCAGTCTCTGAAGGCTGCATTTTGGATATACCTTTTGCAAATGCATATTGTGGCTGCGGTCTGGGTGCTATCGAATCTGTAACCCGTTTTTTATTTGAATGTCCCTGGTACAACAAGGAGAGACAGAAATGGATCAAACCCCTGACATTACACTGGACAGAGTCTACACTAGATATTTTTGTTCCTAAATTGCTAACAGACTCAAGAGTGGAAAATTTACTCATTTTAGCCAAATTCAGGCCATGAGAATGTATGCAACTTATAAGAAATCAGCCTTTTTGCAGTTTATGTACTAACCCTCTCTGGCCTTCTTCCTTTTTCCTCATATTTTTAGTTATGTTTGAAAAACACTATTTAAGACCTATAGGTCAGAAGTGTAGAGTAAGAAAGAAAGTTATGTTCAAGTCTAAGGTTTTTATGTCAAAATAAATTCAGATGGTAGACTTGAGGTATGACTTTTTCTTACAGTTCACAAGTAACATGCTGGACTATATAAACAAACTCTGAAAAGATAATTCAATTTCAGCAGCTCATTTCGGATTTGTACCCAAGACCTTTTAAATTACTGGAAAGATCAACAAACAGCTAGGGAGAGAATTAAAAAAAATGCTTAGTTGAAATAGCACAGGCTTCCTTCAACAGGATGCCACATTAATTAACTCACTGTGCCCGGATTAGAGCTTTCTTGAGAGAACATGACAGGACCTGACCCTCAGTTTCCTCTTCAGTAGACTGAAGGGGTCAACATGGAAAAAAATACAAAGAAGCAGCACTGCAATATCTGGGATACGGTTGCATTCCTAGTGCAGGTGTCGCCCACCTGCAAACCTTTATGTGCCAGTCAGGAATTTCATCTCAGTAATGTGTTCTCCCTCCCCTCTTAAGAGATTCCCACGACAGTTTTAGGAAAATTTGCATGCCTTCATTATCAGAGTTTGCACTGTTGCATGTAGGCTTAAGCCCTTGAGAAGTATAAGCCAAGATGTCGCACTCTTTCAGCCACCTGCTGAGAGACGCTTTGGACGCCTTCCTACCCTTGGCTACTGGATGGCATGCCACAAACAGAGCATTTGATATATTGTCGAAGGCTTTCACGGCTGGAGAACGATGGTTGTTGTGGGTTTTCCGGGGGTGTATTGCCGTGGTCTTGGCATTGTAGTTCCTGACGTCTTTTGGTGCTACACCTCTGAAGATGCCAGCCACAGCTGCTGGCGAAACGTCAGGAACTACAATGCCAAGACCACGGCAATACAGCCCGGAAAACCCACAACAACCAGAGCATTTGATCTCTGGATTGAAGCTGTGCGTAGAATGTAGATACGTAAGACCCTTCGCACATCCAAGGTATGCCAGCTCGTCTCCTTGGCACGTGACGGATTGATGCAGAAAGATGAAATGTGTATCTTCTCACACCTGGGGAACTCTGAATTCACCTCTGGGATGAACGAGGGGTCCAGTCGGAGAACCACCACATCCTTTTGGAAGGCTATATAGCCTTGACCTAAGGAGCTCTGGACAGAAAAAAAGGGCCAAAAGACAGTCAGAGCCCCAGCAGAGTCCTGCACGTGCAAGGAGGCAGGAAAATAAGTGGAGAAAGGAGCCCCCACCCCTCTTCAGAGGTGGGAACGGAATGACCGAATATCCTGCCTCCAGAGATTGTGGGAGAAGGAGTGCCCAAGCATCCGACGTCCTCTTCTCATCAAATGAGAAAAGGAAAAATCCCTTGTGTAACCAGGAAACAACTTAGACGGCTAAAATACCGGGTCAGATACTCAGAGCAATAGATAAGCAGGTGCCACACACTGCCGTAAGTGGTGGCATTTCCTTGTCTCCTTCAGCTCAGGAGAATCCAGAGCAAAACCAGTTCAGTGGAAGGGAAAAGCCAAGCTTAACCCAGGTTGTCTCCCAACCAGTAGTCACAGGCACAACAACTACTGGGTGATGATCACTGTGTGTGTGGTGCCCTCAAGTCAGAGTTGACTTATGGTGACCCCTGGTGGGGTTTTCATGGCCTTGAGTTAAATGGATCTTCCATGGCCAGAGGCAGCATAGCTTTGTCTACCAGCTGCCAGGATCAAAGCAACAGAGGGGTCTGGCCATTCACTTTTGAACTAGGTGTGGTTTGATCCAGTGATTATGCCCATATGGAATAAAACGTCAACAGCATACGCTATTTGCGGTGCATTCAAAATGCAAAACTGAAAGGGCAGACACACCTGTGGGCTCTATTGCTCCCTCCTTGCCGAGGAATTCCACCAATGCACGTAATGAGAATCACTGGGCCCGTCATGAGTGAAAGTGCATACAGACAATTAATGGAGTGCTCCTGTGATGGCCCTGAACAAGATCCAGGATGACTTAGTTCGAAGTTATCCCACTGGCAACCTACTGGGGCTAACAGCCACTCAGGAGGGGGATTTCTATCCAGGGAACTTTGCACAGCGGTAGAGTTAAGAACCCTCTATCTCAGCATTGTTATCCTAATCCTGCTTTAAAGAAAACTAAAGCTGTCAGAAATCCAGAGGAGATAGCTGTGTTAGTCTGTAGCCACAAAGAGTCCAGTAGCACCTTTAAGACTAACCAACTTTATTGTAGTATAAGCTTTCGAGAACCACAGCTCTTTGTCAGATGCATCGTCAGCTTTTGAGAACCACAGCTCTCTTCCTAAGATGCATCTGACGAAGAAAGCTGTGGTTCTCGAAAGCTTATGCTACAATAATGTTCGTTAGTCTTAAAGGTGCTACTGGACTCTACTATTAAGCTGTCATGAGATACAGTCACAACTCTGGGCCTCATTTTGCAGTGTCAGGAACGCTGGCCCTGTCGTCTTCTCCGAAGAAGGAAGCTTACTAAGTGCATTTGGTGTTTCTTGCATCCGTTTATTTACCAGATTTCCCTTCCTTCTATTAACTAAACAAAATTAAGACGCTCTCTTCCTTGGTTTGAATTAAGTTACCACAGAAACAGAATGTTTGCTTTGGAATATGTACGCGCTTCTGTAATGGCCCTTAACTCTCATCCAAGAAGGGCATATTTCTGGTACAAACCCGTTGGTGAGAGTCAATGGCATTATTTGATTTGCTAATAAAATAGCTAAGAGCCGCAGTGAGCAGGTACCAGATGAAAGACTCTTCAGGGAAAAATGATCAGAATTCTGGCACTTGTATTTCACAATGTGTTTGGGAACTTTTTATGTCCACTTTTCAAAGTAAACATTGAAAATCTCAGTAAAATTATACTAAGATAGAGATTGACACCAAAAGGTGGAACCGGTAGAGCCAGAGGAGACGGACGGCCCAGTCCAAAGGCCCCGTCCGGCGCCGGTGGCTGCATGCCCGTGCAACTGCAGTGCCACTCGTCCGCTCCCTAAGGACTTTTGCGGGAGAGTTGGGCCAGCAAGCCGAGCCTGACAAGGCGCAGCCAGGAGTGAAGGCCCAGGCAGTGCTGCCAGGACCGACCAATTGCAGGGCAGCAGCAGCTGACAGCGTCTTGAGTGGCGGGGGAAGGCGTAGCCAGTCCCAGGCCTCGTTTCCCATCCCCAGCTGCCATGCCCTCGCCCCGCAGAGAGCAGCTGGACAGGGCAGGGAGAGATCTCTACAACTGGGCTTGCTGCCCCCCAACAGAGGCGCCTGCCCTGAGATGAGCCCCGCCCCGGGCACTTGCTCACCCGCTTGTCCAACCCCCGTTCCCAACAAGAGGCAGGCTAGTGGAGGAAACACCAGTTGCTTGCAAATTTGACCCCCACCGCTGCTGCTGCCCCAAGGAACATGCACCCCCTCCCAGAAAAGGGAGCCCAGAAAGGCGGCAGGACCTGGTGAGGGCCACATTTGCAGCCTGCAGCACGCGAGATCAGCCCCCCAGTAGTCCTGGAGAGGCAGCTCCTTAGGGGCAGGTGGGGGGCAGGTTCTGTACTGAGTGACACGAATGCCCATTGGAAACCACAATTGAGGCTGGAAGGCCCACTGGATGTGATGGGAGCGACAAGTGCTTACGGACTGGCAGTGGCTCCGTTTGAACACATCACTGCATCACAAATACGCAAGGAGAATGTGGGCTGGACCTTGAGAGCCATGCTCTGGTCCCGGAATGACGCCCCCCAGAGTGGAACGATTTGTGGGACCAGAGAAATTGCTCCGGGGGCTATCGTCCATCCCCCATACCAGATTCCCCAAGTCCATCCCTCCCTCCACAAAAAGCGAGAGGGAGGGTGGTCTGCCATTGCAGGGGAGGAGCCCCAGAAATCCCAAGATCTCACTCCACATTTCCCACCTCCTGCCAACAACCTGTCCCCTCGCAGGCAGTGGTCATCTGCCCGTCTTATCAGACGTCAGCAGCTCTGTCCTTCAGAGACAGAGTCCTCAGTGGTGCCCCCCACCACACACTGCCTGCAATTACATTGAGGGGGGGAAGGGGGCAGGGAAGCTGGACGGGGCCCCAATGTGCCACTGGACACCTGCTCCTTCTGGTAGCACAGCGATGCCAAGGCACGGAGGCTTCGGGATCTGCCTTGGCCCCACCCCATCCACCCCAGCCCTGAGTCAGGAATCAGTTGCCAGGATGTGTGAGAAGACCTGCCTATGGGGAGCTGGGGAGGAGGACCCACGTCATCACAGGGAAGCAAACAGGCAGGCAGTTAGTTGTTCTTGAACACACATTTTATTGAACAGCAAAAAGCGAGGGGGCTGCCTGGACACACGTCTTGCCAACGTCCCTCAGCTGGGAAAGCAGCAAAGGCAGTTTGCTCAGCAGCTGGAGCCATGAGATCCGTTCCTCCTGCTGCCCTCACAGGAGCGAGGCTGAGATGCCGGCTGCCTTGGCGACGGCTCCCTGGGCTGGACCTGAATGGCAGTCAAAGAGGATCACCGGGGACTGGAACAGCCATGCTCCTTGGCCTTCCTGACTGGCCGCCACCTGCCTGAAAGGGGGACAGACCCATGTGGGGCAAGGGACCTGGCCCTGTCCGAGCCCCAGCCCAGCCTGCCGCGTTCTGGGAGGGCGCCCACGGTTCGGAGCGGCAGCTCCATTTTTACAAGGAGCAGCACGCAAGCAGATGGTGCATGCCCCTCAGCATGAGTACTCAGATGAATACTCCTCATCTGCATCCGGATGGTCTGATACTGAGGGAGGCAGTCGAGGGGCCACCACCACCAACAGGGAGTTACGAACACCCAGGCACCCTGACCTGCGGTCGCACTTCCTCCTCTGCTGGGGGGGGCTGGCTGGCTGGCTGGCGGAGTCTGAACACAGCCCCCAAATGAGAAACTGGAACCCCCCCCCCCGAATGACTGTGTTGAGGTCTGTTCTATGGGCAACGGCCTCCATGATAGGCAGGGGCTGCCGCCGCTGTCCTCCCACCAGCAAGCCTCACCTGCAGAGGCTGGTGCTTGGGAGAGTGTGGGGGAGGGGAGGGGGGAGCTGGTGCAAACAAGCAAGCTGGGGAGCCGCTGCCCCAGCTCCTTACCTGTCAGTGCTCCCTCACCCCTTCCGGAGCCAGGACTCAGGAGTCAGATAACCTGCAAGGAAACTTGGGTAGTACTTGTCAGTCATACATCCCAGACTTAGCTCTTCTTCCTTTGAGTGAGCACAAAGTACTCCGATTCCTCAAAGTCCCCCCAGTGCGCTCATGCCCCACCACCGTGAGCACCCTCTCCCGCCTCACGCTCTAAGTCCTCACAGCAGGGGGCTACTGGACAGACCCTCCGGCCGCCTCCCTACTTACCTGGGTTCATGGTCACCCCACCCGGAAGATGTATAGGGCACACGGGGAGCTGTTTGGGCACGCAGAAGGGGGCTTGGTCACCATGGGGGCACATACAGATTGGTGCCCACAGTTGTTGCCATCCTATACTCTGCCGGACAGCATGGGCGGGGCTGGGCACTGGGGGGAGCTGAGTTTTCCCGTTCAATGGGCGCCTACGGGCTACGCTGCCTTTTTCGTGGTGTAACTTTCCACTGCTGCAGGGGGCGTTGCCATCCTGGAGCAGCTTTGGGAGCCAACTGACTTACGGCCCCCCTGCCCCCCTGGTGCCGCTGCGGGAACTTGCACTGCACTTATGCCTCCAGCCAGCCGTCAACTGTGGCCGCTGCCAGCAGGCCGTGATGGTGGTGCGTGTGGCCTAGCTGCCAGCAGTGTGTGTGTGGGGTGTGTGTTACACCCACATAAGTCTGAGTTATGGCAGTGTAACCTTAGTCTGCTCCCTGAGCGCTTTTCACCCCCACCCCCCCACTCAAGATGGCACTGTTTGTATGCACGATGCTAAAAATATTAGCAGCGGTTTTCAAATACGTCATTAATTGATCTTTGGGAAATTTCTGACGTCTAAAGGATGGAAGAGAGAATTTCTGGTTAAAAAAACTCATTTTATTAATACTTGCTGAGATTTTCCATAATCACTATACATAAATACTATAAAGGCCACTAATAAAAATATAAAACCTCTAAGACATGATGCATCTCACTAGGGAAACAGAAGTTCTATTTAATTCATTTCTTCAAAAAATGTTCTGGGGCTTTTCTTTCCCTCTTGGAGGCAGCTGCCTCGTTTAGGAGCTCTCGCCCGAGAGATCGCTGTGCAAGCCCAGCAGATGGAAGTTCTTCTCCAACGCACAGCTGTTCTCGTCCAGAACAAACTGACTCCTCATTTCCAAAAGATAGGATGCTTTAGTGTCTGTGACCAGGGAATGGCACAGGTCTGCTATAATCATGCTGTAGGTCGTATCCAAGAAAGGCTCTGCAAGGAATGAGGAATAACGCAGCCGACGTCAGGACACCTTTCTGCCGTGTGCTAAAGGGAAGCTCTTCTCTCCTCAGATAAACGTATGAAAATCCTAAGCAGGAATGCTGTCCCCTCCCCAACGCCTTCCCTTTCTACGAACCTCGTGCTGCACTCCGCAGCCGGCACGGGGCCATCCGAGACCAGCACAAGCCTTTGGAACAGGTGGCGTAGCTATGGCAGGGGGTGGAAGCAGAGCCTCTAGTTCTCCTTGGTTTGTTTCCAGGGGAAGCAGAGCCTGCCTTTTACACTATTTTATTTATTTATTTATTTAATTCAATTTATATTCCGCCCTCCCCGCATCAGCAGGCTCAGGGCGGATTACAATCAGTACAGTAATTTAAAATATATATAACTTTTAAACCACTTAAATATTTAAAACACACAGCAGCAGACTTCTCCAATAACCACCACCCAACCATCTCCAAAGTATTTAACAGGCTGGGTGGGTAGGGGGGGTATTTTTCCTGTAATCAGCCGGTGGGGAGGCCC
Source organism: Eublepharis macularius (assembly GCF_028583425.1). NCBI lineage: Eukaryota > Metazoa > Chordata > Lepidosauria > Squamata > Eublepharidae > Eublepharis > Eublepharis macularius. The sequence goes on from NC_072795.1 coordinate 141,915,310, forward strand.
AACCAGCATCAACCATATGCCTGGCGGAACAGCTCTGTCTTGCAGGCTGGGCAGAAGGATAATAAATCCGGCTGGGCCCTAGTCTCTTTAGAGCGTTCCACCAGGTTGGAGCCAGGACCAAAAAGGCCCCAGCCCTGGTTGACGTTAGGCGGGCCTCCCTGGGGCCAGGGACCATTAACAGCTGTTTGTCGCTGGATCGAAGCGTCCTCTGGGGCTCATAGCCCATAGGCTCCTGTCCCCCACCGAGGGGAACCCCATAAGTGGGGAGGCACAGCGTGCAGAACTGCTGTGCTCTTCCTACAATAAGAAGAGAAACAATGGCTATACAATGCCCCTCAAATACATGAAGTCAATACAGCACTTGGCTAAGAAACCATCCTTAAGCTGTGCCTCCATGGTGGAAATCCTGATAGTCAAAGAGATGTCATGCTGAAGCAGAATAAAAGCGGAAGATCCTTCTACTGAAGTCCGACATGCCTCACTGCAACACTGGCGTGTCCTCCCCCTTCCACATCCTCTGGTATTTAAGTTCCTGTGAACTGCAGCACCCCCACAACGCATTTAAAATGATCAGAGCTCCAAATGCGTTCTCAGGAAGTTGTAAGACAGTGCGTACCACCATTGCTGTGTTCTAGATAGCCCTATCTGTGCGATTACACAATATGCGGACAATTGGGGGCAGACTGGAACCAGGAAGTAACTCTATGCTACATTAAGGGGTGGCATGAAGAAAAAAAAATCAGGGGAATCTAGAGCCCAGTTTCAAGGAATACCACCCCCACCCCCAATATCCGGGATCCCTGAATCCAGGAGAGTCTCTGATCTGGTTGGTCGAGAATAGAGAAACCCAGATTTATCCGGTCATTATTTCCTACTATGGGGAAAACTATCTGGGGGCTAGCCAGGGGCTGGAGGGCATTTTTCAAGCAAACTCCACCAAACTTGCAGGGAATCTACTCCTGGCCGAATTTTGAAGACCCCCCCCCCGCCCCGACCCAAGTTTTAGGAAGGTTGGGCACCAGGCCCCTGAAGGTGCCCCCCCCAGCCACTCTCCATTGTTTCTTATAGAGAAAACAGTTCCAAGCAGTTTCTCAGGCAGAAGCACACAGGGGCAAGGCTGCCACTGGCCAGAGGCACACGCCCAAAGGCAAGCTCAACCCAGAGGAAGCCCAGCAGAACCAAACTGAAGCAAGGGAATCCCAGATCCAATCCAAACCCCAAATCAAGATCTCCGGATAAATTTGGGTAAATCTGGGAAATGGGGCTTCAGCCTCCGGGCTGGCTGCTTCCCTGTCTTCTCCCATGTTTTTTTACCAAGAGGGGGGGGGAGTGAGTGGTCAATCCATACAGGAGCTCTCCTTGTCTGCGAATGACACTGGCTCAGCTGGGCTAAGTGTACCTTGCTTCCGTTTGGTTTGGGTGGAATTCTGTTTTGACATGTTTCTTTGGTATGATGTTTGTCCCTTTAATTCACTTTAGTTTGGGGGGGGGGATTCTATTCTCTAACTTGATCTGGGAAAGCTGGATTTAGCCAGAATGGCAAAAATCTGTTTTTTTTACCTGGTTCCCAGATCAGGATCATACACCCCTAGCTACATTCTCCAAGTTCTGTTAAACTGTTCTCTGAAAGTCTCTGTTTGCTTGTGTTCTGAAGTCAAGTTGGCACGGTCAGGAAGCAACCAAGGCACAGCACACCCCCTGGGATAGGGGCCTGGCCCATCAGCAGGCAACATCACACGATCTCTGCACTGATCCCCCATTTTTTTGTGTGTAGAGAGGGGTCCTGGAGGTGGTAAATTTAGCCCTTCTGTGGAACTGCTGTCACTAGTGGACCTTAAAGAGATATAAACTCCGCCCTGCGAGGTGCACAAAAGCCCCCAGGGGCAGGGGGAGTCACTGGTGGTCTTTCCATTGGAGGGCCCTAAAACCTATAGCAGAAGTTATGTGCCACATGGGTATAAGCTCCACTAATTATGCTCTCTCTTTAATGTTTGGTGAGGATTTTAAATAAAGATCTGAGACAGCTTCCAGTTTACACAACGGCAAGCTAAGTGGCCCTAAGCCCACGGCCAGTTGTTGCGTCTGCCCAAAACTATTCCCTGTGCCTTACCTACGGTCTTGCTCAGCCAGTCCACTGGGATATTGAGGAACATTTTCTCCATCAGTTCTGACACCACTCGCACGCAGACTTCATAGCCCCCATCCTCTATAATCATCCATGCAGGTCTAAGTAAGGAAATAGGAAGAGAACTTTATGGTTTGGCCATACATTTATTATTTTATTTTTATGTCCTTTATAGTCCGCCTTTCTCACTGAGACTCAAAGCGGATTACACAGTGTGAGATTAGTACAGTCAATTTCAAGGACATTTCCATAAACAATGCCGTAGGTTGAATAAAATAAATTGTTTGGTTTCTCTAATTTGTTAAAAACTTGCAGATTAAGATAATTATGGATATTATCACATCCCGTACCTATTGTTATGTGGGAGGGTATTTTTTTTGTGCCTTGGTCTTGATTTAATGACTGTGCGAGAAGTGCCACATTTGAACGAGCAGGCAAAATGTGCTTCTAAACCATGGAAAGAGAAGGGTCTTACTTCTGCCCACCTTTGGCTCAGCTGGAATGTATTATCACAGCTTACCAGAACCTTAAAACACACAGATCCAGACCTCGAGGACTGCTTGAAAATCAGGAATGGAGGAAACCTACCTCACAAGGTTGTTGTGAGGATACAATCAGGGGAGAGAACAACGTAAGCTGTTTTGGGCCTCCAATGGGAAGAAAAGTGGGGTATAAATGAATTAAATAAATACATATTTAAAGAAGAAAATAAATCATGCAAAAATTAGTGTTTCACTTCTAAAAGGAGAGTTCCCAAATTCATGAGCCTGACTGCAAGTCATTCTGCACTACCTGGAAGGCCTTCCCAACATTTCCAGAAGAACGAGGGCTCAGGGCGGAGTGAGGGCACAGCACACTGTACTTGCTCGAAGGCACGGCTGCTGCTTAAAGAGGGAGTCTGCCTAGTTCAGGGATCCTTGAGGAATACACAACTCTGGCCTTCCAGCTTTTCCAGACCTCCAAGGGCACCTCGGGGGTTGAATGGGGACGGCAAGGAGGACAGTCTCCCTCCAGGTTTCTGACCACATGTGAACGTTCTCCAGGCACATGTCTGTTTCAGGTTATTATGAGGCACCACATTAACCAGCACACAGACTCCTTGAACATACTGCTTTTTCACAATTTAACCTGGAGCATATCAAGATTTAAACTCTGCTGCTTATCTTATCTACTGCTCTGCTACCAAACCACCTCGGTAGCAGAGTTCTGCCAAGTGTGTGTGTGGGGGGGTGGGGGGGGGAGGCATCCTCATGTGAACCATCTGAGGCTTTCTCATAGAAGCGAACAGCCACTCATTTGTTTATATGTAGATACGGTCTGATTTTAGAAAAAAACTAACAATGGATATTGAGGAGCACTGGGAGGGGAGACAGAGGTTAGATGGGTAAGTGAAAACCTCCTTTGCCCTGTATTTAGTTTGTTAGTCAATCAATCAATCTTTATTAAAGTGGTCCTAGACCAGCATAAAACGTGACAACATTCTTCTTCTCACAAGATCAAAGGTAAAAATTATTAGCTCCCACATTCTGGAGTGTCCCTACAATATATATCACCTACTCATATGTACTATGGCCGTGCCTGCTGCTGACCCCTAGCACCGAAGGCACATCCTGGGGGTAAGTCCAAGCTCAAACTGAGCCTGGAAACACCCCCCACCCCCCACAAAGAACTGTAAAAATTAAACGAATAAAAATATGCATCTGTGTGCGGCTGGGCCATCGAGCTGATCACATGATTTAGAATAAATGAAGGCAAAAAATAAATATACTCAAGCATATCTCGCCACTGCCAGTCCTGCACTCAAGGACACTCTCACCTTTCAAGCCCCAGACACTCCGCTCGCAGCAGAGTCTAATCAGTCCCCCCCCCCCCCTACGCAAGCAATTGCTGTGAGTGGAATCCGCCGGCCAGCCAGGAGCTATTTCAGCTCCCCACTCCTGCTCCAGATCAACGACAGCTAAATGGCCATTTCAAAGGGAAGCAGGCTTTCACGCTTACTTTCAGAACACAATCAATAATTAACACAGGACAGTAACGTCTAATTATAGTCTCGTCCAATTATGTTAATGTCACCAAGAAAGGTGTACTTTGTAAAAGCGATGGGATATATATGTATTTTTTTTAAGTAAATGCAGCTGTTTGGTGAAAGCAAAACGCAGGTCCCCGTTCCATGAACGTTCAGTTCTGGCCACTCCTGCTCCTCTCCCTCAACCCACTCCGCATCCTTCCCCTGCCCTCTTCACCCTGCCACAAACCAACCTGCACTGGCCTCCAGCCTCTGAAGCGGTATCAAGAGTGTGCTACTTGCGTGTTAAGACTCACCGGGTTTTGACACAGCAGTACTCACACTAACGATAAGAAAGTAAGACACTACCAGTTAATGGAGTGAGGTCTGGAGAAAAATTCAGTGCACCCCAGGTAGTGAATGGCTATTTTTAAAACCTTTTTCACATAAGCAGTGTATACCTTAAATAAATGGGTGATGACTGTATTCTAACCTGGCTTGTGTTCAAATGGAAGAAAGGCAGGATGTAAATTAAAACAAAAACATGGTTGAGTTACAAGCATGAGACGAGAGGGGCCAAAAACACATACTGAATGGAGTTCCATGCTTCTTCCCCCCTAAACCAAAACAGCTGGGGTAGGCTGCAGATCTGAGGCTGCGATGCATCTGAGGATACATTGCTCTCCTCTCCAGTCTTCTGGCTCAAAACGGCTCGTGTCTTTTCACTGGCAGTACCTAGGTTGCCTCCTCGGTCTTATTCCACCATACTTTCTCATTGACCTCTACAGACACCTAATACTGCCGTGGCACCAGGGCACTGGGGATGCGGTCTCAAGGTCTTGCTTGCTTTTGACTGCTTAATGCCATCAGATGTGCTGGTCCTGCCTGGGGTGTCATCTGGATGTATTACTGTTGGTGAGCTGACTCTCAACTTCGACTGTGATATCTGCCTTCTATCAGTTGGCTCTTACGGCAGACTTCTTTCTGAACTTCTGGGCCCTCTTTTGTGAGCCTTAACTGCCCCTTTAGGGAGATGCAAAAATATAATATATTTTGACCCTTCTCAACGAAGGAGGAAGTCAATGAGAAGCACTCCAAAGTGGGAAGGGTATCCCCTAGGGGTATGCAATCCAGACCTGAGATTCAGGGGGAAAGCCAGAATTTTGCAGATCTGGCTAAATCTGGCTTTCCCAAATCAAATCAGATCCAGGTACATTCAGGAAACATTGCTTCAGCCTCTGTCTGGCTCCTTCCTGGGCTTCTCCCCATCTTTTTTTGAGAGGGGAGGGGAAGGGGAAGAGAGAGTGAGGCAGAGGCAGGAGGGAGAGGGAGTGAGGCAGGGAGGGGAGAGGGAGTGGCCAGTCTGTGCAGGAGCTCTCCTTGTCTGCCTGGCTTCTGTGAGTGGCACTGGGCCAGTTGGGTTAAGTTGCAAGCGTCCCTTGATTCAGTTTGGTTAGGGTGAAATTCTTTGGTTTGACATGATTCTCTGGTTTGAAGTTGGTCCCCTTGATTCACTTTGGTTCTGGGGGGGATTCCATCCATTCCCTTTCCTTCAGCTTGGTACTGCTGGGCTTCCTCTTGCATCTGGGAGTGATCCTTTGGCCCCTGGCAGGCTTGCCTCTGTGTGTTTCTGCTTGAGAGCCTGCTTGGAAATGTTTTCCCCATAGGAAACAATAGGGAGTGGCTGGTCAGCTTGTCCAGGGGGTATTTGGGTTGGGGGGGGGGGAATGACTTCAATTTGGTTCTGTTGGGCTTTCTCTGGGCTGAGCTTGCATTGGGGCGTGTGCCTCTGGCATCTGATGAAGAGAGCTGTGGTTCTCAAAAGCTTATGCTACTATAAAGTTGATTAGTCTTAAAGGTGCTAATGGACTTTTTACTATTTTCCTCTGGCCAGTGGCAGCCTTGCCCCTGTGTGCTTCTGCCTGAGTGTCTGCTTGGAAATGTTTCTCCCATAGGAAACAATAGGGAGTGGCTGGGAGGCACCTTCTTCAGGGGTTCACAGAATTGATCCTCGGGGTCCAACCTTCCTGAAACTTGAGGTCTTTAGAAGACAGTCAGAAATAGGTTCCCTACAAATTTGGTGGAGTTTGCTTGAAAAATGCTCCCTAATCCTCAGATAGTTTTCCACATAGGGAATAACGGATGACTAAATCTGGGATTCTCTGATCTGTCTTAACTGGATCAGAGCCTCTTTCCCAGCTTTCAGAGATCGGACCTTTGGACACTTACCATGAAGGGTCCTTCTCTGAGGAATGGAGGACATCTTGGGTGATTCCCACCATCCAATCAGGGAGGCAGGAAGTTGATTATTTCTTCCTCTTCCTATTGGTGTGTGGGTCACCCTCTCTTTCAGTTCAAGGTGACTCCACGAAGCAGTCTCTTATATATGCATAATTTTTTTTTTAACAAACAACTCTATGAGAGGAAGAATTGTAAACTAGAACTATAGAACTAGTAATCAGAAGAAAAGGAAGACGAAGTACCTGGGAGGGCAAGATGTCCTCTGTTCCTCCGAGGAGAAGGACCCTTCACGGTAAGTGTCCAAAGGTCCGTTCTCCCTCTGAAGTGGAGGACATCTTGGGTGCTCCCAAAGCAGTTATTTTTCACAGAGTGGGTTATGGTCTTCATCTTGTAATACGTGCTGCAACACCCTTCTTGCGAAGGCAGCGTCCGCTGAGTCGTAGAAATCTAACTTGTAATGTTGCATGAATGTGGATACTGAAGACCAAGTAGTGGCCTTGCACACTTCCTCGACTGACGCCTGGTTCTGGAATGCTGCATTGGTTGCCGCACCAACCAAGGAATGAGCTGTTATCCCCTTGGGTACCTCTTTGTTAGACACTTTGTATGCTTCTGCAATGCAAGACCTAATGCATCTTCCTTTGGCCACGGATGACATCTTCTGACCCATGTTCAGTGGGCCATTGCGTATGAAGATGTAATGTTTTCCGTATATTCTCTGTCCTGATGAGATATGTTTTCAGAGCTCTTCTCATATCCAGACAGTGCCATTCCCTCTCCTTAGGGCCCTGTATGCAGCTTTTATTGATCTTAAAGCGGCCTTTGATTCCATCTCCAGATCTATTCTTTGGAACAAATTAGAAGCCTCTACTATAGACAGGAGGCTCTTAGCTCTTATACGTGTTCTTCATGAACAAACCTCATTGAGGGTGAGATGTACTGGTCAGGGACATTTAACAGATAAAATCCCCACTTTTAAAGGAGTTAGGCAGGGGTGTATGTTAGCCCCAGTTCTTTTTAACTTTTATCTCAATGATGTGGTGGACCATCTAAATGGGGCTGATCTCCACTCGCCTAAATTGGCACAGCGTCCCATTTCCATTCTCCTGTACGCGGATGATGCGGTCATTTTCTCTAGAACTCCTATTGGTTTAAGGAGAACACTCAAGAGATTTGCCAGTTATTGTAATACCTACAAACTGGACATTAATTATCAAAAGACGAAGGTGATGGCCTTCGGTAAGAGACCTCGAAGTAGAAATTGGAGTATAAATGGCCATATTCTTGAGCAGGTTACTCATTATCGTTATCTCGGAATGATTATCCAAGCTTCAGGATCCAAGGTCGCGCATAGTCATGCATCAGCATGTGTGGGAGATAGATCTGCTCAAAGTATACTGAAGTTCTTCCGCACTTCAGGGGGATATTTTGTGCCGGCAGCCTTAAAATTGTTTAGGGCCAAATCACTAACTCAGATGTTATACGGGTCACTTCTTGGACCACCAACTTCTTGTTTTGCACCTTTAGAGTTAGTTCAATCGAAATTTTTGAGAGCGGTCCTTCAAGTTCCAAAGTGTGTTTCTAATGCAATGGTTCGCCTTGAGACTGGCATGCAGAAAGTTGAAGCAAAGATCACCCTGCATTCCATCTTCCTATGGATAAGGATAAATTTAAATCCTTGTGGTTTATTACCCCTAATCTTAACTGATGATTTTCAGTCCAAGTGGATGATTGCCACTAGACAGAAAATCAGGGCAATAGGATTTTCCCCTCAAGTACTTCTCATGATGGGAAGCGATCAAGCAAGGCAAATGGTTAGGCAAAGGATAGATGATATTGAACGACAATCCGACTTACTAGGCACTCCTGCTTTTATAGCTCCTCCTAGTAACAGATATATTTCTGCACCTGCTTCTTATTTATCCATTCTGGAGGTAAATAATCTCAGGAGAGCGCTTACTTTGGCCAGATGTTCTGCCTTACCCTCTGCTGTTCTGGATGGCAGATTTAACAAGATTCCTTGGAATGAGAGACTATGTCCTTGCATACTTGGGGAGGTCGAAACCCAGGAACATGTTTTCCTGAGATGCCCTTTCTATAAGGAAGCACGTATGAGATTTATTATTCCCTTTCTGGATGGTATCTCTGAACATTCGGATAAGAAAAAATTAGAGAAACTGCTGTCAAACTCCGATTTTACTGTATTACACCAGATAGTGAAATTTTGTGCTCTGGTCGTTAAAGCCCATTAGAGCCTAGGCCTCCATTTCAGTTGCTTGCTTAGAACTATGCTGACTTCCTGGTTTTTACAAATTTTGATAGATATTAGGAAATTATGTTTTTAAATTGTATATACTTATATGCTTCATGTTTCAAATGGTTGTAAAATGTGCACTTAAATTTTATGGTTAACGTACTGGCCAAGTGCTGTAATAATAAATTACTTACTACTTACTCTCCTTAGGGTGCCTGGGCTCTGGACAGAATGACAGTGGGTTGATTTCCTGCGTTCTGTGAAATCTAGACCCTACTTTGGGTAAGAACATAGGATCCGTGCGCAGAACCACCTTGTCTCTATGGAAGACGCAGAGAGAAGGTTTTATTGATAGAGCGCTGAGTTCCGAAATTCTCCTTGCAGACGTGATGGCCACCAGGAAAATTGTCTTAATTTTGAGCCATTTCAGTGATATTTCCATCACGGGTTTGAATGGTTTCTTAGTTAGGGCCGAGCGCACTACATTGAGTCTCCATGCAGGAAATCGAAGGATTGTCGGTGGACTCAGTAGTGTTGTGCCTCTCAGGAAGCATATTACATGCGGGTGCCTAGAGACTGTAATGTCGCCCATGAGTGTCAGGACTGAGTCTAAAGCCGCAATCTGCTTGCTCAACATGGCAGGTTTCAGTCCCGAGTCTAGACTGTCTTGCAAAAACGACAGTATATCGCTCAATTGAGGATGTATGTGGTCTACCTTCTTCCTTCTGGCTCATCTAACGAAGGCCTTCCAGGTAGTGTTATATATTTTGATGGCTGATCCCCGTCTGGAGGCCAACATAGTGTTCACTACTCTAGGAAGGTATCCCAGCTTGTCTAGTGTATCCCTTTCAACTTCCAGGCACTCAGGCATAGTCATTCTGGGTGCGGATGAGGAATCAGACCTTGGTGCAAGAGGTCTGGTGTTGTTTGTAAGGGAAGTGGGGAGTTCGTCATCATCCTGTGCAGCATTGAGAACCATGGTCTCCTCGGCCACCAGGGAGCTATCATGATAAGAGCTCCCTGCTCCTTTATCTTCCTCAGGAGCTTGGGCAGGATCGGGATGGGAGGAAAGGCATATAGGAGCCCCTGAGGCCATTGTGACGTCAGTGCATAGAGGATGCTGATACCCGGACATGAACCTGGGCAGCTGGTGGTTCGTATGGGATGTGAAGAGGTCCATTATTGGTTGGACGAAGTGGTTTTGCAATTTCCAGAAAAACCTCCTCCTTGAGCGTCCACTCCCCTGGTAGGATGGTCTGTCAGCTCAACCAATCCACTTAGATGTTGTCCAAACCTCTGATGTGTTCCACCTGAATCGGTGCCAGGCGAGGTTCTGCCCACGTTAGGATTCTTGTTGCCTCTTTGAGCGGGGGGGGGGAGCGAGTCCCCCACCCCTGTTTGTTGATATAGGATTTCACTTATGTGTTGTCTGTGTGAATAAGGACATCCCGACCCAGAATCTTACTGGAGAACTCTACCAGCGCCAGCTTGATCGCTCGTAACTCAAGGAGATTGATTGGAAGGCGGGACTCTTCCTGGGACTATCGTCCCTGTATCAGGATTCCTTCCAAGGACGCTTCCCAGCCCGATAGGCTGTCATCCGTGAATATTTGGACAACCTGGGAATTCAGGAAACTCTTGCTCTGTTCTAGATTTCTGTCCTTGGTCCACCAGAGTAGGCTTTCCTTGACTTTCCTTGGTAGTTTGAGAGACATGTTCAATTTTGCCATGATGTGGAACTGGTATGGTCGCAAGAATGAAAGATCGCTGGAGTGCAGTCTCCCCCAGTAGATGCCTTTGGCATTTTCCACTAACGTTCCCATGAGCTTGGAGAATGTCATTAGGGGTACTGATCTGCCCTGGAGTACTGAACTGACTAGGCTCTTGGTCTTCTGAGCTTTTCTTTGGGTAGAAAGAAGCGACGTTTCTTGGTGTCGACTATCATCCCGATATGTTGAATAGATTGAGTGGGCTGCAAGGAGCACTTTTCCAGATTTATTTGGAAGCTGTGGGCTTGCAAGAAATGTATGGTTGTCCATGTGTCTCTGTGGGCCTTCTCTTCAGAACTGGCTTGGATGAGGATGTCGTCCAGATACAGATGGATATGTATCCCTTTCTATCTCAGGCACACTATTGGATTGATGAGTACCTTGGTGAAAACTCTCGGCATCGTGGCAAAACTGAAAGGCAGAGCTCTGAACTGGTAATGGCTGTTGTTCACGTGGAAGCATAGGATGCGACAGTGCGCTGCGTTGATGGGAATGTGGAGGTATGCTTCCATGAGTTTCCTTTGGTGGTTTCTTCGTAGGGGTGAGGATACAAACCGATCTGGTGGACGCGATTCGAATTCTATCGAATAGCTTCTGGAGACTACTTCTAGGATCCAGTAATCTGCTCTTGATTTGACCTAAGCTTGCTGAAACTGAAGTAGTCTCCCCTCCACTGCCCCCTGAAGTGAATCAGGACTTGTTAGCCTTGTTCTCGAAGTCATGTCTAACTCCTCTGCTTTGAAAGGATCGATTGGCTCGTGCTCTGAAGGATCCTCTCTTAAAACTCTGTCTGGGGGGGTTCCAGACTGGACACTTCGCTTCCTGTCGTGGACTGGGTAACGAATGATAGGTCTGAAAGGGCTGCGACCCAAAAGAGCGCCTGTCAAGACCTCCTCAGGGTTCTGGGTAACCCCTTCTTTTTATCTTTTGTTTCCACCAGGATCTTGTCGAGCTGGTCCCTGAAGAGCTTATCTCCTTGGAGAGGGTACACCATCAGGAGGAATTTGGAATGAAAATCGGCCTGCCAAGCCATAGGAGTCTTCTGGCTACTGCTGCTGACGCTAATGACCTGGAGAAGGATATGGCATTCGGCGCAGCATCCGCCGCAAAGGTGCTGGCTTTGAGGATTTGGTTCGCCCCTTCGACCAAACGTTTATTGCCATCTGGGATCAGCTGCATCATTTTACGCACCCACACCACTGATGCCCTTATCACAATTGAGGCCGTAGCGGAAGCCTTGATGGCCATAGCTGCCGCTTCATGTGCTCTTCGCAACATGATCTCTGCCTTTCTATCCAGGCTGTCCTTAACAGTCCCTTGTTCACCTTCCGAAAGACAATCCGATGTCTGTAATGCCGCCACTGAAGCGTCCATCTGGGGACCTGTAACAACTCATTGATATAAGGCATTGGTATAGGAAGATAAGGCATTTGTCTTTTGAAATACTCGGGAAATGGGAACACCTTCTCTGGTGTGCTTGCTCTGGGAAAAAATTCTTTACTCCCTTTGGATCAGACAGAGGATTTGTCCAGTTTATGGTTCTCTTCCTCCTTCCCTTTGCCCCTTTCTTGTATTTCAAGGGCTGCCAGAGACTTAGAGAGGAGGTACTGGTAGTCCTCCATTTTGAACAGTCTGTCTGGTTGTACAGGGATGGAAATCTCGTCCTCCTCCTCTGAGAGGAATTCCCCCTCCTCTCTTTCATCGCTATCTGATGATGTCCCTGCTTTTCAATGGAGATCCGTGGTCTTCTTCACTTGAGTAGTTTTTTGGGCTGCCTTTGTGGGCCAGGAGGCTGCCTTTTTGTATTTATCCTTAGCCCTAATGGAGGGGGGGGGGCAGAGGAAGAGAAGAAAGTTCACTACTGGCTCTAGAAAAGGGCTGGCACAACTGAGCAAATTCATCTCTCATTGCTTTTCTATTTAAAGAGAGGAGCTCTGCCGAGGGACCCGATCCATCATCGCTCTGTACATTACCAGTCTTGTCAGAGTCGAAGTCCCTGCTCTGTAAGCGTCGATCCACAGTGGAACACCCTGCAAGGGCTTGCTGGGAGGTTGGCCAGCGCGTCTTCCTGGCCCGTGCGGGGCTTGGAGCACTTGCTGCCGCTTTTTCCTTCGCCCTCACAGAGGTGCTGCACTCAGCCTCCAGGCAGAGCTGCGTGGGCAATTTGGACTCTCCTTGCTGTTTTCTGGCCCTCTTAGTGGGTACAAACGGCTCTGCAGCTGTATCGTCGCCGGGAGTCTGTTCCAGCTGCGAAGGCAGGACGGCACCGGAAGGCTAGGAGCTTGTCGCAGCCGAGGCAGCATTTTGTAGGCACATCTCCTCCTCCTCCATAAAACTCATGTTGGAGTCTATCTCTGTTGTGAAGTCGCTCTCCGGGTCTCCAAGGGGAAAGAGGGGACAGCCAGGCAGAGAGAGAAGGGTAGACCAGATCGAAGTGAAAGGAAAGCGAAAGGCCTAAGAAGCAGAAAGCTCTGCTGCTGCACCTGCTCTCCCTGGAGGAAGGAAAGAACTGAAAGAGAGGGTGACCCACACACCAATAGGAAGAGGAAGAAATAATCAACTTCCTGCCTCCCTGACTGGATGGTGGGAATCAACCAAGATGTCCTCTGCCTCAGAAGAGAACCTGGAGTTTTTTGGGATCCCTGAAACCCAACAAAAATTTATGGTTAGATCCTCCGACTATCTGTCGAGGAGGCAGCATACTTGCGTTATGGCCTGGTTAATGGGGCAGTCTCGGGGACCACCCAAACCTCCGCCTGTTCTGGTGTTGAAATCACCGCAGAGAAGGATGTGGAAACTGGGATATTGGAGATCCAGTACTTCCAGTGTGCCAGAAAGATTGTTCCAGACGTTATCCAAGCTTCGAGAATTAGCAATTTTAGGGGGGAAATAAACACTGATACAAAGCAGCAAGCCCACCTGCAACCCACTTATCTTTAGGACCGGAATTAGGTCCTGTGAGGTGCTTTTCAGGAGTTTCGACTGGTAAGTCGACTGACACCCATATCTCGATTTCCTGGATTTTTAATTTTGGTGCACACTCCTAGCCCCCTTCATTAATAGGCCGGAACGAACAGATAAAGTTTTCCCAAATTTCCTTCAAATATTATGTCAGGGGTTGATCATCCACATGTGGGAAAGTGTGTGAGATCTTCTAGACTTCTTGTAAATTGGGCCCAAATTGTCTCTAGCTGCACCTCCTACCTGAACTGCTAAAATTCCACAGTTAAGAAGTGGCAAAGACTTTGTGTTAGATCTGGATCCCAATTGTAAAAAAAAAGAAGAAAAAAGAAGCTTTAAAATATAAACAACAGCTCAAATGGTAAGCACTATAAAACAAGCAGTATGGTCACACGAAATAGAGGATTTGTTTTCTTTACATTCAGACCTTTGCACCATACATAACTTATCTTCTACAGCCACCTAGTGTTAGTTGACAATACATTTCCAACAGATGTAACAGAAACAATTCAACAGAACAACAGTTTCTGAAGTGGGAGGCTGTATCTACTTTTCAATGAACTGCCATTCTTTCTTACTTTCAAAGCTAAAACAAACCATATCATCAGCCAATAGTTTTCTAGAGGCCTCCATATCAGGTCTATGTCTAGAAACCTGGACTATAACCCTTTGCTATATTGACATTCATACTAAGAAACATCAAAACAGTCTTTACAACTGCAATGCTAAACATATTTATTCATTTATTTATATTTCAATTTATATACCGCCCATCCCCAGGGGCTCTGGGCGGTGAACAGTTTAAAATCGATAAAAACATACTTACTAGGAATCAAGTTCTGCTGAACTCAATGGGATTTACTTCTAAGTATATATGCTTAGGACTGCCTGGCACTTTGTAACAAAAACTATGAAATTTAAGAGTATTGGTGTCATTTTATAGGAAGGGAGTTAAAATATGAATAGAATGTATTCCTTCCCATAGAAGCACTGAAACAAAGGTTTGTATTTGAATGTGGCTGCTACTAGCTGTTTACTCATTTTATTTTCTCAGAGTTAGTGGGGGTTTTTACCTGTAGAACATTTTCATTTTGTTCAAGGGTAAACAGCTCAAGCACTGTTTGTAGATCTTGTTGCCATCCATTTGTAGTTCAGTCCCACATACTGCACAGCCTGTGTAAGTAATCTGGGAAAGAGAATCATGTATGTGCTGCAGTGAAGTATGAGCATCGAAGACCAGCTGTCCACATGGAGAGGAAGCAATGGTAAATTTCAGCTCTGAGATGTGGGCTCTCACTTGGATTACTCCTGTTGAAAACAGAAACATTTCTATCAACACGCGGCCTTTTGTTGTACTGTGGTGCAAACACTGGAAACATTTAGATTAGACTACTGAAATGCGCTCTGTGTAAGAATTCCCTTGTCTGGAACCTTCGGTTGATACAGAATGCTGTGGCCAGAACAGTGACTGGGGTGAGGTGTAGGGAGCATACCACTCCAGCCTTGTCCCATCTACCCTGGCTCCCAATTTGCTTCTGGCCTCAATTAAAAGTGCTGGCATCGACCTTTAAAGCCCTGTACAGCTCGGGGGCAGCTGGAGGACCACCTAGTCCCATCTGAGACTACCCAACAACTCTGGTCATTTTCAGAGGCTCTGCTTCGGGTACCGCAGCCAACTGAGGCCAGATGGGTGGCAATCTGAGAAAGGCCCTTCTTGCTTGTAGCACCAAAACTTGGGACTCTCTCCTCAAGGAGATTCATCTGTCCTCCTCAGTCATTGTCTTCTGCCACCTGGTGAAGATGTTTTTGCTTCATTTGGGCATTCCCTCACTAACTCTCATTAGCCCTCCTCCCTCTGTGCGCTTTTATGTGTTTATATGTTTTACTTAATTTATATATACTTGTATTTTAAATGTTTTTTTAACATCTGAAATGTTTTAATGTTCACTGCATTGGGGACCCTGAACTGGCAGCACAGAAATATTTAAAACAAATATAGATAGAGTAAGAAATTACTGCTAACTAAATTAAGCGTGTACCATCCTGACAACTGAAAACCATGAAGCGTATTTTCTGGACTATACTATCTCTGTGTCCTTTTAGACATGGTGGCAGCCCGACAGTTGCGAGTGCCCTCCCCAAGTGGTCTGCCAAACTAGACTCTGTATGACTGAAAGATCTGTAAAGCAGTCTGGACTGGCATTGATTGGACAGGATTATGAAGGCACTGCGTAACTTACAGTGCAATCCTAAGAAGAGTTACTCCATTCTAAGCCCACTGAAATCAATAGGCTTAGATTGGAGTAACTCTTCATAGGATTGCACAATTAAGCCCCAAACAGACAAGATGGTTCCAATGGGGGAAATCCCTGCTGTTTTGCCAATCAAAACCAGGATCCTTACAGCATCACAAGACCTTTTACAAAAAAGAACATGGGCAAAAGATGGATACAGGTACCCCTCTGTCCTCCCTGAGGGTCCAGATTTGAGCCATGGCTTTATTTTGCCTTTAAAAGGCTCACAGAGTTCCATGGCCTTTGCCACCTCCCATCTGACCCTTAGTCTAGCTGGGCATTTGGGTCGCACTGTGATGGTCTTGCTTTATTTATTTTTTTTGTTGCTATCTGCCCTGACATCCTGGAAAGGGTCAGGAACAGAAATTTAAATAACAGTGCCACCCTAAGCGGAGTTACACCCTGCTAAGCCCACTGACTTCAATGAAAGGGCGTCACTCTGCTTAGAATGGTACTGTAAATAACTAGGGAGTCGTGAAAATATATCCGAGTCCAGTAGCTTCTTAAAAACCAACAAAATTTTCCAGGATATAAACTTTTGTACTCTGGAAAATTTTGGTGGTCTTGAAGAAGCTACTGGACTTGAATTTTGTTCTGCTACCGCAGACTAATATAGCTATCCACCTGAAAACAACTTGTAAGAGAACCTCACCAGAACGTTTCTCCTCCAGGTGTGCAGGAAGTCCCGTCACTCTCATCAGTGATCGGACAGCCTTGTCAAACTTCTCTTTGAACTCAACAGCTCTTTTGTCATCGTCAAAGAGACACTCAAAGGATGTCCAGGGGGTTGTGTGCAGTTCAAGTACACCAGAGACAGGACTGTGTTTTGCAAACAGGTACTTAAGTTGCCATAAGTGATCTAAGGAAAAATACAAGCAAGGCTGTAAATTCAAAGGCACTGCTTATATTGGTAGAAAGCCTCGTTTGCTGTGGAATGACCGTTTCCCCTTTTTGCTAAAGTAGGCTTGCAGTCATGTCGAACAGGCCAGCTAGGGATGGATGAAATGCTTGGGATGATTTCAGTTTTAAAGTCTCGATGAATCTTGAAAGCAATCTGCAAATAATACTACATTACAGTAGCAGCTGGAGTATTTAATGTGCTTCACATCAAATGGCCTGGTTTAGCGAGAGGCTGGGGAAAGATTATGCACAAAGGAGGCGAGATGGTAGCAGTTCTCCTACAGGATGCCTATGTAAAACTTGCATGTAGTCTATGCCTGCGAAATCAAATGCACACAGGCCCAAACTGCATGGTTAACTCCCAGACACTTGACATGGACTCTGTCATTTGAGCCTAATCCATTTGGTTAAGGCTGAGAGATGGGTAGCCACCTCGTGAATTCACAAGTGGGGTTAGATATTAACAAGGGCCTTTCCAGCTTGTAAACAGAGCCCCTATACACCAGTTCTCTACAAATGGCCCAGCCACAAATGGCTATCCATTAAAACCTGGGGACTTCCCCATTTGGTATTGCTCTGTAGATGCTCCCCCCACTCCATTTTGACACTATGAAATAATTCTGGATACGTAACACATTCTCTTATTAAACGCGACGTCATCATCCGAGGACCATCCCCCAAGACGGTGCCCTCTCATATCAAAGGACGTCATGCGGATCCTTCGATTCCCAGCACTGATGAACATCACAAGCAGGCAGAGCTTCCTTCTCTGCTTGAGGTCACGTATGGCCAACACAGGCCGCACAGTTGTCACGACCCAAAGCCCCGGCTGGCATGAACTGAACTCCTGATCCTGGTTGTCCTGACAGGATCAAACATTTAGGCTTATCAAACAGAGAGGGATATTTGGACAGTTAAGGACACACACTCTTATCATACATTCTAGAGATAGTC
Source organism: Eublepharis macularius (assembly GCF_028583425.1). Taxonomy (NCBI): domain Eukaryota; kingdom Metazoa; phylum Chordata; class Lepidosauria; order Squamata; family Eublepharidae; genus Eublepharis; species Eublepharis macularius. The sequence continues at coordinate 141,932,813 of NC_072795.1, forward strand.
TTTTAAAGATTAAACGTTAACTGTCAGAAACCTGAAGCAGGAGGATCCAAATTACTCACAAGATCCCTACTTTAGAATAAGTTGCCAGTTTTGTGACAAAGAAAGGAACAGCCAGCAACATAAACACATTGCTGGAATCTTTTTGTCTGGATTTGAACCAATGAGACTATGAAATATCTCTTCTGATATGATTAAATGTTGTCCAAAGCTGTTTAAACAAAGAGCAGAAATCTCTGTACTTTCCCCCAGTTATTTTACTTGATGAACAGCACTTGGTGCTTTATAAAATAATGAAGAATAAACTTTGTACCATTTTCTTTAACCTTTTCATGAGATGTCATCAAACATTTCTTTCAGTTTGCTCACCCTATTAGAATGGCTTCCTTCTACATAACGCGGGGAAAGGCATTTGGGAAACAGAGTCAACTTCTCACAAGAAGTTGCCCAAGAAGGAGAGACATTAATTTATTTTACAGAAACACTGTATGATTTGTTTGACTGCATAATCTGATGTGCAGATATGCAGCATGCATCCAGCATTTAATTTTTATGTATTTGATTTGTATCCAGCTCTTCCATCAGATAGAGGAGGGCAGGACACCCCTCCCCCACTATGTATCTTCCCAACATCCCTGTGAGGTAGGCTAGGCTGAAAGACACTGATGGGCCCTCAAGGTCACCCACTGAACTTCAAAGCAGTTCTCGCTGGTTGTACCCCAAGCCACCGTATCCTCCTCTAGCTCAACACCAACATGCCTCCGCTACCCTGATACAACACTGATGTCTGCGGGCCTGCAGCAAGAGTCTGTTCCCAGCATGCCGTGCCACTGAGAATCTGTTCCCACAGCTGGGCTGGGCAGTAGATGGGGGCGGTGGGGGGGGGGTCCTCCATTCTCAGTGGCTCCCATTACGGAGCAAAATGGCTGTAATTTGGAACGTAAACACTTATCCATTCCAGTGGAGCTTCCGAGTGCATCCACTGAAGTTAACTGAGCGTCCGCCTGGTGTAGTCGTTAGAGCATCAGACTGGGATCTCGGAGACCAGGTCAAATCCCTCCTCTGCCGTCGAAGCTCACGGTGTGACCTTCAGCCAGCCATACACTATCTGCTTAACCTACTCACAGAGCTATTGTGAGGATACAGTGAAGGATGACAGAACCAAGTAAGCTGCTTGGGGACCCTACTGGGGAGAGGCACAGGGTATAAATACAGTGAATACAGAAATATAAAACAACTTCATTCTTAGGAACTACGCTGGAAAAACAATGTGCTGAAATTCACTGCCTCTAACAAAGAGTAGCGTGCCATTCGCTAGCACAGGGGTGTATGATGCAAAGATCGTTCCTGTGACACCGAAGGCTTCCTGCCGCATGCATGTGTGATGCCAGGCATTTTCACTACTGCTAGAGTAACAGGTGGCAGAAGGCGGAATGGTTTGCTGAGCAGGGTGTCCCAGGAGGCCTTGAGCCTGAAAAGATTTGGACACTCTAGAAGAACAGCACCTCTGACCTGTGAGCACTGCCCGTCTTTCCCCCCGGGGTCCCTGGGGTTAACCAGCAGCAGCCCAAGGGCCTTTTTGCACCCTCTCCTTGCTCCTGATCTTTCCAGAAATTAAACCTCATTTATTGGGCCCGTTTTTGTTTGATGCATTATGCACCTCCACCCGCGTATCAGATTCCTCTCCAATCTTAATTGTTCCCACAGCCACCCCATTACTTATTGGGAAAAGAGTACGGATTCGAAAAAGGATCGTCTGAGGTCTGCAATGCTTACCTCACTGCACGTCATTTATTTTGCACAACTGTTAGACTGTCAAAGCAACCAATCGCCAACATTCTGCCTGAGAATCTCTCCTCCTCTATCTCCTGCCTAAACTACAGCACACACCACGTTCTGGCTCAGACCGTCTTGCTCTGAGGGATTAAGGCACTAAAGCCAGACTCTGTTGTGAAGTCTTGTGGTCTCCTCACGGCACAGGTGCTGCGTCTGGATAATCCATTTTGCATTTTTTGCGCTGGGGGGTTGTAATTGCCGTGATTGTAAGCAGAGCACTGTGTGATCCAGAAACCTTTGGATTACATGTGTATAGTAGGGTCACCAACTCCAGGCTGAGGAACTCCTGGAGATTTTGGGGAGGGGGCAGAGACTGGGGAGGTGAGGGATCTCAGCAGGGTATAATGTAACAGAGTCCATCTTCCAAAGCAGCATTTCTAGGGCTGTGCGATTCAGGTTTCTGATTCAGGAAAAAGACCCAAATTGGACACAATTTGTAAAGATTTGGGATTTCTGAATCGGGCCCAGCATGCTGGCCTTGATTTGAAAATGACAAATCAAAGTTTCCTGAAGCAATCTGGATCGCTTCGGGGCACTTTCAAACCCCACGGTTGGCTCCAGCTGACCGGTGGAGGAGGATCTCCCCGCCAGCCACCTGAGGTTTAAAGGGTCTTTTCTGTGCCATTTGCAAGCAGCAGGGAAAGGGCCCTTCCTGCGATTCAGCTGGCCGGCGGGGGTGGGTAGGTGGGTTCCCCCTGCTGGCCAGCTGAAGTTTAAAAGGCCCTTTAATCTGGGGAACCGGGTTTGATTCCCCACTCTTCTACTTGAAGTCAGCTGGGTAACCGTGGTTCAGTCACAGCTTCTCAGCGCTCTCTCAGCCACACCCACCTCACAGGGCAATTGTTGTGAGGATAATAACAGCACACTTTGTAAACACAATTCCTCTGCCACTCTCTCTCTGTACATGCCTAACTTAGATATTCTTAGAAAGTTCCAGCTTACTGAGATGTCTTCGTATCTTTCAGGGTTCAGGCCTGCAGCCTCCACATGGCCAACGCACAGAGCCAGCCCGCAGCTCCTTCCTCTTCCAGCTCAAACTAGACAAAGAGACTCGCCTCCCTGTGCCAGGAGACTTAATTCTTACCCTTTGCCCACCCCGGGAGAGGTCAAAGGATCAGGCCAGAGAGGCTTTTCCTGAGAGCTCCAGGAAGAGACCTCTCTGGCATTTTAGTCCTCCAAGTCTCTCTTCTCCCCCTTCCTCACACCCCTCTCGAAGGGGCAGCTTTTAGCAGGAAATCTTGGGGCCCTTCCTTCGTCTGTAACCAGGTGGGGTAGCTGCATTAGGGATTGTGGGCGGGGCTTAGAAAGCACCTGGCTTCTCCTCCCCAATCCTACCGATTCTCAGTTAAGAGGGTGAAGGTTTTGATACAACCCAAACCTAGAAATGGAAGCATTTCTCCACTGACACAAATGGACATTCAGCGGTAGGTACGGTGGTGAGGTTAGACTGGTGAAGGCGGCCAAGCACCGGCTAAAACCCCACGGCTTTTGCTCCTCCTGTCACCACTTGGCCCCTTGGGTTCACACTAAGAACGGGGGTGGGGGGGAGGGGAAGGTGGCAAGAAAACAGCCCAATTCTAGGCGCTGCAGACGGGCCACCTGCTTTTCTCCTTACCTTTGCCCATTTAATACACACACAAACAGCTCCTCCAACATTACCTTCAAATACCTGGTTATTTTTTACCTTTTTTCCTTTGAACCTGAGGACAGTAGGCGGCCGCAGCTCCCCATAACACCAAGGAATGGTGCTGATCTTTGACTTGCTCCACCGTTAGAACAATTTTTTTTTGTTTCTCTCCTCTGTAACTATATGTAGATTCTAAAAAAGGGGATAAATATGACTTATAGCTGTCCCGGGTTCAGAAACAGTAGAGGCAAATAGTTGCTTAGAATCTCCTGAAAATCTCTTCCCAAACACACTGGGGAATAATCCTCTTAATCCTCTTGCATGGGTATATTGGTTTGAGCTATGACTTCAAGGATGTGCACAACGGTTCGGATAGCTTCAGTTCTATATCTTACTCCCCACGCCCCCTTGAACAGCAGGCCACACCAGGTCACACGCCGCTTTCAAAAGCGGTAGGCTACATGGCATAGGAAGCGTTGCTGTTTGAGAAACTCAAGTCCAGAGCCTCCTTGGGCACGTGGTATAATGTGAGGTACCCTAGACTCTGGCCAGAGAATTGTACGTTACAGACCAAAGGGGTAGATTTATGTTTTATTAACATGTGTTAATCCTGTCTTAATCCATCACATATCTTTGCACATGTGGTACTACACTGGATTTTTAAATTGGCATTTAGTCACCATCAGTTTTCAGTATGCTTAAAACAAAACACATTGGTCTTAGAAGGCAAGACGCATCCATGCACTGTGTGAATTTCACGGCTGTACAGAAGGATAGGGAAGCCAGCAAAAAGACGAAAGCTGCCTGGCAAGGCCGCCCTCCGGTCCACTCCCCGCCAGCCCCGCAGCAGCAGGCAGCCTCCTCAGTTCCGGCAGCACCGCCTCTGTCAGTACCTCAGCTGCAGGTGCCTCTGCAGAGCCCCAAGCCTCCTTCTCCATCAGGCCAGCAGCAGCCAACACCCAGATACAACCCTGGGGAACGGCCTGCAGCCACCCAGCTGACTCACCCTTCTCCTGCAGTTGCCCGGGCAGCTCAACCTCAGCCAGGCCCACAAGAGATCGCTGGCAGCATGAGTCGGGCAGGCACAGGCCCCAAGCAGCCAGCTGGGGCAAACCAGGCAGAGAGCAGAGCAAACGCCCCACCCTGGGCTGGGATGGAGTGGGTGGGGCCAGGAGACTGCAGAGATAGGTGGGGGGAAGGACCACTCAGGGAGACTGGGTGAGGACTGGGAGAAGATCCAAGGAAGTGGGGCACGGGGATCCTTTAAAGCCAGGTTCCTGTGAAGGCCCAGGAGGAACTGGAGGGAGAGGGAGCTGGAGCGTGCTGTCACTCCCAGGGCAGGAGAAGGAACCAGGTGGTGCAACCCCCTTCCCTGCCCATCTGAGGCCAGAGGTCACCTGCCTGGGGTGCTGGCAGGCTGTCAGCCAGCCAGGTGGGGGCACTAGTGAGGGGAGAGCCTCACAAAACTGTTATCAGAGAGGAACAGATTGAAGGAAAAGCTACCACATTTGCTCCCTAACAGTGCAAGCCTAAGCAGACTGGCACCCTTCTAAGCCCGCTGACTTCAACAGATGTGACTCTGCTCAGGACAGCATGGCCAGTAACTCCAGTCAAACACTCATTACAGTAAGTCAAGAGCTCTCCACCTTCATGTCAATTATTCATGCAGGGGATTCTAATTCTCTGCTCATGTTTCATGTCTAACCATGACAGCTATCTTACCATTAACACTGTGTTGTGCACCACATGCCGTATTTTGCCCAGATGAGTACAGCACACAACAGAATCAAAACAATTTTGTAAGAAAATATCAAGTGGTCTCATAATTCCAGTATTTCATGCTCTTACCCAAAAAACTTCAAGTATCCTCTGAATCAACTGCTTCATCTGAAAAAATGTTTGATACGACTATCTCCAAGGAGACACCTCCCCGCCTGTTATTTTACCTGTATTTAAGAGTGCCTATTAGCTACTTTCAGTCGAGGGAAACAGAAGAGGGGAAGTATCTTTTCAAAGATCAATCTTTTTGTTTGTGAAATCTGTAGCCAGAGGTCTATCTTTATAAACTCTCCTTCAATCACTTCCCCACTCCCTACTTTCAACCCCAATATATAAATTTTGAAACGTAAACATTGAAGTATAAGGCTAGAGATTTAACTTACCTGTTAGCACAGTGATCCTGACAATTTTCACAACTGAGTGCACCAACATATCAGCTTTGAGTTGATCTAGTAGAACATTTTGTATGCTGTTCAGTGTCTGTGGCTCCCTTTGGGGAAGAGCTTGAAACCAGGCACGTCTTGAAGACACATACGCCAGTAACTCCTGGAGAATATTAATGTCCACTACATGGGAGACTTGAAAAGAATAAACAAATATCATTCATTTTTGGCCACAGACTATAATTTGAATGCACATGAGCTCTTGTAAGCACAGCCAATACTTCTGGGGAAACGGAGGGATGCAAGTCATCTCCGTGATTATGATGTCCTAAACTTGGTATCACTGAATGAATATGGGTAGCAGCTTCAGAAAGACCCCTGCACACAGACAACCATGGCATTGTGTCAGGGCATACATTACTAGGGTTGACAAATGGCCTAGAGAAAAATGTCCTGTCCGTCAATAGAGACTTAATGCACAGAAACGGGCAGCTGAAGGTTTTTAAGGAATGGATGTAAGTAATATTACCTGGAAAATAATATGCCACGAAGTCTCTACTAAGGGGACAGGACTTTTTTTTTCCAGGCCAGTTGGCATCTCTGTACATTATCAGGGAGATTAAGGCAGGGAGATGATGGGGGTGGGGGGGGGGAAATGGGAATCCAGGATGGCATGCATATCATACTATGTAGGTGGAATGTTTTAACTGGACCCTAGAAGTGCTATATACCTTATTAGGCCAACTGACTAGATTATCCCCACAATACAGCTGGGGAGCTGGGGCTGAGAGGAGTGGCTGACCCAAGGCCACCTGCTGAGCTCATGGCAGTAGTGGGATTTGAACCAGTAGAGTGCTGATTTGCAGCCAAACCACTTAATCACTGTGCTACAGCAGCTCTATAGGTAGGATGTTATAACTGGACTGCAGAAGTGTTATATGCCTTATTAGGCCAACTGACTAGACATGTTTCCTACCTTCTGGTGCATTACCCACATAGCTTTATTTATTTGGAAAAATATGCATATTAATAAAAAAGAAGTGCTTTGGTCCAACTATTTCAATAAGTTATTAATGTAAACATTAAACTGGGGTGAGAATTATTATGCAATTCTTCATCCTCACATTCATTTGGATGAACAGCTAAGCAGCTTCCAAGATTCAGTAACTGACTACTAAATGTTGATTGCAGTATTATTTCCCCAGCCCAGCGATCTGCATACACACCAACATCTGCAACAGAGAGAAAAAATTATGATCCAGGTCAAAAGAATAAAACAAACAAACATATCCTATTGTACGCTGACTTGGGACTTAGTTCTGTAGCTTCTTTCAAGTATATATTAAGCACATGTTACAATATGTACCATGTAATACAGAAGACCACAGTTTAGGAGGGGAAACTAGCTTGCGGCATCAAAATACATTTGTAGAGAACCATCATAGTTGATTATGACTACGTCAAAAGCAAATCCAGTTACAAGTAAAAACAACCATGTAAAAAAAGTATGTATTTCTCACACTGGACAAAGAGTGTATGTATATTGAGAAAATAACACAGAAAGTGCTTGAACTGATCCTACTCCGTTGTAACAACTTCTAGCTTGAATCAAGGGAGCATTAAAACAAACATGGACTAAGCAGAGAAAACAGTAAGGAAAACGCTAGTACTAGGGTTCGGCTTAAAAACAAATGGTCGCTGGCTATTCCATGTACCTATCAAATCTTAACTGCACAATGGGATGAGAACTTGGCTTCCACTCCTACTATGGAAACAAGTACGAGTATACTTTTCCACCTCCCAGTATTGTATATACACATTCAAGAGAGGGTGACTTATTAATACAGTTGCGCTATTGCTGAAGCTCAGAGTCCTTCTACGTAGAGGAATTTGGGCCAATGTATATTCTATAAAATCTGCTGTGCGGAGCAGCCCCGTGGATGAAGTTGCATACAAGTTGGTACAACAACTGAAAGATGCAATTTCTATGGCTGCTGCAATGCTGAGCTCATGTGAACTATCATTGGGAAGTGGTACACGCCAGTACGGCCATGCTGGATCAGGCATTTATTTTCACATCACAACTGCATCCATAGGGATAGTCCACGTGGAGAATCAAGAAGGCCGAAGTGATGCTTGCTGGGAAAGCGGAGACCTTGAAGAACATTGTATTCTCCACTTTTGTCTGATCCTTGCAGACTCAGTTAAGAGCCTAGGAGTTATACTGGACCCAGCATTATTACTAAAAAAACAAGTTAAGGCAGTGGCAAAAAACTACCACCTCACTCTAGCCTGGAAGATGGCTTCTTATCTTGACATGGCTGACCTGGCCACTTGGATCCATGCTATGGTAACATCAAGGCTTGACTATTGTAATGCTCTATACATCGGTCTCCCATCTAAGTTAACTAGGAAGGTCCAATTAATGCAAAATGCTGCAGCTCGACTGTTATCGGGAGCGAGCAGGAGCATGAACATCACTCCCATCCTACAGTCGCTCCATTGGCTACCCATCAGTTACCATGCTCAGTTCAAGGTATTAGTTATTACATACAAAGTTCTTCATGGCTTTGGTCCGCCATACCTACGGGACCGCCTCCCTCCCTATGTTCCTCCACGGCAGCTTCACTCATCTGAACAGGGTCTCCTGCAGGAGCCAGGCTGCACACAGGTGAAGTCAGCAGCAGTCCGTACACGGGCTTTCTCTGTGGAGGCCCCTATCCTACCTGCCCGAGGAAGTCAGAAGAGCCCCCACTCTCCTGGCTTTTCGTAAACGATGCAAAACCAAACTATTCAAAAAGGCTTTTTACTCAAATGGGAGGGCTGCATTGTAGGGAAGATGCTTCGCTACTGAGTTGGGGACCATAGATTTCATCACTATATAGCCTTACATATTATCTGCTGCTTTAAATGTGTATTCCTATGTACCACCAGTGCTCCATGTTGTCTAATGTTAGTCCTAGAATTGATTATGTTCTGCTTCAGTATTTTTTTCTACTCTGTATTGGATTCTTGCTAATAGTATGTCTTTTAAACTTGTATCTATTTACCGTATGGCATTGTTTATGGAAATGTCCTTGATACTGTATTGAAATGTACTTGATACTGATTGTACTAATCTCATACTGTGTAATCTGCCTTGAGTCTCAGTGAGAAAGGCGGACTATGAATGACATAAGTAATTAAGTAAGTACCCAAAGGAAATGTCTGTGACTCATATTTAGTTTTCTCAAAGACTGACCTGATTTTCTTCAAATAACACAAGGGCAATAACTGAAGACCTAAAGTACAGTTCTTGTGGGCGAGAATAAAACCCAAATACGAATACAAATACGTATATTCTGAAAGGAACAAAGACTTCTCACCTGTGAGAAGAACGATATCTCCAGGAAAGACTGTAAGTGACCAGAACGCTGCCGCTCTCCACAACACAACCTTCCGCTGGATTTTTGACTGATCAAATACTACAATAATAGCTAAGGGGACTTTAGGGGATAATCTAGTTCCTGACTTGATTTGTATTTCTTTGATATGGCAAGGGTGTAGGACTGTGACTAAGACATTATACTTCTGGTCTTTGCAGAGACAGTCTTTAAGCAACGATGGATGCTTCTGAACTTTCTTTAATGATGATGTTTTCAGTTGCTCCATTTGTAGAACAGGGAAGACTGAAGAATAAATGAACCTCGGTTTCTTTGACTCTTGCTGGTCGGCAATTGCAAAAGCATCTTCAGATGCTTGAGATCTTTTGACGGGCCCTTTTGGTGAATTGCCCCCTTGAGAACACAGAATCCCACTCTTCCATTGCTGAATGTTTATCTCATTATTAACACGGTTACTGGGAGAACACAAAAGGCCCACAGATACACCAGCATTTTTCTGAAAGCTATTTTCTCTTGTCAAATATGTCAGGCTGCTGTCTTTTAAAGTAATATCAGAACTGAAGAGTTCAGCAGAGCTTTTGTAGTCTTGGCCAACATTTCTCTCAGCCGCATTAGAACATGTGCCAACGTCCTCATTTAACTGGATTAAGGTATCTACCTTAAAAGATCCACCCAATTCTATCACTTCACGCTTTGTAGATTCACTTTCCGTTTCATTTTGTCCTACAGAAGGCTGTCCTGAAAGGAGAGCAACTTGACTTGAGGTCAGAATACTAAGAAATTCCGTGTTTGTTGATAAGGCAAGCGTTGAACGCGGACCTAACAGTTTCTTTGATCCTTTTGCTATTTCGGGACCACAAATGTCACAGAGCTCATCGTGATCACACTGGAAATGTGCTAGGTCATCATCCTCCCTTACTGATGTCACACCTTTGCTAATCTTTTGGGTACTGGAAACTAAAGGAGAAATATGAAGGTGGTTAAGTAGCACAGATTTGGTATCTCCCTCAGTCTCTTCTGATAGTTTGATAAGTTGCTCGTCTGTTCTTCCATTCTTGGGAAACTGCTGATAACTAAGAGGCTTCACATGGTTGTCTGTGTTCGTATTGCCACAGATACGACAAACAATTCCAGCTGACTCATCTGCTTCCTTAGTTTTATTGTTTATACCATCATTCACTTGGTTCATCAAAAGATCACCAGTGAGCTCACATTTCTCTCCAAAGTCTGATGTGAAATTATTTTTTGTGTAGGAAGCCAACACAGCATCATTGGTTGTAGGATACTGTGTATGCTTAGGACTTTGGCATTTTCTAGTACAAACATGAAAAGCGTCTTTTGTAAGTGAAAGATGGAGCTTTCTCCATGGTTCAGCGGTGGCGGATAAAAAATTCTCTTCATTAGCTGCCTTTAGTGAAGTTGAAAGGATAGGTGCACCAAAGAAAATATAAATTTGAGATGCTCCAGCCATGTCTCTCTTCTGGGTATTTGATGTTGAAGAAAATATGGCTTCATGTAATAAATACAATTTATGTTTTTATATGCAGAGCCTAAGATTTCATTGTTCTCTTATTTAATCTTTAGATAATTCATTTAATTTCCGAAAGTATCCAAAGCAACAAAATGATTCACATGGAATTGAGGATAAATACTGTATTAAATAGTATTTGTTTGGTTGTTTAAAATTCATTGTAGAAATCAAAGAAGAGGAAAAGCCTCTTTTCAACATCTAATAGATTAGTCCACAACAGAACTTGTAAGACGGTGATATTCTACAAATCTTTATTATTTGTGACAAAATTATTACCAAAAGTTCACTTGCATTTTGGAGATTAAAGTCATTTGAAATTTCATTTAATCTATGGCATAATAGTTGATTTCATGTTGCTTGCTGACTTGTAAATCTAGAATGGCAAGGAAGAGCTACAAATTGATTTATCAGTTGCTTTTAAAATAAACAGCCTTTAAAATTATTCTGATATAAATTTATAGAACTTTACTATGTACTGGAAACATGACTCAGTTATAGGAAGTCTCTCATTCTAGTTCTTTGGCTTGAAAAATAAGCTGCATCAGATCTGGATGAAGAACAAAATCTCCCATTTTATTAAATAAAGAAGCAAAGAAGGAAGCAAAAACAAAATCACTGATGGACATTTTCCAAATAGCCCGGGCTATTGTCCAAATCTTGATGCTTACTATGAAGTGCCAAGGAATACTTGCTCACATCAGATGGTTTTGGAAGTGAAGGCAAAAAAACTATAAAAATGCAAAAATCTGCAAAGCCGTTGACTGAGATCAGGATCCCGATATCTCTGGCAGGAATATCATGTGTCTGATCCAGCTACAAAAGACGAAAAAATAAACACACTAAAGAACTGTATTACTTCTTTAAAACCAGCTTTACCAAAAGAAGAATTTAAAGCAAGTTGCAGTAATAATTTCAGAATCTAATAAGAATTCTAAAATGCTTTCCCTAATTTTTTAAGACATATTTAATACAGATTTTGAGCTGCCCATTAGAGGTCGCCCAACCATTTCAATAAATCATGTTGAGGCAGTTATTCAGACATTTTATAAATGAATTCAAGGAACCAAGTTAAGACATGATGTAGGCATAGTTAAGACGTCTATTGTTGCTCCCCACAGGCTAGAGAGCTCAGTACGTCCCTCAACTTGTTGATTGAAGTTTTAAGTCTCAGAAAATTGTTCCCCAACTATGGCATCAGAGAAACTTTACTTTTAGGAGGTGTAGAAGTAAGAAGGTAATTCCTCACAGATGCTCACCCTTTCTATTTCTTCATGCATTTCTCATAAATTTTCACACATAGCTGGCCTATTTATATAGAACCAAGGGAAATGGGCATCCTTCCCAACTGGAAACAGAGAAATATAGAACAATAATCTGTACAGACACAGATCAGTCTGGACACGTGATTCTCTCTAGTCCCTAACTGACCTGATGTCACTTGATGCAAAGACACAGCCAAATTAACTCCTACCGCCACAACATGCCCATAGCCATAAAGATATTTAGAGTTACCCTTAGTTGATCTTCTGATAATATCATGTAAGCTTGATCTTTGTAACTAAACCAGATACCTTCCGGAAATAGCCATTTGTACTTTATTCCACGTTCCCTCAGAAGAGCTGCGAGCTTTTTATACTTAAATCATCTTTTCCGAACTAAAATTGGGATGTCTTTCAGTATCTTTGACTTTGTTATTTTTGAGGACAAAAATCCGGAATTTCAGCGAGATACCAAGCAAGAAGAAAAGGAGAAGTCTGGGGGGGGGGGGGGGAGGAAACGAGCACTGCGGCTGCAGTTGCTCAGAGAGAATTGCGTCCGGGACCCAGGAGGGGGAGGAAAACTTAATTTGAATTTGAATTGTAATTTGCATTTTGTAAGGTCAACCACTCCATCAATATTATACAAAGCTTTAATTTTTTTAATAATGGCGGTATGAAGGGAAAGCATTCTGTGTAGTGTAGTTGTTATATGTTGTTGTTGGTTTTTTTTTTCTTTCCTTCCCCTGTTCCCCTTCCTTTCCTTTGTATTGTTAGTTAATGTAGTTAATAAAAAGAATAAAAAATCTTTAAAAAAAAAGATATTTAGAGTTACTTTAGACTGAATTTGATTTTAAGGACCAGCTGTCCCCTGCCAGAGATTCCAGAACGAATGACTAATATTCCATTGAAAAGACTGGCTCTGTCTATCTAATTATCCATCTTTTGCATTTCACAAAGATAAAACTACAAGTTTATTAGTGACTGTAACAAAGGACCTGAGATCCAGAGGTCCATGAACAGAATTAATGGACTGGATCTTGGTTGAAGCCCAAACACATTTTAAAAATCTAGAAGACCACTGGCCATCCAGGCAGAAACAATTTGCTTTTAGCCATACCGGGATCTCTTTGTTGAGTTTAACCTGTGTGCCCATATTGTTCTCTTCAGAGAAGCTGGAGGTCAAAAGCTTTAGGTGATGTGCAGGTGGATACAAATCACAGGGAACAGGCACAGAGTGGAAGGTCTGCGAACCAGCTCATGAGGAGTCAGAGCGTGACCCACATGCCACTCACACTTGCTAACTCAGAAATTCAACCCTTACGACAAGTCACCTTGCAGCTTCCGTAGCAGAACAGGGATTCAATCCAGGGTCTCCCAGAGCTTAGTCTGACCATCTCATCACTACGTTACTCTACAATGGTTCAAATGTATTTAGAGCCACCCTCAAATACCTCATTCTTTCTAGAGGGAGGAATTGTAGGGGTTTCCTGCAACAACAGTATGAGCACTTCAGCTCTTAATCTACATATCAGGGGAAAGAAAGACAGAGGCTTAATAGACACTGGGGACTGCAAGGCACGCCGCATATACACATTCATTCATGTGGGCAGGCTGTGGCAAGGGGTGACTGAAAACAAGGAGCAGGCTGAGATTAGGTGCTAATTTTTCTCCTCTTGGCCCCTCTTTCCCCGTGACCTAACCTCCTTTTGAGGTAAAGTCCCACAATGATGAAAGGAAGCCGCAGATCTAACTTGAATTTCCCACCCACAGCTCTCATTCGTCATTGCTAACATAAAGGAGGAAAAGGAGAAGCAGCAAAACGTCCAAGGAGGAAAGGGCAAAAGAGAGAAGGGCATATAAGCGTGAGACTGGTCAAGAAGAGCTAGCCACAGGGGACAGAAGCCCCTCAGCAAGGCCTTGAAAAAGAATGCGACAGAATGCTGCTAGACCATTTCAACCTGTATGGTGTTGCTGCTGTCATTATTATTAAGAGCCTGCCGTCCTCACTGAGATCCAAGGCAGATTACACTGTGCAAGTGAAATACAATATAATCAACAGCTACGACATTCACTGAGCAAAGTACAACAATGAACAACAGTTAGGACAGTTAATGAAACAGATAAGGGCCGTTTCCAGACGGCTTACCGGCCCCTGGAACGTCGCGCCATGTTGCGGGGAAAATGCGGTATTTCGCGTTTTCCCCGCAATGTGGTGCGATGTTCCGGGGGCCGGTAAGCTGTCTGGAAATGGCCATAGTCGGGTATGATGGAAATTTTTTGAAAACAAGCATAAAGCTGAGCAGAGATGAAATCTTTCTGAAACAAAGCACAACAAAGAGAGTTGCTAAACAGGCACGTTTAGCAACTCTCTACCGAAAACTACCTAGTAGGCATATAACTGCACCAGCAGAGAGTACCCACTAGCATAGCATATACTCCCTGTCTGTACCAAGGCATTTCTCTGAGCTATTTCTTATGACACAGCCCTATTATTTGGGTAGAAAGCCCTCTTGAATCATTCAGTTTTGCATAGATTGTGGAAAGCTAGGAGAGAAGGAGCTTCCCTGACCACCCCCCTCAGGCAGGCCCTTCCATAAGGTGGGGGCTACCACAGAGAGAGAGAGAGTGTGCAGGCAGCTGTTGATTTTGCCCGACTGCAGAGTGGTACGTGCCAAAGGCCCCGTTCAGATGACTGCAGCTGCAGTGGCAGAACATAAGGAGAGAGGCAGTTGCACAGATAGGCGGCTAGGAAGGGCTTTGAATGCCCTTGAATTGAGCCTGGTAACTGATGGGAAGCCAATGGAGGGACTGCAGAATGGGAGTGATAACGCACGCTCCATCTAGCTCCTAAGAGTAAACAAGCTGCAGCGTTCTGCCCCAGCTGGAGTCTCCCAAGTCAGCTTCGAGGGAAGATCTACAGAGGGTGCATCACAGTAGTCTAGTCTCACTGTTCCTGTGCCATTTTCCAGGTTAGTCGGAGTTGTGAGAAGGCCTTGCTTGCAGCTGCGTTTACTTGCAGCAGCACTGCTGGAGCCGATATAACCCCTGGGCTCTTGACTGAGTCAGCCAGGGTCAACTGAACCCCATCGAAGGCCAGAAGCACAAAGTCCTTCTCTGCTCTTCCAACTAGCATAAATTCAGTCTTGTCTTAGCTCCATGTGTTTGCTTTCAGCCAGCTGACAACAGCTGTCAAGCAGTGACTCAATACCTCTACAGCATCTCCCAGGGATTTGGATAACAAGATATAGAGCTGGGTATCATCTGCGTACTGACGGCATCCAATTCCATAGCTACGAATGAGTTCTTCTAAAGGATTTACATACAGGCTGAATAATAGGGGGGATAAAATTGTACCTTGTGGAACCCCACAAGATCATTCTTACACTGACGGCAGCTGGTCTCCAAAAGCAGCCCTTCAAGTCTGTCCCATGAGGAACGATTTAAAGCAGTCCAAGGCACACCCCCTTCTGCCTCCAAACACCTCCGCAGAATTGCGTGGTCCGCTGCTGCAGACAGATCCCGGAGGAGCACCAATGAAGCACGGCCTTTGTGTACATTCAGGCAGAGGTCATCAGCTAGAGCCACCAGAGCCGTCTCTGTCCCATAGCCTAGCCTAAAACCAGACTGAAAAGGGTCCAAAGTACCAGAGTTGTTCAAGAAAGCCTGAAGTTAGTCAGCTACTGCTTTCTCAACCATTTTGCCCAAAAAGGGCTGATTATAGAGACTGGGCAGTAACTGGCTACATCATTTTTGTCTAAGGATGGTTTTTAAAGTAGTGGGCGGATTAACGCTTCTTTGAGAAGCTGTGGAAAGGTGCCTGGAGTTAGTGACTGATTTATGACAGACATCAAGGACACCTTGTAATGATTTTGTGTGTGTGTGTGTGTGTGTGTGTGTGTGTGTCTTTAAATGCTTGGTGTGGTACAGATGACGAGTGGGGGTGAAAGAGAGGGATGAGGGAGTGATGTGATTGGTTGATGACTGAGAGTGTGGGCGGAGTGAAGGCAGTTTTTAGTTCCTGAGAGAGAAAAGAGTCTGGGCCAAGCAGGCAAGCTGTGGGCAGCCTGAGGGTGTCCATGCATTTCTGTCTGAGAGAAATACTGATTCTAGTTCAGTTAGGCAACCTGTGTGGAAGGCTCAACTTTGTGTGTCTGTGACTGAACCTTCATTCTATCTAAAGCAAGCAAATTGTTTGTGCACCTGAGAGAGAAGGTCTGTGTATATCTGTGTGACTGAGCCTATGAAAAGAAACTTTAAGAACTGAGAATTATCATTGAAACTATCAAGCTTAAGTAATATTGTGAAACTGATATGCTTCTTGTAAAAATAAAAGTTTATTTTGGTTTCCCGCCCCCCCCATCCCAGAGTATCTGTTATTCCTATATCCTGTTCCTTTCCTCAGGGCCACATAGTCCCACAAAGGAGCCTGACGCTTGGGCACATTATTAAAGGGGAAATTTAAATTAACTATTTCAGAATATAATTCCTGGCAGCAACAATCTACTCAGAGGGTGTAAGGCAAAAGCTAACTAACTGAAAAATAAAGAGGGGTGTCATACACCTTTATGTGGTTTCTACAAGATTTTAGTAGCCAAGATGGGCAAGGATACAGAGCGCAAGTAACAGCATTCACAGATGCTAGAATTCTGTCGATATCTATCACTGTCACTGGGTCAAAATGATTCAGAAATCGACCAGATAGTACATTAAGCATTACTTCTGGCTTACTTATATTACAGGTGGCATCCAGATAAGAGCATATTCAAGCTATTTTATAAGCAAAAAACTTTGCAGAGATGTTGCAGCTAATTGTTCTTGAACCACTGGAGGTTCATATTTGGGGGGTCAAACAATTAAACAATTGGGATGGAATTAGTTGATGCAATGGTTTTAGAAAATTAACATTTGGAGTTATCAACACTGCTTCATAAGTTTTCCAATGGGTTCTGCAGCAAGTGCTATCAGATTCTGCACAAGTTTTCCACCAGCCTTTTTCCAGACATCTTCTAGTCCTTTTTAAGTCACACAGTTCTATGGTGAACCACAGGGCTGGTTTCCTCTGCAAAGGAGGGAGGGGTTGGCCAGGAGCAATCCTATTAATAGCGTCAGGAGCTTCAGATTCCATGTTTCTACTGCAGCCTCAATAGAGCCCGAGTGTGGAAATCTAAAATCCCCCAGAGTGTTTTGGAATCCAGAAGGATCCATGAGACTTTGTGGGCAGATCATTTTAGTTCCCCCCCCTTCCCCACGTTTTTGTGGGCTATCAGGGTCATATTCACCCTTGACTTCACCAGGTAATGGTCAGTCCATGGTTCAAGCTGAATCTCCAATTCCGAAAGGATACGTTCTATCAAAGGCTCAGAGCAAAAGGTTAAGTCCGAGGTGTGGCTAAAACTTAAGGTGCCTGGGGAATCCCTAAAGGTTTGATGTGGTTATGGCTTTGATTAGAAGGTCAGAGCAGTAACTCATGCTGAAGGCCAGCATGCAGGCTCTTCCTGGTTGGATCCTTTAAGCTCACAAGAGCAATGAACTCTAACAAAGAGAGCTGTGGTTCTCGAAAGCTTATGCCTCAATCAAGTTGGTTAGTCTTAAAGGTGCTACTGCACTTTATACTATTTAAGAACAATTAACTGTATTTTGTGCAAAGCATTCTAGTATGTATTGTTGAACGCTTTCACGGACGGAGAACGATGGTTGTTGTGGGTTTTCCGGGCTGTATTGCCGTGGTCTTGGCATTGTAGTTCCTGACGTTTCGCCAGAAGCTGTGGCTGGCATCTTCAGAGGTGTAGCACCAAAAGACAGAGATCTCTCAGTGACAGAGAGATCTCTGTCTTTTGGTGCTACACCTCTGAAGATGCCAGCCACAGCTGCTGGCGAAACGTCAGGAACTACAATGCCAAGACCACAGCAATACAGCCCGGAAAACCCACAACAACCATCATTCTAGTATGTTCCACAATATTGCTACATTATGGCTTAAGATGATTCATGTTCAAAAGCAGAGGGTTTAATTTGTTGATCTCATCCAACTTAAACAAAAAGAATGCTCTCTTTTTAAAAACATGTAAAACTCCTTTAAGAACAAACCAACAGTGAAATCAAGAGATGGAATGACAAGGGTAGGGCACTGTGAGCAAAGAGAAACTAACAGAGAGGGAGAACCCAGCTCAGCGTTATCCAACTAGTCCAAGGCCAAAGTATTCAAACAATATTTGTAAGAGAGGAGTGGGTTTGGCAAGAGAAAGATCAGTCAAGGTAATAGTGAATCAGTCTTTGGGAAAGATGAAACACTGCTGGAAACTGCAGTGCCACCACAGAGATTAAAGGTTGTGTAGTGTTTAACAAGAGATATGATGAAACTTTAGTCACTGACCTAAAGAAGATGGAATTTGTTACCTCTGAGTTGTAGAGTTCAAAAATGGCAAGAGTCAATCATTTGCTCAGGTCTTGCACAGAAAACACAAGCACTTTCTGGGGGTGGGGGTGGTGTTCATAACAACATGTTCGTGTGTGTGCTTCAGTTAGAACAGACATTGTCCATAGATCCTTTATGTATACCTCACCAAGTGATCATTTTAAAGACGCTGAGAAGAATATATGCTTCAGATGTTACACTGATCTACATTCAGGTACAGTCACTAAACATTGATTGATGAGCAAAGCTAGGTAAGCAGAATTCCAAAAATGAAAGCTGTTGGGAAGGGTCACAGGATAAAATAAACAGAATTCTAGTCTAGTAGTACCGTGAAGACCAACAGCATTTTCCAGGATATAAGCTTTCATGAGTCAACGCTCACTTTGTCAGACTAAGATGACTATCCCACTGGAATGCTTCAGATGGTACTTTAAATTCTCTCTCTTTTCAGGCCTCCTTTGAATTAAAGTCATTACATTTGGCCTACAGCAGTGCCCAGAATCTTGTGGGTGGAACAAAATGGCACAAAAATATGTGTGAGGTTTTAATGACAGAGTGCAACTAAAAAGTAGTTACTTAAAAAACAAAATTGCAGATGTTCCTTCCAAATTCTAACTGCAAATGCTGAGACGTCAAAGGGAGGGCAGAAAGCAGGCAGACCCCTGTCAATCATGCCATGCCCCTCCTCCACTAAGAGTGCTTTTATTTTCCCCGGAAGCAATAGCAGGAAGACTTTGAAGATTAGGGAAATGACATGGAAACAACATCTATCCACCAGCATCAATAATTTATTCTATTTTTGATAGATTTTGTATGCTGGCAAAAATCTTTGAACAACTCTGTGCCCAACTCTGAGAAACTAAGAGCCAGTTTGGTGTAGTGGTTATGAGTGGCAAACTCTAATCTGTAGAACCAGGTTTGATGTCTCACTCCTCTACCTGAAGCCAGCTGGGTGACCTTGGGTCAGTCACAGCTCTCTCAAAGCTCTCTCAGCCCCACCCATCTCACAGGGTGATTGTCGTGAAGATAATAACAACAAGCTTTGTCCCTTCTGAGCATGGCATTAAGTTGTCCTGAAGGGTGGTATATAAATTGAATGTTATTATGTTATTATTAAATTAAGTCAAAGCATTAATTTTTTAGACATCTGGAAAGACCAGTCAATACCACAAACCAGGAAAAATTTAATAACTACTTTCTTAGTAGCAGCAAAATCTACAATAGCCTCGTATTGGAAATCCCAAATTTTACCAAACCTTGACACCTGGTATAACAAAATTTGGGACCAATTTATGATGGAAAAAATAACAGAAAAAATATGCTCTCAAACAAATCCGATGAGAACAACAGAATTTTACACTAAATGGGAACCCTTTTTGGAATTTCTCTCTAGAAATGAATTTTTAGTCACCAAACTTCCTCAACAAGCAGTTTGCAATTTGGAAATGTTAGGCTTATGGTAACTCATTAAGAAGCCAAACAACATAATGTAAGTTGTAGTTTATCAAAATGCCAATGTATGGAGTTTTATCAAAGCTTTAAAAGTTACAAGTTGTAATTGTAGATTCTTTATTGTTACTTTTTGTTATATGTTTTTATTGTTATATTTAAAAAATGGAAAATTAATAAAAATATCTTTAAAAAATTAAGTCAAAGCCTTGTCAAAGCAACTTCTCTACTCTGAGACAGCTATCCATGGTCCTGCAGAACACGTCTTTCATACCCCGCTTCCCTGCTGTTCTTCACTGCTTGCTGCTTGAACTATTAACACAGTTCATCTTCATGGGAGCTTACCCAAGGCCTGAGGGGAATCAACCAGACCGATGCACTGCATCCACAATAACCCCCAAGGTATGCTTACACTCGCTGACTTGTTACCTTTTGTATGTCATTATACAACGGCTAGAAAAATCTAAAAATCTTAAACAAGGGAGTGTGACCTCCATGATATTCAAAAGAAATAAAATGAGTTAACTCAACATGTACTGTATCTTTCAGAGTATGAGTATCCCCTGGAAACAAATCACAAGGTAAATTTTGTTCCACCCACAAGATTTGGGACACTGCTATAACCCAATTTGTCCAGTACAAATTATATAACCAGAAAGATCCACTATAGAGAACTTTCATTCATAAACAGGGCCAGCAAAGTCTAGAAACCAAACTGATCTTGCCAAATGTTTCAATTTATTTTACACTCCCCGAGTCTTCTTTGATGAAATGCTCTCTATGTAATCAGTTGGTCTACTCGGTTTGGTTCTCCCCTCCCTCTGTTACCTCAAGTAAAGTGTAGTCTCTTGATGTGACTTGCTATTTTTTTATCTCACGTGCTGTCCTCAAATCCTTCTAAATTACCTCCAGCTTTTGCTGAGGCCTTTTCTGAACAGTCAAATCACACTGGTTCAGATTCCATTCTGATTCTCCTGATCTCCAGAACTGGGGCATGTGGAAAGGTGGCATGAAAGGCAAAACTGATTTTCGCCCGAGCTTTCCCCCAGCTCATTTACCCTGATTTTTTTGAAGCCAGTTTAAGCCCATGTTGAAGCATTCTATTTGTGTGCAGAAATCCTTCTATACTAACACTTTCCTCTCCCCTTTCCTTTCCCTAGGTGCTGACTAGCTGACCGCTAACTGGAAACCACTCCTACCATCCCTGCCCCTCGGCACCCCCCCCTTTTTAAAAGAAAGTAGAACAGGCATCCATCAAACACCACAAGTTGGCCTGGATCAAGGCCAGTGTGGCAGCTTTTGGAACCTTCATGATTCATTCAAAGCTTCAAGCAGACAATTCAAAACACAACGGAGCAATTGCTAAAAACTGCAATGGCTGCCAGAAAAATCTGCAAGTTAAAGAGTTGCACAAAAGCACTATTCAGGCTTCCCTCCAGAACTCCGCAGCCAATCACCTATCCACAGTACAAAAACTAGATTGGTGAACATGGGACTGTCCAATCAGCAATTAAAGGAACAGGGAGAGGGAGGAAAATGCTAGAAAACTCTGGATTATAACAATGTTATGAAACATGCTCAAAACGTTTTTTAAAAGGTGACACTGTAATCACCCAAAAATCAACTCCATACGAACATATTTCAACACGTCTGGAAGGTAAAACCAGACACCGCTGGTTCGACATCACACAATGAGAAATACGGGAAGTCCAAGCCAAATCAGCTCCTATCAGCGCGAATACTGAGAAACGCCAAATTACGTATGTTGTGCGGAAAATGCCTGAGGGCCATCTTGACAGCTGGTGACCCATTCAAGGTTTGTCCATTTTCTGTTGTACTGGTTGATTTTAGGTGCTGAGCTTTCTGATACATGATGTGCAAATTCAGCTCGAACAAATCATGCTGAAAACTCCTCAGATCAAATTTGTAACACATCATCGGCTGGAAAGCAGAAAAATAACACACGTGCAAGCCCTAGAATGATGTTCAAAATTGCTTGGGGTATCTGAGTACTTTTAACTGCATTTCTTGATCCTGGATGATTGAAACAGAAGGTCGAGTGCTAATCCCCCGTCCTCTGTTAGTATAACACGGGATGAAAGAGCGTCATCAGTAATGACTATGGGAATGTGTCAATCGGCTTTCTTAAAGACATACATGAGACATTTCGGCGCACAACAGATATCTAAAGGTAGCTGTCGCAAGGAAGTTCTTAAGTGCCTGGTTCACACATGCAGCGCACAGCACAGAGGACCTTCCCCCCTTCACAGGCTCAGAACGTTTTGCAGGCACTTGCACATGTGCAGCCAGCAGAGACCAGTCGTGCAAGGTCAGCTAGCTTGTCAGTGCATGTACACTGACCGGGTCTTTAGTAGCAGCACCTTATTCCCATTGCAGCTCTTTGGACAAACGGAGTGGCTACAGCAAGAAAGATGACTCAACTTTTTCTGGCTCCTGGGAGTGCATGGGGCGGGGGAGACTTGAATTGACAAGGAACTCGCCACCATGACTGGTGCTACAGGATAACTGCAGGGCAGGTGAAGCCGAATTGCAGTTCTCAGGAAGGAATAGAATAGTGTGCACGCGCAGCTCCAGAATGCACATGTGTCAGTATTACAAGATGAGAAAGAATTCCTGGAAAATGAAGCAATAATTCCAGAGCAGCAGACATGGCGGTGCCACAAAAGCAAACAGGAGCCCTCTGGCACCTTAGTGACCAACGTTTTGGTTCTAGCATCAGCCCCCTTCACCAGATGCATGCAATGGATCCTTATTGGACAGACCTATATATAAGCAAAGTCCAAAGAACATGAAAAATAGGAATTATAGAGAGAGATGTAATTATGTAAAATCAAAATGTACAATGCTTTTTCCAAACGTTTCCTTAGAAAGCTCATACATTTGAGCAGATTTCACTTGAGGTAAGAGGAGCTCACCCATTTATAGTTTAAAATGGTCTTTATTGTGGAATTAGGACATGTGATTAAAAAAGCCCTCCACCTTTTAACAAAAACACAGATAACACACAAACATGCGAGTCCGTGGCTTCTTTAGTAAACAACAGGCCCTGCTTCCCATGAGATACTGAAGCAGTTTCCTACAAAAGGTCAGTTCAGAAATAGAAAGTCACCTAAGTATAGTACTTCTTGCCTACACTGGCAAAATCCTAAAAAATCTCAGGTTACATTTTAAAAAAGAGAAATCCAGCCTTTATATCTCCAGCCCAAAGACCAGTGTGTGTGTGTGTGTGTGTGTGTGGAGGGGGAGGTGAGAGAAGGGGGGAAATGTTTTCAAGACACCTTGGAGGTGGGTACCAGAGATGGGAACAATCTCTAGCAAGGGCACAATTCCAAGAGGCTGCTGGCAGAGAGATATTCCGCCTTCTGTCAGCTTAGCCCACTCAATCTTGACACGCATGTCTTGTGCCAGCTTCATGGGGGGAGAGCAGGAGGGATTCTTTCTGCATAGAAGCAAGATTTAATAAAGTGGCCCAACTTCCAATAACCAGAGAGGAGGGTTTTAATAAGTTTCCAATTCCCCTTAAAATCATGGCTGTTTCGTTAATAAGAATACACAAACTGCGTTAACTGTGAGGTGGGGGGAGCATCAGGGCACTTCTGAGCCTCAGTGGTGCCCTCCAGACACTAATATTCACCCATCATTATAAATGTTTTTCTAAACCCCATGTAATTGGTTTATATGATTTGTAAATATTTTAATAACTCACCTGTTCTGAGACATATATATATATATATATATGAAAGAATCAAAGCAAATATAATATTTCTGAATTGAATATTCCTTACCGGAGCTACAAGCCTGCAACCAATTCCGTGTTCTTAACTCCACTAACTATAGTACTACTAAGCACATTTACCTGTAGAAACAAGTTCCCAGGTTTAGGACTGATGCCTGGAGAGAGTACGTGTCTCGTTTTCCCCTTCTAGGCGAGGCAACATTTTCGCTTCCCATTAAAAACCCACCACTTGTACACTGCCCAACTGTACACGGCCACACAAGCTGTGCATGGTCATCGGTAGGAACTGTATTTACAACGGCAACCTCACGATGCAGTGCTGAATTCTGGCCAGATGCAGAACAGAGATCTAGACGGAAAACGGGGCTGCCCTTGTCTGTAACGGCTGTCCATCAAGTATCTTCTGCGCAAGCACACATGGGAGCTGCCCAGGCTGGTCGTGGAGAGGGATTGCAAGATCGAGGACCCTGCTGGGGGGTGCTCCCTCTCATGGGGTACGCATGGCTTGTTCCCACCAAAACCCTGCATCTCTTGAGGGGGGGGGCATCCCTTTTCCCTCAGTTCTCTTGAGCAACTGGAGTCAAGAATAAGTGAAGGAAAAACAGGACTCGCAGTGGGGCAGGGTGGAGGGAATGTCCGATTGCACAGAAGGTACTCCACAAACGACTGTTACAGGTAAGTGCAACCCTGTTTCTGTCATCGTGTCTACCTGCGCAGTCCCACATTGGGAGTATGAAGAGCTCTTCACCAATGGAGGAGGGGTGAGTCTGTCTATTAAATAAGGAGTGCAATACAGCCATCTGAACTGCTGGTTCTCTTCTTGAGATGTTGCCCAAAGACCATGTCACTGTTGACCGATGTCATGGAGAAGAACACCCCAGAGAAAGGCAGCGGATGATGCTCAGGCCCTGGTGGAGTGTGATCAAGCTGTGACAGGACAAGGAACGCCAGCTTGTCCATAACACAGTTTGAGAGTTCCTATTACTCACTTTGATAATGACTGGCCTGAAACTGTTTGGCCTTTAAGAGGTCCAGCATAACAAACAAATAGTTCCTCAGACTTTCTGAACTGTTTGTTCCATTCAAATAAAACCTTTAGGCTCTTCTAATTTTTCGCTTGTGTAGTGGATGCTCAAAATCTGACCATGGTAAGGGGAAAAAAGACGGGTAGAGTGATGCATTGCGACAGGTTGAGCTCTGGAACAATGTTAGGGAGTGATTCCATGCTTGTATGTAAAATCACTTTCTTGGGGTAAAAGTGAGGGTGGGGGCTGCTTTTGATTCTGGTCAAGCTCCTCAACTCATCTGGTTGACGTGACGGCAACTATGAAGCTCACCCTCCATGATAAGAAGGCTAGCATGCAAGAGGACAAAGGTTCAAAAGGGGAAACATGTGCTCCATGAATAGCAAGGGAAGGCTCCACTGTGGGACTGAAACGGGTTTGGGGGGAAAGGTGTTGAAGAGCCCCTTCAAAAATGAATTAGAAACACAGTGGGAGAAAATGGTTCTACTATCTATTGGTTTATGGATGGCATGGAGGAGCACATTGTTTTGTATTGCCCATTCCCAAATGACCACTGCAGGGTCCCAGAGCTTGAGATACCTCTCTGTGGTTGGCTTGCACCTGCCCAGTCCCTATACGGGACTGCACAGTTAGCTACGACAACAATTTTTGCCCTTATTATTTATGCTATACTGAAGCTTTAAGGCAGAAGAGCCTCTTGCACCAACTGAAGCATGGCCATTGGCAGAGTTGATGAAAATCAAAGACCAACATACGTATGTAGACACGCTACCCACATACAGACCCGAGGGACTCACTGCATTCAAACCTCCATCCTTTCCCCAGCCATGATCCCAAAGATCTCTTCTTCATTTTTCTTTAGACGATTCAATCCTGCCACCATCTACCTCATAGTCAGCTGGAACCAACATGGGAAAATGACTGGCCAGCCATGGAAGTCTCTCCTTTTCCAGTTTTCTTCACATGAGCCAATAGGATTTCTACAGAAGCACCCTGCCTGGCCACTGAGTGGTGGATGTGGCTCTTGTCAAACTTCGGTGGCTGCAAGGGAGAACAAGTGGCAGAGGCGTCACCACTATCGAGCTACAAAGGAACGAAAGAGTACATGCGTGGAGCCTGGCCACAGTGGTTGCAAGTGTGCTTAATTAGAAAATACCAGACATCTGTCTAGTATTTTCTCAGCTTATTAACTGAACAGAAAAGGCAAATACTGGACTGTCCAGTTCAAAACTGAAACATCTGGCAACCCTTAAGTCAGAAGAAGCCCTAAGAAGGCACTTTTAGTATTTTTGGTACATACATTTCCTGCCCTTCCTTCATGTATGTAAATAGTACATCTTCAAATAGACAATTGTAAGGATGGCTTTATTTAAATGCGCTTTAATAAACTGATTTGCTTTTTCACTTACATATCTTAAACTGAAGGCTGGAACTTTATTATTTAAAGCATTTTGTATCAGTAGTATATATAAGCAGTAATCCTAAAATTATTTGCTCATACAGAGAAACAGCCCGAAGCACATTCCACTCTAACCTTTCATTTTCTTTTAATATTACATACACTATGTTTTATGTTCTTTGTATTTGACTGCAATAGTCTTTGGTTATACACAATCAAAGTTATTCGTACCATTAAGAGAAACAGAACATTATGCCCACTGGTCTGCAATTTCTCCAGGAATACAGATACAACACACTTTGATTCTGTGGTATGGTACAAAAAGAGTTAAACACGACTAAAGATAAAGCTTGCGACTGGTTAGAACTCAAATGCACATTTCCATTACCTTTGTTAATTATTATACCATTTCTCAATATGTTCTACTACGAGTGGCCAATTGAGCATTTGCTTTTTATCTCAGAAGTGGTCAGAGTCTTACTGATGGGTCAATGATCTATCAAAATGCAACTAACTACATCAGCAGGATTTGTGCTTTGCAGTCAGCTGCAACCGTTTGTTGTAACGATTCTTACCAAACAGTCGGAACACATGAAGAGGAGAAAAACCAGGGTTGCACAAGCGACAGAATACAACAGAAATAACCATTTCATGCTCAGCACTTCAGCAACTACTTCACTGGTTCACCATTCTACTCACTTGCTCACTTGTATTTTTATCTTATGTTTCTGCAGTTTTTACGTGCCAGCAAGTGTCATCTGTTCCAACGTTACAATCAGGCTCCCACTGCCCTTGCGAGATTCTCATTTAGGTCTAGCCCAGTTGCTTGGAATCCCTGCTTAGAAACCAGCTTGCAGCTACCTAGAAATCAATTAAATGATTACATCTTGATAGAGCAGCTGTTGTCAGTTGTACTCAGTTGATTTAGGTATGCCTAAATGATACAACTAAACTGTTAAGAGTAGATTAATAGTAATAATATAATATTTATCTCACACTTATAACCCAGAGCTGTATATATAAAGTTACTGTAATGAATATTTAAGATATAAAGCATATGAGATTTAAGATTTAAAGTTACTGTAATGAATATTTAAGATTTAAAGCATATGAACGAACCACATAAATACTGAAGACAAACTCAATAATCTGAAGGCACTCAATCCTTGGTCATATGACTTAAAACCAACTCACACGATGCTTTCTACCCAACCTCAACTATAAATCTATATTCCAAAAAGAGAGTAGGTGGAACAGACAGGGCAACCTTGTTATCCTACAAAATGAATCAATTTCCACTCCCACCCAGTCCAATAAAACTCCAGTTGGGAAATGGTTTGCACCTCATGAGGGTAGGGAAAAATGTGTTTGGCAAGTGCAATGCAAAGCTGATAAGGAGGGCTTTCAACTAAATCCTGTGTGGGAGGAAGACAAAACCCCCAACGCTAGTATGATGCCAATCACTGGAGATAAGAGCACTAACGATGAGTGGGGAGGGGCATATATGCAGGAACCCATTGATTTGGATGATATACTCCTAGTCCAGATAACAAAATTTTCAGAGATGGGGCACAGTAGTCATGGGACATTCCAATTACCCTGACAGCTATTCTAAGTTAAATTCTGCTAAAAATGTATGCAAACACTTAGCTTCTTTAAATGAAACCAAGTCCTCAGGGCCTGATGAGCTGCATTCTAGGGTACTAAAAGAACTTGCTGGTGTAATTTTGGAGCTTTGGTTTAACATCTTTGAGAATTCTTGGAGAACAGGTGAGGTGTCAGAAGACGAGGTGGGAAAATGTCCCCATCTTCAAGAGGAAAATGGAGGACCCAGACAACTACCGACTTGTCAGCTTGACATCCGTACCTGAAAAGGTTTTAGAACAATCATCAAACAACTAGTCCTTGAACATTTAGAAAAAACAGCTGTGATTATTAATACCAGCATGGGTTCCTCAAGAACAAGTCATGTCAGGCTAACTATCTCCTCTTCTGAGAGACTTACTACTTCATTGGATCAGGGGAATGCTGTGAACATAGTTTATCTTTATTTCAGAAAGGCTTTTGATGAGGTTCCACATGACATTCTTGTTGACAAGTTGATAAAATGCGGTTTAGAGTCTACTACTGTTGGGTGGATTTGTAACTGGTTGACAGATCACACCCAAAGAGTGCTTGTAAATGGTTCCTCATCCTCTTGGAGAAGAGTGACAAGTGGAGTCCTTCAGGGAACTGTCCTGGGCTCTGTGTTGTTCAACATCTTTATAAATTACTTGGATGAAGGAAGAGAGGGGATGCTCATTAAATCTACAGAGAATACTAAATTGGGAGGGGTAGCAAATGCGGTAGAAGACAGAATCCAGATTCAAGAAAACTGGGCTCAAACAAACAAAATGAATTTCAACAGAGATAAAGTTCTGTATTCAGGTAGGAAAAATCAAATGCATAGTTATAGGATAGGGGAGACTTCTTTTGGCAGTAGTACATGTGAAAAGGATCTAGGGGACTTAGTAATGATACACTAAATATGAGTCAGCAGTGTGATGTGGAAGCTAAAAAGGCAAATGTGATTTGGGGCTGTATCAACAGAAGTATAGTGTCCAGATCATGTGAAGTGATGGTATCACTTTACTCTGCTCTGATTAGACTAGGACTGTGCATTTTGGACTTCAGATTCAGGTTTTTAACCCGAATTGGGCTCAATTTGGAAAGATTCAGGATTCCCAAATCGACCCCAGTATTGCTGAGCCAATTTAGGAACACTGAAGCAAAGCTTCCCGAAGCGAATCGTATCGCTTCAGGAAGCTCGGGCAGCAGTGATTCAGTTTCGTTTTCGCGGCCATGTCGGACGCTCCTCTTCGCAGGTCCAAGAGGAAACGTCCGAGCAGCCTGACCGGGCGGCTGATCTGCAAAGATTAGCCCCCAGGACTCCCAGGGAGGGAGTCAGGGTCCGGGACGCTGCGGGAAGAGCCCTCTGGCAAATCGAGGCAGGGGGTAAATTGCCCGTTTGTCCCCATGGAGGCCGGCAGACGTGCGCGGCACCTTGCGTGCTGCCGGGCCATAGAAAACGGCAAAGAACAGGACTAGGCGGAAGCCTGTAAGTAAGCAATCCCTTCTGTTATTACAAGCGTATGCGAAGGAGTGGTGGGATCTGAAGTTAAGAAGACTCGGATTTCTTCCCCCTCGCTGAGTTTCAGAAGGTTGGCGGTCCCCCCCCCTTAAAATGGCAGCGAAAAAGCAGAGTCCCGCTTTGGGCAAGTCTATTTCGGCTGCCCTGCATTGAAAAGCGGAGTCGCTCGAGGAATTGGTGAAAAGGTCGGTCATCGAAGCCATAAAACCCTTTGTTGACAAGCTGAATGAAACAGATCAAAGGGTGGGCTTAATTGAGAGCGATGTGAAAGTCATTAAGGAAGCAGTGGGGGGGGGGGCAGAGAAGTCTGCTCGGGAAAATGCGTCACTCATGAGAGCAACGAACAAGGAGCTAAAGCTGGTGGAAAACCAGCTGATCGGGCTGCAAGTGGAACGAACACAGACTGTTTTGCGTCTCCAGAATGT
This sequence comes from Eublepharis macularius, assembly GCF_028583425.1. NCBI lineage: Eukaryota > Metazoa > Chordata > Lepidosauria > Squamata > Eublepharidae > Eublepharis > Eublepharis macularius. The sequence continues at coordinate 141,962,208 of NC_072795.1, forward strand.
TAAAGAGGAGGAAAACGAGGATTTAAGGGAGCTTGCCTCAGAATTATTGGCGTCACCCGCGAGGGCAACTAAAGAAGAGGTAAAAAGCGCCATTTTGGAAGTCTGTTGGGCTTCTTCAAAATATGCAATGAAGCGGCAGCTGCCTCGCGAGATTTTTATTGAGTTTTCATCTAGGAAGGTCCGAGACACTATCCTATTTAACTCATATAATGCGGACTTGGACTTTCTGGGAAATAAAGTCAAGATACTGAAGGACGTTCCATTTCTAGTTCGGAAAAGAAGATTTAAGTACAAAAAGCTCGCGGCTCTCCTGAGGGAACGAGGGATAAAGTATAAATGGCTATTTCCGGAAGGAATTTGGTTTAATTATAAAGATCAAGCCTACAAGATAAACTCAGAGGATCAGCTAAGGGATTTTGTGGACAAAAATCAAGAATTCGGGCAAGATACCATGCAAAATGAAAGACTCGAAGCCTGAAGGGAGGGGGGAGGCAGTGAGCGCAGTGGCTGTAGCTGCTCAGAGAGAACTGCGTCCGAGGCCCAGGGGGGGGGAAGAAGAAAATTTAATATGGGTTGTATTTTGTATTTTGCAAGGTCAACCACTCCATCATTACTTTATGAAGGTTTAAATTTTTAACTATGGCAGTATGAAGGGAAAACATTGTAGTGTAGTGTTTATTGTTTGTATGTAACCTCCCCCCTTTTCCCAGCCCTCCTTCCCCTTTTCTTTCTTCTTTCCCTTTTCCCCTTTCCTAGTACTTTTGTAGTTTTTTTGTAGGTTTTTGTTTTAGATATTAAAAATAAAAAAAAATTCAAAAAAAAAAAAGGAAGCTCGGGCAGCAGCCACAGCACTTTTCTAGCTGTTTGCATTTGCAAACAGCAAGAAAAGTTTCCAGCCTCCTGCCCTGCTGCTTTTTTCATCCGATGAGAGGGGAAGGGGGGAACTTCCTCCTCCTCTTCCCATTGAGTGAAAAAAGCAGAGCGGAAAATTTGAAAGCAACACTTTTGCCATTTTCAAGAGGCAAGAAAAGTGTTCCTTTCAAACGCCTCGCTGCTTTTCAGCTGATGGGAGGGTGATCCCCCTCCCTTCAGCTGAAAAAAGCTGCTTTCAAAGGGAGGGACCCCTCCCCTCCGCTGAAAAAAGCAGCGGGTGTTTGAAAGCAGCAACACTTTTCTTGCTGGGGATCCCTCCCATCAGCTGAAAAGCAACAGGCGTTTGAAAACAACTTTTCTTGCCGTTTGCAAACAGCAAGAAAAGTGCTGCGTTTAAACAACCGAATTGTTTTCCCACTTTGGGAAAACCTGAATCAGGAAACCCGATTTTTTTTCGGGTGCACACTTCTAGATTAGACCTTTCTAGATTAGACCTCTGTCATGGGGATCAGAGTCCACAGCCAGCAGCTGAGCCAGAGACACGAACACCCTCCAGCTGCAACACCATCGGAGAAGCTCAGCCACTGGTTGACCACAGTCCTCAGCCAGCAGCCGAGCCAGAGGCACCAACATTCTCCTGCTCCTACACCACCGGTGAAGCTCAGCCACCAGTTGACCACAGTCCTCAGCCAGCAGCGGAGCCAGAGGCACCGACTCCCTCCAGCTCCAACACCACTGGTGAATCGCAGCCAACAATGTTCAAACCTCGAGCCTCACCCAGAGAGCACCACAGACAAAAGCAACACATGGAGCTGCAGGAGAGGCAGCAAAGTGCATGCCTCCTGGCCAGATGCCAGCTGCTTGTTGAGAGTGATGAGGAGTGACCACAGGATAGCTCCTAAGCAGCTGGCTGCAAGCCCAGCCTGTCTATAAAACCCAGCCACAGAAAATCAGGAGGCATGGAAGCAACATGTCGGAATCCTGTTCCTGCTGCAACCGCTCTGCTGAACCTTGCCTTGCTCTGTGACCTCTGGACCGCGCCTTGACTCTGTTTCTGTGTAGCCCTTGAACTGACAGTAATCCATCTACGGACCTACGGACTTGGCTTTTGGACTTTGGACTCACCCTTGGCTTTGGACCGGACTTAGACTACTCTGCTTGGGCTGGCCCAGCCCACGACAACCTCGTTTGGAGTACTGTGTTCAGTTTGTGGCACCATAGCTTAAGAAAGATGTTGACAAGGCGAAGCATGTCCAAAGGACAGCACTAGTCCTATCATTAGTGGATGATCTCCGCCTGACAACAGAGAAAGGCCATGCCACAGAAGTGAGTATCAAAGGACGTGCCTTAGACTGGCTTCAATCATTTCTCATGGAACAGACTCAAAAGGTTGCCATTGGAGATCAGCTATCTCCAGAATGGGAGCTATCTTGTGGGGTTCCTCAGGGGGCAATTGTATCTCCCATGTTATTCATACAGTTTGATCTATATAAGTAAACAGAGTTGCAAGAAATTGCGCCCATCAATCTGCATTCTCTTGTTACTTCTATAGAACTATTTAAATTTTAAAGGTAAAGGTAGGCCTCTGTGCAAGCACCAAGTCATTACAGACCCATGGGGGAACATCGCATCATGACGTTTTCTTGGCAGACTTTTTACAGGGTAGTTTGCCATTGCCTTCCCCAGACATCTACACTTTACCCCCAGGAAACTAGGTACTTATTTTACCAACCTTGGAAGGATGGAAGGCTGAGTCAATCTTGAGCCGGCTATCTGAACCCGCCAGGATCGAACTCAGGTCGTGAGCAGAGCTTGGGCTGCAGTACTGCAGCTTACCACTCTCCGCCACAGGGCTCTTGATTTTGTCGTAGGCCAGCCTTGGCTGGGCTCTCTACCTGCCGGCGATTCCTCCTCAGAGGATGAGGGGCTGGAAGAGCCAGCGGAGCCAGCAGAAAACCCTCCTGCAGTCCCTGAGGAGCCATCCAGCGACCAGGGCCCTTGGCGTAATCTAGAGAGGGAGTGAGGTCGTGCAAAGAGGAGGAGGAACCAGAGCCTCGGAGATCCAAGCCTCTCGAGCCAGCAGCAAGGCGGAGGGCTCGAGCGAGGGAGGCTGTTTGGGAACGGCAAAGGAGTGTGTGCCTGCAGGCACAGTGGCGGACGGAGCTGGACGCTGAGGGAGAGGTAGGGCAATCTAGTGGAGAAACACCTGGCCCTCGTCCTCTTACACCGTCCTCCATCTCTCTCTTACACTGTTCTCCATATAAGGAGAACGCTGGGCAGGGCCCAGCGTGGGAGCAACATCGTTAACCACTCCTTGTGCCCAGCAGCTCAGCTCCTGGAAGCTTCACCTCTGCCTCGTACCCTGCCCTCACTTGGATAGACCTCCTGTTTCCTGACTTCGGCTTTGTCCTCGACCACTCCTTGCTTGTCTCCGTGTTTGACTGACGACTTGGCTTTGTCTCCGTGTTTGACTGACGACTCGGCTTTGACTGACGATCTCGTCTTGGCTTTCGGATTCTCGTTTGCTCACTCCACTGATGGACAGACTTTCTGGCTCTCGACCCCAGTGTGTCTTGGACTCTCGCTCACTCTCTCCCTCACCCAGCCCTGCTCATGACAGATTTATATTTTATATTTTAACAGTTTTTAAATACCTTAAACTTCAAATGTATTTTTTATGTCTCTCTACACCTTTTATGCCGGATTTAATAATTTCATTACCTACCAAGGATGTATTGCTATGGTATTGGTCTGACCACAAATAAACATTCATTCACTCATTCCCATGTTATTCAGCCTCTACATAAAACCTTTAGGAGAGCTCATTTGCAGCTATGGAGTTGGATGTCATCAATATGCAAATGACCCCCAACTCTATGTTTTTCTATCCAGTCCCCACAGGATGCAGTTGGAATTTTGGATTGCTGCTTGACAGCTGAGGTGAAATGGCTGAAAATGAACCAACTGAAATTGAACCCAGACAAGAGGGAAGCGATGCTTGTTGGGCAGAGCTCCTGAAGGACATTATACTCCACACTTTCAATGCAGTTCATTTGACCCCTGCAAATGTGTTTAAGAGCCCTGGGGTTATACTGGATCCAGCACTACTACTAGAAAAACAAGTTAAGGCAGCTGCAAAAAATGCTTTCTACAACCTCACTCTAGCTTGGAAGATGGCTTCTTACCTCAACATGGCCAACCTGGCCACCTCAATCTACGCTATGGTAACACCAAGACTTAACTACTATACTGCACTATACATGTCTCCCATCTAAGCTAACTAGAAGGCTCTAATTGGTACAAAACGCTGCAGCGCAACTGTTACCCGTTTTTACCTTTTTTAAAACAGCACTGCAAGGTTGCAATGATGGTTCATTTAAAAAAAAACCTTGCAAGTTTCCTCAGTGAATCAGTTGACAAAACTGACAAGTCCTCAGCTGATCAACCGAGGAAACAGAAAACCCACAGGAGAAACAGGACACTTTTCCTAGTGCAGGAAAAAGTAAACAGAGACCACTTTGGTTCGACACCCTCGAGTGTGGAATTTCGGAGGCCCAAAGCAGATCCCATCCTCATGGACCGAATAGCCAGAAAACCTGGTATAGGCATGCATGTGGAAAGCACCTGAGACTTACTAGGAACTTAGGCAGATCATGAAAGGGAGGGCCAGTGCCTTTTCTCATATTCCCTAGGGAATGCCGAGTGCCACTTTCGGGTCATGAAGGAATTTTCCTCCAGGACAAATTGGCCAGGGATCCTGGAGGTTTTGTGCCTTCCTTTGGGCACAGAGCAGCGACTACTGGGGTAGCGGGGAGGGAGAGGTAGCTGTGTTCTTGCATTATGCAGGAGGTTGGACTAGATGACTCTTGGAGTTCTATCCAGCTCTATGTTACTATGTTTTATTTTATATATTTTGGTTTCAATCAAAACAAAAGATTTCTTTCCAAGTGGGAAAGTGGCATAGTGAAGCTAGGAATATTGTGTTCTTACTTGTATTATTAATAATCTCCATTTTAATCTTCTACACATTTGGACTTCGCACAGGAAGTGTCACAAAGCATACCTCTCATATTTCATCTCTCTCTGGTATATCCCTCTGGGCCCCATTTAAAAGTCTGTTCTTCTATATGCGTGTTAATTTCTCTGCCCCCTATGTACATCAAGCACCTTATGAAGTGGGTCTAGATCATGAAAACGGTCTGGCGCCAACCAGGTGGAACTCTGTCTATTGAAACTCGAGCCCAGCGAGGTCTACTATCCTTCCACTGGGCCTGTAAGACAAAGATGTTCTGCCAGGCATATGGTTGAGGTTGGGGTGTGGATGGGCTCCTTTGCCAGTCTTCAGTTGAGGGGGAGGGTAGAAACCCCCCTCGTCCCAGTTTTTCCCCACTGACATGCTTTCTATTTGTCTGCTGGTCCCCATCTCGTAGAATGTATTAACAGAGCTGAGTGATTTGGGTTGCTGCCTGAATTTTATGTTGTTAATGTGATTTTATTGTTGAATGTATTTATATGATGCGATCCACTTTGATCTCACTTGTGGGGAGAGTGGACTATAAATCCAATAAATAACTAAAATAAAATAAAGGCATAATTAAGGCTTAAATGAAAAATCACTTGTTTGTTTGCTAGTTGCAGGATGACCAGATAGCATAATCATCGTCCCCGCGCAGTCCTTCCCCAGACTCTGTGCTCTTTATCCCCCCCCCCCCCGAGTGTCCTCAGCTTACCTTCTGAGTTGAGATAGGAAGCCGGTCATGGAAAATATAGCTTTTCTATCATGGCCTGCTTTAGAATGCCTTCCTCCTTATGAAAAAATTTCAGTTACCTTTCATTGAGGGGTTTCATTTTCCCCCTTTTTCTGTTTTTTAGTAATTTTATTATTATTTATTATTTTTTAGGGTTAAGTGCCTTGAGAACTTTATAGGGTTAAGTACCTTGAGAACTCAGAGGGAAAGTGGTATCTAAATATATAAATATAATAAAACAAATAAATATTATAATATAACAAATAAAACAAATCATTGTATTGTCGAAGGCTTTCACGGCCGGAGAATGATGGTTGTTGTGGATTTTCCGGGCTGTATAACTGTGGTCTTGGCATTGTTGTTCCTGACATTTTGCCAGCAGCTGCGACTGGCATCTTCAGAGGTGTAGCACCATATATATTTTGGTGCTACACCTCTGAAGATGCCAGTCACAGCTGCTGGCGAAACGTCAGGAACTACAATGCCAAGACCACGGCTATACAGCCCGGAAAATCCACAACAACCAAAACAAATCATTTCTTCTATCTAAATATTTCTTCCATTTGCAACTACCCAAACTAACATTTATCCAGTTGAATATTTCCTTGATTATATTTTCAATCTTGGTCCTCAGTATAAGGATAAACTAGAAACTTGCACAATGCCAATTGGGAGGAAGAGATTTTACATGTTCTAGAAATCTGTGATCTGGAACGCATGGGTCTACCAATGTTAGTACAGTCAGGTGCTGTTTACAGTTATAAAGCGTCAAGTGCCCCCTACTGAAGAATGACTAATTTGAAATGCTAATGCCGGGTTAACTGAAATTACATAAAGCAATGCATTTCTGTTTTGATTACTCAAAGCACTCTCCATTCACAGGATGTCAAGTGTGATAGATCTGTGTCACGATTACATTTTCTGTTAGAAACAATTAGTAGATTGGGTTTGTTGAGCTATTAAGGTCAACCCAAACACCTGATTTTGAATCATGGAAGTCTACCTCAGAGGGGCCAGGATCAGGTGGCTTCAGGCAGTAGACAAGGCACATTGTGAAGTGGGAGTGCATCGAGCTATTTGGTTCCATAATTTTGCCACTGGAGGTGGGGGTGCCATTTGGATTTTCTGTCACAAGTTAGAGAAGACAAACTTAGGAGCCTTTTGCATATTTGCCCTTCTCTTGAGAGATGCGGCTTCGCTCTCTTGCTTGGACCCCTGACTCTGTTTCGCAGGCATCTTAGTAGATACTGTCAGGGCTTGCCGCCGCTGCCGCTGGGCGTGGCACTGGGCGGTCTGCTCCTGACGTCACAGGGGGGCCAGGGATTCTGCAGGACCCTGCTCTGTGGAAGGAGGGGCGGTATACCTCACCCAGACTCCCTCTCAGTCCACTCGCTGGCCTGCTCAACCTGGCCTGCTTACCCTCTGCGTCCTCCTTCATCTCCTCCTTCCAGAACTCTCCTCCAAACCTCCACCCTTGCATCTTACTGCTCTCACTCCACATCATCACTCCTCACTCACACCCACCACCACAGGGCTCTTCCCAGCCAGCTTTTATAGGGCTTCCTTCTACTGCCCCACCCCTCTTCCAGCCTGGCCTTGGGCTGCACCAAGCAGTTGCAGCTGGGGTAGCTGATCTGGCCCCACTGACCAGCACCAGCTGTGCCTTGTTCTCTGGCTGCCCAGCCTCCCTGCCTTGGCTGATTGCTGAAGGCATGTCCAGCTGCAGTCCCCTGGCTAGCAGCCCAGCCTCCCTGGCAGAGCTGATGGCTGAAGGTGGGTCCAGCTGCGGCTCCTTGGCTGGTTGCCCAGGGCTTCCTGCAGAGTGCCTCCAATAGCCCCACCTGGAGTGGCTTGGCTTTTGGCAACTCCTGGGCCAGGCTACTATTTTCTAGCTGGGGCATGGCTTTGGGTTGTTGGGGCTGCTGCTGCTTCTCCTCCTCAGGTAAGGTCTTTGGGTGGGTGACTGCTGGGCTCCCAATCCCTCTGCCCTTGCCCCCTTCCGCCTTGCCTAGCCCCCTTTCCCTCCCTAGGGGAGTGGGACTCGCTGGCCTCTCTCTGTCTCCCCCTGCCTCCTGAGGCCCTGGGCTTTTGCTCCTTGCCCCTGGCACCGGCAGGTTCTGGCTCCATTTGCCTGTGGGAGGGGTTGACCTGCTGTCCCCCAGCTGCCCCCTCTGCCTGCCAGTCAGACCGGTTGACCTGCTGTCAGCTGGCTGACCAGTTGACCTGCTGTCTGCTGGCTGCCCCCTCTGTTTGCCCATCAGCCCGGCTGACCTGCTGTTCCCTCCTACCAAGTCTGGGGGCTGGGACCCAGACCCCGGACACACACCCCCGCTTAGCTTTGAGTTGTGGGGGTCAGGGTCAGACTCAAACATGCGGGACATGAAGTCCGCATCCACATGCTGCGCCCCCTTGCGGTACTTGATGGTGAACCGGAAGGGGAGGAGGGAGAGGTACCACCGCAGCACACGGGGGTTGTGTGCCTTCATGTGGTGGAGCCACTGCAGGGGCGCATGGTCCGTTAGTAGGACAAAGGGATTATTGGCCAGGTAGTATTGCAGGGCCCCCACTGCCCACTTGACCGCTAGGGCCTCCCGCTCCACTGTTGCATAGCGCCTCTCTGCGGGCTGCAGCTTCCGACTCAGGAAGAGGATGGGGACGTCGGTTCCGTCACGTTCCTGAGTCAGGACTGCCCCAAGGCCGGTGTCAGAAGCGTCTGTGGCCAGCGTAAAGGGTCGGTCAAAGTCCGGGTTCCACAGGGCTGTGGTATTAGAGAGGGCTGACCGCAGGTCCTTGAAAGCTGCTTCTAGTGCTGGGGTCCACCGGACTTGGTTGGGCAGCCCCTTCTTTAAGCAGTCTGTCAGGGGGGCGGCTCGGGAGGCAAAGTGGGGGATGAACCGCCCGTAATACCCCAGTAGTCCCAGGAAACGTCGGACCTGCTTCTTGGTCCGGGGCTGGGGGGCATCAGCTATTGAGGCCACCTTGTCTGGTGGTGGGCGAACTCGGCCTCCCCCGACCACAAAGCCCAGGTACTGGAGTTCCTGGAACCCCAGGTGGCTCTTCTTTGGGTTAGCCCGTAGTCCGGCTCGCTGGAGGGCCCTCATGACAGCTTCCAAGTGTTGGAGGTGGGTGGGCCAGTCCGGGCTGAAGATGATGATGTCATCTATGTACGCCATTGCATACGCCCGGCACTCTCCCAGCACTTGGTCCACCAGCCGCTGAAACGTGGCAGCTGCCCCGTGTAGACCAAACGGCATCTTCTTGAACTGGAAGAGGCCTCGTGGGGTGGCAAAGGCTGTCTTCTCCCGGTCCGCTGGCCGCACGGGCACTTGCCAGTAGCCCTTCGTCAAGTCTAGGGCCGACAGGTAGCGGGCGGACCCTAGGTGGTCTACCAACACATCTGCTCGGGGCATGGGGTATGCATCGAACTGGGCCACCTTATTCAGTTCGCGATAGTCGATGCAGAATCGGGTGGTCCCATCCGGCTTGGGCACCAAGACTATCGGGCTCCTCCAAGCGCTTCGCGAGGGCTCGATTACCCCAAGCCTGAGCATCTCGTCGGTCTCCTTCTCCACTGCCTCCCACCGCTTCCTGGGGATGGGGCGCCAGGTAGCCCGGGCTGTCTGCCCCGGGTCCATTGGAATGGCATGTTGGATCAGGCTCGTGCTGCCCGGCCTGCGGGAGAAGACCCCGGGAATCCGAGCCCAGAGGTCTTGTAGCTGGGCCCTCTGAGCTGGGTTGAGCTGAGGGTCCACCTTGGGCTCCTCAAACTCCGGGGCATCAGTGGTCCAAGGCAGCACACTGTCAGGGAGCTCTAGCGGGTCCTCAGCCACGCCGCACTCCTCTTTTGGGCGCTCGTGCCACTGCTTTAGGAGGTTTACATGCAGGGTCTTCCGCCGACGCCGGCCGACCCCACACTGGACTTCGTAGGTGGTGGGGCCCAGCACCCTTCGAATCTGGTAGGGACCCCTCCATGGGTCCCCTTCCTCTCTTGGGAACACCGAGTGGTGCACGAGGACCTTCTCTCCGGCCTGGAAAGTCCTCATCCGCGCACCCCGGTCATAGGCGGCCTTTTGCTTTGACTGGGTGCGAGTCAGTCTGCGATTTGCCTCCGCTTGGGACTGTTGCACCCGGTCACGGAGCCGGCTCACGTACTCCTGTATGGGGGGCGTGGGGCTGCTGGCCCGGGGCCCCCAGCGTTCCGTCAGCCGGGAGAGCATCCCCCTTGGCTTGCGCCCATATAGCAGCTCGAATGGGCTGAAGCCAGTGGAGGCCTGCGTGGTCTCCCGGAGGGCGAACATGAGCGGGTCGATGTACAAGTCCCACTGGTGAGGCTTGTCCCGCGTCATCTTCTTCAGAGCCTCCTTGACGGTCTGGTTCAGCCGCTCTGCCAACCCGTCTGTTTGAGGGTGGTACGCCGAGGTGAACACCTGCCGGATCCCCAAATTCCGGCAGAGCTGACGCATGGCTGTGGCACGGAACGGGCCCCCCCGATCCGTCAAAATTTCATCTGGCAGCCCCACCATCGCGAAAAACTTGGACAGGGCCCGTACCATCCCCGGGGTCTGCATGGTCTTCAGCGGGATGACCTCGGGGAACCGCGTGGCATAGTCCACAATCACCAGGGCAAAGCGATGGCCCCGGGGTGTGCGTGGCAGCGGTCCGATGAAGTCCATTGCGATGCGTTGGAAGGGCGTCTCCATGACGGGCAGCGGGGAGAGGGGGGCCTTCGGCGGGCGGCGGGCTGCCACCCGCTGGCAGGTGGGACACGAGCGGCAGTGGGCCTTCACGTCTGCATTCACGGAGGGCCAGAAGAATTGCTCAAGAACCTTCCTCAGGGTCTTGTGGTGCCCGAGGTGCCCGGCCCAAGCATGCTCATGGGCCGTGCGGAGGACTTCCGCCCGATAGGCTGCTGGCACAAGTAGTTGGCGGACCTCCCCCTGGCCATTTGGGGCACGAGCTATGCGAACCCAGACCCCTCCTTGCTTCTCGATGCGAGGGAGCCGTTGGGACCTCCGTTCATCCCGCACTTGCTCCTCCTCACGAGCGGCTGTCTCTCGCAAGCGCTGCAAGGACTCATCTGCCCCTTGGGCATCACGGAATGGGCGGTCTGCAAGGGTTCCAGCTGGGCCTCCAGCCCGTGGTTCTGCCCCTGGCCTGGTGGAGGGACCCTCTCCCGGGTCGTTGGCCTCCTCCACTTGCAGAGCGGTGGCAACTTGTGGGTCTGTCACTTCCCCTGCCGCCTTCAGCCGAGACCCGGCAGTCCCTGGGGTGTCTCTTCCCAATTTCTTCGCTGCCTGCTGGAGGAGCCTGAAGAACCCTGGGGCATCTCTTCCCAGCAGTATTGGTACGGGTAGGTGAGCTAACTGGGCAACTTCCATTTGGTGGCGGACCCCTAGGTACTCTATCGTGATTAGGGCCGTAGGGTACGGCTGGGTGCGGCCCATCACATCCGTCACTGGGATCCAGCGGTACACTGGGGTGGCAGCTGGGAGGAGCTGGGGCCGAATTGCTGAGACTGCACTCCCAGAGTCCAACAGGGCTTGTAGGATCAGCCGGCCTATCTTCACAGTGGCACATAGACTCTGCACCTGCTTGCCAGGCGGTGGGTTATTTTCCCAAACGAGGGCGCAAACCCTTGGCAAGGCCTCAGTGAGCACGCCGGCTTGCCTCTGCAGCTCCGCTGTCTGTGCTAGTTCTACTGGAGCGGCTGGGTAGGCTGCCTCCAGCTTTCCCCACATCCTATCCTGGCGTTCCTCCAGCCACGGTCCAAGCTCCGCTGGGGCGGCGGCCTTGGGAGGCCGCCCCTTGACTGGTGCCTGCGTTGGAACGTCTCTCCCCGTACGGGCCACCAACTTGTCAGGGCTTGCCGCCGCTGCCGCTGGGCGTGGCACTGGGCGGTCTGCTCCTGACGTCACAGGGGGGCCAGGGATTCTGCAGGACCCTGCTCTGTGGAAGGAGGGGCGGTATACCTCACCCAGACTCCCTCTCAGTCCACTCGCTGGCCTGCTCAACCTGGCCTGCTTACCCTCTGCGTCCTCCTTCATCTCCTCCTTCCAGAACTCTCCTCCAAACCTCCACCCTTGCATCTTACTGCTCTCACTCCACATCATCACTCCTCACTCACACCCACCACCACAAGGCTCTTCCCAGCCAGCTTTTATAGGGCTTCCTTCTACTGCCCCACCCCTCTTCCAGCCTGGCCTTGGGCTGCACCAAGCAGTTGCAGCTGGGGTAGCTGATCTGGCCCCACTGACCAGCACCAGCTGTGCCTTGTTCTCTGGCTGCCCAGCCTCCCTGCCTTGGCTGATTGCTGAAGGCATGTCCAGCTGCAGTCCCCTGGCTAGCAGCCCAGCCTCCCTGGCAGAGCTGATGGCTGAAGGTGGGTCCAGCTGCGGCTCCTTGGCTGGTTGCCCAGGGCTTCCTGCAGAGTGCCTCCAATAGCCCCACCTGGAGTGGCTTGGCTTTTGGCAACTCCTGGGCCAGGCTACTATTTTCTAGCTGGGGCATGGCTTTGGGTTGTTGGGGCTGCTGCTGCTTCTCCTCCTCAGGTAAGGTCTTTGGGTGGGTGACTGCTGGGCTCCCAATCCCTCTGCCCTTGCCCCCTTCCGCCTTGCCTAGCCCCCTTTCCCTCCCTAGGGGAGTGGGACTCGCTGGCCTCTCTCTGTCTCCCCCTGCCTCCTGAGGCCCTGGGCTTTTGCTCCTTGCCCCTGGCACCGGCAGGTTCTGGCTCCATTTGCCTGTGGGAGGGGTTGACCTGCTGTCCCCCAGCTGCCCCCTCTGCCTGCCAGTCAGACCGGTTGACCTGCTGTCAGCTGGCTGACCAGTTGACCTGCTGTCTGCTGGCTGCCCCCTCTGTTTGCCCATCAGCCCGGCTGACCTGCTGTTCCCTCCTACCAAGTCTGGGGGCTGGGACCCAGACCCCGGACAGATACTTCTTGCCCAATTCACAAACATTTCAATCCCATTTATATTGGTTGACAGAAAGAATGATGCATGGGGGATCCTGCCTCAGGAGAGCAAGGTTATCAGTTGTTGCACTTTGACTTCATTCCAAGAACAATGACAAATTAGCACTGCATTCCCATAAACTTAACCCAGCTAGTTACAGCCTAGGTATCCACGAATGGACCGCTCCCATCATTCTTAAACATGTGCCTTGAGGTGGTTTCCACAGACGGATGGATTACAATTAATCTTCAAAACTCTTTGTGTTGTCAGGTAAAAAGGCCACCTCACGTTACTCTACTAATAACAGAACACACAGAATCAGGCCCCCTTTCGCTGTGCTGGCAAAAAAGGAGGAGAAAAGCAAGAAGAGGTCGGGCAGGAGAAATGATCAGGTACACACCTTGAAGTCAGAATGTGTTTATCTTAACAACGGAAGTGCTGGACGCAGCCGCCCACAGGCTTCTTAGAAGCAGGTCTATTCATGAAAATAGGGTGATTCTCTACATGCTGTATATTTGAACACACCATGTTTGAATACCTCATCAAGCAAACTCATTGTATTTACTTAATACCTGGTGTTTCATCTCTGGAAGTATTCTGTCCTACTTTTTACCAGGATTGAAGATACAATTCTGGCAGGCCCAACTGGGCTAACTAGATGTATTCACACTGAGAGCCTACTTTCAGGACAGTGGCAGCTACAGGGAGAAAAGAACCACCTGCAGAAATGCTGAAACTGCCTCTTAAACCAAAGCATGCATGATGTCACAGAGCAGGAAGGCGTCAACACAAACCGCGTGCAGCGTGGACATTACAAAAGTTTTAAAATGTCGACATCAAAAGCAAGTCAAGCACGGTGGCAGAGAAGAATACCATGATGCTGAGCACAGTGCCGGAGAAGAATGCACTTTCTGAGCCAAGCGAACTTCTCACGGAATTTGATCCACTCATCTTCTGTTTTCGTGAGGGCTCTCCTTGACTGGCACCACCTCCCAGCTGTCCTGCTGGGTCACCCCCGGGATTTCCCCAGGCCTCAGAATGGAGGGTCGAGTGCCGGGTTAGCAGCACGCCTCTACGTCGCCTCCCTGGGGTGTTAGTCTCTCAGCACCCAGGCCGGCCACCCTGCTCTCCATGCCAGCCTGATTCTGGAACTCCCTTTTTATCCCCTCTGGGCCTCACCGCCAGGGCTCATGCTGTGATGTGGGCCAACGGCTGGAGCACCTCCTAACTCCGGCGAAAGCCCACCGCTGCTGAGCCCCGTAAGGGATTTTGCCTGCTGGCAGCAGTGCTGCTGCCCCAGCATCTCCTTGGCCCCTCCTCTTGTGTGCTGGAGTTTTCTGGGCCAACACAGTTGCTGGGGAGGGGTCCCAGTTCCTCCCAGCTACCCCCTCTGCACAGCCGGCCTGACTCTGGCTGGGTGTGGGAGACCCAAGTTCAAATCACCACTGTGCTGTGGAAGCTCAGTGGGTGACTTTGACCCAGTCACACACGCGTCGCTGCCCTAAGGAACCTCGCAGGGTTGTCATGAGGATAAGATGGAGGCAAGGAGAATGACACCAGCTGCTTCGGGTCCCCACTGTGGAGAAAGGTAGTATATAAATGAAGTAAGTTAATAAATATAGATTAAAAGGTAGGTTGTTAAGTGGGCTTGAAGGAGAGACGGGCGTAGGGAAAAGTGAGCATATGGGGGCTGCCAGGAGGAGGGAGGGAGGAAAAAGTGTGGGGAAGGGGGTACAGGGAAAAGTGAAACCCCACCCCCACCCCCACAAGTCCTTGCAGGTTCCCCACCATGCAACGGGGCCCAGTTCAGCTGGCACCACACCCCTGGGCCATAGGGGAGAGGCTGGTGGGGGGGGGTGAAAGCAGAGGGACAGACAAAGGCGGGTGGGAAGGAGAAAAGGAACCAGGAAAGGGAGAGGGGGCTATGGGGGCAGGGAAGGAAAAGAGGGCAGGAGGTAGGAGGGGGACATGAGATGCTGGTCCCCACTTGTCTTATCTAATGCTGGCCACAAGAGGCATTGCAGAACCCTGTAAAAAGCAAGGGAGAGCTATGGGAACCCTAGGTCAGCGATGGCGAACCTATGGCATGCGTGCCACAGCCGGCAAGCAGAGCCCTCTCTTTGGGCACACGAGCCAGGGCTCATTTGGAGGCGTGGGTTTTGGCCCCGCTCATGTGATTCCTTTTCCCAGGGCTCATTTGGAGCCGGGACACACAGGAACGGCGTTCCAGTAGAGCTGAAGAGAGGTCATGTGGTTTTTGGCCCCGCCCACGCGATCCCTTTTTCTCCGAGCGCAAGCCGAGTGGTGCTGGGCTTCAAAGGAACAGTAAGCTGCTTGAATTCCTTCTGCTCTGCTCCTTTACTTTCATTTGTGACGGGGGGGGGGGAAGCTCTTTTAAGACAAAATATGTTAATTAGTTCGGACAACTGTATGAGTTGTTGTTTCTAAACTAAAACCTCAGTATTCAGGTTTAATTGCAGTGTTGGCACTTTGAAACAAATAAGTTGGTTTTGTGTTGCAGTTTGGGCACTCGGGCTCAAGAAGGTTCGCCGTCACTGCCCTAGGTATTTGTATGTGTTTTTCTTCTTTTGCAAAGTGCATCTTCCACTTTCTCCCAGTTTGAGGTAATGTAAAGAGGAGCTGGATTTAAGGTCCATAGTTAAAGGTTTAACAAAAGGTTTTAGGTTAAAGTAAACAGCACGTCATTACAGGGTGGTTCAAAATGAAGTAGATGAACGACATCATGTAGAGTGGGTATAGATATGTTCGCAGGGAATGTACTACACTGTCACCTCTAACAAAGAGGAACACTGCTTGTACCACTGCAACTGGAGTCAACCTAGGAGACAGGCCTGGTCACTGTTTTTTTTAAAAAGGTACTGCAGAGCTGGAGCAACACAGATAATTAAGGGGTTGAAACAACGTTCCAAAGAGGAAAAGCCAAAGACTCTTCAGTTGGGGCGGGGGAGCTAATGGGGCGGGGGCTCACAGAGGGGTTTTTAAAATTAAGCAGAGTGTGGAGAAAGTTGGACAGAGAGAGCTTGTGGGAGCTCAGTGAAGTTGATGGAGCAATTGATTCAGGATGGATGAAAGGAAATGCTTCTTCAACTCAATGAGTAATTAAACTGTGAAATCCATTGCTAGAGGACACAGCGATGGCCACAAGCATAGATAGCTTTAAAAGGGGACAGACAGGTTAATGGAGGGCAGTGGCTGGCTACTAACCATGGCAACTGAAGGGAACTTCCACTAGCCACACTAAACCTCTGAATGCCAGTGCTAGGAGGCAACATAGGGGAAAGGCCTCTGTGCCCTTTCTCTTGGCCCTCCAGGGCACCTGCCTGGTGGACCACTGAGCTGCTCCAGCAAGGCTCCTCTTCTGTTCTTAAGATCAAGCAGTTAAACATTTCAAAAGCATTGTTTTCACTAGAAACAAAAAGAACCTAATTACTTGCATGCTTATCAGACTGTTAAAGGGACATAAAAGTTCCCTGTTTATATAAACAGTGTTGTAGATTGTTAAAACTGGGAAGGAAACCAGTTTGCAGCCACCAATACTGGGCTCTCGTGATACTTCTGGATAAAGTGCCACCATCCTCCAAAATATTTTGGAGTCAGTTAAGATTTTAGTTCTGCTTAAGTTTCAAAGTGAAAAAAAAATAAATTTCATAGCCTTTTCTCAAAAGGGATCATTTAAAGCTCTTAAATGAAACTGGGAGGAAATGTAAGATGGTGTTCTGCTGAAAATACACTTTATCAGATCATTGAGTTTCATATAAATGTCTTTGAATGCTTGGAAAGTATTTATTTAAATAAGTAAAACAAACGCGCAGTTAAGATCGTTACCTACATTTTGTTCACTTGATATGCCACTCCAATTCATCACAGTGACCTACTGGTCACATCTCATGGCAACAGATGGGATGCTTTCTATTGATGTGCATGGTCTTATATAAGCAGTCTTCTTTTCAGGCTCCCTTACAAACTTCTTAAAAATATGGTTGTTGTGGGTTTTCCAGGCTGTATTGCCGTGGTCTTGGCATTGTAGTTCCTGACGTTTCACCAGCAGCTGTGACTGGCATCTTCAGAGGTATAGCACCGAAAGACAGGGATCTCTCCGTGTCAAACTGACAATGAGTGTCAAACTGACACTGAGAGATCCCTGTCTTTTGGTGCTACACCTCTGAAGATGCCAGTCACAGCTGCTGGCGAAACGTCAGGAACTACAATGCCAAGACCACGGCAATACAGCCCGGAAAACCCACAACAACCATCGTTCTCCAGCCGTGAAAGCTTTCGACAATATATTCTTAAAAATAGTTAGTTAAAAGCAGTCTAGCCTGGCACAGAAAGTGAACATGCCTAACAGTGAAAGTGAAGTAGCTTAACAGTCAGTTAGGCTACTTTCTCACATTGCAAAAGAAATTACCATGAAGGACGTACTTTGTGGGAGCAGATTTGTGTTGTTAAGGTCACAGCAATCAGCAACACATTTTGCATTTCCTAATATAGATAAAACAAATTGTGTTCTATAAACTGGCATTAAGAAGAGCACTCTGAGTGCATATTTCATTTAGCGCAAGTCATCGCATTTTTGGAAGTATTCAGCTTTCCAACTGTTTGGAGAGTACAGGTTTTTTCCACGTTCCCCTCCATCACTACAGTGCCCTCTGGCATTTCTCTGCCCCTCAGTGGACATTTCTCTGCCCCTCCGTGGAGCTGCTTATGGGGAACAGGAAGCAGGAGCCATTTCAGCCACTTGTCCTTCCTCATTCCAGCTCCTCTGCAACCCATGTGATTCTTTCATTTTCATCATACAAATTCTGGGACTGACTCCAGGGCTCAGAGAGAGCAATGGAGAGAAATGCAGGAGAACTCTTCCTTCTGCACATTGGGCGGGTAGGATATTGCCCACTATTTTAAAACTTCTTATCTCTTACACATTCTAATTCAAATCAAAATAAACCTGAATACAGTTTCATCTGTACTTCTCAAAAGCAAAGGATGCTAAGAAGCACACCACTGATTCAACATATACATATGCAGTACTAAGCATAAGATTACATCAGTAAACACTATGCTTGTCCCATTGCAGGATGAAATGCATAGGCACGCATATGCCACAACTGTGCATAGTTAGACCTTTGGTGTCTTGGCTACTTCAGCTGCTCCCCGTGCCTCCAATAAAACTTCCCCAGTGCATACACTATCAGTCATGGATTAACATCATTACACTGGCCACGGAGCACTCTCATGCATTCTGACCTCTGTATAAGAGATCCTAGCAGTCCCTCACCCTTAAGTACAATTAAGAAACAAAATCTGCTTAGAACAAGAGATATTATGATATATGTGTTGCAGGGAAATATAAGTGAAATAGAATTAAGCAATAAAAGGGGGTAAGGGTTGGAAAGCTGTTGGAAGTCAATAGGGAGGGGGGAGGAAAAGGGTGGGGAGCAGAGCTAATTAGAAATGAAGGGAACGTATGTATCAAATTCGGAAATTAAAACTCACCAATAAAAATTAAAAAAAGAAAAAGAAACAAAATCCAGCGTGGCAGAGCTATGCCGGCTGGGTCACAAACAGTGAAATCCTAAGATTACTCCAGTCTAAGCACTGTAACTTTGCTCTTCACTCATTTCTCACATACAAGATACAGGGACGAATAAAACCTGCTATAAAACCAGGTGTTACCAAAGGCATACTCATTAAGGTGACACCTGAAATACTTCCTAGAAGATCCTCTGATGAAGCTTTTAAGCCAAATTTGTAGGAAGCTACAGAACCTCAGTAAAAAAATTTCACCTTGCACCTGGTTCCTCTTTTCCTCTGCATACTGGTACAGCCGTTGTTTCTCCAACCCTAACCCGGGATCATCTGAATGCAAAGCAATGGCTCTTCCACCCTCTTTCTATCCTCCCAATTGAAATTACAGGATTTTTGCTAGTTCTTACACAAAAAACAAAATTTTGGCTACTGAGTAAATGGAAATTCCTGTAAAGCAACATTACAGATCTGCTTATCATCAAGAGGTATTACAAGAGTTGTATTAAATAGCTGTAAAGGAGAAGAAACAAACAGAACATCTCTCATTATTCAATTACCATACCAAAGGGAACTGGATCACAGTTTAATCAGAAACATACACGACCCTTACCAAGTTACTACAAAAGATGCATTTTCAGCATGGGAAGACAAAATGAAGGGGGGATTGCATGGGGGGGGGAGGCAGATGGATCCATATTCCATCAGCATACTTAGTGGCAAGAACACTAAGCAGACCGATGCTCTAGTACACAAAGAGAGAAAGAATTCCTGGAGCTTACAGAGCTTAGCAGCTGTCCACACAGCAATCAGCTGTACCATCACAGGAAACAAGATTATTCCCTCATAACAGAGACTCTCCTCTTCAGCCTCAATTGTAAAACGGAAACTATTGCAAACTGTATTCTGACTATTTTGATCTTCCATCCTAACTACAAACATTTGTGTTACGTGTTACAGTTCTTAACAATACTCAGGACAGATATCCTCCCACTCTACACTTTGGAGACATGTTCCTGGGGCAGCTCAGATCTTGGTAAGTGAACCAGTTGATTCTTTGTTCCCATTAAGTTCTAGAGTCACCCCAAGAGCTCAAACTAGAAAGAGAGTGAACAAGCTGAAACTTTATCCAGACAAGACAGAAGTTCTCTTAGTTAGTAGAAAGGCAGACCAGGGACTTGGGATCTCTCCATTCTTGGATGGGGTTATAAACCGTCTGAACAGCCAGGCTCACAGGTTGGAAGTGCAGCTTGACACAGGAGACAAAAAGTCAGGTGGCTTCACTGGTTCAGTGTTTTTGCCCAGCTTTGGCTGGTGCATCAACTGTGCCTATTCCTGGTTCAATCGGATCTAGCCACAGGGATCCATGCTTTAGTTACATCTATTGCAATATGCTCTAGGGGCTACCCTTGAAGAGTAGGAAAAACTTTTTCACGGTCAGAGTAGTTCAAAGGTGGAATCAGCTGCCTAGGGAGGTGGTGAGCTCCCCTTCACTGGCAGTTTTCAAGAAGAGGCTGGATGAATACTTGTCAGAGATGCTTTAGGCTCATCCTGCACTGGGCAGGGGGTTGGACTAGAAGGTCTGTATGGCCCCTTCCAGCTCTGTGATTCTATGAGTGTTCGGAAGCTGTGCCTAGCACAAAATGCTGCAGCGAGACTGCTGGTTGGGGCCAGCTACTGAGACCATGTGACCCCAATATTACAGCAATTACACAGGCTACCAGTCCGCTCTCAAGCCCAATTCAAGGTATAGGTTTTGTCCTTTAAAATCCTACATGGCCTGGGACCGGGGTATCTGAAGGACTGTTTTCTTCCCTATGTTTCTACCCCGGAGATAAGATCACAAAATGATCCCAATGACACGCATCAGATGGGTCCACGAGAGGGCGGGCCCTTTTGTTGGCAGCGCCATAATTACGGAACAAACTCTCAAGGGAGACGCCCCCTCACTCGCGAGCCTTAGAAGGGAGCAAAAGGCAGTTTTATTTGGAACCGCATTTGATTAATTTGCTATATGCGGATAGTTTTAGATTGGGGGTTTCAACTGAGACTTTTAAGCGTGTTTTTATGCCTGCTGTGAGGTGCCAAGAGTGGGCTCTTCGTCTGCAAAGTCTTACCCCCCGGAACAGAGCCGTGCCAGGCTAAGAGCCGTTAGCCGTGTTGCAAAACAGTCAGGAGTCCCTTAAAGACGCATCTGACCACGAGCGCTGCGGTTCTCGAAAGCTCAGGCCACAATAAAGCGGGTTAGCCTTGAAGGGGCTGCTGGGCTCTTACTACTTTGCCAGACTCTCCGCACGCGCCTGCGCGTTTTTACACCGCAACGGACCGAGTGGGCTGCGAGGCCCCCTGAAGGCGACACGCGAACAGAGGGCCGCCCGGTGCCAGGCTGCGTTGAGCTGCGCGGCCCACCTTAACCCGATCGCGGCGCCCGGCCGCGACCGAAGAGACGGAGGGGGGCCCCACACGACCTGGGCCCTGCCGCCCGCCTGGGGGAACGCGGCAGCCCGGCCCAGCCCAGCC
The DNA here is from genome assembly GCF_028583425.1 of Eublepharis macularius. Lineage (NCBI taxonomy): Eukaryota > Metazoa > Chordata > Lepidosauria > Squamata > Eublepharidae > Eublepharis > Eublepharis macularius. The sequence continues at coordinate 141,982,841 of NC_072795.1, forward strand.
CAGCCCTGCCGCCCGCGGCTCGACCTACCCGGGAAGGAGGACCGGCCTGAGACGCTTCAACGGCCGCTCCGCGCGCTTGGACCCCGGGGGCGGGGCAGCGGGGAGGCCGGCATCCAATCAGGAAGCGCCCCGCCTCCCCAGGCGCGTGCGCCCTTGCAGACCGCGGCGCCTGAGGGGGAAGCCGCTGCTCGCGCCCCGCCCAGGTCGGCGCCTGCGCAGTTCGGGAGGGCGGGGGGCGGGGGCGCGCTTAGCCCGCCCTCCCCGCTTAAAGGCCGCGCCGGGCCGCAGCCCCGTCCGTCAGCCATTGGCCGCGCCGCGCCGCCCTCGTCTCCGCCCCCACCGCGCTCGCCAGCCCGCGGAGCCGCTCCCGTCCCGTCCCCGCTGAGGGAGCCGCCGCCGCCGCCGCCGCCGCCGCCGCCATGTACCGCTGCCTGGGGGAGCTGCTGGCGCCCGCCCGCGCCGCCGCCTCGGCCTCCGCCTCGGCCGCCTCTCCCGTGCTGTCGGGCGCGGAGCCCTGCTTGGGGGCGGGCGGCCTGCCGGCGGGGGGCGCGGGCGGCGGGCGGCGGCGCTACTGCCAGGCGGCGGAGCGGGTGGACGACCCGAACTTCTTCAAGATGGTGGAGGGCTTCTTCGACCGCGGCGCCGGCATCGTGGAGGACCAGCTGGTGGCCGGGCTGCGCACCCGCGAGAGCGCCGAGGAGAAGCGGCACCGCGTGCGCGGCATCCTGCGCATCATCAAGCCCTGCAACCACGTGCTCAGCGTCTCCTTCCCCATCAAGCGCGACAACGGCGAGTGGGAGGTGGTCGACGGCTACCGCGCCCAGCACAGCCAGCACCGCACGCCCTGCAAGGGAGGTGAGCCGCCAGGGAGCGGGGCCGCGGCGGCGAAGGCCCTGCGCCTGCTTGCCCGGGAGGAAGCCCTGCGGGGCGCCAGGGGCCCTGCTCCCCAGTGGAGGAGCCTGCGGGGCGCAAGGGCCCTGCTCCCGGGTAGAGGAGCCTGCGGGGCGCAAGGGCCCTGCTCCCGGGTAGAGGAGCCTGCTTTGCTCCCGAGCCTGTGCCTGCGCGTCTGCAAAGGGGCTCAGCGGGAGAGCCCCTCCTTTGTTGCCGAAGGGCCACGGCTCAGCCCCTGCAGCTGACAGGGCGCCGGGGAAGGGCTCGGCCCGCGGGGGCGGGGAGGCGAAAGCGGTCCGCGCAAGGCCGCTTCGCTGGCTTTGCTTCTCGGGCCCATGACTCAGCTGGGTCGGGGGAAGCGCTATAAACGGAGAGGGGGGAAGGAAGCCGCCTGTTGTGTCTGTTCCTTGTGTTGCGCTAGTGTGTATTCGCTGGGAGAATCCCTTGTTTTCCCGGGCCAGTCCTTCCTCCCTTGTACTATGTTGGCTCTGTCATGGAGTACAAAAGTTTTCTCCGGCGTTGGATTGGCAGAGAGGTCCCTTCCTTCATTTGCTATGATGATGAATATGTATGATTTCCCGTACAAATCGCTCGATACAGCTTTCATCAAATAATGGAACTTGTATATGTAAACCAGCCTGGAGCAGATGGAGCTTTTCCTGGCGAAGGGATGAAGTTACCGAGAGAAACTTCATATGCTGAATTTAGCAGATTGCTGTAAAAGGCCTACGCTGCCAGCCAGGATATAAATGCTGGTATCCCTGTTTGTACATGATTATTGTGTAGTGCTGTGCACAAAAATCATTGAAGAGCCACCAATCTAGACAGTCTTATGCTAGACGTGATCCCATGTCCTAGAGGTATTGTGTGAGGAACACACATCACTCTCCGTCGCACCCCCTGCCGCATTCCCCCACATGAGAATAGAATAGTTTTCCAACACACGTTTACATCAATTCTCTGTAGATTTTACCATCATACCGTCCCACTTATCTTACTTCACAATGTAATACACTGAATATGTCTGAACACTTTCAGTGCTGTGTAGTTAATGTAAGTTGACTGTTTCAGTTAGTGTACATTGCTAGGCTTGTGCTTGCAGACGGCTGTTAATTGCATAGCAAAAAGTTCTCCAAAAGTGGATTGGAGCAATATGGTAAGCAGCTGTGAATGGAATGGGCCAGCATTCACAAGACCTGCATTGTGGGGTGTGCTAAAGTTGACTAGCATTGGTTTCATCTGTTAGAAAAAGGCTCTGTGGATTGGCCAAAGTATTCACCGGTATTAAGTATTGTAGAAATGCGAACTTCTCGTGAACATGACTTGAGGATCAGATTCTTCCTCACAATCAGAAACAGCATTTCCTGCCTTTGAGTGAAAAAAGTAGTGTTCTCTGTTACCTTTTGGGGATTCAGCAATAAGCACTTCAGTGCTCTGCATTTCCCATTCGAGCACAAAAACAGATAGAAGAGCAGGACTTTGTAAATGAGTTAGTGCCTTATTTCTGTTTTTGTGTTAACTCAAAAGTAAATTCTACTTGAGTTCAATGGACTTATTCCCAGGAAAACATGCATCAAATTGTAGTCGCAGCCTGCAGTCTGATAGTTCTGAACATAGAAACTATACTGCAGTTCCAGCAGCTTATTATAAAGGCATTTTTGCATTTGCACATAAGTCTTAGAAAAGTGAGAGTTCACATGAAAAGTAGGGAGGTTTATACCTCCATATTCATTCCCTTCCCCAAGGTACTTTATGAGGGAGGGGTACAGAGAGAGAGAAATATGCAGTCACTGTTACTCAGATGTTGCAGTCTGCAGTTTTTAAAAACCCTTCCAAGGTGTTGCTTGCTCCTGCACAGCTGCAAAATTTGTTAGTTTCAACACAGTGCAAACAATTCTCATTATTCTCTGAACCAATAAATAGTTCCCATCTTTCTCTTGTCCCAACCTCATGTTTTCTCCTGGAATTGTAAAATACTCGGCTGCAGCACACACTGAATTATTAACTCATTGAATTGTGGTGTTGCTGTAGCAAACAGTCTTGTGGCGTTCTTAAAAGGTAGCAATGGCTGAAGTCTCTCACTTGGTAATAACCTTCTGTTTCTTCAGGCCACTTTTTTCGTTCTTTGCCTTTGAATGCAGAATCAGTCTTTGATAGAAACAGAAGGGCTGCTTGGGATCCCAAGTGACTTAAGGAATGGCCTGTATCTGGTTAAATATTTCTCTAGTAGCGGTAGTAACCAAAAGAAGCGCTGTTCAGTGAAGCTAACACATTGAAGGGAACTACCGAAGCATTTACATGTTATCAAAACTACCTTTGACTAGTCTTTTAATAAAATTAGTTGACATGATTGTTTGTAGGGTGTTGTCTGAAATAACAAAGCTCCAGAACGGGGACTGACCTGTTCTGGAGCGATCAGGCATTCTGATGGAGCTAAACTTGCCAGAGGTGCGGTATAAGCATGCTGCCGCTTTCTTCTTACGGTTGATTCTGTGTAGGCATTGAACAGTTCCTGTGTCTTGCTGCTGGTATCCTCCCTGACACAGCAGCTTTTCAGCATTGGAACACTGATAAAAAGGTATTGCGTCGCATTTCTTGAATTACTGTCAGCTGACTGAAGTGGCCCTTATTTCCAGCCGAGCCGCTGAGGATCTGACGTTGCCCTCCTAAGCAGGGTTGCAGCTTCTGTTGAGGTCAATGGACTTTGGTGTAACTTGGCTTAGTATGGCACTATCAAAAAGAGTCCAGTAGCACCTTTAAGACTAACCAATTTTATTGTAGCATAAGCTTTCGAGAATCAAGTTCTCTTCATCAGATGCGCATAAGAAGTCTCTTGTATAAAAAGAGAAATGGTCTTGAGTCGAACTTGGGTTCTGATGGCTTTATGCATGTTCCCAAAATTTACACCAGGATCCCACCGTCCCCATATCACAGTCTTCTTCAGTGACTAGCCCATGCCTAAATGTTTTCTGACTCAAAAGTTGTCAGAGCATTGGTGATTGTGATATACGTTCTTCTTCTCCCCCCTCCCCCATCAATTCTTCTGCTATTAATAAAGATTAAACACCTGCCTACTTCTCTTCAGTGCTATGTTGCATCCTAGTTATGTAGACTAGTGGGTAACAATTAAGTGCACCAGAGTAAGACTGGCTTAGATTTTGTAGATTCGACACACATGCAAAAAACAGTTACCTGTTGTTGATTCCTTGAAAACTAGAGACATCTAGCTCTGTCATTGTCTAGGGGGGAAATTACTTGTGTCCCAGAGGTTACCTCTGTGCAGTGTAGGTTTTAATGCTGGGATTCAGAGAGGCATTCTAGACACACATCCAGTTAAGTTTCGGGCAAGTTCATTGGGTAGCGCATCCCCCTACTGCTTTTCTACCCAGGGTCCCCCAGTGTGTCCCTAGCCTTCATGGTTGCATTGAGCGAAGCCTGTTCAGATCGCTCTGCTTCATGCAGCCTCAGGCGCTTGTAATGCGCAGTTTGGCAGGTTTGTGGTGTCTTCACTGCTGTGTCCAAATAGCAGTTCTGTGCTTCAGGACAGTGATGAAGATGTTCAATTTAAGACTTGTTACTGAATGGTGTTGATACTTAATATGTCATCAGTGAAATAGTGGAATTGGACCCAGCTGGTATGTTTGATTTTTAAAGTGCACCCTGAGCCACTGGAGTGGGCAGAACAGAGTAAACGTTTTAAGCTTTAACTAAATGCATACATAGTAAATAAAATTTGACCTTGCCTGCTTGCGTCCAGCATAGCTGAAAGAAATCATTAATCTAGGACGGAACAGCTACTAAGCTGAAAGATAAGATCTGCTGTTTACCAGGATGAGTGTTTAATGCTTCTAAGATTAAAGGCAAAAGGTCAAAGTGATGGATGTTTTTAAGGTTTTGCATTCATTAAATTGTTGATCTGATCCTGCTTCTTGAATTGTTATTTGATTTCTCAACTTGCTTTGACTTCTGACAGAATTACTGTATAACAAATAGCAAGGACTTGGGAGTGGGGAATCTCATTTTTTCCCTCCTCGGCCACGTCTCCTTTCCCTTCCCTGCTCCACACAGTATGTCTTCCTTGTCCTGCTTTGTTCTCTCCTTCCCAACCACTTTTGTCTGCCCCAGTCTTCACCCCTTGTTCCCCCCCCCCGCCAGCAGCTTCTCCCCTACGACCCAGGTGTGTGGTGCCCGCTGAGCTGGGCCCAGGTGCGTGGTGGAGAACCTACAAGGCCTTGTGGAGGGGGGATGTGTTTCCCTGTACCCCCGACCCAGGGCTATTTCCACTTTCCCTCCTCCGGGCAGTCTCTAGATGTTCTGCCTTTCTCTACATCCTTCTGTCTTTCACCCCGCCTTTCTAGGCTCTTGTCATTGATAGGGTGGTGGCAGTGGTCTGTGTGCCTAAATCCTTCTGAGCAGACATTGAGAGGAAACACTCACAACAAAATACCACTTTAGCTGTGGTTCTTATTATCCATGTTGCTGTTAATGTTAAGTGCTGGTATTTACAGTTGTCAAGAGTGGGATGGCCACACCGCTAATCCAGGGACAGGGCAGTTGATTTTTTTTCACAGATGAGGACATGCTTGCTCACCATGAAATAAGGGCTTTATTTAATATGTTCTGATAAATTGGAATTAAAACTTTAAAAGCCTTTTCTACTTTTTGGTGAAACTTTAGCTTGTGTTGATTTTTGATTTTTCACCCTTCATAAATTAGGTTTGTGGAACTTACGTTTGAGAAGTGAAACTCCGTTTTTGAGCCTGAAAACATTCCCCCATTCACCGTGAACATGAATATATTCCTTCCCAAGTGATAGTTTTTGGCTATGACATATCCATTATCTTAGTAAATAATGTAATGTTTTCTCCCCGTTAGTTTTCAGCCTACAAGTTAACATTTAGTGCTTGCAGTTTATAGGCATTAGTCTCTTAGTAGAAAAGAGAATTAAATGATCATAAAGTGAAGAACAGGAATGGCAAGGTCTTCTGCAGTTTAAGGAGTGGATGAATCCAGTCTAACATATTACTTGAAATGTGTGAAAACAATAGTTTACTGATTCTGGAGGAACCCCCTCATATCTGACTGTGCCTGCCTGGAAGCGGAGCTTGACAGGAAACCTCAGCTGCTCTTGTTCATCATAAGTTTGAACAGCTGCCAGGGGAACGAAATGTTTCCAAATAGGGTACAGGAAATGGGAGTTAGCCGTGTACAGCCGAATTTGTTGGAAACTTACCGTACTTTTGTTAGCCTAAAGTATCATTTGTTTCAGTTCTTATACCTGTAGCTTGAATTGGTGCTATACTGTTGAAAAAACATGGGATTTATCTGTTGTGAAGAATAAACTTGGTTAAAATTCAGTTGATAATTGATGGCTGCATCAGCCTGCAGAGATGAAAACGTGGTTTTAACCAAATACGTGGTTGCACTGTATCTTGTATCTTCATTCTACTGTGGCAAAGCAAAGCAAAGTGGGTTGTAGCCCAGACCTCCCTAATGGCTGCCCCTGCCCTTTGCGTTGCTCTTTCTCTCCTCTTCCTCTATACCACCTCTTCACATTCTTGCTTCCCCTGCCCTCTATGACAATAATGAGGGGGAGAAGCCATCACGCTACTAGCAACTTTAAAGGTATAATACACATTTTCCCGAGTAGAATAATATTTCTGAAGGAAAATCATGTGTGAAGTGGCTCCTATAAGAACCCACTTCAGTGTTTAATTTGAGGCAAGGCCTTGATCTGTATTTCGGAAACTAAGACATTACCCTGGAAACAGTATTGTCCAGGTCATAACACTAGCTGCTTTTTTTCTTCACTGCTTATGCATGTTGATTGATAAATAATCAAGTAGAACATGTCCTAATGGTTACTAAAGTGAGTTTCTTAGAATCCTAAAGAGGATTAGCAGGAGTAATAGAGCAGAGGGTGGTTAAAGGCTGGTGTGTGCCCCCCCCCCCATGCAAAGGCTGTGCAGTTTGGGATGCCGCTTGCATCTTGTTGGCCGCTGTAGAAAATCAAAGGCTGAACTAGGTTAGAGCCAAGGTCACACTTTGCCTAGGTCACCAGAAAACTTTGGGCCAAACCTGGGTGGGTCACTGTAGCAAGTAGATTTGAAAATGTGGGTCACCATATCTAAAATGGTGGGAACCTTCTTAACCTATGTTAAGAAGTATTGCTTATTTCAATAATCAAATTGTCCTGTTTGTCTTTTCTAATCTGTATTAGATTTACTCTAATCGTAGAGACAACATCCCACAATAGCCACTCTGTCATATGTAGATAACACCACCACCACCACTCTGGAGAATTTCCTTTCTACCTGCTATTGATATATTTTTAGTCATCTCCAAGGCAGTTGTCTTTCAGATATTCAAATAGGACGAGGTACAGGGAGAACTGTACGGCTTAATGCGTCTCAAACTTGGGGAGCTCGCTGCAACTCAGAATAGATAGTGCTGGAATAAATGGACCAATTCTCTCTGCTTAGTTTCAGGTGGCTGCATGTGCTGATATGCAGCTTATAACTCTTATGGGAAAGGGCAGCATTGCTGAGTGGTAGACCTCATCCTTTGTCGCACAGTCTCGTGATGGTGTTGGCCTTTTTCATATAACATTTCTTTACAAAAATATCTGGTGATAAGTAGAGATGGGCACAATCCAAAAAAAAATTGCCGATCCAGCTGATCGTGGATTGGCGCCAGTGACGATCCCAACTAAACGATCCACACCGATCATCTCCCATTCCCGATCTGTGGATCGTGGAGGCCAAAGTAGGGCACACTGCTATTCCTAGCTATGTGGGAAGGTGAGTGTTGGCGGCGGCCACCGGGCACAGCGGGCACGGGGAGACAGCGACGAGCCGCCTCCCCTCAGGGGGCAGGGGGTCTGGCCTCTTGCCAGTGGCACCCCCCATGTGCCTGCCCGCCAGGCCAAAAAGGAGCGCGCTGGCAAGAAAAGAACGGTGGGTGATGCTGGCGGCATCTGTGTTTGTGTTTGGCTGTCAGAGCTGCCTATCAGGGTTTGCAGGGATGAGATTGGAGTGCCCATGGCTACAGAACACCCCCTTCCCCCTCCCTCCCCTGGGTGTCTTCTCCCAACTGTTGACTGCTTTGCTGCTCCGTGGTTGGAAGGAAGCCCTGCTGATCACGGAAAGCTGGGCTTCCATTCAGGTTTCTAGGGCGATAGAAGGAGGGGAAACACAGTTCAGGCATTCCCCTGGCTCCATTGCCCCGGGAATAGATTACTGGCACCTGAGTGTCTGGCTTCCTGATCTGAGGATGATCCAGCCCCCCCCCCCCCCGATCACTGGATCGTTGGCCATGGCCAATCACGATCTGCTGAGTCGCGATCACCGTTATCATGGTTTTTTTTTTGGATCGTAATGCGGATCGTGCCCATCTCTAGTGATGAGTTTCTAGTAAGTGGTAATGTCTAACATAATATTAGCTAAGCATTGTTAAGGCTAGGTCTCAAAAGCACGATTTACTGGGTTGCATAGGAAGGCTTATCATAAAGGATTTAAACTAGCCATTTCAATGTGTTCACATTAGTGCAGATGAGAACTGTTTTTAAATCAAATGTGCTAAAGCAGCCAGTTTGTAGGAAATGCAAAAATTAATTGAAGCTTTGCATTCTTAAGAGAGGAGCGATCTGTTACTATTGAATTCCTGCTGATCAGTCTTGTTCCTGTAATGTGGCTCATAATGAATTTTTCTTTGTGATAAGTGGTATTCCGAAACTAATGGAAATACCAGATTGTAGGTCTTACAGTGTCTTGTCTGTATTATAATTCTCTTGTAAACCCCAGAAGATTCCTCCCAAATGCTCATATACCCTGTTTGAGGAGTAACGGGCCTGGAACGTAACAGGTGTAGTGTAGTGGTATAATAGAAGAGCTCAGGAGGCCACTTCTATAAGGGGCTGGCTCATAGTCTGCTGCCATGTTGGTTGTGTGTGTCGCCTTCCTTTTACTGTCTTGTCTTCCGCCTTTGCAGCCCACTTCCTTTATTACAATATGTTATGCCTTTGATATTTTTAAAATTATTTTCCACTTCTGGATCACTTATTGGAGGTCTTGGCTGTTGATTTGAATTGGTGGGTAGATAATATCAGGTGCCTTTTGGATACTCCCAGAGCTGATCTCCAAAATGTTGTGGAGGTTTTTTTTTCCCTTGGTTAGTTAAAAAAATTGGAGAAAAAATACCAAACTTTGAGCAAGTTTTTAAAGGGGAAATAAGTTTTCTTTTGTCCTTGCTCAGATTGTAATGCATTGCATTCCCCCCCCCCCCCCGCTTTCGTGGTTTGGTGGTATTAGTAGATGGGCTGGTTTGTCGTGTTGCTGTGGTAACTAGAAAACTTGTTTTGTTTGCATCATTGTCACTTACCACCATTTGTATACTGAATGACTATCAAATGACTCATTTTAATTGAGCTGACTTCTTCGGGCTTTTAACTGACTCTTCCCTTTTTAGAGAGTTCCCTTTTCAGAGAGGAATTCTCATAGCTTGCGTTTTGCATACCTTAAAAATGAACGAGATACTAGTCTTTACGGTGCTACAAGACTGTGTTTGCAGCAGGAGGCCACCACAGCTGGGTGTCTTGAATTATTACCACATGTACTTGTTGCGGAAGAATTTAGCCGGTCCTTTTGAGTTTTCAGTCAAGCCACAAACTCCATTACATAGACATGAGCACATCATTTCGACATCCTAGATGGGAAGGGGACGGAATTGGCATAGAAATGTTGCCGGCAAGTCACCTGCCACAAGGACTGCTCAGCCCAGTGGAGAGTCAGTGGGAAATTGCCCCTGGCCCGGCACCCATCCCTTCCTTCCCCACTGCACTCTGCAGGGCGTACGGAAAGCGTCCCAGGATCCCAAGGTTCATAGTTTATTGGTCAGAACCACCTTTGGGAATTTCAGATGGACAGCCTAGTTCTTGAATAGTGTGCAAGAAGTCGCTCTGCTTCTGGGGAGTTCTTAAAATCCAGTTTTCAAAGAAGCCAGCTTTTGTTTCCTGCTTGCCAAACCTACACATTGTAGAGTTCTCCGGGCTGTATTGCCATCGTTCTCCGGCCGTGAAAGCCTTTGACAATACATTGTAGAGTTTCCCCAATCGTTTTCTGTATGTATAGAACAGCCCTGTTACCATTTGTACTTTAGCTCTGAGAGACTTTCTGGGTTGGCTCTCCCATTAGCTGCTACTTTAAGCTTGCGACACCATGTTGGCATGAGAAAGCGGGGGGGGGGGGATTTTGGTCTTCCTCACACGTGCATGCAGACCTGTGTTTAAGGGGTGAAGAACCAGTCTGTTTAAATGAACAAACAAAATTACCTTTTGATGGCAGAGAGACTACCATATGGGTATGTCTGTGTTCCAAGAGGGCTTGGACAGATACAGAATATACAGCTGTGTTCAGAGCTGGGATCTATAACAGTAATAAGTTAACTTACATTTTTGGGTGTGGCAGTGAAAAGTCTGAGTAAACAAGATTCTTTGCCTGTTCTAGCGGAAAGTATTTGGCATGGCTGTGAGTCATTCTGTAATGAAAGGCTTTTATAATAAAAAGCATCTGAAGTTTGTATAGGAATTCTAAAAAGAGTCGTAACAGTACTGTTTTTGGTTTTAAGAAACGCAAACCTTGCTTTGTATCTTCCATATAACTACTTGAATGTTGTGGGGATATTAGCCTAATCAACACGAGGGGCATTTCTTGCTGTATTTATACATTTGTAAATCCCACCTAATTGCATTGCCAAACCTACACAGTGCACTTCCTTTCTGATCTCAACTGATTCTGATGGTTTTTTTAATCTGTATCTCTTTAGGCATTTCAAAAAGAGCATTTCATATGGTATGAAGCTATAACGCCTAGAGATCCATCTATTCTTTATGTTGGATCATGGTTATAGCCATTGTCATATGAAGCTGCCATAGACCAAGTCAAGAGTGTCTAGTTTTGCCCGTTCCAACTCAGTGGTTTTGTAGGGCTCTCTTTGCCCAACACTTGCTGCCTGTGATCTTTTAACTGGATATACCAGGGGCTAATAGACTTCCCAGTTGCCCACCGTTTCCAGAGTATCAATTGGAAATGGCAAGGTCCTTACTGCAATAATTAATGGCAGTGTGTTGTCCTTAAAGGAGAGAATCTGAGGCAGTGTTGGGCCAGCCTAGTTGATTCCTAGCCACAGTTAACTTGCTTTTTGTCCAAGGATGATCCAAGTTTTTAGAGCTACCACATAACACTGGAGTCAGTGAGATGAGAAACCATCACCTATTGTGAACTTGCTTTTACATTGTTTCATGTGCCCAGGGCTTTTTTTCCAGGGGGAACGCGGGGGAACAGAGTTCCGGAACCTCTTGAAAATGGTCACATGGCTGGTGGCCCCGCCCCCTGATCTCCAGACAGAGGGGAGTTGAGATTGCCCTCCGTATTGCTCAGCGGCGCGGAGGGCAATCTAAACTCCCCTCTGTCTGGAGATCAGGGGGCGGGGCCACCAGCCATGTGACCATTTTCTCCAAGGGCAACCCACTGAGTTCCACCACCTCTTTTCTTGGAAAAAAAGCTCTGCATATGCCTATGCCTGTTTAAAGGTTATGTAAGAACAAAAGCTCGCAACAGAAGAGTTGACGCAGTAGATTATTACGTAGTCAAGTACAGTTTTGTAGCTTTCCATGTTGCTGTAAGAAAATGAGCAAGATTATAGCAAACTGGAGTTGCTGGGTAGGTGATTATCTGCACATTACTCCACAGTAATACAGATCTGTATTAATACCGAAGTCATTGTCTAGTAGAGAGAGACCGAGTACATAGCAAGTGTTTCACAGCTGTTTTCTTTTTACTCAAACTCTTGAGTGTGATGTCCTTCATGCATAAAGAAAGAAGAGTGGATCTAAAGCTCTTCAGGTACCCCAGTCAAAAGTGTGCTTAAGGGGAAATTCTGCAATGAAGACAGAACCAGAAAAGCCAGGTTTATGATGGAAAAGGCAAAATTGTTCAGAGCTAAACAAGTAATAGGTTTCCATGTAGAAGCAGCAGCCCTTGACTTCAGAAGTATTTCTCTCATTCCAAAAGAGAAAATACTTCATGGGAATTTTTTTTTGCAGTTTCCAAAACTTCTCCACTTTAGATTTGGAAAAAGCCCTTAGGAAATTGGGGTGGGGGTTCACTTCCCTGTTCCATAATACAGCTTCTTTGCAGATGGTTCAGAGATTAGTTATTTAAAAGTATTATCTCCTCAAATTCAAAGTGGCATACATCATGGGCATCCAGCAACAAGTTAAACACGCACACTTGAAAGCTGTTGAAATGATTCCTCCTCAGACTACAGTTCCCGAAGTAGTCTGACTTTTAAAAGAAAAGTTTTGTACAGGCTCCAGCAGGCTAAAAATATCCCTGGTTTGAGGACCTAAGAAACTGGAAAACTTTTTCCCCAACTCTGTAAGGGACTATGGCTAAATGTTTTTTGCTAATGCTTTAAAAAAACCTCGAAACATTTTTCAAGTCCTTGATTGGAATCTTAAGAACTACTTGAGCAAGTGCGAGGGTCTTACACTAAGTCCAGTATCGTTCTTGACTTCTTTTAAAAGATCCTTGAATGATATCACAGTTTGGTATAGGCAAGGAGTGCTGATTAAGGAACAGCTCATACCGTAGGGCTCGCAGAATTAATTTTTCTGTTTTGTTAGTTCTTATTTCTTTGTTTAAACAAATTGAGAAGACAGGAGACGTGTTACCTGAAAGCTTAAACTAAAGCTTTCTAACTTGGTTCTGTTTCAGAGGTGAGAGAAGATTCTTTATTCAATAGATTCAGATTCAGATTAATCTCTGTTCCTAAGTGGAATTAGAGATGCGGTTCGTTGCATTTCACAAACCTGCCCCCATTCGCAAACCGGTTCAGTTGGTTCGTGAAAACATCACATCCAGGTCAGCAAATCATCACTTCCGCGCCAGCAGAAGGTCTGCAGGAAGTCCATCCCCGGTTGCCTAGGAACCCGATTGATCGGCACCAGGCTGTCTGCAGCGATGAACCAAAAAACAAACCAGCCTAAATTTTGTGGCGGTTCGACAGAAATGGGCTCTGACAAACCGACGGTTCACAAACCAACCCGGTTTGTCCCGAACTTTGCTTCAGATTTCAGGTTGTGCCCGTCTCTAAGTGGAATGTATTGGTCTTGTGTTATGCACATACACTTAGCTTGGGTACTCAGTACCGAGTGGCTGCTTTTGCTTTTTGAGTTGTGTAAAGGCATTTCCAGTGCAAAGGAGTATCATAAAAGCTGCCTGTGCCAAGCTGCTAAGCAAGTTAGCTTAGAGCAGGCGTACTTTGAATTAAGCAGGCTTCCCTAAGGCTGAAATGTTGGCTCCAGCTAGAATATATTTTTGTGTGCTCCAGTGTATGACAATCCAAAAGCCTTTAACCTTTCATCACAGGCAGTTGCTAGCTTGACTGGAGAAATGAAAGAGGATATGAGCTGAAACACTGCTATTCTGACACATGAATTGCCAAAATACTTTTAACTCTAGGGAATACATTCTAAAAAGGGGTAGCAGTAACATCTAGCTGACTGGATACCTTACTTCAGGATAATACTGTTTTATAGTGATGTGCATTTAAGAAAATCTCTTACGGAAACTCTGTAATGCACTTGAGTTTCATGTGAGAAAAATATCCTGGTGTTAGCTCTGAATTGAACTACTGTGTCATGATAAGATGGGAAACTGATAAAGAAATCATGTGAACAGTTTTTTTCCTTGGAACATCCAGATGGGATAACTGGGAACAGTTGTTGCTCAGAACTTGAACCTTGTATAGAAGAATATATTTTGTAAGCATGAATGCTTTGGAAAGGCTTTCAAGAATAGGACTGAGGTTTCGTAGTTTATCTTGATGAAAGTGCCAGTTTTTTCTCCTTTTTGGTACCATCTGGGTGTTAACAGGGAGAGGGTTTCATATCGCTTGTTTCAGAAAAGACAAGAGAAGATAGGTGGGCATGCTAAATCTCTGAATTCAAGAAGTGAAGGGTACGTGTGTGTCTAGACTCCTGTATTATGTGCAATGAAAGCCACAATATGAATGTAGCAAACTAGTGCAAGCACCCATCTGTACCATTGCTTTCCACATCAATATGTTGGTGCTTTTTAATGTTCAGATTACAAGGGTATGAAGCTTTCTACATGCTTGGTATTTTTTAATAGTTGCACCAAGGCAGCCTTCTACAGTCATGTGAAATGGTTTGTGTTATGTTGCGGTTGCTGATGATGCGGCATCAAGTGAGATAATAGAACTGTTTCCAAACCAACCACTAATATCCCAGTCCTGAGTCTTCACGCACTAGTACATAGGTGCTCCACATTAGGTTTATCAAACGTTATGCCTGTGTAACATTGCAGAACAAATCCCAGAGTTTTGGCATTATGGGTATGCTTGCTGACACAAGTACTTAGAACTATTATGTCTGTAAATTGCTTGCCGTACTTACTAATTGTGAATAATCAAGGAAAGGTTTTTGAATTTAGTCATAAGATAACTGCGGCGCATACCGATCTGGGTCCTCTTGTCTCCCAACGCAGCTTGAAAAAGCAGTTGCATGGGGCAGGATTCAAAAGACAGATGCTTTGCCACGTGTCCGACTCAAACAATTCACTTGTCCTAAGGCCCTGAGGCTTAATTCTGCTACTAGATGGCCTCTGCATCATGAGTGCATTTTCATCTTTTTCTCTTAACAGGCATTCGCTACAGCACAGATGTGAGTGTGGATGAAGTGAAGGCCTTAGCTTCTTTAATGACCTATAAATGTGCGGTGGTTGGTAAGTAATACTTATAAAGTTACCCGTGCTGATAATGGAATCCGAAACTAAACTTGTTAATCTTCAAAAGATTACTTTTCCCATAGTGTGGAACTAAATTTACCATAGACAAAGTATTAAAATTCTTATGCTTCAATTGATATATTCAGTGAATCAAAGCTCTGCTTAAGGTGAAAACAAATAGATGTTTAGCAGTGAATCGTTCAGTTGTGCTGAGGGGGAGAGGGTTCTTGGGAACAAAAAGTTCTTTATTCACGAGTTTTGGAAAGGGAAGTAAGTATTGGTTTTAAATGATGGAAGTAGCACTTCCTGGTGCTTAAACTTCCTTACTCGAGGAAGGCAAAAGGAGTAGAAATCACTGGCGTTTCTGAAACTTTAAGCAGAATCAAAATAAGTCCTAGCACATTTTAAACGGGACAGTTTTTTTAGAGCTGAATCAAGCCACGGTTTGTATTCGGCAGCCATGAACACAAGGGGTACGTGCAGGGCAAGCAAGTGTGCATAGAGGAGGGGGGGCAGTTGCGAACGTGCCACTCTTCTGCACTGCCAGGTCACTGTCAAGTGCGTTGGCCCCTTCCCTCACGTACTCCCTCAAAGGTGGGCACAGAACCACATCTGTATGAAGTGTGAGCGTGCAGGCGCTACCTCTGTGTTTAGGATCATTTGTCGTTTTGCAACTTAGCACTTTTGTCAACTTTCTGAAACTCAAGATGAAAATTCTGCTTTCAGATGTGCCATTTGGCGGTGCAAAGGCTGGTGTTAAGATCAATCCTAGGAATTATACAGTAAGTCTAAACTTCACAGAGCTCTGCTTTTAACGGGTGTGTTAATGTTGGTTGTTTTTGCAAGCATTTCTGCATGGTAGCATGGTAGTATTGAGAAAGTAGTAATCTTTGCTCTGACCCTTGATGACACGGAGAAATTAAGGAAGAGCAACTTGCTAAAAATCTAAAGTTTCCAAACCTTTTGCGTCTAGCGTCTCCAATTTTAAGAGAGGGTTGGGAATACCTCCCCAAATGGCTGCCACAGGAGTCAGAAACAAATGCATTAACTCCCTCCTAACTTTGCAAAAAAAAAGCAGAAAGGGAATAAAAGAAAATGGAAAGCCTGAGGGGGTGGGAGAGGGCAGGGTAAAATCAAGAAAATCCTGGAAAAGGGGGGTGGGGGTGGGACCACAAGCCTGGGTGCTTACCAATTCTGATCCTCCAGTGGTGGCTAATATTGTAGCTGAGGAAAGCACTTTAATTTGAATAAGGGTGGATAATAACAAGTCTTGCCTTACAGCAGCCCTGCCCACTTTCTGAGAAGCTTGATGGGCACCAGGGGAGGAACCAATGAGCACCGTGGTACCCCGTGACCATTTTGGGGCACCCTGATCTTGGTGTAAATGATCCCATTTTAAATTACGTTTCTCAAGTGGTCTGTGTGTGGATGGGTGCCCCAGATGCTGGATGTGGGGGCTGGGGTTCAGGTCCCCAGAGTCGTAGGCAGTGGGGGCAAGCCACCATGGAGTTGGCAGTTTCAGCAAAGGCACGCAAGTGTATTTAAACCCGTAAGCAAAAACTTGGGGAAAATGTCAGCCAGGATTTCTTTTCTTGGCGGAAAGTACAGAGAGGTGGCTGAGCTTTGAAGACTTGTTTACTAATGGGCAGGCAATTCTGTACCCAGATTACAACCTCTTAGTTTTTTTTCTTTAAACAGAATAGCATAAAATAACTCCTCAAACCCCCTTTTTTTTCATCCCAGCTAACCAGGTTTTAAAAAGTCTCATTTGTTTTTGCGACAGAAAACTGATCCAGTATTCAAGTATTGCTGTTGTATGTAGGTTGGCACAAATAACGTGCCTCGCTGGTGCCCTCAGCACAAAGACACGTGCGCTCAGGGTAGGAAAAGTCCACAGGCACCCAAAATATTATGGGTACAGTGCCGTGTTTTATAAGGATGAGCTGTGCCATTAATAGGATAAGTTGATTACTTGCTGCTGCTTAGAACACTGCAACTTCTAGATCTAGTTTATTTAACTGCATGTTTTTTAAAAAAAATCAAACCTTGTACCTGAACTGTATGCTTTTTTTTCTCCCTCCAGGCCCTTTCTCCCCCCCTCCCCCCAACATTTTATGAAACAAGCAAACTCATTCATCAAAGTATTACTCTAACCAAAAAAAGAGTAGGAGTTATTTTCTTTGAATAGATATAACAGAGGTGGTTTGCCTTTGCCTGCCTCTGCGTATCAAACCCTGGACTTCCTTGGTGGTCTCCCATCCAAGTATTAACCAGAGCCGACCTTGCTTAGTTTCTGAGATCTGACTAAATTGGGCTAGCCTGGGCCCACCCGGCTCAGGGCCAGTAAATTCCATCCATGGAGATTATTCTCAGGATCCAACCTATTTGAATTGGGTTTTGGGGTTAGTGAATATACTCCCTGGTGGTGGTGGAGAGTGCCCTCAAGTCATAGCTGACTTATGGCAACCCTTGGTGGAGTTTTCATGGCAAGAGACTAACAGAGGTGGATTGCTGTTGCCTGCCTCTGCAACCCTGGTCTTTGTCGGAGGTCTCCCATCCAATTACTAACCAAGGCTGACCCTGCTTAGCTTTCTGAGATCTGATGAGATCAGGCTCACCTGGGCTATCCAAGTCAGGGCATGCCCCCAGATACAGGTCCTGCAATTTTTCCTAATTTCTCATTAAAGAGCAGAAGCAGAGGGAAACTGGACTTGTCCCACAGGAACAGTAAACCATGTTGGTTTCTGTTTCTGTCTATTTATGTACGCAGTCTTTATCTCAGATGAATTGTTTTCATCCTATCAGTTACAGTTTACAAAATGCCCAGGCACATCATGTACGGGGCGCTTGGAGCTGAGGCTGCTGCTTGTTCTGTATTCTGCTACATGCACAAAACTAGAACATGTTCATTTAGAAAATTTATATCCTGCCTTTCAACCACCCATATGATGCTCGTAGCAGCTTACTAAATTAATATGCAAAATGAATAAATAAAACAAAATGGTGTAGCAAATCAAACAATGAGGAGAATACAAAATAGATAAAAAGCAGCAGAAGAATAATAGGAAATGAGTGGTAATGGTATAATAATGAATACTGTTTCTCTAATTCCTTTTTTAACAGGATAATGAGTTGGAAAAAATCACAAGACGATTTACCATAGAACTAGCAAAGAAGGGCTTTATTGGTATGTACAATGGCAGCTGTTGAACCAATTATTTGTTAAGATGCAGTAAAATATATTCTCTGTTCTTGCCACTACCAAGAAGCTGTAGCAGTTGCTTAGCATGTTTTCAGTCACTCACAGGTTATACTGTGACCATTGTATTTGTTGCCTCTGTGTACGTGAGTGGTTTATAATCTTACTATTCCAGCCAGCTTCAGGTCTGTTCATTTTGAGTCCTAGTTGCCACAAGGGTTGCCAGCCTCAAGGTGGGGCCTGAAGTTCTCCGGGAAATATGATCGATTACCCTACAAAGATCAGTTCCTGTGGTGGAAATAGTAAAAAGGTCCAGTAGCACCTTTGAGACTAACCAACTTTATTGAGGCATAAGCTTTCGAGAACCGCAGCTCTCTTCGTCAGATGCATCAGCTTTCCAGAACCACAGCTATCTTCGTCAGATGCATCTGACGAAGAGAGCTGTGGTTCTAGAAAGCTGACGATGCATCTGACGAAGAGAGCTGTGGTTCTCAAAAGCTTATGCTACAATAAAGTTGGCTAGTCTCAAGGGTGCTACTGGCCTGTACTATTTTGCAACTACGGACTAATGCAGCTAACTCCTCTGGATCTATGACCTGGTGGAAATGGCAGCTTGGGAGGGCATGCTCTATGGCATCCCATCCCTGCTGAGCACCCGCAAATCTCCAGGAATTCCCTGACCTGGAGTTGGAAACACGATTTGTCTTTTATGTTGCAAACCTCTGAGAGATGAGCTCTAGTCTAGGGCATGCCTCTGTTTAGGATTGCATTGTCGGTATTTGTGCATTGCCCGCTTCTCCCATATACTTGTTCTGCAGAGATGAGAATTACCTGCATTCATCGTGTGGCTGTAGTGGTGATCTACATAATGGCCTTGTGGTAACTGATTTTTGCTCCCTTCTTGGGTGTCCAAAACAAATTTGCTTTGTTTATATGTGTAGTGTGACTTGAGTGTGATCCTGGCATCCTTCCACAATAGTTTGGAGCTCTGTAAATTTAGCAAATTCCTTTTAAAAAGTTGGGGTTGATTTTCAAAGCAGTTTTTAAAAATTCTGGTAAAAGCTGTGGCAGTATTAAAGGAAGCTGAAGAAGGAAATCTAAGCTCCACCTCAAAGCAACTCCCAAACAAATGTTGTAATAGCTTTCCAGAATAAACACTGAATACCAAAGGGATCTATCTTATATTGTGTTTCTTTCCAGCCTGTAGTGCCCCTTATTAACTTGTACAAAAGCTTGTGTCGTTCTAATGACTACTAACAAAATTCCCTTTATTGAGATATGATATCTCTTAGAAAATGTTCTTTGTTCTCTTACGAGCAGAATGAAAATGGTGTACTTGTGTCTCATTGACGTGAATAAAACATACATAAGCGTGTCTCACGAACAGGAATTCAACTCCATTTCAGGAGCTATCGCAGATTGCTTCTGGTACTGTCTAAACTCCTAAGGAAAAATATTTCTAGAAATGAATATAGGGTTGTCTTTGCCTCATTTCATTGTTTAAGGGGGTATTTTTCAGGGTCAGTCTAATTGTCAAGCAGGTAGTCAATCCTTGTCTACTCTCAGATACTCCTAGAGGCCAAGATAAAAGTAAAAGTCTAATGCTGCATTTTTCCCAGTCCGAATGGTGACAAACATCTGAACTAAAGTTCAGTCCTGAATCGTAGAGTCTTAATGGACAAACTTCTTAGTGATGTGGGAGCAACGTCCTTTCATTGTTTTCGCATCCACATGCAAGAAGAGTTGGGAAGCATTTCAGGCCACCTCTGGCCTGGTGCCTGGAGTGTGAGAAAACTGTAAAAGAACACGCTGGGAGAGCAGTTTGCAGAAGCAGCTATTCTAAAAGTTGCCATGTTTCTTTAAGGCAGATATTAGCAGTAAACAGAGATAACCAATACTAGTATTCGCATGTTGTGAATGTTCTCAATCTTGCCCGCAGGGCCTGGGGTTGATGTGCCTGCCCCTGACATGAGCACGGGTGAGAGGGAGATGTCCTGGATTGCAGACACCTACGCCAACACCATAGGCCACTACGTAAGTTGTTCGGAGGGGTTTCAAAATGAAGGCACGTACTTAGCCAGCTCATTCTGCCAGTTGGGCAACATGTACTATTCGGGGCTTTTTTTCAGGGGGAACGCGGGGGAACAGAGTTCCGGCACCTCTTGAAAATGGTCACATGGCCGGTGGCCCCGCCCCCTGATCTCCAGACAGAGGGGAGTTGAGATTGCCCTACGCGCCGCTGAGCGGCGCGTAGGGCAATCTCAACTCCCCTCTGTCTGGAGATCAGGGGGTGGGGCCACCGGCCATGTGACCATTTTCTCCGAGGGCAACCCGCTGAGTTCCACCTCTTCTTTTCCCAGAAAAAAGCCCCAGTACTATTTCTGTAGTCCTAGTATAGTTTGCTACTACTATAATGGTGGAAGGGCTGTGGCTCAGTGGCAGAGCCTCTGCATGGCATGCCAGAGGTCCCAGGTTCAATCCCTGGCATCTCCAGCTAAAAGGATTAGTGGCAGGTTCTGTGAAGGACCTCTGCTTGAGACCCAGGAGAGCCACTGCCGTTCACAGTAAACAATCCTGACCTTGATTGCCTGATGGTCTAATTCAGTATAAAGCGGCTTTACGTGTTCACGTTTGTGTATGCAGAATAATGCAACGATGGTAATTGCATCTCAACCAGCTTTCAGCCTGGTCCTGTGCTATGCACGCTTGGAAACAGTTGCTGCTTATTGGACCTTACTCTCTGGTAAATGTGCACAAGATGGCAAATTTAGTTTGAAATGTGCAAGTGGTTGAAAGATGTTACCAGTGGTACTCAATGCATTTACATATATTCTACAACAGAACAGTGGTATTCCAACTACTTCAGTAAGTTTTGGAGCTGTTCCCTCGTTTTAAAAGTTTAGAAAAAACTAGTGTTGCTTTGGATTTTATGGTACACTTCTGTATAACACAGATAATCACAGCACTTTCTTACTTCATTAAAGATGAGCCAAGAGTGTAACTATTTACCTATTTGAACAAACCTACAAATGTAGGCATCAAAGGCTCAGGTAAATGGGACAGGCTTCTTGTGAAAATGAGGTCTTTTTATAGCCTTGGTAGGCAATCACTGGACTAGAAAGGAAGACAGACGTCACAAATTTAACAAATTAAGCTGTTTATCGAGAGAGAGTAAGACTAGACGGACGCATAGGAAGAAATTAAGAAAGGAATAAAAGTACATGGTTACAAACAGCTGGACTGAGTTTTTTTGTTTTCTCTCCCTATGCATAGTCAGCTATATGATGTGAGAAATTGAAGTGGGAACCGTTCTGTTACTTCTTTTAAGGACTGCCCAGGCACATTGTTACAAGCCCTGTGCACTGCGAAGCCAAAAGACTCAAGGGGAAAGACTCATTAGGATTTGAATGGAAAGTTCTTCCTTTATTCCTAGTTAATAATGGATGCACGTCCAGCCGTGGGCACTTCCAGCTGACCTCCCTCCCCAAACAGCTTAAAGTATCCTACTGCATTTGGTAGTATCAATAGGCCCGGTGGATACATGCCGTGAGACATTCATCTTCCAGCCCTAATCCTGCCTCCATCCCCATGCAGCACAGGAAGCCGCTGATGGGACTCTCTGATGTCTCACGCTACACTCCATAGATCTGGGACTAGTAAATGACTTCCTGCTAACCCTAATCCCAAACCTCTGTAGTATTGGAGTTCAGCAGTCTTACTATAGCGCTATGTGTAGGGGAAGAATGTCCCCATGGTCTATTCCCCCCACTCCCCATAATTCCTCCCACATCTTCTAATAAGTGTGCTGTAGGAAAGCCAGGCAACAAAATAAGCTTTAACTCACAACAGTTTATGCTGGAATAAATTGTTAGTCTGCAAAGGTGCCACTGGACTTTCGCTTTTATTTTGCTACAGAAGGGAGAGAGCCTGATAAGCCCTGCAGGACTATTATTGTTGCCTCCTTCCATTTTAATACTTACTCATCTCTAACTAACGGGACACGAGTCTTCAAAAGGCAGTCCCTGTTTTTAACCACCTCTTGGCAAAACTCCCAATCAGGGTTTATAAAACAGTGGGCGATGTTTTGCTTCTCAGCAGGCTGTGAGAACACTTAATTATTCATGCATGGGAATCTTTTGAATAGTTCTACTGCTCCTTTGGTTTGATTGCTCCGAAGTTAGCACTTTGGTTGTTCAAATTGCCTATTAAAATAGCTTCCTGAACAATTTCATAGGGTCTTTGCACCTCCACTTGAGGTTTGCTATATTAAATTTAGACATTTACAAAAAAAAAAAAAATAAGTTTGGATTGCCAAGCAGTAAAACTGTTGTATGAAGTACAAGCCTTGAGGAGGGCTGAGGCACAAAAACGTACTTGGCTGCAAGCATATTGCAGTGATGAATACGTTCTAATGTGCTAAACTCTTCAGTATTCAGGTCAGCGAGCCGGGTGTTTATGCCATTTTTCTTTCCCTAGCAATGAACAAAAGGTGCTCCCAGTTAAATCGACAACACAACAAGAAAGGAAACCCTTACCGGGGGTAAAGCAACTACTTAAACAATATCCGCACAAAATATAAGTTTATCAACAGGAAAATAATTGAATTTGTCCAGTAAAAGTGCCAGTGCTAAAGTGCTAGACTGTTTAAACACTGTTTCTCATAACAATTTTAGTATGTTCATCATTAGACATCACCAATGAACAAACGATGCATGAGACACCCCCCCCCCCGCCCCGCCCCGGGATGTACTTTACAAAACCAAGGGAGTCAAGACATCCAACAGTTATGTCCTGCAGAAATAAACCTCATGGAAATTCTTATACGGAGTGTCTCTCTTGTTCCTTTTCATAGGTGTTCCAGTGGACAATGACAACCAGTTCCAAGCCCTGGAACACCTATGAAAAGGAACAAGAGAGACACTCCATATAAGAATTTCCATGAGGTTTATTTCTGAAGGGCTTACCTGTTGGATATCTTGACTCCCTTGGTTTTGTAAAGTACATCCCGGGGGGGTCTCATGCATCGTTTGTTCATTGGTGATGTATAATGAACATTTTTCTTTCCCTAGCAACTCAAGGCACTACATCAGAGTTTTTCCTTTCAGGTCTGTTTGCATGTTAGTTCCGGGCATTTAATGGCCAGAGTAGGCAGTACTTTTTTTATTGTGTCAGCTCACCATAAACTTTGTTGTAGGCTTTCAGATGTTAAAGCATCAATTGGAAATGGCAAGATCCTTATTGCAACAATTAATGGCAGTGTGTTATCCTTCAAGAAGAGAGCCTGAGACAGTTTTGGGCCAGCCTAGTTGATTCCTAGCCACAATTAACTTGCTTTTCGTCCAAGGATGATCCATGTTCTTAGAGCAACCACATATCACTTGCGTCAGTGAGATGAGAAACCATCACCTAATATGAACTTGCTTTTACGTTGCTGCTTGTGCCTGTG
Organism: Eublepharis macularius; assembly: GCF_028583425.1. Classification (NCBI taxonomy): domain Eukaryota; kingdom Metazoa; phylum Chordata; class Lepidosauria; order Squamata; family Eublepharidae; genus Eublepharis; species Eublepharis macularius. The sequence continues at coordinate 142,006,185 of NC_072795.1, forward strand.
CCTCCTTAAAGGTTTTGTGAGAACCAAAAGCTTCCAACAGAAGAGTTGATGCAGCAGATTATTATGCAGCAGATTATTAGATGGAGGCCCTTTATAGCCCCCTTCCCCCCCCCCAGTAGGTGCCCCTATTCACCTCCAGTCTCCATCATTTCTTATGGGGAAAGCTAGGGGCTATTCAGGGGGATGGGGTGGCATTTTACAAAATAAAACTACAAAATTTTCAGGAGACATGTCTCTGACTGGACATTGGGAGGCCTTTATAGCCCCCCCCCCACCCAAGAAGGTGCCCCTATTCACCTCCAAATTCCCTATGGGGAAAAATAGGGGAGCTAACCAAGGGAGCTGGGGTGGTATTCTGCAAGCAAAATCTATCGAATTTACAGAGGACCTACTCCTAACTGTCCCCAAAAGACCCACCAAGTTTCAAGGAGCTTGGACTCTGAAGGGCCATTTTATGCCCCCCACCCAAAGAAAGTGCCCCCAGCCACCCCATTTCTGTTGTGGGAAAAACCAGACTCCCACAGCAGAAACACATGGATTGTGGCATCCATGGCCACAGGCATACTCCCGCTTAACAATATACACTCCAGACAGTCCAACAGAACCAAACATACACCCCCACAACCCCCATCACCCTCTGAGCAGGCTGACCAACCACTCTCCATTGTTCCCTATGAGGACCAACCATCCCACCAGAGAATCACACAAACCAAAATTTAATTATTACTTAATTTTGATTTATTAGATGTCTTGTCTGCCTTCCCCACAAGCAGGCTCAGGGTGGGTAACAGCGTTAATGTTACATTAATATTAAAATGCAACTTACAGTTACAAACATAGAACAACAATACAAATACACAAATAAAACCATATGAAGCAAGGTACGCTCTTGTAGCTAGAAGTAAACTGAAGCAAGGGACTGGAACCGCCCCCACCCGCGGGCCCGGACCAAACCAATGCAAGGGAAACAATGCCACACCAGAGAATCGCATCCATCCCACCCGAACCGAACCAAGGGGCACTCTTGCAACTTAGCCCAGCAGAACCAGTGTCATTCACTGCAGCCAGGTGCTGCATTCAGCAAGTGGGTAAACACCACAGAACAGAACCTAACAGTACCCAGTACCAAGCACAACACAATGGCATTTGCCGAGCACAGCTGCAAAAGACAGACACACACACAGACACACACACCGACATCAACTTCAGGCTGAAACTGCCTATGAGACATTCTTGGAAAACCCAAGTAATTTACTGTGTGCCGTAATAGCCTTCATCTTCAGCCAGTGGCATTCCTCTCACCCCTTTTAAGTACTTATACAGCAGTGCAACAACAACACCACATGCTTTTCAGACCCTCCTGCCCATGCAGTGAGAAAACTCGAGTTTACTCAACATAGCTTCATTGGAGTGCTGCTCTGGGTTTCCTCTGTGACGCGCAGTGTGTGTCCTTCTCTGCTTTCCCTAACCTGTCGCTCTCACTCTTCCCATCTCAGTGGCAATATAACAATATTTCTGGGGCCACTGTTCTGAGGTACCTGCAGAAATGTGTGCCCATAGAGAGTGCTGGGTTTTTTTTTGGGGGGGGAGCATCCTTTCCTCCTGCATAGTCGTGAGAGGGCCTGCTGCTGGCCTCGGAGAACACTGAGGAAGTCCACCCCAAAAGACTCCTCCTGCTGCCCCTCCTCCTGACTGCCTCAGGAAAGAGGGTCTTGTGAGCCCTCTTGATGTCACCAGAAGCCAGGCTGGTCAACTGCAGCAGCGCTGGGGAGGGCCTCCTCTGCTCAGGTGGAAAGAGAGCCACAACACCCCCCTCTACACTTAACTCTTACCCTTTCCCCCAGGGCCCCTCTCTGGTTTCCTATTTCTCATTCTTCTGCCCCCTGGAACCTACACTAACTACTCTTATAGAATCATAGGGTTGGAAGGGATCTCTAGGGTCATCTAGTCCAACCTCTGCACAATGCAAATACCTCCTTCCCCCCACACACACGCCCAGTGACACTTACTCCATGCCCAGAAGATGGCAAAACACCATCAGGATCTCTAGACAAACTGGCCTGGAGAAAATTGCTACCAGACATCAAGATGGCGATTGGTGTCACCTGGGCATGTAAGAAAGGGTCACGAGAACTAAGCAGTGATGTAGCCCTTCCTGCTCTCCTTCTCATGATCTGCCCAGGTTCACAGAATCAGCATTGCTGTCAGACGGCCATCTAGCCTCTGCTTAAAAAGCTCCAAAGAAGGAGAGCCCACCACCTCTCGAGGAAGCCTGTTCCGCTGAGGGACCGCTCTTAACTGTCAGGAAGTTCTTCCTAATGTTTAGCTGATTTGATTTACTTGCAACTCATTGATTCTGGTCTGATCTTCTGGGGCAGCAGAAAACAACTTCGCGCCATCCTCTATATGACAGCCCTTTAAGTACTTGAAGATGGTTACATATCACCTCCCCATCGTCTCCTCTCCAGGCCAAACATTCCAGGCTCCTTCAACCTTTCCTCATAGGACTTGGTCTCCAGACCCCTCACCATCTTCGTTGCCCTCTGCTGGACACGTTCTAGCTTGTCTATGTCCTCCTGAAATTGTCCTCCTTAATTGTGGTGCCCAATTTAAGAAGGATATATCCATATTACAGGATATATAACCTTATTAAAGGATAAGAATTAATCTTATTAAACAGGCCGATCCCTGAAAGCACCTAGCCAAAAATGTTCTTCTTTTAAAACCTAACTACCTACTCTAAAAGCTTCCTTTTTGTGGCTCTTTGAACCTGGAGATGGACACCTTTTTTTAAAGGCCCTGTTTAGCTTTGGTAACACTACAGTGGCAAGCAGCTGGATTCCTCTTCAGGAATGACGCTAGCCCGATGGACCCCAATCTACAGGTCAGCCTAATATGACAGAAAGCCTACTTCTAATGTGCCTGGCCCGGCTCCAAAGGAGCCACGCTTGGGCAGGAAACTCTAGTTAACAGCACAATGGGTACCCTGTTTAGAACAAATGGACTGGCACCTGAACTCACTACACAAGCCTATTAAAAGTAAAGAACTCTGTGGTCCCTAAGAGCTGACAATTAAGTCTGAATTTGCAATAACCTGACATAACTAGCCGACCTTAGAAACACTTTTTTACAGCTCAACCCTCTCAGCAATGAGAACCAAGAGTGCACCCAAACACCACTACTTAATTCCCCCTGCAAAGAACAACAACCCAGAAGAACCTGCACAGCACTTGGATATCAACATAACAGTGGACTACACTTAAACAGCCCCCCAAAGAACAGGTAAATGCAAAAAAGTTACACCCCCCAAAAAACCCACAACAGAACCCCCTCCTCAACAGAACAAGCGGCAGAATAAGCAATAACTCAGCCAAATTCAAACTTAAGCCCCAACCACACACAGAAGGCCAAACACTTCTATAATGCAAAATAAAAGCCCAAAGCACCCCCCTCCGCCAAAAACCCTTTTCACTGCAAATGAAAGCAAGCACCTACACACACACAGCAAAAAAATTTTTTAATCCAAACTAAAGAAAACTCCCCCCCACCCAATCCCTCCCAGACACTAGATGCCAACCCCCTCCCCCCCCTCCAAAGAGAAAAAACCCTGTGAGTCTACGACTCTCAAAGGTGCCGTCAGTCCAGAAGTCCTCTCAGCAGCAGGAATCGGGCAAATCCACGAGTTGCTGAAGTCCAGAAGCAGGCCAGCCAGAGTCCCAGCCCAGACCACAGAGACAGAGAGCCAAGCCAGCAGAAGCAGCACGGCTTCAATCTACAGGCCAGAGCAAAATGGAATCTGGCTAAGAGGCAAGCCTCCAATTTAACTCCTTGCAGCAGTTTTAAAAAGGCACTCTCCATCTCAAGAATCCCATTGGCTGAGAAAGAGAGCTGCTGCAATGATTGGCCACTGTCTCACACGCCCCCTTCCTTCCAACTTACCCCTCCTCCTTCTCCCTTCTGCCTCTGACTCACTCCTCTACCCTCCCATTGGGTAAAAATAGGCAGGAAGCCCTGTTTCCTGCTGTTCCCTTAGCAAAGGAACAACAAGAACCGTTGCTGCCATGCTACCCGAAGCTTTCTGAAGAGCTTCGGTAAACTTAGGTTCAGTATTACCTAATTGCTTTGGTAATACTGAACATGCTTCAGTAACACCGAATCTGACTGAAGTGGGTAAAAATTGGCATTAAAACCCAAATCCCAAACCTGAACCGCACATCACTAATGTCCCTGATGCCTAAAGAAAGAACAGTGGATCTAAAGCTCTTAAGGTACTCCAATACAAAGTGCACTTAAGGGGAAATTCTACAATAAAGAGAACCAAGAAAAACCAGGTTTAAAGAAGGAAGATGCAAAATTGTTCAGAGTTTCTATAAGATGGAGGAAGAGGCTCTGGCCTACAGGAAATGAACTACTTGCTATAATTGAAATGCTCTGACCTGGCTGCATGTTGAAGAGAAAAAAGAAGACGACGAAATCAACATGTGAACAATCTTACTGTTTAAAGGCTTGATACTTATCTGCCAGGTTTTTAACAAATAGCAGGCGTGTGCTGATGTTTTCAAATTATATTCAGAGTTTCTATTGCCGGATTATTTAAAAAGTGATTAAACAGCTTTAGCTGTGAACTCTCTCACTTGAGCCTTCAAATCTTCTTACACGTTAGTCACAAAGCACATGCGGTCTAATTGGTGTGAATACCTTGAGTGCAATTAATTTGGATTTCCTGAAGTCTCAAATAATCTTGTTTAAACATGAAAAGATTAGCAAATATAAGCTAATGCACTGTTTAAAATACATCACGGTTGTGCCCTGGGTTGTAAGATGGTGACTTACTCATAGACGTCTCGTGCAGCTGACATAAGGCAGTGGCGCGTTATCCTAGCTGTCTCACTTGCTTTATTTTTCTGCTGTTCAGATCTTGGCAGATTTTTATTTACTTGTCCAGCCCCACAATGCTTTGAGTACTTTATTTGATTTGTATTTGGGCACTGAAATTTGGACAGATATTGTTGACTTCTGTTGCATATTGTATATTTATGGATTCTTGATTCTATGTATATTTATCCTCTTTATATTTTTGAATGTATTTTATCTTTATTGTAACTCTCCCTGAGCCTGCTTACACGGAGGGCGGACTAAAAATTGAATAAGCACAAACACATAATGTTCGAGAAGCAGAGGCTGGGTGGAAGGGGTGCACACATTAGATCATCCACGAAGGATTGGCTCTGATGTATTGAACAGTCCTGTTGGCCAGTCCTCAAACTTGGAACAATGTGCGATTATGGCTATGCATTATGGCAGGATGCAGTTCAAATAACATCAGAGCCTGCTCTTACGTTTGGTGTAGTGGTTAAGAGGGTGGGACTCTAATCTGGAGAGCTGGGTTTGATTCCCCACTCCTCCGCTTGAAGCCAGCTGGGTGACCTTGGGTCAGTCACAGCTCTCTCAGAGCTCTTTCAGCCCCACCCACCTCACAGGGTGTTTTGTTGTGGGGATAATAATGGCATACTTTGCAAACCGCTCTGAGTGGGCATTAAGTGGTCCTGAAGGGCGGTATATAAATCGAACGTTGTTGTTGTTATATTCAAGAATTGCCTTACTAAACTGAGACAAGAGCCATCTCGTTTTAGCTTCAAGAAGAGCTATCCAGATTATCTTGTAGGTAGGGTGCTATGATCATCTGCTGTTTAATGCTAGTGGCTTGGATCCACTGGAGAATTTGTGCAAATGGAGGCGGGGGTTGACTGACTTTCCAGGAGGGTCTCCCGGAAACCATTGGGCTGGACTGGGAAGTAAGGAAGCTGCTATGCTTATGGGAATCATTTCCATCTCTGGTGCATCCAAACCAGAATCTGATATTTGGAGGTATACTGTCTCTGTCTGTGGAGGTTCCTTTTAGCTTTCAGTGGTCTACTTCCCCTTTATGAATTGGGGGTGGATCCTGTGGATCCATTCCACTGGAATAGCTTCTGTTCCCTGGCAGAGTCTCTTCATCACGCATCCGGGGATGCTTCTACCACTGGCAGAAAACATCTCCACTAGCAGGATGAATGAGTGACGTCCAGCCAACCGTTTCAGGTCTTTTTTAACACAGTTAAACTAGGATGTTGCATCTCATATCCCATGAAGTATTAACTAGTTGTGTGTACAAAAATATTTCTACAACTTGAAACGGTGATGTAAATATAATAAAGAATGTAATGTAAAGGATAATGATACAGCGATTTCTAAAGTGGTTGCAGAGTTTTTAGTGGGTCTGCTTAAGATTCATACAAGTTTTGTATAAATATATTGACTTCTGATATTTTATGTAATTTTATAGTGACCTGTTTGCTGTCTTAGATCTTTGTATGCCGTTAAAGGTATTTGAATTGAATTGAATTGAATGTTGGCAAGGTTAATAGTTTGACTGGTGTGCAAACGGCATTTTCATTCCGCTTGCAGAATGGAATAAAATAAAGTAATATTCACAGAAAACGCATAGTTTGGGGCGCATGCTGTGAATCAAATCCACCTGTTATTTTGCAACCTTCAGTAGAAGTGTACTTTAATGAAAAATAAACTCTTACAGTTTTAAAAATTTATCTCAAGATTAAATTCAGTAACTCCCTTCCAGCAAGTATTCATTAATTTTTATTCATTTATCTTATCAATTGCATGTCCATTAATAGGGAAATACTTTTAAAGTAATGAAAATACAGCATCATTAGTGAACCTGGGAAGAATTAGGTCAGCGTTTCCTTCCCCGCTAGTCAGGCTACAATTCATCTGGCAGGTCCTTAATGTATTAAAATTCATGAGTATCTGTCAAAAAGTCTTCTGGAAACTCCTAACTTCCTTTATTTTCTTGCAGGATATCAATGCCCACGCCTGCGTCACTGGGAAACCGATCAGCCAAGGGGGCATCCACGGACGTATCTCTGCCACAGGCCGTGGCGTCTTCCATGGAATCGAGAACTTCATTAATGAAGCCTCCTATATGAGCCTCTTGGGAATGACTCCAGGATTTGGAGATAAGACATTTGCTATCCAGGTACTAAGTGTAGAACAACCACCACGTTGGGGGTGGAAGTGAGATGATGTATCCTGTTTTACTAATTATCTTTGGGGAAATGTAATGTATTCCCAACTGAAACTTGCCAGACAAAAATCTTGACACCCTTCTGCCAACAGGGTTGTATATGTGTGACCATCTTAGTTTCTCAGTCATGCATGGCAGTGAAGTACTAGGGGATTTTGAACAAAAGGTTTGCACACATTCCTAGCACTCTGAGAAAATTAAGGTTTCACCAAAATACTTACTTCCATTTATACTCCACTTCTCTCCTCAGTAGGCACTTAAAGTAGCTTACAGTATTCCTCCTTTCTTCATTTTATCCTCACAACATGTGTGTAACTGTGTCACCCAACAAGCAAAATACAAATACAACAATACATAAAATACAAATACCGCTTGACCTGAGCGGTTTGCGGCATGTACAAATGTCATCTACATACTTGTTTAAAGAAATGCAGTGACTATATTGAGTGATTTGTTACAATATAGCTCAATGTAGAATATAACAATATAGGATAATGATCTTGAGACTGGGACGAGAGAGGAAACACCTGAGGGGGTGTACCCAGCTGGAGGGCATCAGGGGTAGGGCAGAGCCTGGGAGGAAGGGAGGGGGAAGTTGGGAGGAGCCCTATAAAGGCAGGCTCAGTAAGGAACTCAAGGTGGGTTGTGTAGGAGTGGCGATGGAGAGGTGGAGAGTGGCGAAGGAGTGGAGAGTTTAGGAGAGGATGCGAGGGAAGAGAGAGAGAGGAAAGGAGGACGAGGACGAGGGTTGGAAGCAAGAAGCAGAGGCGGAAGGGAGCTCGACAGGTTGAGCAGGCCTGCGAGTGGTAAGAGAGGGAGCGAGGGTGATGTATACCTCCCCTCCTTCCACAAAGCTGGAACCCGTGCTGTCCCTGTCCACGCCTGGGAGCTGTAGTTCAGGCCCACTGGCACTCTGCGCAGCCACGCCCATGCCACAGCCTGACAGTTGGTCTACCATGACTGAACAGGGGCAATATTAGAAAAATACAAACTCACATGAGGAAGGGAATCCAGCTTCTGATGCCAGAGATGTGCTGGAGAAACAATTCTGTCTAGGATAAGATGCCTCAGTGGTTGTCGCCGAACACAGTGGTTGGAATCAGATTCACTGAACACAGCTGCAGATGAGTGTCTGTCTCTGTTGTTCCTTGGGCCTTGGAAATGGTTTTTCTAATAGTTGTAAAACTGAGTCAGAGAGTCTCTTCTTCCTGTCTCTGGGTTTCATCACCACGGCAACTTGCGCCGGAGCTGCTAACACTAATCGGAAAAGGCGTGGCACAAGGAGTTCCATAATCGGAGCCTGGATTAGTTTCCCGTTCGAGAATTTTCCTTAATGTTTAAGGAGAATGGGGGAAAGACCCGTATTAGACTCGAGATTAAATGAGCCTATCAGGGTGCACAAATTCAGGGTGGTATTTCCTCCTGATCCTGCAGTCAATAATCCTGATCTGGGGTTTGCAACATGAACACTAGAACGCGGGTCTCATCTCTCAGTTTATGAGAACTACAGAAAACTCTTTGGTTTGGCATTAGCCCCAGCGACGTTCCTTAGAACGCTGGGGATTCTGTCCATCCTGATCTGGATGGTGGCCTGACTACCGCAGATTGTAGGGGGGCCCTTCACACTTAGACGGCTTTGACGGTCAGGAAATGCCAATGTTTGGGCCTCATCATTAAACTTAGTAAGTAGCCCCTGTACCCAGCAAGGGTGCAAATCCTAAGGGCCACTTTAGAGCAATGGCAGCATTTGTATCTTGGGATGGAAGGATACAGTTACGGGATATCCCCTCCTAATGGAACTTTCAATTGATATTAAGACCAGGCACTGTTAGACATGACGACAGCATCTATAGAGGCCACACCATGGGCAGGAATGCATATGAGAAGACGACAACTTTGGTGTCTGTCCCTTTGTAACCCAGATTCACTATAAGTCGTTGAACTGGTGGCTTGCTGACTCCTATTTTGCAAAGGAATTGAACTTGGCCCTGGGCCGATGGATACCTCTGTCACCCCTGATGCTTCCTTAGGAGGCTGGGGGAATGTAGTGCCAGAGCTTCAAATTCATGGCATGTAACTATGGAGGAAAGAAAACTACACACCTAGGTTTGAAACGGAGGGGGGTTCAAGATGTACTTCTCCCTTGCGGATGGGTTAGGGAACGAAGTGTACAGGCACCCACATGTGGTGGGGATTCTCAGAATCTCCATTGGAAAAGAAGACAGCACGGCTTCCATACCCTACTGCAGAAGGGAGTAGGACACAGCCTCCCTAGGACAACCTTTCCCATCCAGTTGGTCAGGACACTGATTTAAGTATTTCTGTCTATTCCACTGTTAACGGTAGTGGGGGAAATGCAAGCAGAATGAACCACGTGTATTGAAATAGCCCCTTTTTGACCACAGCATCGTGATTCCATCAACTGTTGGGGAGGGCCAAGGCCAATATCTTTTGCTTCTCTAGGTACTGGATCTCCTTTTCTTATGGAGGGACCAAGTACCATCCTGTCCCCAGAATGAATCTTAGAACGAAACTAATTCGTTATTAGTTGACCTGCCTGATGAGATAACAGAGCTTACACTCTATGTAAACTTGTCTTACCAGGAATGGTCCAGGCTTAGAACTTGGGCGGGAGCTGCAGGCGTTAATCCTTATGCTCGTGCACTGACTATCGTATTAGAATACCTTGTGGTTTTCCAACAGGGGAAGGTTTATCCAACTCCTCAGTTAGGTTCGCAGGGCATCTATTTTCTGCCTTCCACTTTGCAGCAGCCAAAAAACTGTGTTTTGCATTACGTGCCTACTGCCCCTGCATGAATTGAGCGCATGCCCACCAGTCATGGATTTCCTTTCCTTTCCTTCTTTTTAACAGGGATTTGGCAACGTGGGTCTGCATTCTATGAGGTATTTGCATCGGTATGGTGCAAAATGTGTTGCCATCGGGGAAAAGGATGGTGCTATTTGGAATCCAGATGGACTTGACCCAAAAGAGCTGGAAGATTACAAATTGGTAGGAAAGCCTGAAGTCAGAATGCATAAAATCTCGCTAGTTGGAAGGCTATTAGAACAGAGCCGTTTTAGCAGGCATTGCAATCAATAAAGCTAGAGCAAGACTGTGCAGTTGTTGGCGGCGGGTAAGTCGGGTTGGTGACTCGTTACTGGCTTCTTGCCTTCTAGCGACACTGATGTTAGTTCTTTTTGTATTTTTAGTTGGTTTTTTTTTTTAATGCAAACACTTGGTGCTTTAAGAAAACTGTTGCTGGCATTAATGTGAGTGATACTTGTTAGTTCATATTCTGAATCAGAACAAAGTCTTCACTTTTACTCCTGAAAGTCTTGCTTTTCAAAACTTCCAATATTTTGGGGTGGCAATATACTGCTGCTTTAAGGGATGATATATAGGCGCTGATGTCCCTTTGAAGTGCTGTTAAAAAGACTGAAAGACGGCGGCGGGGGAGAGAACTTAAAATAATTCAGCATATCTGGGATTTGTAGCATGCTTATAAAACTTCAGTGAGATGTCTGACTTGCTTTTTAAGAACTATGGCGACAATTGCAACTTTCTCCGTTGAGGTATTGAAAGACTGTGAAGCTTTGACATAGGAGTATGTACCTTAAATTGAAGCTTCTATTGTATAACAATATCTGTTGAAATAATAAGTGTTATTAAACTTCCTTTTTCTTTTTTTCTTTTTTTTTTGAAAATTTTTTTATTGGATTAGACATCATTATATTTCATACTTCATACAATCAATTTCCTTTACCTATCTTTATTCTAACCCCTCCCTTTCCCCCCCACTTTTTGTTGACTTCCAACAGTTTTCCAACCCCTTGTCCAATTTCCCCCTACTTATATCTAACTTATTTTATCCCTTGTATATATACTTTCACTCTCTTCTAGGCTTCACTATATCAACTAAACATTACATTTCTAGCATATCATCATTACTGGTGTCCATTTAACTTATACTCTATGTTATTTATGTAATTTCTCCATTATATAGCTATCTATCAATAATAATTGATCAGTTTAACCCAAATTCTTAATATAACTATAAACACCATATACCTTCAGCATTAGTTAATCAATTTAACTTAACTTCTATATACTTATATTTGTTCTATTTTGATTATATATTTTCTCCGTTATACAATTATCAGTCAAAAATGAAATTACTACTTAATATGGTAATCCACTAAGATAGTTGCCTAGATATTTTCATTTAACTCCCCGCTCCCCGGTAAAGTCACCCCCCTCTTGCTTTATTGCATTTCAGTAGTTTTCAAACTGCCACAGTTCTCCTCCCACCTCCCATTTTTTCACCAAATATTGTTTCAGCTTCTCCCAGTCCGTGTTAAACTGTCCTGGATCAAGGTCTCTCAATTTTCTTGTCATCTTATCCATTTCCGCCATGTACAGCAATTTGTAAATCCAGTCCTCGATAGTTGGCACTTCTTGCGCTTTCCATTTTTGCGCATACAAAAGTCTAGCCGCTGCTGTCATATAAAATAACAATGTCCTATATTGTGCTGGAATGCTATTAAACTTCCTTTTTCATGTTTAAAACAGCAACATGGATCAATTCTCACCTACCCCAAGGCACAAGCCCTGGACTGCCACATCCTGGAAGCTGACTGTGACATCCTCATCCCGGCTGCCAGCGAAAAACAGTTAACAAAAGCCAATGCTCACAAGGTCAAAGCAAAAGTAAGAGGAACACACACAATAAAAGTTGGGTGGTGGGACCTTAAATTGTGAATTTCCTCCTTCCTAAGCGTGGAGGAATTATGACATGTTGATGTCAACTTTTCGTTGCTAAACTGTAGTCATCTGTGTTTTTCATCCCAGATTATTGCTGAAGGTGCGAATGGACCCACAACTCCTGAGGCAGATAAAATCTTCTTGGAACGGAACATCATGGTTATTCCAGTAAGGTTTTTTTTTTTGTTTTCTATAAGCTTGTTAAAGCCTGTCCTTCCCCTCCCTTGACATCGTGCCCGTGATTTTCAGTAGAGGTGCTTGTTAAAATGACCACATATTTTTAGGAGACAGGCACTGTTTTGACCAATATAAAAATCCAAATACTAAATAGTAACTTGAATCTTACAGGAGAGACACGCTTGATTGGGCAACTTGGGGGCTGCCCAGGGAGGGGACAGTTGAGAAATCGTGTTCTCTGGGCAGAAATCCTTCCACCTGTAGGAATGTCCTGTTGTGAATGCAAGCCAGTGTCTGCAATCCAGAACCCATTGAAGGAAGAGGCAGATCTCCCACGGGAGCTGGGCTCCATCCAGTGAATTCTTGTTCTTCTTCATTCGGTGTACAGACATACATCACACTTCTGTGGGGAAAACATCTTTGGAAGAATTTGCCCTATCTGCCAGGACATAGCAATCTGTGGAAATGTAAAAAAATGTCATGGCCAGACCTTGGAAGTAAATTTCTGTGGCGGAGAGGAACAGACTAATCCTGCTTAAAGATCACATTTATTTTGTGCAAACATCACACTGGCTCACAGTGCAGGCTAGGTGCAGACCTCCTTCTCTGTCAGGAACCACCTCAACTTGGCCCCAATTTACTTTGCATATCGTACTGTATTCAAACACTAGGACAATAGTAGCAAGTGGATTGTGGATGGTAATGTAGAGGCTACCCTGCTCAGAGGAAAATAAAGATACGCATTTGCAGGGTGGTGTAAGGAGCTAACTCTCTGAAAGTGAATTTAAAATGTGCCCATGTCTTTTTTTTTAAATTTTTTATTTTTCAGTATACTACACAACACTACAATAACACTACACAAGACTATCACAAGGAAAGGGAAAGGATGAAGAGAAAGGGAAGGGGCGGGGAAAAGGGGACATAAAGGGAAGGATAAACTACATTCAACACTACACTTCAATGTTTTCCCTTCGTACTGCCATAATAGAAAAAAAATAGCTCAATAAAATGATGATGGGGTGGTTAATCATACAGATTACACATTTCAAATTCTAATTAAACTTTCCTCCCCCCTTCTGGGTCTCGGACGCAATTCTCTCTGTGCAACCGCAGCTGCGGTGCTCTCCTCCTCCCCCCCCCCTCAGGCTTTATGTCTAAACCATATTCCTTCCGGAAGTAACCATTTATACTTTATTCCATGGTCCCTCAGAAGAGCTGCGAACTTTTTGTACTTAAAACGTCTTTTCCGGACTAGAAATGGAACGTCCTTTAAAATCTTGACTTTAAGACCCATAAAGTCCAAATCCGCATTGTATGAGTTATATAGGATAGTGTCCCGAAACTTTTTAAATGAAAAGTCAATAATGATCTCGCGAGGCAGCTGTCGCTTTGTTGCATATTTTGAAGAAGCCCGACGGACCTCCAAAATGGCGCTTTTAACCTCTTCTTTAGTTGTCCTCGCGGGTGTCGCCAGTAGTTCCGAGACCAAATCCCACAGATCCTCATTTTCCTCCTCTTTCACATTTTGGAGACGCAAAATTGTCTGCGTTCGTTCCACCTGTAGCCCGATCAGCTGGTTCTCCACCAACTTCAGCTCTTTTTTCGTAGCCTTCACAAGTGACGCACTTTCCAGAGCAGACTTCTCTGCCCCCCCCCCGCTGCTGCCTTAATGGTTTTCACTTCGCTTTCAATTAAGCCCACCCTTTGATCAGTTTCGTTCAGCTTGTCAACAAAGGGTTTTATGGCTTCCACCACCACCCTGCGCACCAACTCTTCGAGCGACTCTCCCTTCAAGGTAGCCGAGATTGACTTACCGAGAGCGGGACTTTGCTTCTTTGCTGCCATCTTGGGGGGGGGGGGGCGCCAGCCAAATTCTGGAACTCACCGAAGGGGAAGAGCGAGTCTTCTTCAGATCAACCTCTCCTTCACAAACGCTTGTAGAACAGAAGGGATTCGCTTGTTTACAGGCTTCCGCCTGTTTCTTTTATTTGCCGTTTCTCGTTGCCCGGCGGCACTCAAGGCGCCGCGCACGTCTGCCGGCCTCCATAGGGACAAACGGGCAATTCCCCCCCCGCATTGATTTCGGGGGGTTCTTCCCGCAGCGTCCCGGACCCTGCCTCCCTGACTGGGAGTCCTGGGGGCTAATCCTTGCAGATCAGCCGCCCGGTCAGGGTGCCCGGTCGCTTCCTCCCGGACCTGCCGAGAGGAGCGTCCGGCATGGCTGAGAAAGCGAAACCGAATCCAAAATGTGCCCATGTCTTGTTGCATGGTTACATTTATAGTTCGAATGCCCTTCTGTTGCGAAGATACGCCTTTTTCCTTACCTCTGCAAGGGAAGGGCCTAGGGACTTACTATTTTTAACACGAAAGCTGGGAATTCAGAGAATCTGCGGTATACATTATTACAACGGTAGGTCGCTATAATGCTACGAGAATGACGGTTGAAAAATAAATTGTAAAAGCCCTGGGGGCCCAAAGGAGGGGGGGGGTAAGCCAGAAAAAGCAGTGCGGCTTGAAAAGCACGTAGCTGCTGCTGCTGCTGCTGCTGCTGCTCCAGGCTCCTTCCCAGCACAGGTCGGTTTGTCCTGCTGGTGCTGCCCCCCCCCCCCGCCTTGTAGCTCTGGATCAGCCCAGGCTGGGCTTGCCAGTTTGGACAATGGATGGGAGGGATGTTCTTAGGTACCGGGGGGGCGGGATGCAGCTGCTCCCCTTTTAGGCTTCCCTGTGCAAAGACTTGACCATATGTTCATTTTCTATTTTTTTTTAATTCTGTCGTTATGTCAATATAAGCGTGGTCAAAAAACGAAAAAGGATGCGTGTGCTGTGACCTCACCAATGACCCCGCCAATGATGACAGCACCCTCACTTGAAAATCCTAATTATTTAGGCACATGCAGAGCGAGATAAACAGGCTCCGCAACTATAAAAGGCACAGGGAGGGCAGACAGGCAGCAGAACTGCACCCAAACCGATTCCAGTGCTTGGGGGTCGAATGCTAAGAAAATCAGGGATAAGTTGAGTGTGCAGAAAAGCCCTAAGGTGATCAGGGGCCACTAATGCTTAAAATAATTGGCCTAGTGACGGCCCTCCTTGGTTTCTTCTCCCGTAGGGGGCCTCACTGCTGTCTTCCCGTAAACGCCCATCATCCCTGCTGCTTTGCGTCCCGGCTCAGTCTCTTTGTGAATGACTGATTACCGTTGCTCATTGATGAGTTATATTACTTAGATTGAATTTCCAGCCAGTTTACTGTTAAGTCATTCCTTCTGCATTTGTTCACTTATACCCACCCCACTTCTCTCCCCAGTGAGGGACCAAAGGGGCATACAACACTCCCCCTTCCTCCTGCACACTTCTAGAATTACACTGGTAATTTCTCTTCCGCATACTGCTTTCCGGTTAACTTTCGTTTGCAGTGTCTTAAGAAACCATAACACACAGGAGCAGGTAATTCAATTTCACAACACGCAATCTTGTTTCTATACAGGATCTGTATTTAAATGCTGGCGGTGTGACAGTGTCTTATTTTGAGTGGCTGAAGAACCTGAACCATGTCAGCTACGGTCGCTTGACATTCAAATATGAGAGAGACTCGAACTACCACTTGCTCAGTAAGTTGAACAACTTCTTTATGCATTTGGGGGAAGATGCAGTGGATTCTGCTGACCCTACATTCGTTCTAAGCTTCCAGGCTGAAATAAAGCATGGAGAAATCTCAAGTTCCGTGTAATGGTTCGTCATATAGATTCTTTTGGTTTATTGGGCATGAGTGTCAAAAACCTGTGGATACTCAAAAACCCTGAAGAATGGAGATTTTGTTCTCCAGTGGGAAGTTACTAGATAACACGATTTGCAATAGCAAGCCTTTTTTGGAAAAGTTGGAAGTTCTTTAGCCTCTGCGGGTGATCTCCTCCTGCATGACCGAACAGAAATGCCGTCCCGCCAGAGGAAGTGCTCCTACTCAGCGCAGCTATTTAGGATCCACCCTGTACCGTGTCGTAGCTGGAAGCAGTTCAGCACGTCGTTCTTCCTGGAAGTGGCTGTATTCTGGCAGTGAGTTAGGGGAGTGCCCTTACATCTTCAACCCAGACCAGCTCTCAGCCACGAGCCTCTTCAGAACTCGGTTGTATCCGGGGCTTTGTTGCCGTATCAGCGGGCAGTCAGATCCACAGTACAGAACACGTTTTTCGCGATGCGTTGAGTGTAGCCGAGTCTGTCCTGCCATTGAAATCTGATTGAGATTCGGTCTCCGTATTTCTAGCAAATCCCGTAGCACACACTCGGGCTTATGTCCAAGTCCAAGGGGATAGGATCTGAACTGTAAGCAGAACAACTGACGTTTGCTTAAAAGCTTTAAATAGCTAAGATAATCTTGCTCTTTTCAAGGTTAACTGACTTTTTTGCTTCTCCTTCCAGTGTCAGTCCAAGAAAGCTTGGAAAGAAAATTTGGGAAACATGGTGGGACTATTCCAGTTGTGCCTACTGCTGAATTCCAGGATAGGATATCTGTAAGTAATTCGGGGGATTTCGCCCATCAGAATATGCAGTCTAAAAAAACTGCAGTGTAGTGGGGGGGGGGGTGCTCCCGTACAAGAAGAAACTAGTCTGCGAAAGAAGTGTGATAGCTGCTTGTCCACTTCATTTATAACCCACTCTTCTTCGCAGCGGAGGCCCAGAGTGGCTTACACAGTTTTGCTGTCCTCCATTTTATCCTCACAACACCCCTGTGAGGCAGATGAGGCTAAAGGTGTGTGACTGGCCCAAGGTTACCCAGCAAGCTTCCACAGCAGAGCAGGGAATCGAAGTTGAGTTGGCCAGGTCCTCATCTGTCACGTAATTCTATTCAGCCTCTTTCAGTAAATTACAGTTCAAATTTGGGACTTCAATTATGATAACTTCTAAATTTCAGCTCCAAACAGTGTATATTTACGAGCACAGTGTCTTGCAATGGTGCTGCACTGAATGATTAGCGAGCATTCTATAAGAGAAGCTACTGTTTAGGTCACAGCCCAAACAGCTATGAAATCCTTAAGTAGTCATTCATTTAATCATCTTACTTCAGTTGCCTTTTGTAGCCTACAGTAAAGAAAAATACAGGAAAACCAAGCCAGGTATTCCAGCTCCGTTCCTTAAACGATGGTGTTTAAATACATGATTGAGTTCACGGCTGGCTTCAGATAAACTACAGGTTGAGGTTCCTTTCACCGCAGACCATGCAGCTCAACAGCAGGTGTCTCTTTAAAGTTCCATGAGATTTCTCTGTGTGTCAATACAGGGTGCATCTGAAAAAGACATTGTTCACTCTGGCTTGGCCTACACCATGGAGCGTTCGGCCAGGGTATGTATTGTATAAACACAATCTCGGTAAAGGGCGTGTGGAATGAATGAGACCTCCAAGTGCCAGTTAAGGTGATACGAACATGCCCTGCTCCTAGATACTCTGCCGTTCCCACACAACCGTCCTAATGACAAAAGCCTGTTTGCTCTGTTCTCTCTCGTGTCGGTGATGAAGCCTCTTTCAGAATTTGAGTGCCCCCACACCTTGACGTTTGAGTGGCAGGTGGCCATGGGTGATTGAATTTAACAAGCAGTCTGAAGTGTCCCACTTAAGGACATAGAAAATGAATATGAAGCCCAAGCAAATTCTGATGTGTATCTTGTTGGTTATTGTCTTCTCCAAATCAAATTCATGTCAGGGCTTGCCAAGTGTCATGTATCTGCAATGCCAGGAGTATGTTGTGTGTGGCCATTAATCCTCTGACACTATGGGGAGTTCCGAGTACTTATCCCATGCCTGTCGTCTGGAAGTTCAGTGTGTTATCTCTGCTTTGAAGTTGAACACTCTCCCTCCGAAGCAGAAGACTTCCGCTTCGGAAGCGAGCGGCCTTGAAACCGGCTGCACCCAACACAAACGAGGCTTCTCCTGGGAACAGGGGTGATTTCATGCTTACTCTCTAGATGTAGCCTAAACTCTGGTATTTTTTGTCTCTGGCATTTGCACCAGAATTTCAACAGGCTTCTAACCTGGGGGTGGGACACTATATCTAACCCTGCTTTCCCTTAACATGTCACTTCTGCCAATTCCACTGTCTGAGCACCTTGAACCTGATAGATCTCTAATAAAAGTTACTTCGACCAAATCAACTGTGTGATTGCTGTGGAGAACTTGGGGATCTACTTGCCAAGGACTGACACCAAGTAGTTCCCCAAAACACTTCACTGCATCACTTGGGAGAAGTCGTTAAAATGTTTATTGAGGATTAACACCAGTATCAAGCAGCTCAGACAATGGAATTGGCTGGGATGCCCAAAGGTGATAGAGCATAGACAGCTACAGGAGGAAGTCCCCACCCCCAACACAGAAACGGTTGAGGAGGAATTTTGACGGGTGAGGTCTGTAGAAGGTCTGGGAAGAAGGGGGGAAGGAGTTCAGCTTCTCCAAGGTGGAGTTCCCAGCCTGGCAGGAACTCGAAATGATGACACCTCTCCTGTAAGATAAGCAATTAGTCACAGCACATTTGAAACCAGCTTCACTCTGCACTTACTCAGGAACCCATTACCACAGCAGTACAATTCAAATGCCAATGCAACTACATGGCAGATACGCAGGGCGTATCTGACAATTCATTGCAACTGTGTGTGTTGTTTGAAGAAGAGCTTGGTAAATATTGTGCACTTAGTGACGCCATTTTTTTGTGTGTTCTTTAGCAAATCATGCGTACTGCCATGAAGTACAATCTAGGTCTGGACCTAAGGACAGCTGCCTATGTCAATGCAATTGAGAAAGTCTTCAAGGTGTACAATGAAGCTGGTGTGACCTTCACATGAACGGACAGTTACCCTCCTCAGTCTGGCACCCTGTTCTATATCCTCTTCAGAAAGCTTAACACAAGTTTACATAACCACATAAATCCTTTTCCTTTTTCTCACTTACTTATAATGGATATGATTTTCAATTAGCTTTGGTAAGAACTAGTATTTTTATAATAAAAGGACAAAACGTGGATTTAGAACTTCATGCTGAGACGTATCTAAAGATAATCTGTTAATCTGCATATTGGGGAGTGGGGAGGAAGGTTGGAGTATTTTCCATCTTGAAATTTTAAAAGGCACCTTTGTATTGTGAGAGCCTAGGGTCTTGCCACAGAAACAACTTAGCAAAGCCTCAGACTGGAGCAAACAGCAAACTGTTCATGCAGTTTGGTCGCATCGGATGTATCTCGTCTAGATTTGGCACTTTCTGAGTGAAGACCTTGTAGGGTCAATGTGGTGGCATTATCAAAGAAAGAACAAGGCCTCCTGCAGGGAATAAATGATAGGATTCTAATTTTTATACATAACAGAGCCATAGGCCTGGTTCTCTTTGGCAATTATGTGGGTGTCCCCCCCCCCCTTTTATAATCTGTGCACTTGTTGGACTGCCTTTAAATCATGTACTGAGTCTCAGTTCGACTCATGTGCTACATTGGTGTGCACATAGGCAATGGGTTGTAAGAGCTAATGCTTTTCTAAGCTGGAACGGTATTGTGGAGGCACCCAATGGATTGACCTCTTGTGTTTTAATTGCATCTCTGCACATCCATTTAGCTTCTTTTTAAAAGAGAACATGTGTATTTGAGTATAACCTTAGGTAGTCCGAAGAGTTTGTGTAACGTTTTACTCTCCTTAGTTATATGTTCTCTTAAGGCTTGGTTAGCATTGGCTGGTGCCTCAATGAACAATCAAAGCAAATGGTTGGCAACGAGGAGTCAGGCTGCTGCTGTGGATACTTTTGTCTACTGTCTTTATTGCATTGACTTTGTTCTTTTCATTTGGAAGTTTTACGTGGTCTGAACACAGAGTTTAATAAAGAGGGCCTTGAAGCTCAAGATTCAGTCGCAAGTGTGCTGGAAGGTTTTGACGAAGTCTCTTGTCTAGAGGACTCCTGTGTCGTTCCAGATGTATTTATGTAATGGATATAATTTTTTTAAAACAAACCTAAGTCCACCCAGGAACTCATGCTTTTTTTTCTAGCTACTTTGTAACTCATGACATAACCTGGCAATCTAAGCAATTAAAACTTGACCTTTCCAAACATGAGTTGGCTGGTTTCTCATCGCTCTTTCCTGGCATGTCTGGGGGGTGGCTGGAGCTTCCTTGTTCTAAATGGAAAGAAGTTGGACACAGACTTCAGCTGAACACCTTTTGCAATGACATTGCCCTTGTAACAGCGCACTACCAGAAACATTAAGAGTCTCCGTTCCTAGGACCACTTTACAAATTTATGTGTACCAGCCCCCCAACCCCCATGTGATCTCTGGTTCTGCATCTGTATAAGCGGCGTATGCCTCTCCTGTGATGACAACAGCTTGAGGAAGTGCTGCTGCATTCATCATTCATCACCAAGAATACTTTGGGATCTTGTGCATATAGAATTGTGGTGCTACTCTATACCAGAAGGTCTCTGCCTTACTGGACGTTGTCTCTATTTGGTCTCTTGCCTTGGAGAGGGCCACCAACAAATTTGCCATCAGTTCCCGTTGTCTCCTCTTTCTGATGCTCATCTTCATTGAATAACTTTTTAAAGCTATCTGTGCTACAAACGTCGTGGCAAAGTTTCCATATATGTATATGGGGTGATAGGGTGTTAGAGATCGAATGCGACAAGAGCTGAACTCGCTGGGAAAGTGGGCAGATTTGAATAAGATGACAATTAACATGGATAAGTGCCGGGTTCTCTACCTGGGTGACAAAATGCAAGACATGCATACCGGGTGGGGGATACGCTTCCGGGTCAGCAGTGTGTGAACCAGATCTTGGGTGGGTGGGAAGCTAAATATGAGCAGTCAGCAAAAAAAGGCAACTGCTATCTTTGGATGTGTCAACAAAGGTATAACATCCAAATTGGAGGATGTCCTTGCCAGGCACCACCTGGAACATTGTGTGCCATTCTGGAGACCTCACTTGAAAAAGGACGTGGACAAATTAGAACAGGTGCAGAGGAGAGCAACCAGGATGGACGGGGGCCTGGAGACCAAGCCCTGCGAGGAAAGACCGAGGGGCTTGGGACTGTTCAGTTCGGAGGAGACTGAGGGGAGATATGACTACTCTCTTAAATATTTAAAAAGCTGTCACAGGAGGGAAGGGAGCTGTTCCTGTCGGCAACAGAGGATAGGACTTGCAATAATGGATTTAAACTAGGAGGGAAGGTACTGGCGGGACATTAGGAAAAGCTTATTCACATTAAGCGTAGTACAGCTGTGGAATCGGCTGCCTAGGGATGCCCCTTCATTGGTAGTCTTCAAGGAGTGGCTGGATGAATATTTATCAGAGATGCTTTAGGCTGTTCCTGCATGGGGCAGGGGGTTGGGCTAGATGGTCTGTAAGGCCCCTTCCAACTCTTACGGTTCTGTGATCTGATCTGCTGTATTTGATGAATGGTGACTTGCATATTAACAGCTATTGTTTGTTACCAAGTGGCAGATGTGCACGTGAGGACTTCAGTCTTCCAAACCCAATCCCCTTTGGTTCTTTCCCATGACTCTTGTGTCCCATTCAATGTTTCAGTTTTAGTTTTCCACTCAGGTCACTACCTACGTTGTTGCTGAATGACAGTTCTTTGGTTAGATTAATGCCTATGTCATAACAGTCCTCTGAGCAGCATTCGCCTCTTGAATTTTTTTCAAAATAATTGGTATGGAATTTCACCTGGGACCCTGTTAAGTCTGTAGTGTGCGCTATTCATGGAGAAGCAGGGGCGTGGAACGTTGTGGGCATCTCTGCATTTCTAGTAGCAGGCGGGACGTAGATCTCCTGCTCTGTATGTGGAGGAGAGACGCAAGTAATTGCTTGTGAGCTTGAATCCCAGTTTCTTCTCCCTGCTTGCACCTCCCCACCCTGCCCACGAAGAGCCAGGAGGCTTGCGCTCGCCAGCCCCCTGTAGTAACTTTGCAAAGCGTGTATCGCTCTCTAAGGCAAGCATTTCAGTACTCAATTCTTAAAGAGGATTTTAGCTTAATTTATTGAATATATACAATGCATTTAATTGTCAAACAGTATTTTGAAAAGGATTTCTGGTGAAAGGATCCTACACGTTGTTGTATCTTGTAAAGGAGCTCAATTGAGCCACGGGGTCACCGGGGTGCTTAGGTTGGAACATCCTTCTCTTCGCTCTGTCCAAAGCTCTTCCCCCAGGTGGTCACCTGGTTTGTTACGTTTTGCACTGCCTTTTCGCCAGCATCTTGAGCACATTTGCAGGCATCACCCAGAGCTTCAGAACAAAGAAACAATTAGACTCATCAGGCAGTGGAACATTTCAGCTGCAAATTTGCATGTAGAAGAACAGACCTATGGAAACCGACCCAGTGTCTCGAGGAAACTAACCTGTAGCGCTTACTGTATATGAAATGGGGCTGCTTTGTCTTTCAGAAATGTTGGGCTGGATTCTAGTAAAAATAGGTATATGGCTCTTCTTTGTCCATCAAAAGGACCTTACTAGGGCTTATGGCCGGCATGGACAAAAGTCATGTGGTATGACTGTCTCACTGAGACTCAAATTGGATTAAAGTATAAAGTTACAGCATAAGACATCCAATGAACAATACAACTGAATGAGAATGGGGAGCTAGTTGGATCCAGCCCTGAACTGAGCAAGAGTAAAATCTGAAGCTGAGTGAATTTTCAGCCTCCTGGTCATGGATACCTGAATACAGGGTTACTGCCCAGAATGATAAAATGAGTTCTTCTAGTTGACGTTATATATTCTTGCCAGGAGAAGATGGAAACCATTGGATCCTCCCTTGGTGCTGAGGTGTGTCGATGCCTTTCCTACTCTGCAAGTATCGTCATCGGTTCCCTAGATGGTGAAGCAGAGGGTGCCTCGTTCTCCTTACCTTTCTGGCCGGCTTCTGCCGCCTGATCTACTGCTTGCTGTATAGTCTGACCTGCTGAGTTAACTGGAATTAGATAAAAAAAACAGCAGTGAATAAAAACACAGTTCTGATTCCAACAATCACTTTTGTAAAACGGATATTGTAATAATGAAGCTCTTTGCAAAATTAGACCATTTTAACACGACAGTAAGATAAACAATGATCACCCTGACCTTTTTGCATCAATTTTGCCAGAAATTATGCAAATTGAATAAATGTGTATAATCGCCTCTTTATGTAATGGTGCAATTTTGTGTATACTCTGGGGTTTGTTAGGTGTAAGGTCCCACCAGAGCAATGCAGTTTTATTTAACTGTTCTTCCTTTCAAGCATAATCTCCTAATCCTGAGATTTAGAAAATTTCTTGACAGCTGCAATGCTCTGGAAGCCGAATTCAGTGTAGTATCATATTACGGTTCTTCCGGATCTCTGCACGCACATAGCCTTGGTGGTACCACTTAGGAGGGTAACTAAAACCTCAAAGCTACATTTTCTGCCATCGTTGCAAACACCTGCACGTCAGATTCTGGCAACCTAAAAAACGGAGCTTTCATTTAGTTCTCTGGATCTCCCTTGAAGGGGTGGTGTATTTCATCTGACATGAAGGTGGAAATGATTCTTTCATCAACAAATCGATTTGGTTCTCATGCTCTGTTTTAAGGTGCTTTTCATTTTGTTTTAATAATAAATGTATGTCATTGCAATGCCAGAGAGCATTTTTTCTGCCATTTCTTGTACTGTGAAATGTCGATGGTGCACTTTGAATGGATTTCCCCCCTATCCTGCCTCGTAGGCTCAGTAGTTCCAAACACAGCTTACACTCACGCTGTTCTCATCTTGCAAGGCCATTGCACAGCTGGTTTAGGGAATGACTACTTTCCTAACTGACAAATTACGTCTGCTTAAACGGAGAGTCTCTCTATGCGAGACATCTTACGCAGGGACGCCCCAGTGTAGGGAGGTGCAATGCTAGCCAGGAAACATAGTTCTAAAAGAGCCGAAATCGCTCCTCAGAGGGTTTGTTAATTTCATTTCCGCCTCTCCAAAGGCTCTGTCAAGTTCATCTCCCCTTAGTCATATTTAGACTCCACTCACAATTTTCAGGTTTCTCCGGGAAGCAGGAAGGAATAGTATGGCTGTAGCACAGGGATGACTTAAGTGTGTTTAGGGTGTGTCATGTAATGTGTGAAGTGGCTCTGATTTGAGCCTGGGTGTCCTACAACCAAACTCCTTATATACTGGAAAGGGTTGTGCAAACATGAACACTTAGTTCCTCTTTCAATTGGGGTCGTATTTGCATATGAAGAAGGAGGCTTCCCTGCCAAACAAACGTCTCTGAGAGCAAAGACTGCCTGTGGGAGGATGGGCCAGTCTTCATTCCTAATGCCTTCAAAAAAATGTCCCAGGGTCAGCAACATGTTTTTTCCAGCAAGACTTCTGTGCTTTTAATAGCTGCGTGAGAAACAAAACTTCAGCAAGGGAAGTGTTTTTTATGTCAGCATTAGAAAAAAATGTAAAGTTTGTGGAACCAGGAAGCAGTTTACCTTCTCTTTTTTAAAAAGGAAAAAGTCTTGCCATACAAAAGGAACTTTTGCTATCATAAACAAATAACATACAGGATTTCTTTAAAAGGACCATATATCAAGCTGGTTTTATATTTGCATCCAAGAAAATTCTACAATAACCTATACTTGTATATATTCTGTGAAATTTATTTTGAGTCTTCTGCAAAACAGTTACAGAAATTGAGCTGATAAAATCATATTTCGCAATCCAAAGGGGCTTTATTTTTCATCAAAAATGTGTGCGTGTTTACAATTGCATTTAGCCCTGGGATGCCATTGAAATGATGCAGGGAACAAGTATGTTCCTCTTTGCATCTGCAAAGCTCGAAAGTTCCCCAGTGAACTGTGTGTACTCCGGCCCCATAATTTGGAGGCATAGCTGAGGCGATCCATGCAACGATCACCTCCGGGTTGTACTTCTGCAACTTTGGGCCTGCTCTGGAACCTGCAACTGGTCCAGAATGCAGCGGCATGTGTTTTGACTGGGACTCTGTTCCAGTCGCATATAACACCAGTCCTTCACCAGCTGCACTGACTCCCGGTTAAATTCTGGATCAAGTTCAAGATTTTGGTTTTAACCTTTAAGGCCCTTAGCTGACTGGGACTGGCATACCTGCAGGCAGGGCTTTTTTTCTGGGAAAAGAGGTGGTGGAACTCAGTGGGTTGCCCTCGGAGAAAGTGGTCACATGGCCGGTGGCCCCGCCCCCTGATCTCCAGACAGGGGAGTTGAGATTGCCCTCCGTGCTGCCGAGCGGTGCGGAGGGCAATCTCAACTCCCCTCTGTCTGGAGATCAGGGGGCAGGGCCACCAGCCATGTGACCATTTTCAGGAGGTTCCGGAACTCAGTTCCACCACATTCCAGCTGAAAAAAAGCCCTGCCTGTGGGACTGCCTCTCACCATGTTTTCCCCAGAAGGTACTCTGTTCAGCAGATAAACATCTACTGGTGATCCCTGGCCCCATGGAGATTTGCCTTGCCTCAACTAGAATCAGGTCTTTTTTGGCACCAACCTGGTGGAACTCTTGTCTGTGGAGACCCAGGCCCAACAGGATTTGTTATCATTCCACCAGACATATAAGACAGATGTTCCACCAGGCATATGGTGGCTGAGGCGAATGAGCCATCCGATCGGATCCTGCCATAGAGAGGCATTATGTCCCCTGGTTTTGCTGTTGATTTGTCTGTTGACCATCCTGCCCCACAGGTTTGTTGATGCTGGAGGATTGTGCAATATGTGTGCTGCTGTTTTTATCAAATCGTATATTGATATTTTTATACTGTTTTATGCTGCCATGTTTTTACTTATATGATATATATGGTTGTATATGTGGTTGTAATCCACTCTGAGCCCACTTGCGGGGTGAGTGGACTATCAATCTAATTGAATAAATAAATAGACCTTGAAGGGAATTTGAAAAAGTAAATGCAAGTGGTGTGCCCATACATGCACCAGCATCACAGGGGCTGATTCCGCACACGTTGGATAATGCACTTTCAATGCACTTTATCAATTGTTTGAGGTGGATTTTTTGTTCCACACATGAAAAAATCTGTTCCAAATTATCTATAAAGAGGATTGGAAGTGCATTATCCAACGTGTGTGGAATCACTCAAACAGTGGGTTGCATCCAGCTATTTTTTCTGCTGGTAAAAAAGAAAGGAAGATTTCCTTTTACACCCACCCCTCCCCCCAACTCTAGATGCTGGGACTTCCATGGACAAATGCTATGGGGAACCGGAACTGCAGTGAGGAGAACTGGGTGAGACTAAGCGAAAAAACGGGCTGGATCCACCCTAATATCTTTAGCTATTTCCACAGTCCAAAGCACAGAGCATACACGTGGTACAATGCAGGGCTTTTTTTCTGGGAAAAGAGGTGGTGGAACTCAGTGGGTTGCCCTCGGGGGAAATGGTCACATGGCTGGTGGCCCCGCCCCCTGATCTCCAGACAGAGGGGAGTTGAGATGGCCCTCCGCGCCGCTGAGCGGCGCGGAGGGCAATCTCAACTCCCCTCTGTCTGGAGATCAGGGGGCGGGGCCACCAGCCATGTGACCATTTTCAAGAGGTTCCGAAACTCCATTCCTCTGTGTTCCAGCTGAAAAAAAGCCCTGGTACAATGTACAATTTATCCATGTCTCCCGATAAATTTTGAGCATCGCACCATGGACAAGTTGTAATTTTCTGGTTCTCCCATAGAAGCCAAATCAATCATTTTATCCAGTATTTGAAATATTATCTAAGAAACATGCAAACAAAAAAAGACAAGCAGGAAGAGGCCGGGGGCGTGGGGGTAGGGGAAATTGCAAGCATGCCGTCATTCTTAGAAAACTTGTGCTAAATTTTGCCTGGTAGCTTTCTCCTTATTTTAGGTTAGGTCCACCGCAACACCATTGCCGTTTTGTTTAAGGAGGCTTTTTGAAAAGTAAGTAAGAAAGTGATCAGATACAAAGCAATATATCCAGAGGAGTTACCTATGTTAGTCTGTAGCTGCAAAATAGTAAAAAGTCCAGTAGCACCTTTAAGATTACCCAACTTTACTGAGGCATAAGCTCTCTTTGTCAAAACTACAGCTCTCTTTGTCAAAAGCTTATGCCTCAATAAAGTTGGCTAGTCTTAAAAGCAAAATATGGTTCTTATACAATGGAGGCAAATATCAGCAAATGCAACTTTCTCATCCCCGGTTAACGAACTGCACCAGCCCCAATTCTGCCACCTCCTACACAGGTATTACAGATGCAAAACTCCCACCCTTCTTTTGCATCTGAAGACCTTAAGAGACAGAAGAGGGACACTTATAGTAAAAAATGCTTAAATAATCGCTGGGGGAGGGGGGAATCCCCCATGCTAAAGGGGCAGATAGTGGGGTCGGTGGAAATGCTGGTAACATGAACCCGTGTTTGTGAGTTATAAAAGGTTATTGAAAGCCTGTTACCTGTTTCCTGGGCTTTGTTTCCTGCAAGTTTTGTTGCTTCCTCTGCAAGGTTCAGTTTAAACATCTTTGATGTTGTGCGGCTGATCCTCTCCCTCCTTCTCTATAGATAAACAAGGCTCCGTTTTGTGGTTCACAAATGCATTGGCTTTTATAGAGAAAACTCCTCCCTGCTGGAACGCAGGGAAGTCCAACAGAGCTGTCCTGCCCATAAACTTCAGAAGGAGTGGAAGGATATTTAGAATTACTGTACTCCCTTCCCCGGGGGAAGGAGTGGTTTTGGCTTTTTAAAGTTCTTAAGTATTTTTCCATCACTGCACAAGGAAAGTTTTGTTTTGCATGGAATGACGAGTGATGTAACAAAACATTTCCATAATGAATACTGTTGGAAGAGCTAAGATTTTCAAGATCACAGTAATTTAGCCTATGGAATGGAAAATCTGCCGGAGGAGATAACTGTCCGCTATTCAGGAAAGGTCTATAATTGTTCAGTTTGGGAGTGTTTCAACGTTTCAGTCAGTCTTGAAAAACATGATCTGCCAAGCTGAATCCTGTCGACCAGATGTGAATGGCAGCCAAACCGTGACAATCTCCTGGTTTTTGTTGGCTGCCTTGAAAAACAGAGATGGGAGGGTGCGGGTTTAGTATTTGGCAGGTCTTAGTTGCTGGGTAGCGAGCTGTGCAGGAGGGTTTTTTGTTTGTTTTTTTGTTTGATTAAATTTGCCTTTTGGATAGGGGAAAGGGGTTATTAAAAAAAACAAGATCTGCACACAGTGACTAGGAATCCTCCATTTGCGAACTGGAATGGAGTCATTTAGATCATGTGACAATGAGTGATTCAGCACACGTTGGATAATGCACTTCCAATCCTCTTTATAGATCATTTGGAACGGGTTTTTTTATGTGCAGAAAAAAAAATCCACCTCAAATTATTGATAAGGTGCATTGAAAGTGCATTATCCAATGTGTGCGGAATCAGCCCATTGTGAGGGCTGCTGGTGGAGGACAATGCTTGTATGATGGAGTTGAGGGCAGAAGAAGACAGGACCTGGGAGATCCATTCAGTTTTCCGAATGCCTAAAAGGAGTCCTGATTCAGATTAAGGGAATGCTTTGGTGATCAGCGAGGGAAAGTTCATTCTTTTTTTCTCCTACTGGATCTACTGCTTGGACTTACAACCACATCTTTTGATGTTCATTGAAAGATGGTGCTGGGTAGGGAGGAAATAACCTCCGTGTCATTTTTCTGATGTCTGCCACAGGTCCTGAAGTCCTGAGCAAAAGCAATCCAGTCTGTGGCTGAACTAAGACCCTAATGGTCACAAATCCATAATCAGTTCATTAAATACATCCCTGATTCTGTACCGTGGCCAATAACAGCAACCAACTGGCAAAATCAATAGGATACAGTACCCCTTTTCCTGCTCTAGACATTAAAATACACACAGGTCTCAAAGATGGAATGCACTTCATAGCTAGTGAGCCATTTCCTTTTCCTTCCATTGACACCCAAGTTCTAGATAGTTTGGTTTGTCATGGCTGGGGTTAGCCAGTGGCATCAACAAAAAAAGCCCTAAATTTTAATGCTGTGGTCTTCTGCTGGGGAGCCGTGTCATAATCTCTGTAGAGGTACCACCATCTTTTCTGGTTTAGTTTTCAAATAGCAATTACCTTTTAATTTTATTTATAACTTAATTTTTGTTCGAAAGATCTTAACGTATTAACAAAAAGTAATCAAGAATGACTAAGAACTACAAATCGCCAAACCTCATTAGTGAGAAAAGAAATTTCCTGTCAGAAAAAGCTCTGAAATCTGTGTTTACATGCACACACCCACCTATACTTCCATATGGGCAGCCAACTGACAGCACGGTTTTATGGTGGTCCTATTAGGAGCAGGGGAGGGAAGGCAACATGGAATAGCAGGATCTCGTCAGATCTCGGGAGCTAAGCAGGGTTAGCAGGGCTTTTTTTTCTGGGAAAAGAGGTGGTGGAACTCTGTGGGTTGCCCTCGGAGAAAATGGTCACATGGCTGGTGGCCCCGCCCCCCTGATCTCCAGACAGAGGGGAGTTGAGATTGCCCTCCACACTGCCAACTGGGGCAGAGGGCAATCTTAACTCCCCTCTGTCTGGAGATCAGGGGGCGGGGCCACCAGCCATGTGACCATTTTCGAGAGGTGCCGGAACTCCGTTCCACCACGTCCCTGCTGAAAAAAAGCCCTGTATGTATGTATGTATGTATGTATGTATGTATGTATGTATGTATGTATGTGCCCAGTTAATAAATAAACTTTTAAAAGCTGTTAATAAATAAACTAAAGAATTAAAATATCCTGAATTTCTACAGAAAAGTAAGCATTTTGCTCCATAAATACATTCTATAGTTTTTTTCATTAAAACTCATTTTCTGCTTAGGTGGAGTTCCTAAGGGCTCCTTTTTGAATATGTGAGGTATGTGCACCAGCCAGACAGGCCGCATATCATATCCCTAAAACAACAAATGGTGCTTACAAGAGTCAGGGGAAGTTGCTCGGCAGCATAGCTTCTCATTCTTATCACTTTCCTGATTTCTAACATGGAATTTTTCCTTGGACACAAGTCTCTTCAGAGAACCTTTGAAGGCCGTGTGACGATGGTGTAGGGGAAGACTCTCCCATCTTCCACACCATCAGCCAACAGCGAGAAAGCAATCCTAAGTAGGTCTGTTCAGAATCCTAACCACGTCTACCCAGTTGGGCTTACTCCAAGGAAAGATTTCTTAGGGTTGTGCTGTGAGTCTCTTAAGCAGTGGTTCTTTCTTCAGCTGTGGGTTGTGGACTGCCAGTGGCTCCTTGTACATTTTCAGTTTTTCTCAGAAAAGAATGACATTTATTCTGCATGATGAAAGGGTAGTCCATTTCGGCTCCAATTTTAAATGAAAAGCCTGTTGACCTGTTCAGCAGTTCACATAGAAACAGTGGACACTTTATTTATTGTATTTGAATTTCTATTCTGCCCTCCCCATGAAGGGCTCAGGGCGCATTACAACATTTTAAAAACACATTAAAATTAATTTATACAATTAAAACCATAAATAGATTTTTTTAAAACTTCACATGTGAAAATATACACTCAGATGGCGGCAATCAATAGCAGCAAACGCAGCTCGACAAGGTGAGGTGGTGGACAACCCTAGTAGGGAGGAATTCAGATTTTACTCTTCTCCATTTTTTCAGCCGGTGGAGGCCAAGCCTGACCTCAACCATATGCCTGGCAGAACAGCTCTGTCTTACAGGCCCAGCAAAACGCTAACACATCCTGCCGGGCCCTGGTCTCAGTGGACAGAGAGTTCCACCGGGCTGGAGCCAGGACCGAGAATGCCCTGGCTCTGGTTGAGGTCAGGCGGGCCTCTGTGGGGCCAGGGACCACTTAAAAGCATCCCCAACCCAACCCCAAATGTGCTGGGTGCAGTTAATCATTATTAAATAATTGTATACTGCTGCTCAAAGAGGGAGTTCCCAAGTGTTGAATTATTCCATGCTCCCATTCCAAGGAATTGACTGACATCTGTAGCAGCCACCTGTATGGGCTGAAGGGCTGTCATTATGCATTGGTAAAATGTACAGAGTTGCTCTTCTTGTCCTGGAGAAACAAAAGCAAATTTGGCATACATTAATTTGATTTGATAGCTATCGGATGTTCTGATTCCCTCAAATGCTTCTTAATTTCATTATTTTGGTGTCTCAAAATGTGAGTCCCTGTTTTCCTCACAGTCAGGCGGACAGTGGTCTTAGCTTTTCTGGGATTTGCAGTCTCAATGGCAAATCTATAGTGTTTTTTAATTTTTTTTCTTGCCTTGGCTTCCCCCAAAGAGTCATGGGGAGTTATAGTTCAGAGAGAGTGCTGAAATTCTCTTAGCTCTCCCCCCCCCCAATAGAGTTATAGAGTCCTACAGGAGGCAGGAATGACCCAAAGGTGCCTGTTTGTCTCACGTGTGCCACTTCTCAGAACAGTGAAAAGGTCCAGGGGAGAGAGCACGGGAGACTTACAGAATTTTTGCAGTGCTTGCTTGATTTACAAATATACAAGTGCCTTGATGGGCACTTGAACAAAATCATTTCTGGCCACTCAACCCCATCTAGAGCCATTAGGACACATCACCTCCCCACCACCCCACGCCCATCTTTGTGTCCTCTGTCCAGTCCCATGTGAGACTGTGCAGGCACAGGCCAGCTGCAGAGGAGAAAGCTGAAAAGATTCTAGAGCTTTCCTAGGCACATGGAGCACTCCCTTTCCCCTCTGCACGAGCTGGCTCTCCCCGCCTAAATGGGCATGCGATAGGGGAGGAGGAAGTGCTTGTTCCTCAGGGCCAAGCCACAAGTGACGAATGACACTTGAAGGGCAAGTGAACAGACTCACGTGTATTCCTCCCTGTTCTCTTGCGCTCCACTCAATCATGTAGGGCCAAACTACACATGATGAATGACACTTGAACGGCAAGTGTATTCCTCCCTGTTCACTTGCCCTCCACTTGCTCTCCACTCGATCCACTTGCTGTTCAAGTGCCATTCGTCACTTGTAGCTTGGCCCGTAGTGGCAAGTGGAGCGCAAGTGAACAGGGATGAATACACGTGAATCTGTTCACTTGCCCTTCAAGTGTCATCCATCACTTGTAGCTTGGCCCTTAGTCTCTCCTTTGCCTCCATGGAGATTAGATTTCTTTGCTTTCCACTCCAGAAAATCAACTCAGGGTTGGTTTTATTGGGTGTGCAATATTTTTGTCTTTGTGAAGAAAACTTTCTTGATGGTACTTTTTAAAGATATGTGTTGAATGTAGCACGAAAATGGCTACATCAGAGGAACATGAATGATTTGCCTGTGGGAGGGTCACAATGTCATGGCTTGCAAAGTTTGCAGACAATTGTACTATGAATACACTCACCTACAATGAATACACTCTGTTGTTGTGTGAGTTTTCATGTGCTTGAGGAGAAACTCATTGGATTGAAGGGTTTGGGACAATGCAGTGTGAATTGCTTCCTCAGCTCCCCAACCCCCTGAAAAGAACAGTGTGTATGTGTGTGCAGGAACACTGTGCAGCACAACACTTGGAGTTCATAAGGGCCATGAAAGCCTAGCACCGGATCAGCACTTTCTGCCCTCCTTCTCACAAACTGCCTGATCTGGACACTTTACTGCTGTTGATGCAACCCAAAATCACATTGCCTTTTAGCTACCACATCATCATGTTCAGGGTATGATCTACCAAGTCCCCTAGGTCCTTTTTGCACATACTACTGCCAAGACTTCACTATCCTATAATTATGCGTTTGATTTTTTTCCTGTCTGAATGCAGAACTTTACATTTATCTCTGTTGAAATTCATCTTGTTAGTTTTAGCCCAGTTCTCCATCTTTTCAGGATCATCCTGTATCCTGACTGTCTTCTACCGCATTTGCTACCCCTCCCAATTTAGTATCTTCTGCAGATTTAATGAGCACCCCACCTCTCTTCCTTCATCCAAGTAATTTATAAAGATGTTGAACAAGACAAGGCCCTGGACAGACCCCTGAGGCACTCCACTTGTCACTCTTATCCAAGAGGATGAGGAACCATTTACAAGCACTCTTTGGGTGCGATCTATCAACCAGTTACAAATCCACCTAACAGAAGTAGGATCCAAACCATGTTACCAATTTGTCAACCAGAATATCATGTGGAACCTTATTAAAAGCCTTACTGAAGTCGAGATAAACGATGTGCACAGCATTCTCGTGATCCACCAAAGTAGTAACTCTCTCAAAAAAGGGGATACGGTTAGTCTGACGAGACTTGTTTTTGAGGAACTTGTGCTGGATCTTATTAATCACATCTGTCTTTTCTAAATGCTCAAGGACTGACTGACTGATAGTTTGTTCTAAAAACTTTCCAGGTTTGGATGTCAAGTTGCTGGGTCGGTAGTTGTGTGGATTCCCCTTTTTCCTCCAATCTTCTGGCACTTCTGTTCTCCAAGAAATCTCAAATGGGATCTGAAATTACAGTAGCAAGTTAATTTTACAGTGTAATCCTAAGCAGAGTTACTCCAGGCTAAGTCTATTGATTTCAATGGATTTAGACTGGAGTGACTCTGCTTAGGTGCACGCTGGTAGTACCCAAGGATGCCATTCATCTGGCCCCAAGGACCTGGTTTTGTTGAAAGATGCCAGGTGTTTACATCCCACCCCTCCGTGCCTCCTGGGCTGCAACTCGCTTCATCAGGGGTTCTCTTTTTGCCCTTGCAAGAGAAGACAGAGGCAAAGTAGGAACTGAGCAGTTCTCCTCTCTCTTTAACGTCTGTTAAAATTAGAGATGGGCACGATCGGAATCACGATGTGACACCCCCCCCCCCCGATAATGGCGTTTGCCATGGGGGCGACCCATTAGCGCGCACGCACAAGAGCCTGACTACGGTTGCCCTGGGCACTGGCAACCGTAGATCTGGCCCTGGTGTGAATGTCCCCTCCCTGAGGGGAGGTGGCTTGTTGCCAGATTAAAAACTCCCCCCCCTCTGCTCTAAGTGTGTGTGTGTGTGTGTGTGAACGTCCCCTCCCTCCCTGAGGGGAGGCGACTCATTGCTGCCTCCCTGTGCCCGCCAGGCCTGGCGGCCGCTGCCACCAACCACCTTTCCTATATCGCTGGAAACAGCGGGGCGCCCTCCCGCTTTGGCCTCCTCGATTCCTGATTCCGGATCGGAAATGGGACTTGATCGGTTAGAATCGGTGACCTGGGTTCGGCGGCGGCCTGGATCCATGAACGGCTTGATCGGTATTTTGGGGGGGATTGTGCCCACCTCTAGTTAAAATCCCACTTTTCTCTCCCTGCAGTGGGCCCACCGTTTCCTTCTTTTTTTTCTGTTCTGAACTTAACCAAAGAACCCATTTTGTGTTGCATTTAGCATCTCTCGCTAGCATAAGCTCATATTGGGCTTTAGCCTTTCTAACACATTCCCTACAAGGACTGGCAATTCATCCTTGGTTATATGCCCCCCACCTTCCATTTTGTTGGAAGCGTTTGCGATGGTGCCTTCAGTATCTCGCTCTCAAGAAACTCCCACCGACCTTGAACTCCCTTTTTCTTGAGTTTTCCTGACCAAGGGCTCCTACCCAGCATAACGTTGAGCTCTCTGTGGTGTGAGGGTTTGAACATGATGTATGCCAAATGGGTGCTGTGCCACTATATACAAATATTACTAACTAAGCAGGCATGGACGACTGTGTGTGGCCCAGTCTCAGCTACTGGCCGTTTTGCCTGCAGCGGCCACTTGAAATGACAGGGCCTGTTCTCTCCAACCTGTGCTTGGTTTGTGGCCTGCTCTACGGCCTGTTCCACGGCATTTGCTGTAATCAGGAAAAACAGGGTTTTGTAAGCAGGCTGTACAAAGGGGAGAGGAATGCATGCAGGGTAACAGAAACAAGCAATGGGAGTGAGGAGGGAGAAGAGAATGCTACAAAAACTTGCACAATTTGTGGCCATATATATGCACACTCACACACACACACACACACACACACACACAATCTGCTTGTCAGAGCACCCAGGCAAAAGACTGTCTTGGGTGATGAATGTCATTTAAGGACGTAGATCGGAACGTTTTTCAGATCTTGAAATGCTGTCTGGGAAAGCAGCGACTTCGTTCGAAATGCAATCCCAGGAGAAAGTCAGCTTGTACGGGCTGATACGGAGTACTGGTAAGACGTGACTGAACTGCCTCTCATCTGCGTTGAGCCCTCCGCCCTCCATTAAAGAGACAGTGCCAGTAAGATGTATATCAATTGCTTCCCTCACCACTGAATACAATAAGCATAAAAGACTAAGGTTTAGCTTATGCATAGGAAGTCTCCTCTCCTGAGCAAGCTACAGCAATAGGTATCCTTGCGCAGTAATGTTGAGAATGTGAGGGAGGGTGTCTGCCAAATAGATAAGGCATCTACATACATTCCTGAAAAGTGTTCCTTGGCCTTGTTTCAAATGGCAATCTCTGTTCTACATAATGAATCCATGGGGCTGAAGGACAGGGTAGTAAAATGTGGCGCCATATCCCTAGTCAGGAAATGTTGTGGTGAATCAAGGCTTGCTCTGATGGTAAAGTTTCTCCTATAGACATTCAGTGCAGTACAGCAGATAGTGTTGGACTTGCCTTGAGATACCTAGTTTTCATCTGCTAACAGTACAATTCTATTCTATCCTGTGTTTCAACCAGAGTAACTCTGAACAACGTTGCAGTGTTAGCCATAAAGCTTACAGCTTGGGCCATTCTCTGTCACTTTGACCAAATTTACAGGACTGTCGTGAGAAGAAAGTCTAGGAAATCCCATGTACGTTGTCCCAAGATCCTCAGAGAAAAGGAAAGGCACAATGTAATGTCTTTACTTAAACAACATCAATTTTAGGGCCATTTCAGATCCTATGAACTCAATGGAAGAACTTCAGATTTTGATTCATATCATCACAGGCCTACTTTACACATTAAATAGAACCAAGTGGTAAAGCTGTTTCTAGATTGTGCCACTTCACACCGTGTGTCGGAGGGTGTGGCGGAACCCTAAGATCCCACGTGGCTCAGGACTGGAGGCCCCCCTGGGGGGTCTGGATTCTCGGCCCCCTGGAGCTTGCATGACAACAACGCTTTATACTCCTTTCAATATTAGGGCTACTCGGCCAACTTAATGCCTCTTTGACAAAAGGCAACCGGTTTGGGCCTGGTTCCCTTTTTGTCATGTTAGTGCAGAACCCATTAAAATGGTGGGACCGTCCTGTAATAATCTCTGATTGGTGGAAATCGCCTCTGACATCAGAGATGGAGCTTTGCTTGGGATTGGTTCGATTTGCTAGTCAATCTCACTGAGAAGGCTGGCTTAGGTCAGACCCCACTTTGGAACATCTGGAGACCCCAAGGCCAGTGGGCCAGGGGTTAAGGACTCCTCCAATATCTTGGCACTACAAGGAACTCTGCATATGCTCTGAGGAACCTTCTACAACTTAGGTCAAGTGTGCTTAGCCGAGTTAGCTCAACATTATTGTTTTATTTGATAGACTGTGTGCTGTGCAATAGTGTGCTCTTCCACGGGTTTTGTGTTTTGTCCTCCTTCCTAGCCCTTCTGAATCCACCCACCCTTCCCCTTTTTTTTGTATAATAAACCTTCTTTCTATAAAGGCATTTTTGGCTTCCTTGGTACAATCCCTTTCTCTGGGATATTTCTCTGATCCTCTTCCCTACGTGCCAGACCGCTTGGGCACTACCCGCAGTTGGCTATGGGATAGTTTTTTTCAGGGTTTCCACCCTGTGACTTGGTTGTGTTGCTAGGGCTGAGCTGGAAGAGTTGCTTCCCACCAGGTCAGTCTAGCTGCTCTCAGGAGGTACCTGAGTGGTGGCAGCTGACTACCCGAGTGTTTTCCAGGGCCTAAGGTTGTTCCCAGCAGGGAAAGTCACTTTCCCCTTTCCTAACCATAACAGAGAGGATCAACTTATTCCTTCAGGTAATCTTTTAAAAATCCTCCTTGCATGCAGAAGACAAGCGTGCTGGGGGAAAGTGTTGTGCCTAGCCTTCTCCTGACATGCCAGTTTTCAATGTGCAGAGAAATTTTCCGGGCTTGGGGCCTGGACATTTCATTTTGTAAACTATCCTCCCTTTTAACAGACTCATATGGTGCCGTCCAGGAAAATTCCTATGAATTATTTTTGCTGGATACAGAGATTGTACCTAAGAACAAAATTCTTCACAATGGGAAGAATCTGAAGCATTGGATAGCAGCAGAACAACAACAATAACACTCAATGTATATACCACCCTTCAGGACAACTTAAAGCCTACTCTGTTTACAAAGTGTGTTATTATTATCCTCACAACAATCACCCTGTGAGGTGGATGGAGCTAAAAGTGCTCTGAAGAGCTGTGACTGACCCCAGGTCACCCAGCTGGCTTCAAGCGGAGGAGTCAGGGATCAAACCTGGTTCTCCAGATTAGAGTTCTGCTGCTCTTAACCACGACACCAGACTGGCTCTATGCCCTCCCCTGTGCTTGTTGAGCAAAGCTGTGAAAACTCGTACTAGATACAGTTCCTTTCAGGGTCTTTCCACCTGAATCAACAAAATGAAAAAGGCATTCTGGTGAGGGCTCTTTATTGTATACCGGGCTTATACAGGTACGAAGGGCCTCCTGGACGCCGAGAGGTGGAGCTCCCACAGGGATTAATCTTATGAATGGAATCTGAAGGTGTGCACTGAACTGATGAACTCTTTTATTTTCCCAAGCAAAGGGCGTATCTCAGGATTGCATTTTCTTTCTGCATCAATGGCATTTCTGCATGTTGGTTATGAATAATTTCTAAATGGAAAATAACTGAGCAAACTGAAGCTGGAATGTAAGCAGAAGATTTGTGGGAGAGGCGCAGTTGCTATCTTTGGTGTACAATCTTAAAAGAGGCATAAAAGTTTGAATTCTGATTTATTGATCTTTCCTGTTTGGTTTTTTTAAAAACCTAATTTTCAGTGCAATTTTGTTTCTTTCAGAAAGGTTTAAATATTCAAAGTCCTTCCTTTCTGAACTAGGTTGTCAGGAACAAATCACATAAGAGCTCTGATATCATCAGTGGCTCCCTGTCCTCTTCTGGGCACAATTCAAGATGCAAAGGGTAATGCTCTAAACACCCTTAGGCTCAACATAGTGAGAGATCACACTTGACTTCCTCTTTTTTATCCCATTGCAAACTCATTGAGGCTGCCCTCTGGGGCTTGGTTTAAACATGATGCTGAAGGAATTCCTATTTGACTCATATTTCATTTGTTGGGCAATGGCCTTAGATTTGGTAGGATTGCATTTTTTAATTGGGCCTTCATAGACCATATGCAATATTAGCATTGACAGCAGAGATGGGCACGAACCCCCAAAAAACCGAACCATGAGGTTCGTGTGTTTTCACGAACCAGGAACCACAAACTGGCACGAACTGGAGCAAGTTTATGAACCAGTTCGTGATTCATGGTTCGTGGGGTTTAAATGCTCCTTTTTGGCCGCTTAGCAGTGGCAGGGAAAGGGACATTTGACAGTTTAAAGGGCCCTTTCCTGCCTTGCAAGCGGCAGGGCCCTTTAAACTGCCCAAACCCCAGCCCCCACCCCCACACTTACCTTGCCCTGTGGGCCCGCGGCGTCCTCCCCCTCCTCCTGCAAGGGGTGGGAAGGCCACCATGGCCATTTGTTTTCAGCCTCCTCCTCCGCCCTGCGGGCCCACGCCGCAGCGGAAGAGGCCAAAAACGGCCTTCCCGCCCCTCGCGGAGGTGGTGAGCTCTCCTTCTTTGGGGATTTTAAAACAGAGGCTAATTGGCCATCTGGCAGCAATGCTGATTCTGTGGCTCAGTATGAACTTAGGCAGATTGTGAGAGGGACAGCAGGAAGGGATGAGTTGGTGTTCGGTTGATGTGGCCCTGTCTCTTGTGTCCAGCCACTTTGGGGTCAGGAAGGATTTTTCCTCCAGGCCACATTGGCCAGGAAACCTGGATTTGGGGGGGGGGGGTTGCCTTCCTCTGGGCTTTAAGCAGGGGCCACTGGGTGGAGTGGGGAGTGGCTGGGAATTTCCTGCATTATGCAGGGGTTTGAACTAGATGACCCTTGAGGTCCCTTCCAGGTCTATGTTTATATGATTCAGAGAGCTAGAAATGGGATTTCCAGAGGCACCCAGAATGCAAGCAGTGTACACCAGTACAGAATAAGTACAAATTCACTCTTTTACCAATAATCTTCTTTTTGTATTCTTTATGTATTCTTAATATGAACACAGGTTGTCATTTTCCTGGGTGAGACTGCTACTTAAAAAGCATCCTTAGATAAAAAATAAAATATCCTTAGATAAAAATGATGTAGCCATCTATCACCCAGTCTCTAATCTGCCCTTTCTGGGCAAAGTGGTTTAGAGAGCAGTAGCTGACCAACTCCACACCTTCTTGGACAAGCCGTGTGCTCTTTTCACTCTGCTTTTAGACCAGGCTATGGGATGGAGATGGCTCTAATAACTTTCATTGATGATCTCTGCCTGAATGTAGACAAAGCCATGCTTCATGGTTGCAGCCTTTGATACAGTAGACTCATATGACCAAGAGGAAGGGACTATTCCCTCAGTTTTGTTCATAAACAAAATTCTGGTTTCTCAGACTGACCATAGTTAAAATAAAAAATGTCTGAACTGAGCTAATCTCTTCCAGTTGATTAGCTATGAATATGTCTGTTCTTGACAGTGTATAAACTAGTAGCATGGATCCAACCATCCTCTAAGAAGCCTTCTTCTATCCTAAGGAGTCTTCCTTCAACTTGTAGCTCTTTCTTCAATGTAAGAGCCGCTCTGTGTGGTGCGTGTGTGAGAGAGAGAGAGTAAGAGAGGCTGTGTGTGCATGAGTGCGCGCAATCTGGTACCATGCTTCTGGAGGAACGGTGGAGAGTGCCCTCAATTCATAGCTGACTTATGGCAACCCCTGGTGGGGTTTTCCTGGCAAGAGACTAACAGAGGTGGTTTGCCATTGCCTGCCTCTGCCACCTGTCTTCGCTGGAGGTCTCCCATCCAATTACTAACCAAGGCTGAGCCTGCTTAGCTTCTGAGCTCTGATGAGACCAGGTTCACCTCGGCTATCCTGGTCAGGGCACACTTTTCTCCATCAGCCATCATTTCCCAAGCATTTTGCACATACACACACCGCACCATCAAAGGGCTTTTTAAAAACCAGTAATTGATTTCTTTATAGCATTATGACAATCTATTGCCACAATCTGCTAGTTCCCTTGAATTCCAGCATTCCTTTTTTAAAAAAGTAAGTTACTAGCCATATAAGGAGAAAGGTGGAGCTCTACAATGAAAAGGGCGAGTTGCTTTTGAAAATAAATGAAAGCTGAGAATTTTCAGAGGAATGATTAGATCATGGCAATAGATTTTTAAAACCTTATAATGTGATAGCAAAAGCCCTCTGTTAGCACGGGGAAGGGAACGGTGGCTGCAGGTGGGTCGGGCAAGGCAAGGAAAATGGCATTGATATTACAATGCACCCCTTTCTATCCACATGGTGTGTGTAAAACTGCAGTCTTTCCAAAGAGATCACCCCAAAGTTTGGAACAAAGCGGGTGAAAACCTGGCAAGTAGATAACTAAGGGGTTTCTTCATGTAGGTGCTCCAAAAGAAACCCTACTCATTTGGATGCCAAATGAGAGCAAAACATTTATATGGAAGCAAAATCAATGTTGAAATAGTTTTAAATATATAGAGAGATTCTGCAGTCCTTGCTGTCTCATCATGATGTTCAAATGACACTAATCTTTTTACCATTCAGTCTTGGGTGAGCTTTCGTCGCAAGCCTCTCTTACCTAAACATTTGCACCAAAATTAAAATACCCAGGGCTTTTTTTTCTGGGAAAAGCGGTGGTGGAACTCAGTGGGTTGCCCTCGGAGAAAATGGTCTCATGGCTGGTGGCCCCGCCCCCTGATCTCCAGACAGAGGGGAGTTGAGATTGCCCTCCGCGCCGCTGGAGCGGTACGGACGGCAATCTCAACTCCCCTCTGTCTGGAGATCAGGGGGCGGGGCCACCAGCCATGTGACCATTTTCAAGAGGTGCCGGAACTCCGTTCCACCACATTCCAGCTGAACAAAAGCCCTGACAATACCTATTATTAATCTGCTTATGATACTGCTACTGCATTTATGATCAGGATGACTCACTAAACTAATCTTGTCTGGCTATGACACTAATAGAAGAACTTTAAATCTAGTGATTCAGTTCACAATAGCATGAAGCCTTTTGATGACGATAAAAGGAAATAAGACAATAAGACCACAATGACAACCATGTGAAACATACCTTTTGTTCAGATGGCTTGGGAGCTTGGTTTGTCCAGGGGCTGGCCTGTCCTTTCATTGGCTGTTGAATATTTGTGATTTTTTGTAGAATTTCTTACTGCCACTTAAATGTAATTATTTTGGGCTCTGATATAGTGATATAAACTGCATCAGGACTTGGAGAAATGGTACGGAAAATTTTTAAAGAAATAAGTAACTGAGAGTGCATAATTTCATTCATAGACTTTAGTCTCTTTTGCATCCACTCTTATCCAGTGGGACAGCAAGACCAGCCACTGTGATGGGATGGGGAAGGATAGAGGGAAATCCTATGCAGATCCACTCCAGTCTAAGTCCATTGAAATCGATCTGTCAGGCTGAATTTGGGTTTTGAATGGCTGGCCTTTAATTTTCTTCCAGTTTTATGATGATGAAGATGATTCTATGAATTATTTCGAGTTGTGTTTGTTGTCTTTGATACTGCAACCGATGAGATTCCTAATTGCTAACACTAGTGTTAGGTTGCTTTTACTGATCACATTTCTTCCCTGCCCTTATAGAATCATAAAATCATAGGATCTCTAGGGTCATCTAGTACAACCCCCTGCAAAATGGAGGAGATTCTCAAATACCTCCCCTCCCCACACACACAGAGACCTTACTCCAGGCCCAGAATCCTTCCTTGAAGAACCCCTTGGAAAGCCACAAGTAATTGTTTCACGTTTTTCTCACAACAGTGTGAAGTAGGCTAGGTGAAGGAGAGTCTCTCTCTCATGGTTGAACCAAGGTCGTGCCAAGGGTTTTGAGAAGGAGGAGGCAGGGGAGGGGGTCAGAATCTCCCACCTGCACACCCCCAACCCCCACCTCTCCACACTGCACACACACACACGTTCTATGCTTGAGTTGGGAAATCCCACATATGAAGACACAGGCCTGCCTGTGCCACGTGTAATTTAAAATTTACTTAAAGACAACCACAATGGACCTGGCTGGTGGTCAGATTGCTAGGTAAACCAACGAAGGAAAAAGCAAATACATAGCTGAAACAAGTTTTATTTTATCTCTTTAGAAAAAAAAAATGTCCACCATATCTAGGGGTCTTGAGTGCTGATGCTAATGGGCAGAAGACATTAATCAGCAATTCCAGCCACAGCTGCCCGAAACTGCAGCTGTCAAATGTTACGCTGGAGAGCCTCGAGGGTGTGTGAGGGAGGAAGCCACGACGGGGATGGCGAGGGAGACACAGGGGGTGCCGCACAGAGTTACCCTATAGCATTTGACCAGGAGTTTGCCACACACCTCAGATGTGTTGATGTGGGGCAAATGAAAGACTGGAGTGCTGCATGAAGTTAGCCTGCTGTGGGGGTGATTTTCCTGCTCTGTACCGTTTCTGTATTTACTCTTGGGATTCTCAGTTTTTCACACTAGAAGGCCCGAGGAGGATTAATTTCCTTCATTTTCACCCTGGGAAGAAGAGAGACAAGATAATAGGTTAATTTGCAGAATAAACCACTCCCATATTTGGGTTCCAAAGTGGAGGTGACCAGGGGTCATTTCGTAGAAAAAGAGCTGGAGGAACTCATTAGCATAACTCATTAGCATATGCCACACCTCTTGCCATCACTGGAAGTGTGTCATTAGTATAGCTGATTTGCATATGTCACACCTCCTGACATCACCTATTCTGGCTGTTTTGGACCCAATACTGGCCATTCAGGGATGAAATTGGGCCCCAAATGGCAAAAAGGGGCTGAAAATGGCTGAAAAGGAGCCCAAAATGGTCAGGATTGGGCCGCTGATGAGCGGGAGAGTGATCCACTGCCTGTCAGAGGCCCGATCTGGGCCGTTTCGGACCCAATCCAGGCTGAAACAGGCCCAAAATGGCCGAGAGTCAGGTGGGTGGGGCCACCTGACATGTGACCTCTTTGGGGAACTGCCGGAACTGCATTCCTGCGTGTTCCCCCTCAAAATGAGTCCTGGAGGTGACCAGGATCTCAACATTGATGCTAAAATTTCCAAAAGTATCTAAGGAAAAGAAATGTGACTTTGAAGAATCTATCGTTTGACTTAAATAAGCCAGCAATTTAAACGTGAGTATATGATTTAAAGCTTTGTCTCCAGAGACTGTGCATGTTGGTCCTTATAATCAGGCAAGTAAATAACAACAACTGCACTTATATACCTCTCTTCTGGACAGATTAGAGCCTCACTCAGAGCGGTGAACAAAATCAGTGTTATTATCTCCACCATACAGCTGGGGGAGCTGGGCTGAGAGGAGGGGCTTAGCCAAGGCCACCTGCCGAGCTCATGGCAGGAGTGGGAGTCGAACCAGCAGGGTGCTGCTGAGTCATCATACTACTCCAGTTTTGATGTCCATCTTAAGCATCTCACAAAAATAAGTTAGTAAAGAAGTGTGTTGTCCAAAGAAGAACAAGATGAGCTCTATGATGAAACTTAGATCTTTTGACCTATGATTCTTTAAAAAAAAAAACCCAGCAATTTAATTGCATAATATTGATCTACTGTCACAAACATAAGTCTGTAGCCTCTTTCCTTGTGGAGATACAAGGGAGAAAGCGTATACCCACAATAAAATGACTAAAGAATTACTTTTAAAAATGAAACCCAGAAATTCAGAGAACATGATGCATATTTTGGAATAATGATATATAGTTATTAAATCACCAATTTTTTTTTTAAACACCTGGGGGAACCTGCTGGGTGGAAGCCCAGTTGCCACTGTACTGTATTAGTGGCTGCAGC
Organism: Eublepharis macularius; assembly: GCF_028583425.1. Taxonomy (NCBI): domain Eukaryota; kingdom Metazoa; phylum Chordata; class Lepidosauria; order Squamata; family Eublepharidae; genus Eublepharis; species Eublepharis macularius. The sequence continues at coordinate 142,050,202 of NC_072795.1, forward strand.
AGCAACAGGGAAATGTCACCAGCCGGTCCCTGGGTGGAAAACACTCATGTCGCAATCTGCTTGAAATGTAAAGGGCGCTGAATGATCCTGCAAATGGAAAATGAAAGGCAAGCATTTTGGCATAACAATCACCAAAGAAAAGATCTGAAATCACCTGTATGCAGAAAAGAAACGGAAACCAGCTGAGCACAGATAAAGTAAGGCAAGAACAATAGACGGCGAGAACAACGCCAGACCAGCCAAGGGCTCTCGGGTTAGCTGGGCTATGAGTGTGCTTTACCTCGTCATCGGGTTCTGTGGCTTCCACTGGGGCATCGTCTTCTGCAGCGGCAGCAGCAGGTGGTTCCCCGGGCTGCCCAGGATGTTCGAAATCCTCCTGCAGAAGAGAGACAAACATGTATTGGAGTTAATGCATATGAACACAATAGAGGTGCTGGCTCTCGACCGAATGGGGAAATGGCGGAAGTTAACCAATGCCGTTCTCCAAAGGCCCCAGTCTCCATCTGCTTGACTCCACTGTTTCTTACCAGCTTCAATATGGAACCCAGTTTAGCATTTCCTAGTGTACTTATGGTGATAGGAAAATACGGTTGGGAATGCTTCAACTAACTAAAAAATCAAAAATGCAGTCCAGTATTAATCTTTGATTAGGACCAACCAAACTGACAGAAAACATTGTTCAAGGTTTCAGGCTCAACATCCAACCGGATGTTACAAATTTTTTAATGAGAAGAGTGGAAAGCAGATTTTTTTTCCAGCCATAATGTTAAGAGCTGATTGGATGCATGTCAGATCAGGTCTTAATGTCATGGCTTTTCACCCGTCTATCATTTTAAAATTTTCAGCATTCAGCCTGAAGAAGAGCTCTGGTAAGCTTGGTTGGCAGACCAATTTACTTTCTTTAACTGAACACGTAATAATTGTTATATTGCACGAACAGCTTTATCATTAAAATTGAAGGAATCGTGGTTTTTAAAAATAATTATACTATTATGAAGTATTGTGAAGTGAACCTTCAAGAAACATGAGAGGCGACAGTTCTTGGAAAGTTAAAAACTAGCCTTTTGATTGTGAATTTGCAACACTAATGGATCTACTGACAGTTCCCACAAATATCTTTCCTTTAAAAAAAATAAGGCTTTATGAAATTTTTTTAAGTTAATTATAAAAAATACAGAGAAAAAAGAGAGGGAGGGAGACATTTCCAAAGAAAGAAAGAAAGAAAGAAAGAAAGAAAGAAAGAAAGAAAGAAAGAAAATCGTATATAAATAGGAATACACACCAATTTTCTCTGTGAAAAGGTGTAACAATATTACATCTTGTATACTAACTCTAAAATTACCATAAAGCACTGCTTCTCCTTCCCATCTAGACATTGTTTTCCTTTTCCTGATCTTTGAAAGTACAAATCATTAATTCGTCTCTTTCTGTTTCTTGCAAAAAGTCTATAAGGGGCTTCCAAATAATCAAATATTTATATGATGTTTTTTCCCTGATCAAAGACACCAATTTAGCCATCTCAGCATAACCCATTTTTCTCTCCGGCCACTCTTCTACCGTAGGTCCACAAATACCTTTCCTGTCTGCCATAATTCCTCCTGAGCCCCCAGTCTTGTTATTTTGGCTATGGGTCATAAATCCCTGAGACCAAAAAAGTAGCAGCTCTTCTATTGTGTTATTTCCTGGTCCATTCATTGTTGCAACTTGCTGAAACTTCCTTACTGTTCAGATATGTTCCATCATCTGTTTCCCTTAGATCAAAGTTAATTTGCTTTTTAAGAAATTTTAAATTCCACAAAGTAGCCCATGTCCTCTCCTAAGGAAAGATAAATCCTCTGACCTTCAGAAATTACATTGACTAAGCAAAGTGCATCATTTATTCTGCTCTGAAGAAGACAAAGAGCTGCTGGAAGTTATACCCAGAAACTCTTTTGAGGCCTGAGAATCCCCCTTATACATCTAACCAGGGCTTTTTTTCAGCAGGAACGTGGTGGAACGGAGTTCCGGAACCTCTTGAAAATGGTCACATGGCTGGTGGCCCCGCCCCCTGATCTCCAGACAGAGGGGGAGTTGAGATTGGGAGTTGAGATTGTCTGGAGATCAGGGGGTGGGGCCACCAGCCATGTGACCATTTTCTCCGAGGGCAATCCAACTGAGTTCCACTACCTCTTTTCCCAGAAAAAAAGCCCTGCATCTAACCCGACGTCATACATCTATAAATATGGACAAGTTGCATGTTTTTAAGAATAGAAACTGAGAGTCTCAAGAAGCTGAATTCTGCACTCTTTTCTGTCTTCTGTGCTTGTGTGGACAACATAATACACAGATTCCTGTCCTTGAATATCTCAGGAGTGGTGCCCTACCTTGGCTCGGAGCTTGGGTTTTTTGGAAAAAGTATCCCTATTAGCTTTGACTTGGTTTAAAGCTGGCATTTGACATCATGTTGGATCCAAACTGCCCTCTACATAACTTTGCCAATGGAAAAGAATTTTTCCGACTCTTCCCTCCTGCTCCACTCCATTCAGTTCCCCCAAATGGTCTTCCGGCAGACAGAGTGGGGGGTAAAGTTGGGGTCTTCAGTGGGAGCAGGAAATCAGTGAAAATCCCCCTCCACTTCTACTAGTGAGAGTGCATTACACCCACAGAAGACGAGGTTTGCATCCTACCCTTTGAGTATTTTCTATATGGCTCACTGTTATCTTACACTATCTTGAAACAGATGCAGAGGAGTTAGCCGTGTTAGTCTGTAGCTGCAAAATAGTAAAGAGTCCAGTAGCACCTTTAAGACTAACCAACTTTATTGTAGCATAAGTTTTCGAGATGCATCTGACAAAGAGAGCTGTGGTTCTTGAGCTCAGAGGTTATGCGATTCTATACAGCAGGGCCATATCTAGGGTCACCCGCGCCCAGGTCAACCCAAGCCCCGCAGTCCCTCGCACTCCTGACACTGCATGATGACATCACTTTTGTGACATCATCACGTGGGGCTCCCCCAGGAAAAGCATGCTGCCCCGCTGCCGCTGGAGGGAAGGGAGCACGCGGCAAGCCAGCCGCCCCGAAACACAGCATGCCGCAGAGTTGGCGGCAGCCGCGTGGGCAGCTAAGTGGAGGGCTGGAAGGCCGCCTGCGCACGTTCCCCTTCCCTGATGACAGGGCAGCTGGCTTGCCACGCGCTCCCTTTCCTCCAGCGGTAGGTAGCGTGGGCGGCATGCTTCCAGGGGGCACCCTGCGCTGCTGCCAGCCGCCCAGTCTGCAGGGCAGGTGAATGGCGTGGTGGCCTTCCAGCCCTCCATTCAGCTGCCCATGTGGCCGCCGCCAGCTCCATGGCACGCCAGCTCCATGGTAACCCACCTGCCCCCCCTCAATCCGGCCCTGCTATACAGTTAACTGTCCAAAGCTGCAGTTTCCTCCAGGGGGACTGCTCGCTGATTTTATTATCATTGTTATATTATTAGTTATTTATTTATAGTCCACCTTTGTCAGAGATCCAAGGCGGATTACACAGTGCAAGCGAGAAGACAATATTCACTGAGCAGAGTACAATGATGAACAACAGTTAGGACATTTAGTACAAGAGATGCAACAGGGTATGGCAGCAGGAAAAAAATGAGGGGGAAAGCATAAAGCCAAGCACAGGGGTGAAATCTTTCTGAAACAAAGAATAACTAATTTACATGGCACTCTGAGCAACATGGAAACTCCCTAGAGGCCACATCAGCAGACAGTACCCAACAGAGTAGCGTATAGTCCCCGTCCCTCATTTCTCTGAGCTACTTCTTACGACTCAGCCCTACAGTCTGGGGAGAAAGCCCTCCTGAAAAATGCAGTGTTGCACAGTATGCAGAAAGCTGCTCTCCGCAGCTGTAATTCCAGTAGAACTCCAGGCCTCCACCAGAAGGACAGCAATCCTATGCCTCCTAGCATGGGCTTTAAGAAATGGACTGCCTCGGGCTGGGGAGGTTCCTTCTAGTGAGCATGGCTAGCATTCACTCGCCTAGGGTATCTTCTCAGTGGACGTAGATGCTGGTATGACGAGAGGTGGTCTCGGGCACCTCGTTCTGTTTGTTTCTCACGTGCCTCAGAATGTACCCCTCCTCACCAGGACTTCACATCTCTGACTCACCATTCTATTTTTAAACCAAGGCAGGAAATGAGCATCTTGAGAATTTTTCTCTCTGAACTGGAATGGCAGAAGCCAACACAATTACCGGACGAAGAAGTGTCGGACGGGTCAAAATGTCCCCCCACCCCACCCCACCCCACAACTTGTTTGGCCTGCCCAGAAACAAGGCAGGGTATTGCTTATGTTTGTATGGATTCTTCCATCAGCATTTATATTTGAATACGCTACCAACATTTCACACTATTACACAATGCCCACAGCTACTATACCGGCTGTATGCTGATGTACTGTGCTGTGAGCCCTGGATTCTGGAGATGGTGCGGTAAGAACCTGAGCAGCGCTGCCTCTTTGGAAGGACAGAAGGCACTCGGCTGTTACAGACCAGCAGCAGCTCACGTTCATCAACATTTACGATTTGGACAGGAAGCAAGGGGCCACGGCGTCCAAGGCCTTGCACTTTTGAACACAGGCAGCAGCTTTTGCCTGAGTAGGGTTGCCAGCCTCCAGGTAGTGGCTGGAGATCTCCCAGAATTACAACTGGTCTCCAGGCCACAGAGATCAGTTCACCTGAAGAAAATGCCTACTTTGGGGGGTGAACTCTATGGAATTATGCCATGCTAAGGTCCTTTCCCTCCCCAAACCCCACTTTATCCAGGTTTCTCCAAGTTTCACCCCCCAAATCTCCAGGAATTTCCCAACTTGGAGCTGGCAACCCTAGCCATGAGCTACCAAGTTGGACTAGCTAGCTAGGAAAGTTGCAAGTAGTTCAAACCTAACTTCCCTGCCAGCAGGGGTGAACTAGAAGATAGTACCATCCCAGGAGCATCCAGGGGTGATCTCGCTGTCTTCTGGCCTGCCACGTGGTCCCCCAAGCAGAGGTCCTGTCTCACCGTGAGGGAGTCCCTCAGCCCAGCAATCTCACTTGTATCCCAAGCATTTGACAAGTAATGGGCAGGCTGGCCAAGGGATCACGCCACATGCTTAGAAGAGCCAATCCAAAGCATAAGCTGTCTTCCCAGGTCTTTTCAAAAGGTGGCCTATTCACCTCTATACTATTTATTTTATTTTTATTTTATTCAATTTATATTCCACTCTCCCCGCAAGCAGGCTCAGAGCAGATCACAGGCAGTAATAAATACAATAAAAACAAATTGCATAAATTAGATTAAAACATATCAAAGTCTAAAACAGACAGTCGTACCCATATTACACATCACCCAAGCATTAAAACACATCCATGGGACAGGGTGGCCAGCTACCAGATGCTGGGGGGCAACACTCCCCCCCTGGTGGGAGGCCAGTTTTTCAGCCTGCCCGCCTCAACCCCCGTATGCTTGGCAGAACTTCTCTGTCTTGCAGGCCTGGCAGAAAGATAGTGAATCTGGCTGGGCCCGGGTTTCCACAGAGAGAGAGTTCCACCAGCTTGCGGCCAGGACTGAGAAAACCCTGGCCCTGGTTGAGGCAAGGCGAAATTCCCTCGGGCCAGGGACCGCCAGTAGATGTTGATCTGCTGAACGGAGCAGTGGCCAAGGGACATATGGCGAGAGGCGGTCCCGCGAGTATGCTGGGCCCAGTCTGCTAAGGGCTTTGAACCCAAACCTTGAATCTGATCCAGAATTCCACTGGGAGCTAATGCAGCTGGTGAAGGACTGCTGTTATATGTGGCCAGAACGGAATCCCAATCAGAATATGCGCTGCTGCATTCTGGACCAGTTGTAATTTCTGGATCAGACCCAAGGGCAGCCCAGTGTAGAGTGAGTTGCAGTAGTCCGACCTGGAGGTGACCATTGCATGGATCACTGTAGCTAGGTCATGGTCTGAAAGGTAAGGAGCAAGTTGCCTAATCTGACAAAGATGGAAGAACACAGATTTTGCAACTGCTGTGACCTGGGCCTCCATTGACAAGGAGACATCCAAGACCACGCCCAAACGTCCCACCACTGGCATAAGCATCTGCGGCACCCCATCAAGGGGTGGGAGGCGGATCTCAGAACCTGTCAGCCCATGGGCCAGGGATTCATGGGATCCAGTTTCAGTCTGCTCTGTTTCAACCAGCTAGTCACAGCCTCCAGCCATATTTTCCAGAGCGGTGTCCAGTTGGCTGTCCATCAACAGATAGAGTTAGGTATCATCAGCATATTGCTAACATTGGGGAGGGAGACCACACACTAAGTGGTGGTGAGGTGATAACTGCTCCCCCAGTGCAACCCTCTGTCCCCAACCATGGAGAAAAGAGACGAGCCACAGCAAGGCAGTTCCACAAATCCCCATATCAGCGAGGTGGTGAGTCAACAGATTGTAGTTGACTATATTGAATGCTGCTGTAAGATCTAACAACACTATCAGCACAAACCTGCCTTGATCCAGATGTCTGCAGAGGTCATCTGTGAGGGCGACCAGCGCCATCTCCGTCCCATGGCCAGGATGGAATCCGGACCCAAATGGGTTCAGGGCAGAGGAATCCTTCAGGAACACCTGCAGCTGTTCCACCACCACCCGCTCAATCACCTTACCCAGAAATGGGAAGTTTGAGGCTGGGTGGGTTGGCAGGGCCGAAAGATGGCTTTTTCAGAAGAGGCTGCACCACTGCTTCCATCAGTGCTCCTGGAAAAATCCCAGTGCTCAAGGAGAGATTAACAAGGGCCTCCAGAGGAGCTCAAAGCCCGTCAGTGCTGGCTTTCACCAGCCATGACAGGCAGGGGTCCAGGGGGCAGGTGGTGGGCCTCACTGCCCGCAGGGACCTGTAAACCTCGTCCTGGGAGAGCAGAACGAAATGATCTAATACTAGTCCAGAAGACAGCCAAGGGGCTCCAGTTCCCTTACTGTAGCAACCATGGCCAGCAGGTCGCAGTGGAGAGACAGGATTTTGCCCACGAAATATCTCTCAGAAGCCTCACAGCTAAGTTTCGAATTAGCAATTTGATGGTCTCCCTGTGAAAGGGAGACCAAAGACTGAACAATTTTAAATAATTGTGCTGGGCACGACGAGCTCATGAACTCAACGGAAGCAGCGACCCATGGAAATTCCCTTTTCATCACCTTCACTGCCACCTCATAGGCTTCCATAAACGTCCTATAAGATGTTCTTGCCTCCTCGTCCCGCCTCCACCTCCACACTTGGTTTCACAGCTTCTGCTTCTTCTGTCGCAGCTCCTCGGTATGCCAAGGAGCCAGCTGGGTGCAGGGGCGGAGAAGGTGATGGGGGGCCGATTGCATCGATGGCTTTGGAAAGATGGACATGCCAATCCTCCACCAGCACATCTAGTGAACCGCTAGGGGGCACTGGATCCCACAGAGCAGTCTGGAAACCAATTGGATCCATTAGTCTCTGCGGTCAAGCATAAATCAGCTCGTTGCCTACGCAGGGTGGGGGGCTGGTGCACCCAGACGAGCCTTCAGGACAAAGTGATCTGACCACGGCACCGCTTCAATCACGTCCCGATCCACATGTATCCCCATCCCAAAGATCAGATCCAGCGTGTGGTCTGCTTTGATGTGTGGGAGCTGATACAAACCGAGAAAGTCCCAGCGTTGCCAAGGTAGACACCAGGTCCGAAGCCTGTGTGGAGGCAGCAGCATCAGCATGGATGTTGAAATCCCCCCAAACCAGAAGTCTGGGGTACTCCAAGGCCGAGGCAGCCACTACCTCCAGCACACTCGACAGGGTAGCAGCACACCAGACAGATAGCCAAACTCTCCTCAGCATCCCACACCAGACCCTCACACTCAGTGCTGGCAATCTTTGAGATGGGGAGTGGCCTGAAGGAGAAAGACCCTCGAGTGAGCATTGCCACCTTGCTCCCCCAGCCACTTGTCCAGGACTGATGAAGGACCGAGAAACCTGGGGGGGTTTAGACAGTCTGTGTCTAAAATATGATCTTTCAGTTAAAATGGTGCTTTCCATACTTAAAATGGATTCCAGGATTGATAGATAGTTTGGCTCCACTATACAGGAATACAACAGTTAGTTCTTTCAAGGTGGCCGTCTTGCCTTCCTCCACCCAAATCTCAGTCATGCATACCAGGTCCATATCATGCACAGTAAAATACTCGTGCAGTGTTCTGGTCTTCTTATTGATGGACCTGGCATTTTACAACATCCGTGCTGGAGAGGGACTTACATTCCTAGCCCCACAACCAGCATACCTTGGGATGGGGCACAGGTTGGAAGGACACCGAGCAATGCCCTATCTCCGTGTCCTTCCCCTCCTTTGCCCCACCACCTTGCCCCTATGCGGCTTTATTCATTTAAAGCAAATGATCCGTTTTTTACAGTGGCATGTATTTCATGGTATTCAGTCTAGTCCAGCATAAACCTTTTAAAATGAGAAGTATCCAGATAGTAAAGATACGGGACCTCCTTTCCCCTAGCTGCATGTAAAACCAGAGCCAATTTTCTTTTAGGATCGTGATAAAACAAATCTAAGCTATTAGCAATGGTTATTTTACTGTACTCTGTAATGCATGCATTGTAGCGTTTTCGATTTTGTGTTTGTGATGCCTTGGTCTTTTGCTTAGGCTTTAATAAATCTAAACCGAAGTGAAGCCAAACAACAAAGCAAAGTAAAGTGATTAGCTGCTGGGGAGGGGCAGGGGCGGTGATATGTCCAGCAGGCTCTATGACTCATTTATAAATTTAGAGGGCATTAGCTTGGGATGACGTGGCCTCTGCCTGCAATGCACCAAGCTTTGTGCTGTGTCAGCCAGATGCTCCTGCTCTTCTGCAGAGGTCTCCATTCAGAAATTTGGGAAGTGCTAACAAATACAAAACCTGTGTGGCCAAAATCTGTAGTGTGGTCAAGGTTCAGACAGATGGAAATCATGTTCCTCATTCCATCAATCAAAAGCAAATTGCAGGATCATGCAGCTTCACTTGGCCTTGGGGCTGTGCAGGGATGGGAGCTGGAGTTTAACTCTTCAAATGCCATGCTGGTTGCCCTACAAGCCTAGAGAAAAAAGCCCTGCCCTTTTAATAGAGGATTAATGTGTGGAAATGGACAGCTGATGTTTTTCATGGCATGGAGGTAAATGGTAAAGAACATCCATTGAGCCTCTGTTAAAGGGACAGGGCATTTAAAAAAAAATCTAGGCAGTTGGTTAACCTAATTACTGCTTGATTTTGCTATCTGAATGACTGCTTCCCACTCTGCTATTAGCATTTTAAAGGAGAAAAATGTGTCCCTTAAAATACACACATTTCCCCTTTTAAATGCTAATAAAACAGCAGGGAGCCCCGCGCTGAATAGTGAAACCAAGTGGAGGTTGAAGGGTTAAACTCTCTCCCCACCCTGCACAGGCCCTGAGGCAAATTGAGGCTGAATGAACCTGCAATTTTATGTATTTATTTACTTCATTTCTACTCCACTTTTCTCCCCAGTAGGAACCCCAACGTTCTTCCCTCCTTCATTTCATCCTCACAACAACCCCATCCAGTAAGTGAGGCTGAGAGGGTGTGACTGACCCAAGGCTAGCCAGCAAACTCCATGGCAGAGTGGGGATTCGAACCTGGGTCTCCCAGATCCTAGTCCAACATTTGAACCATTTATACTACACTGGATCTCAGTTTGCATTTTGGGGGTGGGAGGTGGAACAAGCCACACAATCTTCTTCTTGCCTGTTAGTTTTCCCTTTCCTGATCTGTGTCTTCCATTTGAATGTGGAAAGAGGCTTCATAACAGAAATGTCATCGATAATCAATCAATATATTAAAGCTTAATCAATATATAAATAGGAACATTTGGATTTATCAATCTGAGCCCTAAGAAAGAAAGAAAAAAACGACAATAAGCTTGCAGATCCACCAACTTAAATCCTTAAAATGATTTGTGATTCATACTGACATTTGTTACTGGCAGGGCTTTTTTTCAGTGGGAACGTGGTGGAATGGAGTTCCGTCACCTTTTGAAAATGGTCACATGGCTGGTGGCTCTGCCCCCTGATCTGCAAACAGAGGGGAGTTTAGATTGCCCTCCACGCCACGGCGCGGAAGGCAATCTAAACTCCCCTCTGTCTGGAGATCAGGGGGCGGGGCCACCGGCCATGTGACCATTTTCACTGTGGGTGATTTAAACTTTAAAAAACTCCTCCCCACGTTCCAGCTGACCCAAAGTGATGTCATTGTGCGGTCCTGGGAGTGTGTGTGCACTTTGCGTGCATGCATGTGGTACCAGGGGCACCACCTCCTGCCCGGAGTTGCCCCCTATGCTGGCAACCCACTGAGTTCCACCACCTCTTTTCCCAGAAAAAAGCCCTGGTTACTGGCATGTAGTCACATAAACAGGGCCTTAACAAAAGTATACTAGTATTTGGTGGTGTTTGCATAGCTAAAAAATCCCAGAACATGAGACTCACGTTCATATGCATCTGACCCACATGATCGGCAGTATTTGGTAGGCTGGTCCATTGCATCAAATAAACGACTAAAATACAGGGAACTCTCATTGCCAAACTACATGATCTGTGTGACATGAGTTGAGCAACGGGTGCCGGACCCAACTTGTCACGTGTAGGACCCGTGTAACTCATTTTGAAAGCACTGCGTTGCTTGGCATGGCTCCAAACTCTGCAAGGGGGAAAGTGGGGCTTCAGGCTTCCCTCCTGCTCCATTTTTGGCAGTGGAAATGGAGTCAGAGGAGGAGACAAACACCCCCCCCCCCTTAGCATTTGAAACTGGGCAGTGCAAGACGATGCTTTCACAGTGGGTTATACCAGTCTTGTGTGTGATGAGTTGGATCAGGCACCCGTGTCTCAACTCACGTCACACGTATCATGCATTTTAGGCCTCAGGCTGAAATCCTATGAATGCTTCCATACTTTACTGTGACTAGCATCTGCTCTGGATTTTGCTTTGGGTTTTGCAGCATAAACGCTGCAAAATTCCTCCTCCAGGCACCTGCTCATTTTCAGCAGGGTTACTGACGGGCCCTTCTACAGCACACTGTCCCTAATTTTAAAAGCAGAATTGATACTTTGGCTGTTTATTGTGTTCTATCAGAACTGCAGCTTCCGACTATACAGAGGTGGCTTTCATAGGTTTCCTACATGAACGAGACAAGCTTGCAACAGGTCTGACAAAAGAAAATTATTTTATGGGCTTCTTTCCAATTCTTCAACCAGAAATCTGTCTTGCCAAGAGAAGAAAGTCCCCGGTGGCTGCACACTGCACCGAGTTGGTAATAAAGAAGAAATAAGGACAGAATCCAAGCAAGTCATAACAAAATAAAATATAGATATGTTGCCTGATCCGGAGAGTTACAACAAGGGGGTTTGACATTTACAGGAAGGACATGTTTCTCTAAGGACGCACATCTATTCTTGGATGGCTGGGTGAATGCTGCCCCAGATATTTTGGCCGCGGCTTTGGAGGCTGTGACTGGGTGGTTAAAGCAGACTTGGTTGAAGCTTCATCCTGCAAAGATGGAGGTCCTGCACCTGGGCTGTGGGTTGTTGTTTTGGGGGATTTGGCTCCCAGCCTTTGAGGGGGCACCGTTGGTATCTACACCAATGCTGAGGAGTCTGGGCATAGTTCTGGATGCCTCCCTCTCAACGGAGGCTCAGGCCACAGCAGTTGCGAGGTCTGCATTTTTCTGTTTCCGTCAGTCCAGGCAGCTTGTTCCCTGTCTTTCAACCCGTGTGACCCAACTGCAGTGATCCAGGCAACGGCCACCGCCAGGCTGGACTGCTGTAACTCGCTCTATGCCAGACTACCCTTGAGACTAATCCAGAAGCTACAACTGGTCCAGAATGCAGTGGCACATGTCCTCACAGGGACTTTGGTCAGGACGCATCTACAACCTGTCCTGGGCCAGTTGCACTGGCTTCCAGTTGAATTCTGGGTCAAGTTCAATGTTTTGGCTTTGACATTTAAAGCCCTTAGCAGGCTGGGACCAACAAACTTGCAAGATCGCCTCTTGCCATGTGTTTCCCGGAGGGTACTTCATTCAGCTGACAAACATTTGCTGTTGATCCCTGGCCTCAAGGACGTTTGCCTTCGTCAGGGCCAGGCCAGGCCTTCATCAGGGCCAGGGCCTTTTCGGCCCTGGCACTGGCCTGGTGGATCTCTCTCTCCGTCAAGACCAGGGCCCTGTGGGGCTTGTTACAGTTCCTCCAGGCCTGTATGACAGAGGTGTTTCGCCAGGCCTATTGCTGTGGTTAGGGCACGGGTGAACTATCCCACCAGCTTTCCTGCCGTGGCCTCTCAGGCCACCCTGCTTTACTGGTTCAGCAGTCTATCAGGAAGATATTCTATAGAAGGGGTTTGCCTCCCCCCTCCCACTGCAGCCAACATGCCTCCTGAAATGATGCTCCAGGGTGACAGGGGACAGCCTGAGGGGGGAATCAGAAGTCTGCACTGGGATGGAGGGATCAGAGAAAACCGCCTCCCTGCCACCTTCAGAAGTCCTACAGTGAATTCAAGCCAATGGCTTGTATCTGACAAACGCAAGCACAACAAAGTTTGCAGAATCCTTCCTTCTACTGCAGCCCAATGAACTCCCTGAAATTCTGCTGCTGCAGGTGTGTGTGTGTGTGTGAGAGAAACCCTTCTGAACAGGGTAGGGGGCAGAGTGGGGGGGGGGTCTGCAGTAGGATTCACCAAGAATTGCTGCCTCTTCCTCTTCCTCCTCCTCTTCCTCCTCTTGTGGAAAATGATAGTAGGGTACAAGTCAATGAGTAGGAGACATGAAGTGCGCATGAGCCAACATTAACAATTTCTTGGTGACTGGTTCCACTTTCTTGAATTTGTTTTATTAACAGATTTCTTAATTGGGATCAGAGATACCAAATGACCTGTTCGGACTAGTGCCCGTCTTCAGCCATGAAGAGCAACCCTAGAATTCATAGCAAAACATGGAATTACAGCCATTCTTTTATCAGGCTATAACCATTCTTTTCAAGTTGTGTGATCAGGAAACTTGGGACTCCCGCCACGTGAGTTCCTTCTTGAGAAGGCCAGTCACTGACAGAAAACCCATCTGGAAGACAGCTTGCCTGGCATTACCCGATTCCCATCGATCACATTTTAACTCAGTTCAGAGTGGTGTGTTCTCTCCATTTTATCCTCACAACAACCCTGTGGAGTATATCAGGAGGAGATGAAGTGACTGGCCCAGGGGCATCCAGTGGGCTTTACAGCAGAGGAGGGATTTGAAGCCAAGTCTCCTAGTTGGACACGGACCTCCTGATCTTCCTCTGCAACAGGCAGCAACAAGTATTCACATGGCACATTCTAGGGTGTCCTGCCAAATTATGTAGGGAGCAATCTGGGGCCATTAATCCAAGCCAGGCCAGCTTCTAACATGAACTGATGGTGGAGAGGTGGAGAGAGCCCTCAAGTCAGGGTTGACTTACGGCGACCCCTGCTGGGGTTTTCATGGAAAGAGACAAACAGAGATGGATTGCCATTGCCTGTCTCTGCAACCCTGGTCTTCGTTGGAGGTCTCCCATCGAATTACTAACCAAGGCTGACTCTTGATTGGTTGGTTGGTTGGTTGGTTGGTTGGTTGGTTGATTGATTGATTGATTGATTGATTGATTGATTGATTGATTGATTGATTGATTGATTGATTGATTGATTGATTTTTAGCCCTCCCTCCCTGCGAACAGGATCAGGGCGGGGTACAATAAAATGCTTATTACACAATAAAACAGATGAATACATTTAAAATCTAAAAATTCCAAAATGCATATAGAGCAACATCTCAGATGGCAGCCCCCTCCAATTTCCCCAGTCAAATATAAACAAAAGAGAGGGGTGGGGGGCACAGTTAATATTATTTCTGTGACTGCGCTTGTGGGGGGCAGATGATTTCATCCCCCCCCCAGCAAGAGACCAGTAGGGAGGATCCTAATACAATCAAAGACTGGCCTCAACCGTACGTCTGGTGGAACATCTGGTGGAACCATACACTGAGAAGTTATGCGGTCTCGGTGGGCTCAGGTGTCCTCCGACAGAGAGTTCCACCAGGTTGGAGCCTGCTTAGTTTCTGAGATCTGATGAGATCAGACTGAACTGATAGTATGCCTTATAGAAACCTGAGAAGCACCTGCCATCCCATGCCAGGCACACACAAAAGTTCATGAGATACAGGACTCAGGCATTTAAATGTCATTCTGGCTTTTTGCAGGGCAACAACTAGGTGAAATATATCAATACTTCTCATTTTCAACTTCATCAAAATCAGAAACTTAAATCAGGAGCCTGGACCTGTGAATGGACAAGACAGATCTTTCTACAAGCCTGAAAAACAACCCATGTCTGCAATAAATCTTGGTATCTAGAAGAAAATATACTGGGAGGTGTGTGTTAAAAAACCCAAAGTGATAAGTGGCGTGCCTGGACCTTTAAGAAATGGTTGCTCTTTGTGGCCATTGCTAGGCAACCACAATAGCTTCACCAGGATCTCAGGCTCGGTTCCTGTCACTTAAGGGCAGGGTAGGGCCCTTTAAGGGAGGACTCACACAGGCCTGGCCCAGCAGCAACCACCAGGTGAGTTGATATCATGCAACTTGCATGACTTACCTAGGCCTGGTTGCTTACTGCCGTTCAACAACAGCCACCTCATGAAAGCAATGAGGCGTAGTGGTTAGAGTTTCAGACAAGGACCTTGAACCCAACATTCTTCTCTGGAAATTCACTTGAAGACTTTGGGCCAGTTGCATTCTCAGCCTAGATTGCCTCACAGACTGGGGCAGATTGGCCAGTAAGAGCACCAGGCTACCTCCCAGGGGGCTGATGGCCTCCTCCCAGTCTGGTACAGGTGAGCCCCGTGATGGACCAGCTGAGCCTGGCTCACCTGGCAAGGCAAGGAAGAGGCAGTGCCTGGCTGAGTTCATGTGAGGTGAGGGAGGTGACCAAGTCCTGGCACAGGTCGAGCCCGGCAGCACCACCTCCCCTGCCTCACCTTAGACTGGCTGAGCTGGGCGCCTCCAGCTCCTCCACCATGTCTCACGCAGGCCGAGCCCAGCACCACCTCCTCCCTCCCCTCACTTCATGCAGGCTGAATTGGAGGCTGCTTCTGCCACCTCTCCCAACTGGCATGGGCTGCTGTCCCCACTGCCTCCCTTGGCTCACTCTCCCAAGTCTGGAGCATGGCGAGGGAGGCAGCTCCACCCCTCCTGACCCCCGCATGAAACCAAGGAAGCTGTGCCCCCCCCCATCCGAGGAGCGGGCAGTGGTGCCTGGCTGACTGATTGGGTCCGTCAGACGCCTCTTCCTCTCTCCCTCCTCGGGGATTGTGGGGCAAGGCAGCTGGGGGAGGGACCCTTTCCCAGGTTGTTCTCTGCCTGCCCAGCCCCTCTGCTTACGAGTTTGTTTTGAGGATAAAATAGAAGAGAGGAGAATGATGTAAGGTGCTTTGGGTTCCCATTGTGGAGAAAAGCGGAGTATAGATGAAGTAAATAAATAATAAATAGAGCCGAAGGAGGCAGATACAAGTTAGGTTGCTTGGTGGGTGGGAAAGATGAAAAGGAAGCAGTGGGGAGGATTTGGTTGCCAGGAGGAGGGGGAAAGGAAACAGCCATACCGGGGGAAATGAGGTGCCCCTTGCGAATCTTGACTGGTTCCCCAACGTGCAACTGGGCTCTGCCTTGGGAGTGGTGCTGTGCAACTGGGCCGTACTTTTCCCAAATAGAGGCTGTGAGGATAGGGAAGGATGGAAAACTGAAGCCAGGGGGGCTGGTGGGTGGGAAGGAGAGGAGGAGGCAGGAAAAGGGGAGAGGGCTCTGGGAGCATTCACCCTGACCTGGATAGCCCAGGTGAGCCTGATCTCATCCAATCTCAGAAAGCTAAGCAGGGTCAGCCTTGGTTAGTCATTGGATGGGAGACCTCCAGTGAAGACCAGGTTTGGAGAGGCAGGCAATGGCAAACCACCTCTGTTAGTCTCTTGCCATGAAAACCCCACCAGGGGCACTCCCCACCACATGGAAGCTTTCAGAGAAGGGAAAGAGGAGCCAGTGGAGGAAGAGGAAATGAGACGGCCCCTGGAAGCCCTCGCAGGTCCTTACGAAAGGCCAATCAGAACAGACCATTTTTGTGTGTCCCCCACCCTCAAGAGTTACTTCCCAAGAAGACTGCAACTAAGAAAGAAACCAGGGGCTCTTGGCTGCTCAGCGCATAAGTACGCTTGTTATAATACAGGTTATAAACTACATGTTATGAGGCAAACCAGAGTTTGCTTCATAACACTGATGTGGATTGAGGCATTTGTAGGTAAGATGTGAGAAGAGGGCTGCTCAACCCTCTTTCCTGGCCATTCTGCCAACACACCTGGGCTTCTGAATGCGGACAGAGAAAGAACAGGCTGGGGGAAGAAGTGGCAGTAGCGACTGGGAGATTAAGTATTATTTATTTCTGCGATATTTATTTCCATATAAAAACTGCTCAGCACAACAGTATTTCCCTCCTGCCCCTGGATTCTCTACAACAAATGCTCCCAATCTCTGTTTAGTGTTACCTGGCAGTACACTTTGGGTAACAACAAGCGTTTGCGGAGGTGATGTGTGATTTGGTCCTTTAAGTGCATAGCAATGCTCGAGGAATACACTTACCTTTTTAACAACCCCAGTGCTAGCTACAACGGTCTCCGCTCCTTCTACGGTCTGTTTTGCCACCGTATTGACGCTGGACACCACAGATTCACCCACTAGATTGGCCTGTTCCTTGGTCTTTTCAGCAACTAAGAGTTTAACAGAAAGAAAGTTACAAGTCAAAGTGGAACCTTCCTTCCTTCCTTCTTTTTAGAACTGAAGGTTCCCATTAGGGGTGTACACTAAGAAAATTTCTGTTTCTGTTTTCGTTCTGGGGGTTCTGGAATAATTCCATTCCATTACTGTTTGTTCCAGCTCGAGTGGTGCCAGCTTGGATTGGATCCATTTGGTTTTTTTTTTTGTTTTCATGAGTTTCAGCCCATTGCATGCTTGCAAGGCGGGCATTAGCCACACATGTGAAATGCACATTATTCTTTTCAGGAGAGAAGGGAATTGAGGCTCGGGGGCAGCTTTTTTTTTTGCACTCAGTGGCACCAAAATCACACAGAACACAGTCCTTCCTCTAAACCATCAACCCACTGAATTTGAGAGCACACAACAATGTGGTTCTATGTTTATGGACCCCGAGGAACACTTGGGTAAGTTGTGTGTCAACGTTGAGTGTTGGGCAACTGTGCACACACACACTGTTCTTTTCAAGGTGGGGGCAGAGTTTGGGAAACAAGGCTCTATTTGTGCTTAACCAAAAGCCGCATCACCCCAAACCTCATCGATCCAACGAGTTATTCTGAAGCACATGAAAACTCACATAACAATGGACCCCAAAGAAGGCAAGTGTTGGCAGGTGCGTACAATGGCAGCAAATTTACTGGCAAAGAGGCGCCAACACAGGAGGACAAGCAGAAAGAAAAAAATTTGACCAGATCAATCTTTCCACATGATCCAGAAAGACTTTGGTGTGCCTGCATGTGCAAGTGTGCAATGCACACGCCTGCCACTTCCCCATCATCATTTAACACTGGATTAACAGTTTTAATTAGAAAAGCTCGCAAAGCCAGAAGGCTTTCTGGGCAAGATGGAATTCCTCCTGATGGCCCTCAACCTGCTGTCTTTGGAGGACCTTTTTAGTTCCAGTGGTGGCCCAGAGGCACCAGGGCACCTAAGCGGAGGACAGCAGCAGCAGAAGGCCACAGAATGGGCACGAACCAGCTCCATGTGCCTGGGACCTCCTCAGTGCGGCTCTCCTTTAATAATGACTTCCCCCACCCCAATTTTAATGGTTTTATACTGTACTTTCCAATGTTCTTTCCAATTTCACCCTAATCTGCATAACATACGTCTTTGCGGCAGCTGGGAACTCTGAGGCTGAAGAAGACCCCTCCCTCCTCAAACACAGGGCTTTTTTTCAGCAGAAATGCAGTGGAACAGAGTTCCGGAACCTCTTGAAAATATTCACATGGCTGGTGGCCCCGCCCCCTGATCTCCAGACAGAGGTGAGTTGAGATTGCCCTACTTGCTCCGTCTCTCCCCTCTGGATCCAACTGTTTGCATGATGAGTGCAGGCTGACTTGCTGTGAAGGAAACCAAGGTGCTGCTGGACGGCCCCCACTGCCCGGCCTGCCTGTGTGGCCTCTGCACCATAAGAACCAAAATGAAACACACAAACTTTTCAGCGGGAATGGGGTGGGGGGAAGTGTCTTTACAGCCTCGTTTCCCAATTTTGTTCTGCCATTCTGAAAGTCGATTTAACTAGCCATGATTTCTGTGTGTATTTTTGGCTTTTGTTTTGTTATGTGCCCCCCTAGTTACCATCATGAACAGTCTACAATGTTTAGCCTTGAACTAGGGTTGACAGCTCCAGGTTGGAAAATTCCTGGAGATTTGGGGGGTGCAGCCTGGGAAGGATGGAGTTTGGGGAGGGGAGGGACCTCAGCTGGGTCTAATGCCATAGAGTCCACCCTCCAAGGCAGCCATTTTCTCCAGGGGAACTGCTTCGCTATGGCCTGGAGATCAGTTGCAATCCTAGATCTCCAGCTAGCACCTGGAGGCTGGCAACCCTACCTAAAGCTAATTCAGCCACATTTTTGAGTGTTTCTTAAGGTGCTTCCACACCGGGATGAGTCCTTATAAACCCTATGTCTCCACACTGGGAGATTCACTGTTTTTGTCTGTATCCCCTCACTCCTGTCATTTCCCACCCTCTGTACCATCAGAGGGATTTCTGCGGGCCTACTGTTAATGACGATATACTGGCTACTTTTAAAAAAAACCAAGCAAAAGGAGGACGGGGAGGAGAAATGGCCTTGGATGTGGGTGGGGATGTGTGGAAATCTGTACCATCCTGTCCACATGGGGCACACCTGCTTTGACGCCAATCTTTCGTAGGCTTTAGGAGACAGCAGGCCCAACCGCTGGAAACCACAGGACAGGGCAGGGAGGGTATAGGGAGAGGTTCTCGAAAAACCCTGCTCCAGTTTGAGGGCCAGGGAGGAGAAAAATCCTCCATCTGTAAGGAGCCATCCATGGTTATTTTTCCTCATTTTCTTTTTGGCAGGAAATAGCCATGGGAGCTGCAGTTTAAGGGGGAGACGGGCAATGGCTGTGAGGGGTTGTTTTTCTTGCCGTCTTTCACTTCTTAAAACTGCCTCACTCAACCACTTTTAGTCACACTGTGGAAAAAATATGAGCGCCATAAACTTTCCTAGGGTTAAAACAACTCAGGGGTGCTTAGTTTTAAACCAAAAGCTAGTCTGAAAAGAAAACAAATAGCTACTTCCCCCTGTTCTGGTACCCCCTGTTAAATTGCTTGGGAAAATAATCACAATGGGATACAAACTAGCCCTACCTGAGCGGGTCAAGTTCTGATTATGGTATGATGGATTTACATGGGGAAAGGTAAAGTGCTTGGCACATGTACAGTTATGCGCCATGTATCTTGCTGTGATGTGACCTCACTGGCTTCAAAAGACTGATGGATGGGGATAAAAATACGAAAATGCACTGTAGGGCCTGTGCTGGGCAGCAAGTGAAGTTGCTCGTACATGTCTCCATAGATATCTGCTGATCTAAGAGAGAGCTTCAGGTGCGGTGGTATGTAGTAGTCGATCAAAATGAGCTTTTACAGATCTTGTAGATTTAGGAGGGATCTTTTGAGCAGGAAAAACTGAGCAGTTCATTAACACAGGAGTTAATTGGGCTCTTACCTGAAGTGACGCTCTGCACTACCCCCTCTTTGGTTTTGGCACCTGTGGAAAAAACACACCAGATGAGCATTGTTGTCAGAGATTTTTTATAGACAGGTGCTGGAGCCTGAAAGTGAAGGAGAGAAACAAAATAGAGAAGATGGGGTTAACCAGGGGTCATTTCGGAGAAAAAGAGCGGCAGGAACTCATTAGCATAACTCATTAGCATGTGCCACTCCCCTTGACATCACTGGAAGTGTGTCATTGGCATAACTGATTTGCATATACCACACACCCCGACATCACCTATCCTGGCTGTTTTGGACCCAATCCTGGCCATTCAGGGCCGAAATTGTGCCCAAAATGGCAAAAAGGGGCTGAAAATGGCCCAAAAGGGGCCCAAATTGGTCAAGATCAGGCTACTGCTGAGCGGGAGAGTGATCCACCACCCGTCAGAGCCCCAATCCTGGCCATTTCAGCCCCAATCCAGGCCAAAACGGGCCCAAAATGGCCGAGAGTCAGGTGGCGGGGCCACCTGACATGTGACCCCTTTGAGGAACTGCCGGAACTGCGTTTCTGTGTGTTCCCCCTCAAAATGAGCCCTGGGGTTAACACAGGGCCAAGCTAGAAGTGATGAATTACACTTGAATGGCAAGTGAACAGACTCACGTGTATTCTTCCCTGTTCACTTGCAGCCCACTTGCACTCCACTTGAGTGGAGTGCAAGTGGAGCACAAGTGAACAGGGAGGAATACATTTGAGTTTGTTCACTTGCCATTCAAGTGTAATTTGTCACTTCTAGCTTGACCCTAAATAAAAGAAGTATTCTGCATCCTAGATGCTATGACATTTCAGACCCGTGGTGTGTTTGAGAGCTCTTTAAAATTCACAAAACAAAACAAAATTGCCTGTTAAGTTAAACATACATGTTATGTGCGGCCTGTTCCAACAAATGAAAACAAAAAAAGAGGGGGGAATGTATTTGTGTCCAAGAATAAATATGGGCAAGAAAACAATATTTATCCAGGTCTTCTACAAATCGCCAAACCTCATTAGTGAGAAAAGAAATTTTCTGTCAGAAAAAGCTCTGAAATCTGTGTTTACATGCACACACCCACCTATACTTCCATACGGGCAGCCAACTGACAGCATGGTTTTATGGTGGTCCTATTAGGAGCAGGGGAGGGAAGGCAACATGGAATAGCAGGATCTCGTCAGATCTCGGGAGCTAAGCAGGGTTAGCAGGGCTTCTTTTCTGGGGAAAGAGGTGGTGGAACTCAGTGGGTTGCCCTCGGAGAAAATGGTCACGTGGCTGGTGGCCCCGCCCCCTGATCTCCAGACAGAGGGGAGCTGAGATTGCCCTCCGCGCCGCTCAGCAGCACGAAGGGCCATCTCAACTCCCCTCTGTCTGGAGATCAGGGGGCGGGGCCACCAGCCATGTGACCATTTTCAAGAGGTTCCGGAACTCCGTTCCCCCGCGTTCCCGCTGAAAAAAAGCCCTGAGGGTTAGTACTTGGATGGGTGACCACTAAGGAAGACCCTGCTGAGGAAGGCAAAGGCAAACCCCCTCTGCTTCTCCCTTGCCTTGAAAGCCCCTTGCTGGGGTCTCCATAAGTCAGTTGTGACTTGACGGCATTTTAAACGCAAGAGTTGCCGGAGGTCTTCAGAGCTCGGTTCTCTTCTGACTTAAAACCGTCGTTTTCAAGGCATGTCAAGGGAACCTGGCCTTGGGAAAATTCCGTTGGTGCAGAATGCTGCCATTAGATCATCACTTTATGCCAGAATGATGATATTACACCTGAGTTTTGGCAGCTTCTCTGGTTACCTATTTGTTTCCATGCACAATTCAATGTGGTGGTTGTTACCTTTAAAGCCCTTCATGGGTGGAGACCCACATATCTGGTGAGCCCCTTCCCCCACGTGAGTCTGTGAGCCAACTAAGGTCATGGTGCCTCGTTTTTGATGTTCCCCTCTGTTTGGAAGATCTGCTCATGCGCAGTCCAGGCACTCTGGTTTTAAGTGGATGTGTCCAGTCTTTGGGAAAGCCTGCCAAATACGGCACAGAAAGCTCTCATGCTCTCTCTTCCACAAAAGGGGCAAAAAGGAATTATTTCCACACACTTTTGGAGGAAGCAACTAAGGAATGTCTCTGATTGGTAGCAGGTGGTGAAATACGTTAAAAGAGTTGCAACTTGAACTTGAGGTATATTAATTTCTGTGTTTGGACTATGTTTTTAACTGTGTGTGTTTGTATGCAGTAAGCCGCCCTGGGCACTGTGGAAAGGCGGGTTGTAAATATTTGAAATAAATAAATAACATTAAGATCACACATCTGATTTCTGTCCATAAAATACAAATTGCAGACTTATCCATGTTTTTAAAGGAAAAGTCTTTTCTCCTTTAAAATGTGAACAGCAAAGCAGGAGGCCTGGATTCCAATGGTGAAACCAAGCGGTTGTGCACGTGTTAACTTCCGCCCTCCGTCCTGGCATAGCTCCAAGATGAAGTGGGGTGAGCTTAACATTTCTATTGTATAGGTGGAAGGAGCGGAGTGGTCTACTTCTGTTTGAGCTCTAAGACACGCAGAACACACAACTCCCCCCCCCGCCCCCCACACACATTCTTCCTTGCTTTTCCAGAATGTGGCCTGAAATCAAGCAAGCAAGCAAGCAAGCTAAACCCCTGGCCCTGTTGTTTTGTTTTCTGGTTAGGCAGCAACCCTATTCACAATGTAAGTGTAGCCAAGTTGTCGGTTGCAGGGAGTGCTGACTGAGTGCGTCGGGCTGGTTGAGTCAGAGAGAAATGAGTCACTGACTGGTCCCTGAGCCTATTATAAGCTTGGAAGGCAAAGGAACATACGCTCACTGACAAAGAAAGCCCTTTTCCATCTGAAAACCTCACTGTAATCCTAAATAAAACGTCAGATCATTGAACTACACTTGACAGCTGTAAAGGTCACCTAAAGGACAACATCCTCTGCAAGAGATTAAACTCCTGCTTAGAACCACAGGTGGGTAAACAAATACACAGGTAGCTGTCCAAAATGTTCAGGCCTGGAGATGATTTTTCCCATGGTTGTAAAAACACAATGATCAATCCCAGAGTTGCAAACAACATACAAACTCATTGTGACACGGGTGATAACGGCCTGGAATGTGATCATAGCCATTTTCTCTATCATAAATTTCACATATTCAAAATATATCCTTCACTTGATCTGGTGTACTTTGTCCAGTTCTGGGCACCACACCTGAAGAAAGATGTAGACAAACTGGAAGAGGTTCAGACGAGGGCAAGGAAGGTGGTTGGGGGTCAGGAATACATGTCCTGTGAGGAAAGGCAGAAGAAGAAAATGGGCATGTTTAGGCTGGGGAAGAAGAAAAGACTGAAGGCTCAAAAACACGCTACGTTTTACCCCACAGTCCTCCGTCGGTCTGCACAATCTGTTTTAGGGCTGCCAACCCCTCGGCCATTCTGGGTTGCGAAAATGGCACGAGGAGAAGGCAAAAACACCCTCTCTCCCAACAGAGATCAGTTCCCCTGGAGAAAATGGCTGCTTTGAAGGGTGGGCATGATGGCATTATACCTTGCTGAGGTCTTTCTCATCCCTTCCTCAAACCCCACCCTCTCCAGGCTCCACCCCCAAATCTCCAGGATTTTCTCAACCTGGAGTTGGCAGCCCTAAGGTAGAGCAATGGGACCCACCTCTTACCTCAGGGCTGGGTGGGCTCTCCCTGTCTGGAGCTTTCGACCTGAGGCTGGACTGCCATCTCCTGAGCATGCTTTACAGGGGATGGGCTAGATGGCCTATAAGGTCCCTCCAGACTCCAGGGCTGGATCCACACCTTGTTGGACACTATGTTATTGGGTTTTTTTAAGACTTTGATAGTTTTTTATTTATTTCAAATAATAATCTCAAACATAAACACATGAACATGAACTGTGCCATATAACACCTAATTCAGATCTCTACAATCACCCACTACTTCAGTCATCAATAATCATCTAGGTCATCTATGAACCTAAACACAATATCTAAATCCTATAAAAAAGATATAATGAATAAACTTCTATCATTTAAATCATATCATCAATTAAATGATATAGCTATATAAAACTTGTGTATATACTTAATTTTTCACTTCTATTTAAATATCTTTCCGTATGTCTTCATATTTGATCATAATTGTTCTTAATTATTCTTAATTTTCAGCTACTTAATCAAATAATACTTTCTATTTTTCTTGGAATTCTGAGATTGGCCTGTTATGTATGTAAAATGTTAATTTTGCCATTGACGCATATTCATATAGCTTGTTCTTCCGTTCCATCAAATCGGGACATCGTTCTGCCTTCCATTTTGCTGCAAGATCTACTCTTGTTCACTACATAATTTTTAAATATTGCTTGGTAATATATTTAATAACATATACAATACTTTGTTATTGTTGTACCATCATAATCATTGGATTTTCCTGTTTGGTGGATCGGGAGTCAAAAATGGCCCTGGAAAAGGGCCCAGCCCCAGCCCCAGGCCCCCCTCCAGCCTGCCCCTTCAATGTACACCTGCCTTGCAGGATTCTGCTGCTGCAGAGGCTGTGCCCGCTCACCCACCTGCTCACTGTGGCAGGGACTGCTCATGCGCAGGGCTCAGGCTGCCAGCTGCGGATACGGTGACTCATGTTTGTCCTGCTCAGGGTGGCTGTGGAGGCCACCTCTTGCCAAGGGTGGTAGAGGTGAGGGGGAGCAGTGATCCTGAACCTGACCTGAGTTTTTTCCCAGAGCCCCAGAAGAACTAAGGCCAAGGCCTTCCCCAATGTTGCCTTCTAGCACTCCTCAATGTATCAAAGTGCTGCATTAATTGCTGACCCCCTGCCCACCTAGACTCCTGTAACTTTCACAGCTGTGGGACAAATGAAGCTAAGATTGCTAAAACAGCCAAATCCAGGTGGGAAAATTCCTGGAGATTTGATGATGGCGCCTGGGAAGAGTAGAGTTTGGACAGGGGAGAGAGCTCAGTAGTGATGGGATGCTATAGGATCTGCTCTCTGGAGCTGCCACTTCCTCAAGGGGAACTGATGTCTGTAGTCTGGAGTAGAGATGGGCATGAACTGAAATATGAACCAAAGTTCATGACGAACCGGGCTGGTTCGTGGTTCGTGAACCAGCGGTTTGCCAGAGTCCATTTCTGATGAACCACAACGAACCGTAGGCTGGTTCGTTTGGCTTGGTTTTTGGTTTGTCATTGCAGACAGCCTGGCACCAATCAATCAGTTTCCTAGGCAACAGGGGATGGACTTCCTGCAGACCTTCTGCTGACCTGGAAATGATGATTTGCTGAATTGGATGTGACATTTTCACGAACCAAACAAACCAGTTCATGAACCGGGGAAGGTTCATGAAAGTTTGTGGTTCGTGGTTCATGAAATGTGAAGAACCACGAACCGCACAGTTGGTCCCCCCCCCCAGGTTCGTGCCCATCTCTAGTCTGGAGAGATCTCTAGGCCCCACCTGGAAACTGGCAACCCAACATAAAGCTGTCCCTGACTGACAGATGCAGTCATTTGGTGAATTTCTGCCACGGATTTATTTGTCTGTTTAATTATGTGGCTTTCCTCCCCAACAGGGACGAATTCAATTAAAAAATGGAATGTAAACAATTGGAGGAGGAGGGGAGAATGCTTCCAGGTGCAGGGCAGATCTCTTCTTCTGCCAACAGATCCACCTCCCAACCCCAGGCTGAGCCCCCCCCCCTTTCCCCACAGGCTCATACCCCCTGGGCCTGCAAGAAAGGGGCACGGCAGAGGCTGTGCTACAAGGTCTGACAAGTTTGTCTGTTCCTTCCCCTTCCTTCAATAAGGATCACACCCAGTGACTCAGGCCTCATCATGAGTGTCTAATGCATGGCATGGTTTACCAACATGAAGTCTTGCCAGCAAAGGACAGCTGTTGTACTGGGAAAAACAAACAAACAAGGAATGGTTGCAGGCTAAGACTTGCCTCTAGCTTGGGTGGGTAAGGTTAGAAGTTCAACCTGTCCCCACCACACGGGTAACTTTAAAACGCACACTTTCTTCTTTTGCTAACCTTCTCTTGCTAAAAATAAAATTGGAAGCAAGAAATTATAAACATTTTATTTGTACGTTGTTCCAGTTTATTACAGTGTAAAGGTCTCAGGCACTGCTCATTTAATCTGGATTTGGGCATAATTTATTCACTCCGAGATTTCGGACGATCCCATTACCATCTCGTTGCGTTGCCGTCGGCAGTGTTTTCCATGCTGTCCTTCCTGTTCTTTCAGACCTGATTTTTATACAAAGTTTTTAAACTTAAAAGCGCAATTGCTGTGCCCAGGTGGAAGTCAACGCACTGCTGAGTTCTTCCAGGGCTAACTGCCTCTTATACTGCTGCTCTTTCTCTCTGTTGGAATGAATTACATATTAAATTAATTACTACCTTGCAATTTTTTGCCATGTACATTTTTTACAATTTCTGCTAATAATGTGGGGGTTGAATGTACTTTTGCCGTTGTTTACAATGCAGGGCTCTAGGAGAAGAAAGAGGGGGCTGGATGGATGAGTGAAGTGGGTCGTAATTGGATGGTAGCTGTACCCTGGTGGGGGGCGGAATGGCCTTTAAGAGAGTGTTTCCAAGGGGGATTTGTTCAGACAGGGCGAGGGTGAGTGAGGAAGGCAGTGTGGGGCTATAGTGTGAGGGACGTTTGGGTGTCCTTTCTTGTGGATATTAGCCTAAGTGGCACCAGCAGGGCTTATTTTCAGTGGGAACGCGGTGGAACGGAGTTCCGGCACCTCTTGAAAATGGTCACATGGCCAGTGGCCCCGCCCCTGATCTCCAGACAGAGGGGAGTTGAGATCGCCCTCTGCGCCATTCGGTGTGGAGGGTGATCTAAACTCCCCTCTGTCTGGAGATCAGGGGTGGGGCCACTGGCCATGTGACCATTTTCGCCAAGGGTGATTTAAACTTTAAACCATTACACTTTTGGAACTACCCTGAAATAATTATGCTTATGAGCCTGATCTTGTCAGATCTTAGAAGCTAAGCAGGATCAGCCTTGGTCAGTAACTGGATGGGAGACCTCCAGCGAAGACCAGGGTTGCAGAGGCAGGTAATGGCAAACCACCTCTGTTAGTCTCTTGCCATGAAAACCCCACCAGGGGTCACCATAAGTCAGCTGTGACTTGAAGGCACTCTCTACTCACTCTACTCCTAAATAAACTCTATTTCTGTTTAAGTAAAACATCTATTTTATCAAGTATAAAAGTTCCATTTTTACATCACAGTCATCTCCATGGACTGACCACCCTGCCATTCTACCACATCTATCTAAGCTTTCCTATACTACAGGTTAAACTGAGAGAACTAAAGTGAAGGCCTTTGGTGGCATCAAAAATCTAAGGAAACACCAGGAAAGACAATATAATACAGGTCTCATAAAGGGAGTACGCCTTGACCTCAATAGCCCCGGTGAGCCTGATCTCATCAGATCTCAGAAGCTAAGCAGGGTCAGCCTTGGTTAGTAATTGGATGGGAGACCTCCAACAAAGACCAGGGTTGCAGAGGCAGGCAATGGCAAACCACCTCTGTTAGTCTCTTGCCATGAAAACCCCACCAGGGGTCGCCATTAGTCAGCTGTGACTTGAGGGCACTCTCCACCACCAAAGGGAGTAAAATGCCGCATTCATGACCTCTTCTGACTTTGAAACCATTGCTTTTACAGTGTGTGTGTGTGGGGGGGGTATTATAATGAGCAATCACTTTGGCTGTGAAGTGAAAAGCACTAATAAAACATCTCTTCCAGAACAAAAACAATTAATGATGGAATTAGGAATGCTGTGGCCACCACAAGTGAATTAACTAAGAAAGTAATTAAATTATAAAACAAATGGCAGGGAGAAGTCCAACCTTTGCTGAACAGAAGATTTTTCCTTGGCGTTATACTTCAGACAGCATCTCCAAGGCATAATATGGGTGATTCCCTGCACTTTCCCAAATCATCTCTGGCCATGTACTGCACCTATAAGAAAAACAAAATTTGTAGTAGGGTACAAGCTTTCGTGAGTCACAGCTCACTTCTTCAGCTGTAGCTCACGAAATCTCATGCCCTACCACAATTTTTGTTCGTCTTATAGGTGCTACTGGACTCTTGCTCTTTTCTGCTGCTACAGACAAACTAACACGGCTACCCATCTTGATCCATGTATTGCACATCAGTGTGACATACAAGATCTTGCCCCACGAAGACAGGGTTATAGCAACCTCAAAATTTTGTTGAGCTACTATAACTGGCCCAAATTGGTGGACCCCTCACTGGATTGTCTTGTCCACCCAGGCAAATCCAGTGATGAATGACAGCTGTCACGTAATGATGCTGCATTATCTAGCAATGTGTCAGCCCGTGTGAAATCTTAGTGAAAGCTGCGAAGATTACCACCACCACCCTTCTATATAGTTAACCACCTGCCACAAGAAGTCCAAAGCTCAATTGAGAATGACTCGGCAAAAGGGACAGGGGCTTGTGAACAGCACTGGGCACCCAATCCACGCTGCAATGCAGTCCAGCTGGTATTAGCCGCGTGAAGCCAAAGTCACCTAGCTTCATGTTAGCTTTCTGGCAGGATTCATTAGACAGAGAGATACCGTTTGCTGCAGAGCGGTTGCAAAACTAGCGGCCTGCTTTCTCTGCAATGAGTCAGCAGTATTGCTGCTCCTGCGTGGTCAACTGGAACCCTGAAGAACACTCTAGAGATCCCGTCAGTGCAGTAAAAAGCTGGCTGCGAATTCAGCGCATCAATCAGGGCCAAGCCTAAAAATATCGCTGGGCAAGATGTCCCTCTCTCTTTTGTTGACAAGTCAAAGCAGGGGAAATGCTCACGTCTGATTTGTTTTAGATGGGGCTCTTTTGCAATCTGACTTGAAATAACAGAGCTCTTTAATTCATTTGAGATCAGGTTGGAATCCCCCTCCTCAGCTCACTTTTCTTCAATTGAAGTCCAGACCTGGGAGGCCATGTTACACCTTCATGCAAGGGGTGGAGTTTTGCAATTAAGTTCGAAGTTCGTTATTCAAGATCGATTGCAAAGAAGCCGTATATTTTAAATACATTTATTTATTCGGCAGGTGGGAGCATATCTGCTCTTGGAGTGCAACTTTCTCACCTTCTCCTTCTCATGGCAGCCTGAAATGCCCCCCAAATCCTGTTCCTGGGAGTATGGAAATGCAGGAGCATCTCAGGAGACTGGCAGTGGGGTGGGGGCAGGCCAGAAAGTTGAACTCCATAAGCAGATATCCTTCCACCTGTGGAAACCCTCCAGGGGGGTTAAGCCACTTTCTCTCCCCCCCCCATCAGCTGTGCTTCCTTGTGTTGATGACACTAGTAAAATTAAAACCACCTTTTTTGTGCAAGATCTGCATCTTTTGGCACGGGCACAGAGGACCACATCAGTCCGCTCTATTGTTTCTAGTAGTCCCTCCATGTGTAGAATCAGTGAGCCGGCTACTAATAATAATAATAACATTCGATTTATATACCGCCCTTCAGGACAACTTAATGCCCACTCAGAGCGGTTTACAAAGTGTTATTATTACTAGGATTGCTCCTTGCAAACGGAGCTCCAGTATTACTCTGAGCGTCCCTTGCTAACACAGGAGACAGGACCAGCTGCGCCCCCCCCTTTCCCTTCATGATCCCGCATCTTCTGTTCCTTCCCTTACCTGCTCTGCAGCATTTCTGGCAACTCACAACTGCAGGTGAGGAATTGGCAGGAGCAGTGGATACTTTTGACTCTTGCTTCTGTAGGAGATGTCTAGGTCTATGTTTATGTATTTATTTAGTTCATTTATACCCCACTCTTCTCTCCAATAGGAAGCACAGTGGCTTACAATTTTACCCCCTCCTCCATTTATCCTCACAACAATCCTATGAGGTTAGTTAGGCTGACTGGCCCAAGGTTGCTGAGAGCCGAAACAGACGTGACGAGATACCTAGGTTCAACTCGTGTTCTCTTACCTCAAGGTTTGTCAGGAAGTGTAGGCGTCCTTGCAGCATAAAGTTTAGCATTTACAGAGCAGCAGGGAGGGAAGTGCAGGCGTGGGGCGCCTTTCCTCCCACTCTCGAGGTGCATCGCGGCATCTTCCCTTCCCCGCTTACACGGACTATCGCTTCATCTCATCCCTCTCACCCGGCCTGGCCCCTGCAGAGCAACACCTGGCTGTACCGGGAGAGCCGGGAGGAAAGGTGCCCAGAGCAGCTCCCCCCCTCGCTCGCCTGGCCCCTGCCCAAAGCCACATGGCCCAGAGCTGCATAGCCCGGCGTGCTCTGCCTTTACCCCGATCGCACAGACCGTCGCTCCACCCACCCCTTACCCAGCCCCCGCAGAGCGACGGCGAGCTATGCAGCCCCGAGCCGCGCGGCTTCAGGTGGGGGCCAGGCGAGCGGGGGGGGGGAGATGCAGCAGTGCTCTGGGCGCCTTTCCTCCTGCTCTCCCCATGCAGCCTGGCGTCGCTTTGCAGGGGCTGGGCGAGGGCATCGCTGCATCTTCCCCCTCGCTTGCCTGGCCCCCACCTGAAGCCGTGCGGCTCAGAGCTGCATAAACTTTAAGCTGCAAGGATGCCTACCCTTCCAGACAAACCTTGAGGTAAGAGAACATGAGTCGAACCTAGGTATCTCATCATGTCTGCTTCAGCTCTGAGGCAAAGTGGAAATTTAAACCTGGGTTTCCCAGCTATTAGTCTGACACTCTAACCACTACTCCACACTGGATCTGTCTGGGGTCTGAGTGTGGAGATGAAATCTTATGGGCCAGAAATCCTGAAAAATCATGGCCGATTCCACACGGCTTACCTGAAGCTGGAACATTGCGGAACATGCTGGAAAAAAATGCGGAAGATCGCATTTTCTCGTACGAGTTTTGCGTGATGTCGCACAAAACTTGCGCGAGAAAACGTGATCTTCCGTGTTTTTTCTGGCATGTTCTGCAATGTTCTGGCTTCAGGTAAGCCGTGCGGAATCGGCCCATATGTGATCTCAGACACAGGGAAAGGGGGACCCCGACCTTCAACAGAGGCCACCCCCTGGCCTTAGTAGGGCTGGGTCACAGTTATGAAAAAATAATGGATGACAGAGGAGACAAGGTTGGATAAGAAGAAATCAATGTTCCAGTCCCTTTTCATAGCAAGGTAGAGAAGGGAAGATGCCTGGATGCAGCCAGGCAACTCTGAAGCCCAGCGCAATCCTCAGCCGAGTTGCACCATTCTTAGAAAGGTTTTCTTTAATGGGGTGGCAGTTTCCATTGCTTCCCTCCTTCTGCCACAGCCCACTGAGCCCTCCCCACATTTGGTTCCTTGGGACAAAGAGGGGGTCTGCAATGAGAGGAGAGAGTAGGGGGAAATCATTGCCCCTCTCTCAAGAAAGGGGCCTTTATGTTGTCGGAGTGTGTAACTGGCTACACGATGAGGATTTTGACAAGTACAGTTTGCCGTGCGTAAGTGTGAAGAGGCACCACACCTTGGGAAACGCCTTCTTTTGTACAGGTATTAGCTAGACTAGAGCCCTTCCGTCCTGCTTGGTGAGAGATGAGGCCTTTGTTGTGCGTCCGCATTAACCTGGGAGATGCCGCTAAAGAGAAGCATTATATACACACATTGGTTGGTGGCCTCTGGGTTTCTAAGACCAATGAAGGGCGGGCTTGCCATTGGTCAAGTGAGCGAGGGAGTGAGTGGATTGTTATGGTCAAAGACCAGCACAAAAATGAACACATTACCAGGAATGCTACATAAAAACCATTACATGCATTATGTTAAAATGAGCAAATACGATTCGTTAAATTAATACAGAGCTCTGATAGGCTCCAGCAGCTGCACGGGATTGGTCCAATGCCACGCCTTACTCACAGCAATGCAACCATCACGGCTGAGCAAGAAGAACAGATTCAGTGGCCATATTCAGAAAAGCAAGCAGGAGAAAAAAGGGTGGGGTGGAAAACGCACGGCAATGTCATGTGATGCCGATCTCATTTACGTTTTCTAAAGGCAGTTTCAACATCTCTGGAAACCTTTTAAATGGTCTCTTCTGTTACTGTTTCTGCCGTTTTGGTCATTTGTTTTTAAAAATAAAGACTTTTGACAGTGTACTTCAATGTGGTTTGCAAAAACTGGCAGCAGCAATTATGGTCCAAAAACTATATTGGGCTGTTTCAAGGCCGGGATATTGTCGAGAGTGGCAGAAGTCCCACCCTAAGCAGAGACCTCCCTTCAGAACCATTGCCTTCTCTGGACTTGGAAGGGCATAATTCTCCTTCGCATGGCCCTGGCAGGGATGCAAAACCTCCGGAGCAAAGATGTGAGGAAAGCACAAATTCTTCAGGAGAAACAGGGAAGTCTAGGGTTGCCAGCTCCAAGTTGGGAAATTCCTGGACATCTGGGGGGTGAAACCAGGAGAAACCTGGAGAAAGTGGGGTTTGCGGAGGGAAAGACCTTGGCATGGCATAATTCCATAGAGTCCACTCCCCAATGTAGCCATTTTCTCCAGGTGAACTGATCTCTGTGGCCTGGAGCCCAGTTGTAATTCCGGGAGATCTCCAGACACTACCTGGAGGCTGGCAACCCTAGGGAAGTCACCCCGGGATCTCAATCTGCAACCGTAGCTCATGACTACGTGTTCATAGCTTGACCAAGGGCAGATGTAACCACGGCCATCACTTCTCTTTCTTCTCCATCTCTGCTTACGGACTGAAGGACACGACACCTTGCAAAACGGAGTTCCCAAATCCGTGTTTGCTGGTTAACGGTAACGCAGGGCTGAGGGGGACCGGAGGGGGTGCGGGAGCCTTCCCCCACTTCCCCCTGTAATCCTTTGTCCTCTCAGTCATTTCCCCCCATCCCTGTCCCCCCACTGGATTACAAGGTAAGAAATACGGGCAGCAAAAAGGTGTGTATTTGAGAAGAAGGGAGGCTGCAGGCAGAATCAGCAGTTCGGGTTGTGTTTTAATAGTGGCATTGCAAGTCATTTTTGTTTTTGTTTACCAGAGTGTCCCATCAGGGAGACCGTAGACTGTTGCTAGGCAGACTGAAGGGGGGAGCCGAAGAAAAGAAAAAGGAAGATGGAGGAGTAAGGAGGGCCTATAACAGAAGACTAAAATCTATTATTAAGAATCCTGCCTGATGTCTTTTGTTTGTCTCCTCGCCTGAATTAAGCCACAAAAATTGGGCTAAGCACCCACCTAGAGCTGCCAACTCTGGCCTGGGAAATTCCTAAGATTCCTAAGGTTGCCAGCCTCCAGGTGATAGCTGGAGATCTCCTGGAATTACAACTAATCTCCAGGCCACAGAGATCAGTTCCCCTGGAGAAAATGGCTGCTTTGGAGGGTGAACTCTATGGAAGTATACCCCACTGAGGCCCCTCCCCAAGCCCCACCCTCTTCAGGCTCCACCCCCCAAATCTCCAGGAATTTCCCAACCTGGACCTGGCAACCCTAGAAATTCCTGGAGATTGGGGGGGGGGTGGAACCTGTGGAGGGTGAATTTGGGGAGGTACTTCACCTAGAATCAATGGTTTACCAGAGAGTTGGACCTCTGAAACAGCCATTTTTTTGTAGAAGAACTGATCTCTGCAGTCTGGAAATCAGTTGTAGTTCTGGGAGAACACCATGCACAACCCAGAGGTTTGCAACCCAACACTAGGGATCCCATTCCCCCGATGGGGGCAGGGCATCCCCTGCTTTCACCGTTCACCCCCTGCCACCACTCAACTGGCCAGCAGAGGAGAAGGGTACGGGAATGGGCCTTCTGGGTGCACTTCCAGGGGTGGCGCGACTACGTTTGAGGCCCAACTTGGCCCATTGCGAAGTGCACGTGTGATCCTGCACCTGTGTGGTGATGTCACCTGGAAGTGCTGCCACCAGAAGTGATGTCATTGCGCGGGGCGCGGGGCCGCAGGCGTGCAAGAAGCATGCTGGGGCCATGAGACAGAAGTGCCAGCTCTGCAACCTCCCGCTGAGACAGTTAGGAAACTGGCAACCCCACCCTACACCCCCCCACTCCCCGCCTGCTATTCTGCTCCCCTCATTCAAGTTTTGGGGACATGTTTTCCAAGAGAATATGTCATTCTGCCCTAAGAGGAAGACAGAAAAGCAGGGAGGAGAGTGAAGAGGGGGAGAGGGGGACATATTTGGAGGGGGGAGTTAAAAGTGCACTGTGTGATAGGCTGAATGATTACTGGGAGCGTTCTGACACTGAAAACCAACCATCTGAGCAGTGCACATTTGAATGCTTTTCATTAGAAAACACAGTCCACATCTAGCTAGAAGCATGTACACCACACCTCTGGAAGACAACAGAGGAACGGAATTTGAACGGAAGAAAAGTATCCAATTGATGGCAACGCTCGTCAATACTGTCCCAACGCTTCTCAAGCTTCAAGGGCATCTTGGATTTTATCCTCTGGAAGGGTCAATGGAAACTGGTGCCTTTTGCATTTGCAGGTGCGGCAAAAATGGAAACCTCTTAGCAGCTCTTAATTGTTGGCATCGCCCAGTCCTTGGCAGATGCCTCTGAGGGCCAAGCTACAAGTGAGGAATGGCACTTGAACGGCAAGTGAACAGACTCGTGTGTATTCCTCCCTGTTCACTTGCACTCCACTCGAGGAACGCACGTGAGTCTGTTCACTTGCCGTTCAAGTGCCATTCCTCACTTGTAGCTTGGCTCTGAGAGACTGCACGTCCCCCGTATCCTCCCAGGCTCCTTCTAGCAGGGAGACAGGTGGGCAACTGCATATAACACAGAGCCCCTAAGAGGACAAACAACTCACACAATTCAGTTGTGGTGAGTGTCTCTGTGTGTGTGTGAAGGAAAAGAAGCCGCTGGATCCCCTGACTGTGTGGCATTTGCTTGTCTCCTACTTTGGTGGGGGGGATGTGATGGGGAGGGGGGAATGGGAATGGGAAGGAGAAATCTTAAACAGCGTTGCAGCCTTCTAACTAGAGGCCCCTGAGCTAGTCAGCCCCACCCAGACAAGATTCCTGGGAGCTGCCCCCTGTTTCTCCATCTCTGTCCCGGTGCCTTTAATGGCAGGATTTGCAGCAGGTGTAATTTGTGCTTGGCCGGGAGCTCAGGAACC
This sequence comes from Eublepharis macularius, assembly GCF_028583425.1. Classification (NCBI taxonomy): domain Eukaryota; kingdom Metazoa; phylum Chordata; class Lepidosauria; order Squamata; family Eublepharidae; genus Eublepharis; species Eublepharis macularius. Next base: position 142,085,126 of record NC_072795.1, read on the forward strand.
TGCAGCCTCATCCTCTCTCTGCGTGTGGGTCGGAAGCAGGTTCCTCTGGAGTTCACGGAACGGCCTCCCAGGCAAATGGACTGCAGCATTAGCATGTGCAGCGTTATCAGGGGTCTGTAGGAGCAGGGGAGGTCCCCACCTTAATCACCATGCAATTTACTTTCTGGTTAAGAAGTCACTCTTCCAGAAGTCCTTTAAGGAACCGTAGCCCCCTCCCCCAAGGTCATGCAGCAAAAGACCGCCCTCCGCTTGCATTGCCCGTCCATTTGTCCACAAGGACTCTTACCTACATACATGACCCCTTCCTTGGTCTTCTCTGCAGCCTCGGTCATTCCCTGCTTGGTCTTCTCCGCAGCAGCTACCACCCCCTCCTTAGCAATGGAAAACCCTTTCTTAAAGACATCCATGCCGGCTCGCTTGTGTCAGTCCCTTGCAGAGGGGCTTTGGGCCGGGGCCTCTCCAGAGATGCTGCTCTGCCGTCTTGCCCTTCCGCTGTCTGCTCACGACGAGGGCTCTCTGATTCCTCTGCTGGAGGAAAGCTGTTTCTGTGCCGCCCGTGCCAGCTCTTATTGATGAGGCGCCTTGCCGTGTGGCCAATGTGTGCCAGTGGCTGATGCTGAAATATTCATGTGATGGATTTGCCTGGAAAGGTTTTAGAGAGGTGGAGCGGGGAGGAGGGAGGGAGGATGTAGAAGTCGGGGAGAGACTTTTTGGAAACCATCCAGGCAGTAGCCTGTAAAGATGCGCTGCAGTGCTCAGGCAAGGACACTCTGTGGAGGCTTTTAGACAGGGAGGTTTCAGCAGCCTGGCTCTAGGGAACTGGGTCTTTTTCCAAAGCAAAGATGCTGAAGACTGTGGTGGGAGCAGCAAATGGAAATGCCCCGAAGACATGAAAGTGCAGCAAGTCATGTGCTCTCCTTTTCTCAGAAGTGATGGAAAAACCCCTCTTTCAATCAGGGCTTAATTGGAGCTGGAGCAGGCTACAGAACTAGCCTTCAGTCCTGAAGTCTGTAAAAGAAAATAGAGCCTTGGAAGAGGTAAGAAGTGCCAGGGGCTCACAGCATGGAGCGTGACATGCAGGCCGGCCTGAAGACCCAACCCTTCTCATTGCCTCCTTATGCAGAGGCAATACATCTCGGAACGACCAGCGCCAGGGGCAGCCTGGGGGAAGGCTTTGGCCTCTAATGCCCTGTGGTTGGCCCTTCAGAGTAACGGGTTGGCTACTGTGTGCTCGACTCGAGGGACCACTGCTCTGGTGCAGCAGGGCTCTTCTTAGGTTCTTATTGTGGAAACGGAGCTCTGAGCCAAGGGGAAAATTGGCACCCCGGAGTCTCACGTTAAGAAGTACACACAAGCTGGACCTGCCCCCCCCCCTCATGTGCTAGTTGGGGTTTTCCCTCAATTTCCGTATGTTTGGTGCCGAATTAAGGTCAGGCTCACAGCACATGTGGAGAAGAGGTTTTAGCCTCCTCCCCATGCTATTTCCCAGACGTGCATTGACTGTAGGGTTTGCAGCGGGGAAGAGAAGGGAGGAGCAAGTGGGGAGAGCGGTGTGTGTGTGTGTGTGTGTGGGAGAAGGCATTGTGCAGCACCAGGCACACCCCCAAGCCCCCCTTTTATTCCTGCCGCTCCATTCAGCAAGGGAAGGGGCTGGGGCAGCAGGGAGGAGAGGTTGCCCACCATGGCAAGGCTAATTGGCCAAAGGGAGGCTCTTTGGCCTTCTGGGGAAATCCGTGTGTATCCAGGGAACATGACGTTTTGCCCAGGAGGCCACACAGTGCTTCACGGGGCCATTTCAGGGAAGGGAAATGATGAGGGGAGGGGGGTGAGGCTGGAACTCCTTCTCTGCATGTCCAGATGCAAATTGGACACAGCGTGTGCAGGAACTGAGGAGAGCTGCGAGTCATGCCTGATGGTTACACGGGGTGGGGGGGAGTGGGGTGGGGGGAGCCCAGCCCAAGTCCATAATGAGTGAATTGGAAGTTGTCATAAGAGAAACAAGACTCAATGTTTTCCACAAAGAATGGCATCGCTGTCACAATGCTTCATATCCCAAGCAGCAATTTTTTTAGTGGTGAGGGAAAAACACACAGCATATGTTCAAAGACGTTTTCCTGTCCAGCTAAACGGCAGGTGAGGGGGAAGAAATGTTCCTTTTGGGTGCGGTAGGGAATGCCGGGGATTCAAGATGTCTGGTTCATGATCCCATCCCAGGACCTGGCACAAGCGTGGTCCAGCTAAAATTAAGCACCCAAAGGGTGTCTTTGTTCAGGCTGCAAAAGCCACTTGGCCCTTAGACCTACTGGAGCAGACTGCCCTCTGTTTCCCTGGGGGGAGACCAACTGTAATGAAAGTGGATTGTGTTCCATATTACTCTTCAGCCAGAGAGAACAGCAGCCCCGGCAGAGGATGGGAAAGCGAGCTCGCAGGGATCTTCTTGAGATATTTGACAGGAGATATGACTGCAAGTACATCCATGCTTCACATTTCAAGACAGAATCCTGAATGATACTGGTAACAGGTTCTGGGGCTGAGCAACAACATGGTCCTCTATAAGGACTTTTGGGAAATACCCAGTGATCTTAAATTGAGCTGCAGTCCAAGCAGGATCGAACATATCTTGGCAGTCCTTAAAGAGTTTGTTTCTGACTGAGCACAATCCGAAGGGCTGGACTGTGGTCTGGGATTAGGGGGTTGGATCCAACGAAGATTTCCACAGGTGGAAGCGGGAGCCATATTCACTGATTCTCCTCCCCCTGCCAGAAGCCCCCTCTCACGCACTTCCTGGGGGGGTCCCCCGTCCCCCTCAAGCAGCATTCTAGGAAGCATTTTGTGTTGCAGCAAGAAGAGGGAGGCAGAGACGGCCACCTCTGCGTACAGGAATCCCTTCTGTCCGAGGAGATTCTGCAAGGGATTCAACCCACGGGACCTTCAAAGAACCTCCGACTGAATCTGCTGGATTGTTAAGAAAATCTCCCTCCCGGTGTTTCACTGTAGGAGGGGAAGAGGGCCATGACCAGAGACTGCCTTTTCCACAAGGGCACCACCGCCTCTTCCCGTGTCTGTTCCACTGGTGCTAGAGATGAAGTCAAGCAACAACCTACAGATACCTGGAAATTCTTGTAGAACATCATGAACCAAAGCTTTTTTAAAAAATAAATCTTGTTTTGCCTGAGGAGGAAACTCCAGATTCACTTTTGGGGAAGTTTCAGTGGCAACTTGGTTTTTCATTATGCGATTTACCTCAAGGTCAGCCAAACGGCAGACTTCCCTCATGGCTGTTTATTGAGATTTCGTGGCAAAAGCCAAATTCTGGTGTCCTTTGTTCATGTAGGCGGCGTGTTGACACCTGCCAGCTTAAGGCTGGAAACCAAAGCAATGCCTATTGATTTTTTTTCTTTTTACTGTGGGGCTTTTCCCCTTAAGATGGTGGAGGTTTTAAATTTTATTTTACCAAATGTTATAACCCCCCCAATTCCCACATTATTAAAAAGAATTAAAACCAGCACTAAATACTTACAAAAACATAAAAATAAAACATTGGACAGGAAGGAGGGACCTAGGGTTGCCAGCTTCCAGGTAGTGGCTGGAGATCTCCTGGAATTACAACTGGTCTCCAGGCCACAGAGATCAGTTCCCCTGGAGAAAATGGCTACTTTGGGGGGTGGACTCTATGGAATTATGTCGTGCCACGGTCTTTTCCCTCCCCAAACCTCACTTTCTCCAGCTTTCTCCAGGTTTCACCCTCCAGATCTCCAGGAATTTCCCAATTTGGAGCTGGCAACCCTAGAGGGACCACAAAAAGTCTTCACCTGCTGGCAGAAGATGGCAACAGAAGGGGACAGACAAATTTCCCCTAGGGAAGAGAGTTCCAGAATTCTGGTGCCACGACAGAGAAGGCCCTCTCCCGGGCTGCCACCCGCCTAATCACAGAAAGCAGGAGCAGCTGAAGCAGGGCCCACGAAGATTAACGCAGTGGCTGGGTATGTTGGTCCCAAACCATAAACGGCTTTAAATGTCAGCACCAGCACCTTGAATTGTGCCCAGAAATAGACTTGAAGTCTGTGTAAGATAGGCCAAAACCAGCCTCAACAATCAGGGTTTCCAGTCCTCTGGTGAGAGCAGGGGATCTCCTCTCCCTCGATCCGCCACCTGCAGCCACTTACCTGGCTGGCATGGAGGGGGAGCATGGGGCATGGGCCCAGGAGCTCTGGAGCACAAGGGAGCACACTCTGGAGCTCTTCCTTATCACTCCAGGAATGATGTCATTCCCAGCACAACAAGGAAGGCTCCCCACGCAGGGCTGATTTGATGGAAAAAACCCTCCTGCAGGAGTCTTTTCTTCCTTGATATGCTGGGAATGACGTCATTCCTGGTGTGACATGGAAGAGTTCCCCCACATGCCCCTGGGCTCCCCCTCGACCTCCCCACCCTCCAGGTTGGGCTCCAGGGGACCTGGCAACATCCTGGCTGTAGTATTCTGTACTAATTTAAGCTTCCAAACACAGTTAGGGCAGCCTAACTCTTGGTGAGGATGGGGAACACCTGAGCTGAGCTCCCATTGCCCACTGCGGATCCAAGCAATGGTGAGGAAATTTCTTTTTAAAAGAAGCATTGTCATGGGTGTGAGTGACTATGTCACTTCCAGGGAAAACCTGGAAGTGATGGCTAGTAGCTCTAGGGATCATATGGAACTCTGTGGTTTTACATAAAGTTTCCCTTGATTCCTAGAGCTACCTGCCATCAGTTCCAAGTTATCTGCAGAAGCAACATCTTCACACCCAGATTGCCATTCCCTATTGCACTCCTGGCCACAGCTGACACCTACTTATTCAAGTAGGCCGGGGCCCAAAAGCACCCCCAGACTATGGCCCTGTTCCTTCAAGGTTCACCTTCAAGAGATTCTGATGTACCGACACAATTGCACTTGTACAGGAACACAAATTGGATCCACTCACTTCACCCCACACACCCATGGGCTGTCCTGGGCCTGCTGCTCTTGATTCTCATACAGAGGCATGACTTTGTGAGTGCTTTTCCCTTACTAATTCCTGTACTCTTATATTCTCCTCAATAAATGCTAAACCTTGCTTTGGAAAAGATCTGGTGGTTTCATGGTTACTGCTAGCCAATTAGAGGCACTTGGAGCTTTCAGATGAAATATCCCTAAATCCAGGGCTTTTTTTCTGGGAAAAGAGGTGGTGGAACTCAGTGAGTTGCCCTCGGCGAAAATGGTCACATGGCTGGTTGCCCCGCCCCCTGATCTCCAGACAGAGGGGAGTTTAGATTGCCCTCCCCGCCGCTCGTGCAGAGGGCAATCTCAACTCCCCTCTGTCTGGAGATCAGGGGGCGGGGCCACCGGCCATGTGACCATTTTCAAGAGGTTCCGGAACTCCGTTCCACCGCGTTCCTGCTGAAAAAAAGCCCTGCCTAAATCACATAATTGGCAACAGTGTCAGTTTTCCAAGCTAACCAGGCCTTGAAATGGGAAGAGGTTTCCCCGACACTGAGCTTAATTCCCCCAAATTGGTTGTGGTTCTGGGTGTGTGTCCCAAACCCACGTTAGAGAGTCCACACGTGTCTAAGGAAACGTGAAAAGGAGCACATGTGGTAACACCTCACAGGGGGGTTGCAAGCATAAAGGGAGGGAGGGAGATCCCAGTCTCCTGCCCCAAGCTCCTGAGAGGGAGGACATGATACAAATGTGTTCGGTAAAATAAATAAATAACCTTGGCAACACGTATGCAATGCAGGTCAATGTTACTATGCCCAAATGTATTGACGATGGGATGAGGCTGAGAGCACAGGGCTACTAAGGCCACCCATGTGAGATTTGGCCCAAAGCCTTTGCATGGCCGGCATGCCTTGATTTGCACTCCTGTAGGCCAAGTAGAGAAATGGGATGATTCCCCAGAGACATTTCGCCACAAGGCAGGAGAAAGAACGGGCACTTTCAAAGCTTGGATGGGAAGCTCTAATCTATACTAAATGGATATTTATTTCTCAAGTGTGGTAGAATTGTTAGGCATGCTCTACGGATAGAAAATCCTTCCGAATTATCCAAAGAGGTCTTCCTGGAGAAATTGCTTCCAAAGGTTTCATACAAGTTGGTAGTTTTGTTATTTGAAGCTTTCTCTTTCTCTTATCTCCCTCCCCCACCCCTTGTCGTTAACATGCACAACACAATTCTGAATGGAAATTGCAGAAGAGGGGGACTGATTACTCAAGACAGAGTAGGCCATGGTTACTTGTAGTCACTTGCTGCATATCTGCAATTCAGAAGAGTTTGGTGTTATCAATGTTTTCCTCCATCCTTATCAATCGCGATGTTAACAATGGTTATCAGAGAAGGGCAGCCCTCGCTATGAACTGGAAATCTCTTCCTGAATCAGAAGCGCGAGGGAGGGGTCATTGGCACTGCGCAGGGCGGAGAAAGGGGCCCCTTCTTCATTACAAGTTTCCATCCTGTTGTTACTAAGGTCCAAGATAGAAGTGACGAATTACACTTGAATGGCAAGTGAACAGACTCACGCGTATTCCTCCCTGTTCACTTGCACTCCACTTGCACTCCACTCAGTCATCGAGTGGAGTGCAAGTGAACAAGGAGGACTACATGTGAGTCTGTTCACTTGCCATTCAAGTGTAATTCGTCACTTCTAGCTTGGCCCTAAGATGCTTGCTGAATGCTGATATCCCCTTCCTGAAACCATGTGACTTTGAAAACTTTAGACCCTCTTCCCAAACTGGAACAGGCCTGGGGGTCTTATTTGTCCCATTGTGGTGCTACACATTGTGTCCCCCCCCAGGAAAATGCCATGTCTGCTTAGCCCCCTTCTCCCTAAAATTCCAGCGTCAGCATATTCCACGTGTCCTAATCTTGTGGCCGTCTGTGACATATGGCTTGAGAACCTGTTACATCACTCAGTTATTTTCTTTTTCCTTGCCTTCATATTAAAACTAACATCCTTTTCCTGTAGCCCAGCAAGAAGGCAGCTGATAAAAGCCCTGGTTCCTGTCCCCTGATAAGTTCACAAGCCAGTCAAAGATCAGAATTCTCCCCCTCCCTTAAATAAAGCATGACCATCTCACCAAACCCTCCCCCCACCCATCTCCTCCTCCCTGTGGTCTTTTGGGCCCACACAGGAACCCACTCCACATTGTCAAATGGCCTCTGACATTTCCACCGTAGCTGGGAGGGCCAAGAGCTCTGCTTCCGCTCTTTGTTAACAGTCCTCCTTCCAAGTTTTAAACTAAGGAATGGTGCAAGGGGAATTCAAGGAGTAACACGGTTTAAAGTCCTGGGAGGTGTAAGCGGCTAAGAGGAACACAAAATGATAGCTACGATTTTACTCCTTTGTGGAACAATAGGACTGGGGCATTCAAGGCATCCTGGCCATAGGACACAGGATCACAGATTGTCAACAAATGCACCACCGTCTTCTTGGCCTGAGAAACACTGGGCAAGAGAGTTTCTCCCGGAGGAACCCTCGAACCAAGCTTCCAGCCCTCTAACTTCACACCAAGGAGAACTGGATGATAATTATGAAGCTATAAACCAACAACCTCGACATGAGTAAGTACTGGACCATTAAGACTATCAATACTTAAGTCTGAAGAGTGCACAACAGCACTCCAAAACGTATCCTTGAAAGGGAATCAAACTGGAATTTCCACCCCAAGGGAGAGCTGAGAATTCCAGACCACCTTCCTTGACAGACACGTTGCTTAGTCCAGGACATTGCAATCCTTCCAGGCCCGATAATAAACACAACTGCATAGCAATGTCTTGTTTTTTTAAAAAATCTAGTAATTCTTACAGAAATCAAAACACAAGTCAATGAATATTAACAGTTAAAAGAACAGAGAGAACTTATTTTTTATTAGCATTTTGGCTTGTTTTATACAATCATATTAAATGTTTACAAATAAAAATAAAATAAATGGTTTCAGTTGTGCGAGTTTAACAAATATACAGTGAATCTGGGAATTAGAGTGCAATCCAGCCAGAGTGAAGTGATTTTATTTCAGTGAAAACAAGCCTTCGCTTTCTTTCTCCCATCGAAATAAGTGGGTCTTTAGTGGCGGAAATTCTTGGTAGATGACTAAACTTTTACAAATGAAATGTGTTGCTGCTGCTGCTATTCCTTTATGTAGCTGTTCATTTATATGGCTGTATATAATAATTTCCTTTATATAGCAATTTTGGTATTCTTATCCCAAATGTCAGCTGTGCTCTGACTTCCCCATTTCCCTCAATGAAGGTAAATTGCTGTCCTTCCACTGAATTCCAGTGAAGGTAAATTGCTGTCCTCTGTGTTGCTGTCCTTCCACTGAAGGAGAAGATCATGGGTGGTTGTGTCCAGACACACAGAACCCCTGCCTCTGGCTGCTTCATTTATCATTTTTTAAGTCGCAATAAAACGAGGTTGGTTACTGCTATTTCTATGGACTAGTTTTTTACTGAAGGGCTGTCACATGGAAGAGGGCAAAGATTTGTTCTCTGCCACTTTGGAGGGCCACACAGGATTGACTGGCCTTAAGTAACAGGATGGGGGGCTTCAGCAGAACGTTAGGAAAAGAGTGGCCTGACCATGGAACTGATTCACGGTGTGTGGAGGGGCCTCTGGGCAGTGGCTGAACAACGTTGGACTAGAGGGCCTGAAGGGTCCCGCCCTACTCAACAGCTCTATAACTGAGAGCCAAAACACACGAGAAGAAATACCTAGGTTCAGCACGTGTTCTCTTACCTCAAGGTTTGCCGGGATCTGTAGGCGTCCTGGAAGCTTAAAGTTGAGCATTTACAGAGCAGCAGGAAGGGGAAGGGAAATACAGGCGCCTGTATTTCCCTTCCTGCTGCTCTGTAAATGCTAAACTTTAAGCTGCCAAGACACCTACACTTCCCAACAAACCTTGAGGTAAGAGAACACGTGCTGAACCTAGGTATTTCTTAACGTGTGTTTTGGCTCTGAGTCTCCGCAGATTGAGCCAGGGTTTGAATTTGCACCTTTGTGTTCATGGGATGCCGTGCCGAAATGAGACCACGGCAGAAGAGCCAGGGAGGCATGGAGCATAGCATCCCCCTCAGAAAACAAAAAAACAAAAACTCCCCACATTTTCAGGGCCTATTTTTTGTAAACTAAAAGGTTGTTCTGCCCACTCAATTTAGTCCTGAGTTTCTTAGCAGTTGGTCCCCAAGCACCAAAATCAGTTGGGGTATGGTTCTTCAACTTGTTTGCATTTCTCATCAGTAACCAAAGATCTTGAGCAAAATCAATAAAATAAAATAAATACAATAACAACAAAATTAAGCATTAAAATAAACATATAAAATTTGGGTAGTGGAAAGTGCCATCAGGTCACAAGCCACTTCTGGAAACCCTGGTGGGGTTTTCAAAGCATGAGGCATTCAGAGGTGGTTTGCCTCTGGGGGCAACCCTGGTCTTCCTTGGAGGTCTCTCATCCAAGCCAATCCTGCTCAGCTGATAAGATCAGGCTAGCCTGGACCAGGTCAGGCCATAATTATTTTATTTTATTTTACCAAGAATAGAATAAATTGAAACTCATGAACAATACCAGTATACCACAGTTTGAATCAGGACTATGACATGGGGGAGAAGGAGCTTCCCCCGCCCACCATTTTCCTGAGCCCAGAGGGCATTATTTACATCCGTGCAAATACACTACATGAATATTTGGACGTGTATCCCCAGATTGGGCACATAATGCCCTCTGGGCCTGTTTAGGGTTGAGAAACCAGTGTGGGGATGAAGAGCTGAAGCCCGTCTTCCTGCATCATTGGTGGTGGAAAGTGCCGTCAAGTCTTAGCCGATTTATGGCTACCCCTGCTGTGGCTTTCAAGGCAAGGGACTAACGGAGGTGGTTTGCCGTTGCCTGCCTCTGCTACCCTGGTCTTCTTTGGAGGTTTCCCATCCAATTACTACCCAAGGCTGACCCTGCTTAGCTTCCCTATCCAAAGCAGGCTGTGGCCCATCGGGACTGAATTTCCACAGGGAACTTGCAGCTACAAGTTCCCATGGTGGCTACGAGTTCAATGGAATGGCTAGTTTGGCCCGTAACCCCAGAATGCAGACGGGGGCTGGGGCTGAGGCGGGCTCACCTACGGACGTTTGATCGTTCCCGATGCTCAGCTCCCCCTTCTTAGCAGCTTTGCGGTACCAGCTCTCAACAAAATTACTTTTAAAAGGAGGATTCGTGAAGTTAAACGACAGTGAGAAAAGTGTTGGGGAGGATTTCAAATCACATGCATTTTGTTTTGTGTTGTGCAAGATCAGAGCCCACAACGTGTTCTGGCTAATTAAGATGTTTCTTGCATGGTCCTGTGCGGGGTTACCAGTTGGATAAGAAACAGGTGGCACTTGGCGAGTGTCCGCAAATGACGAGAAGCAGAAAATCAATAAAGACCAATGGTAGAAAATGGGGCAAGCCTTTAAATAAATGCTGAATTGTGTTTTGGGTAAGGTTGCGAATACCAATAAGGCACAGAAAGGGAAATCTTGCATCCACTCCACAATTTCTGCAGCTGTTATCCTTTCACATTATGGACTCAATCATCTACCATATGCTTACCCTTTCTATCCCCTCTGTTGTCTTTCACCACAGACAGTCAAAATTTCATTGGTAAGTATTTTGTAGAAGGGATCCCTCTCTCTCTGCTTATTTTTATGTAAAGATTAATATATACAGATACTTTATCACACTCTTTTTAGATGTGATAGCCATGCACAGCAAGAGCCCAGTGACTGCACATATTTGAAAGCACATGTGGCACATGATGTTTCTGATACACATGGTCGTGCATTGTGCAGGGGGTTGGACTAGATGACTCTGGAGGTCCCTTCCAATCCTATGATTCTATGTTGTCAGAACAGGGAGCTGCACATATTTTGCATGTCTTTTGCTATAAATACTCATGATTTCCAAGTGGAGGTGCTGTCATCATCAGTGGCATCATTGGTGACATCACTGCTCCCTCGCCTTTTTTATTTTTTGCACATGCTTACATCAATAGATTGATATAAGTGCTGAATTTTAAAACAAGAAGATTGAAAATGAACATGCGAGGAAGTTTTTGCAGAGGGGAGCCTAAAGGGAGCAGCTCCGTCTCCCTTACCTAAGTTTCCCCTTTCCAAACCAGAGAGCCCTGCCCGGGATGGCGCAGAGCCAGGAGGCAGAGACCAGCGCCAGCATGGCGAACCGACCTCCCTCGGGATGGAGCCCAGAGCTGCCTCTGCAGTGTGCTTTTCAGACCACGCTGCTTTTTATGGCTCCAGGAGTGGCCGCCTCCTCTTCCCCTGGGCCACCAGGGCTTTTGCGTTTTTTTGAAAAATTCATCCATTCCAGATCAATAGATCCAACTACCATAATAAAAGGTTCTATTCCAGCTTTCATTTTTTAAAAAGTAATTCTCTATCCCCTTCCTTTCTGGAGATATGCCCTTTCCTTATACCTCCACAAGGGAATGGGCTAAAGACTTACTTTAAAAAAAAATTAAAGCTGTGAATTCAGAGAATCTGCTGCACATATTATTACAGTAGTAGGTTGATCTATAGATATGAAATTGACAATTAAATAAGATCAAAACAAAACTAGGAAGAGAGGAAAGGAAGATGGGTGGAGGAGTGGTTTCATTATGATGAAGCAAGTGCATCAGAGGTGGGTGGGAATGGGTAGGACAAAACCGAAAGAAATATTATGCACGAGGAAAAATCAACTCAAAATCAGCTTCCAGAAAAGAGGTCTCAAAAGAACCAGAAAAAAACTGGGAGGAAACCAAAAAAACTCCAAGCCAAAAGTAAAGACAAAATTTTTTTTTGCAGAACTCAGGGGATAAATAAATTAAAGCAGTATGGAGGTTAGAACTGATGACCAAAACCTGTGTGAAAAATCCCCCCCAAAGGAAATAAAGTAAAACTGCATGAGAGATCTCTCTTTTCAAGGTCTCCAAAAAGAATATGTGACAGGCCTTTTCTTCCAGCTCCAGGAATCCACAAAAAGCTCCTATAATTTGAGGCTTTTTTTGAAATGTAAACCTTCCGCCCAGTTGCTAGATGTTGCTGTGGTAGCGAGTGTGAAGGCTTTGGGTTCTTTGCCATGAGGTAAGTTTGTATTGCACCTGAAGAGTACTGAGATCACCGAAGCAGGAGGGTCAACAAAACAACAAAGATGATTTGATTTGTGTACAGGTGTTTTTGAAAGAACACAACATCAGTCCAGGTCTCCAGGCAGTCACAGGAGAAGCCTGGCTAAGGCACTTAAACTTATGGCTTCAGGTTGTGATTTAAATTCCTTTGAATGCTTGTGATTACAAACCAGCTTTCACTGCCTGGCCGCCAGGTTGGATCTTGTCTCGCAGAGGATTCCACCCCCACCAGCCTGCCTTTCCCAAGAGTCAGAGTGAAGGGGGAAAGGTCTGCATATCACCAGAGACAGGTGCCATGATGACTGGGTATTCTGTCTTCTCCTAGAGGTAGAGCCAAACCCCTCTGCCACACTAGCAGGCAGCGCCACCCTCGATCCTGTCAGCTGTTTTGCTGAGGTAGCCCTCCAACATCCCCCCTCCCCGAAAGGAAGGAACGCAGAGGCTCAGGGTGGAAACAGATGAGTGGCTGTTCTACCTTCCAGGGGCAGGGCTGCCGCCTCACTCAATGCCTTTCCGACACGGCCAGGCCATGCAAGTAGGTCAAACTGTGAAAAGATTAAAACGCCAGTGGGCAGTTTAATGAGTTTTTAAATAGCAGTCCCTCTTACGGCAGAGCACCAACAGTAGCAACCTGATTATCTCTACAGCTCTATGATGTCGATGTTTTGTTCCTTCTCTTTGGGAAGAAAAGTATGAGGGTGGTATCTTCTTATTACGTCACTTCACAGCACTGATTTATCAGGTTTTGGGGAAACTGTTGCTATTGCTATGAGTTTGCAATCTCATTTGCCTTTGTGCATCTGTGCTTCCTGGTGGATGGTATAATTTAAGGAGTTGCTTTGTTCCCACTCCTCTTGTAATTTTATGGTAGAGGATGCAATGCTTGAAGATCTCCTTATCTGGACTCCTGTATCAGAGAAGGATGTATGTATCAGGATCCATCAAATGCGACCTGGCAAATCCCCTGGTCTAGATCAGATTCCAAATAACTTATTTAAGATACCTCCTTCCTGGCGGGATAGGCTATTTGCACCATTTTTCCCCAGATAAACCAGACAAGTGAAATCCACCTCCCGCTGGAAGTGTTCCATAACTCTTCCAGTTTTTAAAAAAGGGTAACAGTGTTGTCCTTGCCAACTAGCCTTCTGTCATCAGTTGGAAAATTATATTCTTCCCTTTTGCACCAAAAGTGGAATGGATTGAGACCAAGATTTTAGGTTGAGAACAAATTGGCTTCAGCAAAGGATTTTCCACCATTGACCACTGTTTAATTCTTTCCCATTTACCTGAAAAGTATACAGCTTCCTTGGGGATGGGGGAACTTTTATAGATCTTAGAGGTGCATTCGACTCAGTCAGTCGGACAAAGCTATGGGGAAAATTGGTGGGCTCAACAACTGATAAAAACTTACTCTGGTTTCCGCCAGGCTCAAACTCAGGTCGGGCTGCAGTACTGCAGCTTACCACTCTGCGCCATGGGGCAGTGAGAACGGTGGAATATAAATGACATAAATAAATAAATGAATGAATAAATAAATGAATAAAATATCTAAATGATCATCCCCAGATCTTCATGTCCGCAGACTAGAATCAAAAGAAATACCATTGTTGCTTTATGTCGATGATTTGGTCCTCTTGAATTAAGATTGTCCTGAACAGACTGTTGAGATATTTTTCAAACTATTGTCTAGATGAGGAGCCACAAATAAACTACAGTATATCTAAAATCTTGGTTTTCTCCATAAATAGCAACTTACATCTTTCTAAATGGACTGTAGCAAATTTCAATATTGAACAAGTTAGAAGGTTTTGCTATTTGGGGACTGTCTTCTCCTCAAAACTTTCTTGGCTTCCCCAGCATAAGTTTGCATTGAATACGATTAAGCCTATGGTTGGAGCGATTTCTTGTTTCTTTTTTACAAGGGGAGGAAGATATATCCCTGGTGCAATACAGGTGTTTAACTGTAATATAATTTCACAGCTACTTTATAGTTTTGCTATTTGGATTTTGGTGATCTCAGAACCTTTTGATCACCCTCTTTGTCGGGTTATATGTAGGATAACAGGCATTCCTTGGTGTGTTTCAGACGCGTCTCTTAGGGCAGAACGAGGCCAAAAGCTGTTGGAAACTAGAGGGTAGCTTAGTGCCATTAACCGAAGAATAAAGATAATTTTTGCCTTAGAAATGAAAGTTGGCTGTTTTTTTCTTAAACAAGACTTTTATTATTTTGTGTGAATTAAGACTGTTGATGCTAGATTACAGCAGCTGGGGCTCCTGGTTTTGTTTCAGTCTTTTTAAATAGTCAATTTCATATCAATATACTGATGTACTGTTCTAATGATAGGTGCAGCAGGCTCTCCGAATTACCAGCTTTCCTTTTTTTAAAAAAAGGCAGTCTCTAGCGCCTTCCTTTGGGGACATATGCCTTCATACTGAGTTAGCCCCCTGCCCTTCTAGCCCAGTGTCAAATACTCTAAGTGGGCGTGGCTCTTCAGTGTCCCACCCAGAGGTTTTGCTACCTGGGGGGGTGGGGGGTGGGTCCTCTGCATGCAGAGCATTAAGCTATGGCACTTCTACAAACCTCAGTTATGGTCACCCTGGCGATGCCTGTGGAACATAGTAGTGGTTGCATTGATGCTACGAACCATAATTTTGTTGGATATTTCACTTGTCTGTGCATACGAGGAGCTGTGATCCCTGCTTGTCTGTGCTGCATGATGAACGGGCATGTCAGTTATGCTGACATCTAAATTACCATGACTGAGCATTTGAGATGATCCTTCCTGAAGATGATCCGACCTGAAGGTGCTGACACACCTCAGTACTAGGCTTGCAAGCGGAAGGTGACAGACCAGGAGCTGTTTAGTCACCCATCCTCCTCTACAGCTGTGGCAGTGAAACTATATGTTTCATGTGCCTGGTTCACTGTTGTGGAACGAGCACATACTCAGGGCCAATCGACATGATGTGTGTGTGATGTGAGTCGGGTCAGGGTGCCGCAGCCCAACCTGCCCTCACTTTCCAAAGCACTTTACTGCTCGATGTGGTTCGGGAGCACTTCATTGGGAGAGAAAAGGCTTCGGCATTCCCACCAACGCCATTTTCCCAAGGTTATCCCCTAACACCACCACCACCATCATAATTGTGGCATGTATGCTACTCCTCCATTGAAGGAAGAGCCACTTCAGTTGCAGGAAGTTTTCTGAGGCTAGAGGAAGGCTTTAGACTTTGCTTGCTGGAGGAGTAGGATACATGCCCGTAACGACAACCTTTCTGTACAGAACTATCAATGGACATAGTTCTTTCAGAAGCAAAAATGATTCATCCCTTGCCCTAAAAAGAGCCAGTGTGAATCATAGAATCATAGGGTTGGAAGGGACCTCTAGGGTCTAGTGTAATCCCCTGCACAAGGCAGGAAATTCAAAAAAACTGCCCCAGTGACCCCAGCTCCATGCCTAGAAGTCAGGGCTTTTTTTCAGCTGGAACGCAGTGGAACGGAGTTCCGGAACCCCTTGAAAATGGTCACATGGCTGGTGGCCCCACCCCCTGATCTCCAGACAGAGGGGAGTTTAGATTGCCCTCCCTGCTGCTGAGCGGTGTGGAGGGCCATCTCAACTCCCCTCTGTCTGGAGATCAGGGGGCGGGGCCACCAGCCATGTGACCATTTTCCCCGAGGGCAACCCACTGAGTTCCACCACCTCTTTCCCCAGGAAAAAAGCCCTGCTTATAGATGGTGCTTGATAGGGAAAAGAGGCTCCTTCAAGGATTCCAGGCCCCACAGATAAGCATCAGACTCTAGAATTTAGCCCAGAAAAAAAGAAATGCCCCAGTGAAGTCCCTACAAGAATCCGTCTTGCATGTTCTCTGTGGGTAATGCCAGGAAGCGTTCTGGTGGCAGCCTCCTACAACATCCGATGCAGCCAAAAGACCTCCAAAGGCAACACCAGGCAGACTGCTACACTAGACCCCTTAGGAGGTAACCAGGGCATGCCTCATCGTCAAAAGTTACTTTTTGACTTTATTGCGCTGTGCTTCTTTTTAAATTAATCCCAGTTGTTTTCTTTGCTGTCATTTGTAATGGTCTACATTTTAAAAAATACTTTCCAGTCTCAGAAGGGAGAGCCAAGCATCCAATGCCATGTTTGAGAATGCAAAGGGTCATAACAAGTGGTTATGCACCACCCTTTTTCTGTGCTCAGATCTAGATGATAGGCACCGAAGGGTGTTTCATTTTTTAAAAAAGGAAGCCATGACCAACCATAGCTTTATGTGCGTGTATGGTAGTCGTCACATGAAGTGATCTTATTGTGATGTTTATGTCACCAGATTTCCAACGCAGAAGTGGTTTCTGTGTCAGGAATTCCAAATATCGAAAGCAGGCCCAAGTGTGGACATAAAAGTAAAATCAGAGGAAACCATTTAGTCACCAGATGGAGACATTAGTGGTTATATAAAGACACATCTTTGGACAATTTCCCATGCGAGGCCATGCCTTATATAGAATGTTGCAGCATTCTCACAACAGGTGGTTCAATGTAATTTATGTCTGGAGGAAGAGGGTCTGTTATTGCTATCAGATTTCCTGTATTAGTCTAGCTACAAGGAAGAAGACACAAAAAGGCAAGGTGGCAACGTGACCGGACAGGAGGGAGTTCTAAGAACAGGAAGTCTTTAGAAGTGAGGGGTGTGTATGTGGAGGGGGAGGCAGTTCAGTGTGGCACAAATATACTTTTATCCTTTATTTTGTTTTGTAATTCAGATGTATCGTCTACATTAGCCAGGATATCCATTCATTGATAAACACCTCTCCTTTGTTTTCCCACGCACATGAGCAATGCTGCACAATCCTTAACATAAATAACACAATTTTCAAGTAGGTAGCTGTCTTGGTCTGTAGTAGAACAGCAGGATTTGAATCTAGTGACGCATCGGAGACCAACAGAATTTTCATTGTATAAGTTTTCAGGAGTTAAAGCTCCCTTCTTCAGATTCAGGTATCTGAGGAAAGGAGCTTTGACTCTTGAAAGTTTATAACCTGAAAATCTTGTTGCTCTCTGAGGTGTCACGGGATTTGGGACTCAAATCCTGCTGTAAATAGCACAAGTGAAGCTTTGTGCGTAAAAATAACCAGAAGGCATATCTATATTATTAACTTAAAACCTGTTTAATCGTAATTCTTTTAATTATTTAGGCTGGGATTTCTCATTGCTAGCTCTCACCAAACTACAAGTCCCAGTAAAAGCTTTGGGGGAAGCCATGGCAATTAAATGGGTCTAAAACCGGTCTAGGTCCGTATTGCAAACTTGTCAACACAGAACCAGATTCTCTTACCAAGTCACCAAGGATATGGCACAGTGAAATCTGTGTTTTTGCTGTTGAGGGAATAAAGTTCACACAGAGTCTACAGTTTTGATCAGGCATCTGATGAAGAGAACTTGATTCTCGAAAGCTTATGCTATAATAAAATTCGAAAGCTTATGCTATAATAAAATTGGTTAGTCTTAAAGGTGCTACTGGACTCTTTTTGACAGAGTCTACTGTTATCTTTAGCTAAGAAATATGAATCGTTTATTTGAAGGAACTCCATTCAGAATAGGATGGAGTAGAAACATCATTCTACTCTAGCTATTAGGATGGCGAGAGATGCGGGACAGCTGTTCTGTTCTCATGGTGGAAAGATGGAGGGGACAGACAGACAGACAGACAGACCGAGCGAAAAGGTGTTATTCAGAAGGATGGACGATTCCCTGAGGCTAACAGACAAAGGCCTTCACTTCCAACCGCCCTCCCTTGCTGTTAGTTGCTCACCTACCCCAGCATGTGTGAATGTGTAGAAGACTCAAGAGTGATGCAAAGGAAGTGCTGAAGGAGGAAGAGATAATAGGGGGTCATCAAACTTGTTGAGCACTCTTACAATTTTGAAGTTGGTACTGGCAGCTATAGCAAAATGGCTGCCAGGGACAAATCAGAAAATGGCTTGAATGAGGAAGGAGGAGCACAAAATGTTGGGCTGTCCCAAGCCAAGAGTCTTCCTGTGAGGAGGGGAGCTCTTTCTGAATGGATGCTCCCTACAGACCCTGATGTGACACCTCCTGGAGTTCTCTAAGAGCGGGACCGCAAGTGACGCCTGACACAGATTGGACACTTGTCAGCTTCCCTCAAGTTTTGATGGGAAATGTAGGCGTCCTGGCCTTGCAGCTTGGCTCTCCGACTGCTGTCCAATGGACTTTTCAACTGTCACTTGTCCAACATTCCGCCAAGCTGCCTACATTTCCCATCAAAACTTGAGGGAAGCTGACCAGTGTCCAACCTGTGTCAGGCGTCACTTGTGGTCCCGCTCTCAGGCACTATAGATAAGTAGGGGGAAGCCAAACAACTGACTCTGTTTTGGAAACGAAGCAAGTGGGCAGCAGAAAACACATCAGCAGGCCCCGCTTTGGGAATCACTGGGCTAGATCTTACTGCATTTGACACAGGGCTTGTATAGAAGATTCAATCAGCATGCTACTTGCCCTGTTCTTCCCTCTTTCAAAGCCCGCACAAAGGCAGGCAGACCCCCCTGTCCTCCACCAAGCCCTGTGACATGTCCTGTTTCAGGTAGGTAGCCACAGGGCCGCTGAGAGACTGGAGACGAAGGGGACAAAATCCCCCTGGCCAAGATCAGTTGAGGGCTCTGAGCTGGGGCTCAGGTGGCCTGCAGCCTCGTGCGGGATGGGCGGCTGTTGCAGCCCAGGGGACGGCCATATAAATCCAATGCCTGTTTTTTTTTTTAGTGTTGGCAGCAAATCTGCTGGGCCAAAGGCACTGCTAGGGAGAAGGAGTATGCTTGAATATAAGACCACACAGAAAGTAAGTCACTTGAGCATCCCCATGTAAGATGTCTTGTGTAGAGAGACTCAATGTTGGCCGGGAAGCGTAGTTTTAAAAAAAAAAGCTGGAGGAGATCACTCTGGAGGAGATGGATTCTCTCACAGCCTGCCGCTGCCTCTGGTATGCCGGACTGTCTCCCCTTCTGCTGCCTTTGCCTTGCTGCCCTCACTACTTAAAACTTTACATTAACTGAGCCTCAGCAGGGCAGAGGCAGCGGAGGGCTGTGAGAGAATCCATCCCCTCTGGAGCGATCTTCGCTCTGTCTTTTAAAACTGCACTTCCCAGCTAACATTGCATCTCCTGACACATGAAGAATACGTGTCAGAAGTCTTGCGTAGAGAGACGCTCTATCAGTGTGTGCTCCACCTCCCAAGCCCTGCGTGATCTCTTCATGCTGTACAGGCAAGTGTCCGTGGCTGCTGGTGCTTACCTGACTGTCTCCTGTCTCCTTGCGGCCTCCGCTGCTCCTGCTGCAGCCAGGGAAGCCGGCAGCATGGAGGGCCAGTTCAGCGGGCGCCAGCATAAGTTTCCGCAGGGGAGGAGCGATCGCCGGTTCTACTGGGAAGCAACAGTGAGGGGCGGGATCAGGCTTACTGTGCAAACTTGGTGCCACTTCTGCACGTGTTTTTTGTTCAGTGCAAGTCCTCCTTTATTCCCAAGTGAGTTTAGGAGTAGTCTAGCTTAAATTCAGTGTGCCTCCCAGCAGGCATCAAATCAGTGTTATTTCTTCAAGGCCCTTTAACAGGACGCCGGGGGTGGGAGGAGGATGTGCCTCGTGAGGCATGCCTAATTGGGGCACCTCCACTCCATGGGTCTCTGCTTGGAAGTTTGTGAGGGGTGGGTCAGCTGCCTTGTAAACGGAGATCCCCTTGGGAGGGTTTCTTACGCACTTCACAAGGGGCGGCAGAGGAGGAAGGGCGTGTGCTGCTGACTTTGTATCCTGACTTAGTATCCTGCAGCGTGGGAGAGAAATGCCATCAAAATACTTGCCAAACCAAAATGCGTAAACAGGAGTTGGATGTCATCACTATGTAGACGACACCCAGCTCCATATCTTGCTGTCCAGGTCCCTGCAAGATTCAGAAGAAGTCTTGGATCGCTGCCTGACAGCTGTGTGATAAAATGGCTGAAAATGAACAAATTGAAATTAAATCCAGACAAGACGGAAGTGATACTTGTTGGAAGGCAGAGACACACTGAAGGACATTGTACTCCACACTTTCCATAGAGTTCATCTGACCCTTGCAGACTCAGTTAAAAGCCCAGGGGTTATACTGGATCCAGCGTTATTACTAAAAAAACAATTTAAGGCAGCTGCAAAAAATGCTTTCTACAACTTCTCCCTAGCCTGGAAAATAGCTTCTTACCTCAACATGGCTGACCTGGCCACCTGGATCCATGCCATTGGTAACATCAAGACTTGACTATTGTAATGCTCTATACATTGGCCTCCCATCTAAGTTAACTAGGAGGCTCCAATTGGTGCAAAATGCTGCAGCTCAACTGTTATCAGGGGTGAGCAGGAGCATGAACATCGCTCCCATCATGCAGTCACTCCATAGGCTACTCATCAGTTACCGTGCTCAGTTCAAGGTATTAGTTATCATTTACAAAGCTCTTCACGGCCTTGCTCTGGCATACCTACAGGATCGCCTCCCTCCCTATGCTCCTCCATGGCAGCTTCGCTCTTCCGAACAGGGTCTCCTGCAGGTGCCACCCTGCACATCAACAAAATCGACAGCAGCCCGTACACGGGCTTTCTCTGTGGTGGCCCCCATCCTGTGGAACGGCCTGCCTGAGGAGGACAGGAGAGCTCCCACTTTCCTGACTTTCCTCAAACGATGCAAAACTGAATTAGTCAAACAGGCTTTTTACTCAGATAGGAGGGCTGTATTGAAGGGAGGGGATCTCAGATGATCCACGAATGAGTTAGCCGTGGCAAGTCAGCCATGAACAGATAGACAAGCAGTTGAACCCCTTGTCCAAAAATCAGCTTCTTGTTTACGATGGGTGAACAGAATGGGAGCCGGCCTGGTGGGTGTTCAGAAGAATATGTTCAGAAGTGTCCTACCTTTATTTTTGAAATTTACCCCATACGTTTTGAGCCATTGCTCTTTGTCAAGGGTACTATAATTAGGGATTAAAAATACATATCAGGACAGATTGTTTAAAACTGAAAAGTATTCTTACAGGAAAAAAGCAATCATCTGTGAAAGTAGACGAGTAGCTTTTGTCCTCTTTGGGAAAACATTATTCATGATACATTTCCTTGTTAAATTGATCATAATAGTATTTGAGCACACTTTTAATACACCAGCAGTGGCTTGAAACACATCATGTGAATTTTAAAAATGAATTTATATTCCACGCATGGCTTCTTTGGACATTCAGTTTTCCTTTTTTCTTTTCAAGGACTGACACAGCCGTCTCTCTTTTTCTTGTCAAGGTTATACTGCTGGCTTTGGGGAAACCGATGATGCTTTACACCTTAGCCTGTCTACCGGGGTGCCCACCTCTTCTCCAGCGCTCAACTTGTAAATAGGTAGACATGGCTTCAATGCCACCAGTCACCAATCCACTGGGCCCCGTGGCAACTGGACCTACTTCGCTGCTGCTCAGGGAAGTGACGCTGCTGTCTCCCAAAGGCATATGGACGTTCATGTCTTTGACAGGCCAGTCAGATTAATAATAATCAACCGTCCTGGCCCGTTTGGGTGACAAATGGAGGGTGGAAGGACTAAGCAAAGTGTTGTAAGAAGATAAAAGCAGCTCCTCCCCCCGCCCCCCCCCACCCCCGTGCAACCTTCGAGTAAATCAGAACAACGTTCAGCCTTTAATGGTTTGTTTACTTTCCTTGATAGTACCAGAAACCTCTCTGCTTCGTGCTGTCTAGGTTGTGGCTAAAATAAATCCAAAAAGTATGCTCTTAAATATTTTAACAACTAATCTGAGAAAAGAACAAGGAGATCTCTTCTGTTATGGTGACAGCAGCAAGAGTACTACTTGCAGGTAAATGGAAAACTGATGCTTGTCCCGGTCTCCCAGAGTGGAGAGGTAAGGTTCACGAATATGCTGCAATGGCCAAACTGACCACCTACTTAAAAAATAGGCCAATAACTGACCTGGAAAAAATGGAAGGATTTCTTTGATTATTTAGGCTAAACTAATTGATACAGTAGCTTAGAGGGAGGGAGGGAAGAAGAGAGAAAGAGAAATGTTATGTATCTAGGTTCAGGGAAGCCAAATAGGTTGTCAGGTCTGTTACCCACAGTCCCTCCATATTGCCTACTCTGAGTGTATTGCAGTATGTGCTCATGTCTGTTTTCCACAGTGGCTGTCTAGTTCCCGGGACGGCTGAGCTCTTATCTGGGATGGCTCGCCGCAGCGGCCTTGGGACAGCTCCTTCCTGCTCTCCCACTGACTATACCCAGCTGGATGGGCACCGAGGGTGGGGGGCCTGTGTAGAGGGATAGTTATATTGTAACAAGCACTCAGTACATCATTCTCGACAAGAGACCTGTGTACAGCCAGATGCTTTTACTTGCCTCTGTGTTACCTATGGACATATATATGCTGAAGCTATGATGTCTCATTAAAGAACCTTTGACTCAAGAGAGCTTGGATTTCTTGCTGCAAGGGGGTGGGAGTCAACTTGAACGTATCCTGTTTTCCATAGACTGACAATAGGTAACAATTAGTTTATTAGCTTATAGAAACTTAAATCTACTGCTTGTTTTATTCCCAAGATTTTTATATCTGAACTGTTTATATACTTATTGGTTGTATAAGATGGTATAACTTTCAATTTATTGTCTAATTTAGAATCTGCATAACTTTTATATTATGCACTTTACTCAATTTTCTTTTCTTACTGTATTCTATTTTCTTTTCTTTAAATAAATTTTTTAACTTAAAATAAAAAAATATAGGTTGTGGCTAAAATGCTGAAAGACAGGGCTAGCAATGAATTCTGATATCATGAGGTAGAAATGTAAATCGAAGTGCAGATAGGCCAAAATCCATTCTTAACAGAGTTGGCTTGGGGAAAATGCTCATCTTCCCTGAGGGCGTACACTACAGGCGGGCACGAATCACAATACGAAGCAAAAAACCGCACAAACCAGGCCGATTTGTGAAAACGTGGTTCGTGGGACCGCATTTTCCATGAACTCTACGACTTTTTTGATCCGGTTCATTTGAATTGTCAGCAGTTTGTAAAGCCAGACAGACTGGCACTGCTGCTCGTGTGTGAAACTGACAGCTCTGTTCTCCTGCCACTCAGAAGGGGGCAATCAGTTTCACAGACCCTGTACTGGGCTCAGCAGATGGCCTGAAGCCCGTGCAGGGTGAGTGCAGCTGACAGCCCCATTCTCCTACCATCCAGGTGGCAGGAGACGGAGGTGGTCAGTTTCACAGACCCTGTGCTGGGTTCAGCTGATGGGCTGAAGCCGGTGCGGGGTGAGTGAAGCTGACAGCCCCATTCTCCTGCCGCCCTGGGCAGAAGGAGAACGGGGGCTGTCAGTCTGACAGTCCCCATGCCAGGTTCAGCCCATGAGACTGGCACGGGGTGAGTGAAACTGACAGCTCCCGTTCTCCTGCCACCCTGGGTGGAAGGAGAACGGGGGATGTCAGCTTCACACACTCTGCACCAGCTTCAGTCAATGGGCTGAACCGATTCGTGACCTGGGAAAAAGTTGTGGAAGTTCGTGATTTCTGGTTCGTGGAAGTCGACAAACCGCGAATCACATGGTTCGGAGGTTTTTTGGATCGTGCCCATGTCTAGTGTATACCTTTTTATTTTGTCTTACTGGTGCCACTGGTTAAACGGGTTTTGGGACCATTACAAAAATCTGCAACAGTTGTTTACTCCAAGGCAAAACTGACATGAGTGTATAGACCACAAGGAGCAAATATTGAGATGTTCTAAGAAACACGGAACTAACACCAGTCAGAGAGCCCATGAGAGATATATGTACAAGAACAACAGCAATAACAACATTCAATTCATATACCACCTTTCAGGATGACTTAAGACCCAGTCAGAGCGGTTTACAAAATATGCTATCATTATCCCCACAACAAACACCCTGTGAGGTGGGTGGGGCTGAGAGAGCTCCAAGAAGGTGTGACTAGCCCAAGGTCACCCAGCTGGCTTCAAGCGGAGGAGTGGGGAATCAGACCTGGTTCTCCAGATTAGAGTCCTGTGCTCTTAACCACTACACCAAACAGGCTCCTAGAATTATTTAGAAACTCACTAGCTGTACACAGTTCCAATTCAGGGCTGCCTGGTGAATAACATCCCATTAAGCCTCTGTTAAGGGGACAGGAGGGTTTTTTGGGCCAAGTAGTTGGCAACTGTAGCACTCATGCAGGTTTACTTGATTTAGAAGGAAAATTGAACTTACTTCATGCATGCACACAATGGCTTGGAACGTACCTGCCTGTCGATGTAAGGAAAAATGGAAATATAAGAAGGGTTACACTGGGGTTATAGAAAGATGCAAACAAAAGATGCCAACTGCCTATCTGAATTGACTGCAGCTTTCCCACTGTGGTGATACTAATGTGGATTAAGTAGGAGCTAAAGATGCTTTCAGAAGGGAGGGGGGACCCTTATAATTGCATTGTTGTAGTCCAGGGGAGGTCTTGGACTCATCTCAGAAATCAAAACTCCATTTCAGTCTGCCTTTGTGTGCTTCTGTTAATGCATCAGAATTGGCACCTTTGGCCCAGACAGAACTTTCCCCTCAGGAGATTTTTCCACAAAGAAACGTTTCTGTTATCCTTGTGGATCTATCCCATCCCATCCAGTCCTCTTGGGTAGGTGCCTGGGCGGTGCTGCTTCAGGGCTGGACTTTGGGGCAGAGGTCTGAGGCCCCGACATACGCATTCAGCAGGGGAAGCCCAAATGCAGGCTGTAGCTAGCAAGCCTCGACCACAACAGGGAGGCGACCGCCTGCGCTGGAGCCCCTGGCCCTCGCTGATGCTTGAGGCAGCAGCGGGAGCAATAATGGGGCAGTGGAAATGATGTCATCAGATTGAGTGACACAGTAGCAATCCTTCTAATCAGGGGTCATTTCGTAGAAAAAGAGCGGCAGGAACTCATTAGCATATGCCACGCCCCTTGCCATCGCTGGAAGTGTGTCGTTAGCATAATTGATTTGATCGGGCCCGAAATGGCCAGGATTTGGCTGCTGCCAGACGGAGAAGTGTTCCCCCACCTGGCAGTGGCCCAATCAGGGCCATTTTCGCCCCAATCCATGCTGAAAAGGGCAAAAAATTGCCATTTTGAGCACTTTTTTGCCTTGATCAGGCCCAAAACGGCCCAGATCGGGTCGGTGCCAGGCAGGGGAGGTGTCCCCCACCAGGCACCGACCCACTCCTGGTGGTTTTGGTCCTGGTCCAAAATGGCCAAAAGTGGAGTGGAGTGCAAGTGGAGCGCAAGTGAACAGGGAGGAATACACGTGAGTCTGTTCACTTGCCATTCTAGTGTAATTCATCACTTGTAGTTTGGCCCTGAGGTAATTTGCACCTGTGCCTAACTTGTGTTTGCCTTCTGGAACTACTGGTATGTGTAGTTAGAGCTTATATGCTAAGGCTTTGTTTTGTTTTTATCCCCACAGTTTGTCTTGACTTTTTTTGAATATCTTTGCACCTTAAATAAATAATTATATTTTTTATCTTGTGTGGTTCTTGACTCTCAAAAGGCTAGAACTGGTGTCTTGACCCTGAACCACCTACCAGTTAAAACTTTGTTGAGAAACTCTGCTTGCAAGTCACCCTTGCAATGTAGACCTTCTGTCTAGCTCCCTGACAGGCCAGGAGGTTTGTCCTTTTTTTCTCCTGGGGCTTAGGATCGACAAAGGGACTGGTAGCAGCTACTGAGGCTAACGTGAGAACAGTCTCTCGTGGGCAGTTGCGTAAGATCTTGTTGAACAAAGACCCAGAGCTCTGTGCATGTTCTCCCCTGCCCTGGGTGGACGCGGCAAACACATCCTACCCTTTGGCTGACTGAGTGTTTTTCTCATTAATTTTGCCTCATACTTGTTATTAAGCTTCCCTCTCAACTCTGATGACCTCAGGCTCCAGTTTAGCTCTGTGGGCCGTCTCCTTACTTTCCCATCCATCATCTCTCACTCAGTCTCCAAAACAAAGAACGAAAAATCCCCATGTATGGCAATGATCAGTGACCTGGTTCCTCTGTTCCCGTTCAGACAATGTAAAACTTCAGAAAGGTCAACCGTTCTTTAGAAAGTGCAAGCGCTGCCCCCCCCCCCCCGCCCCACAAACACTTCAATGCGAATTGTGTGGAAGTAACAGAATAGTACAGTCCTGTGACCTTTCCAAATTCCCCACATGACGCTAGTGGCATTGTGTTCATTTTGAAGTTTTACTGTGTTGTTTACACACCTGCCTTTCCCTGAAAAACATGCCTTTAATCCAAAGGGAACAGCATTCCCTTCCCCAAAGCTTGAGATAACAGCTCGACAGTCGTTCGTGACCAGCGGGGCACGCACGGAGAACATTTCAGTTGCCGTTTCAAATCTGGGGGTTCCAAAGGAACTCCATTTGGTTATTGGTTTGTTTCAGGCGGGCCATTGCCAGTTCAAGCCCAATCCTTTTTTCCTTTTTGGTTATCATGTTAAAATGTCAGAGAGGTTAGATAAGCTGGGAGCATTCTCGCCCAATTCTTGTCCGTCAAGATCTCTGCCTTCCCAGCCAGTATCACGTCCATCTTGCCTGGGTTCAGTTACATTGATTTGCTCTCAGCCATCTGACCACAGCTGTCAGGCCGTGACCCAAAATCTCTACTGCATCTCACAGTGATACAGGGCCAAGCTACAAGTGACGAATGACACTTGAACAGTAAGTGAACAGACTCACGTGTATTCCTCCCGGTTCACTTGCGCTCCACTCGATCACGTAGTGAACAGGGAGGAATGCACGTGAGTCTGTTCACTTGCCATTCAAGCATCATTCGTCACTTGTAGCTTGGCCCTTAGATAGTGAGGGCCAAGCTACAAGTGATGCCTGACACAGGTTGGATGCTTGTCAGCTTTCCTCAAGTTTTGATGGGAAATGTAGGCATCCTGGTCTTGCAGCTTGGCTCTCCGACTGCTGCCCAATGGACTTTTCAACTGTCACTTGTCCAACGTTCCGCCAAGCTGCCTACATTTCCCGCCAAAACTTGAGGGAAGCTGACAAGTGTCCAACTGGTGTCATTCGTCACTTGTAGTTTGGCCCTGAGATATAGAACTGGGTGTCATCTGTGTACTGACGGCATCCAATTCCATAGGTATGAATGAGTTCTCCTGAAGGCTTTACACAGAGGTCGAATAACATGAAGGATAAGATTGAGCCCTGTGAAACCCCACAAGATAATTCCCACTTCCCAACAGCAACCCTTTGAGTCTGTTCCATGAGAAATTATTTAAACCAGTCCAAGGCGCATCACCTGATACCTTCTTCTGCCTCCAGACTCCTCAGTAGATGGCATGGTCTACTGTATCAAAGACTGCTGAGAGATGCAGGAGGAACAACAAAGAGAGAGCTCAAGACAGAGAGTGTCAACTAAAGCCACCAGAGCGGTCTCTGTCACATAGCCTGGTCTGACTCCTAACTGAAAGGGGTCCAAAGCACCGGAGTTATCCAAGAAGACCTGGGTGGTCGGTCGGTAAACAATACCCAGCCTACCTTTAGCTCCCAATGAAAAGAGCATACAGTCAATGCAAGCTATAGTTTGTACTGGAAGTCTGTAGAAGCTGAATGACTCATGAAGGATCATGGCAACCCCTCTTCCTTGGCCATGGTGAGGTTAGTGCAGGTGGGGTTAGTTGGGACAGGCACATGACTTCATTTTCCTCCAACCAGATCTAATGTATGCAAGCCACATCTCATTTCCTCTTCCTGTAACATCTCAGTAAGGCACGTAGCTTTGTTCTTTACAGATCTGGGATTGCCTAATATTAGTGTATCAGTAGGGGAGGCAACGGCCCTTGCATTGTCCACTGTTAAAATGTTAGAGAGGTTCGATGAGCAGTGAGCATTCTCGCCCAATACTGGCCGCCTTTGATAAATCCCACTCCTGTATCTCTCAGCTCCCTTCTGCACCGGAATAGCACATTCGCCATACATCCCCCACTGGGTATAGAAAGCTCAGAAATGCAATCCAGAAGCCACATATTCACATATCCAACATGCAAGTGGCCATAGAGAACGCAAACCACAGACCAGGGCTACAGTCATGGAGTATTTAAGTACGCGTTGTCCAACAGGTGTTGTTTCTGTTCCAGCAGCTCTTGATTAACCAGGCTTGTAATTGGTGGAGTTCTTCCTCCCCTTTAGCATCCTCCACCTGGTACAGAGGCTGTCTGGGCCCCAGCTGAGTTGCCCAGGCAAAGAGCCCTTGTGGTCTCTCTCCCTTCGACTCGTGCCTCTGATAAATGCCCATTCCAGCCAATACCTGGGGACAAGAAAGGGAGGGATCTCTCTACGGGGGGAGGCAGGAGCCAGCCCCCAGCTAGCGAGAGGCCTGTGGTTGCTGTGCTTGACAGACATCAGCAAGCAAGTCCCTCTCAAAGTACAGGAGGTGCAGTGATAAGGAAAAGGGGGGTTCTCTCTGGATCTCTGCCCGCTGTATTCTCATTGAAGGTACAGAACATCTTACCAAATCCAATTTATTACAGCAAAAGCCAGCAATATAAAACAATACGATTACAAGCAATAAATCAATATTATCAATACAGGAAAACCACAGGCATAAAGGGATAAGAGTGAAAATGGAATAACAATAATGAAAATAGAAAAAAATTTATAATGTTTTTTCCACTAAGAGAAGTTTACGTTTTCTGATAGCTAAAGAGCAGAATTTGGCCACAGCATAGGTTACTGAGCTCTGAGAATCTTCTAAAAGAAATTTGCGCAGAACTTCTGGTCTAAATTCCAAATAGGATTGCAAAGGGATGAATTTAGACAAAAGAGGTAGTATGAGGCGAGACCGTTCTTCACAATAAAATTCACAGAATAAAAGTATGTGAGTAACCGATTCCACC
Organism: Eublepharis macularius; assembly: GCF_028583425.1. NCBI lineage: Eukaryota > Metazoa > Chordata > Lepidosauria > Squamata > Eublepharidae > Eublepharis > Eublepharis macularius. Next base: position 142,114,208 of record NC_072795.1, read on the forward strand.
ATATTGTCCATGCATGGACATAAGCGCTCATGCATTGGTATCTGCCAGAATTTGCCGTACAATACAGCTGAAGGCAATGCCTCAAACCGGGCTCTAGAAAATGCCCATCTGTAGGACTCATGGGTAATACTGGATAAATATGGGGCAGCTGAAAAATTAGGCCAAGATTTTAAGCACCTGAAGTTCTTGGGAAGTGAAGCTTCTTCATTTTGAAGTTCAATATCAAGAAGCCTCTGAGTAATAGCTGTTTTTGCCATATTCAGGGTTCCATTAAAAAGATCTTCAGGATTTAGGCCAATTTGCTTGATCTTGTTAAAGATTTGTGTGAACCAAGGTGGATAAGGGTTCGCAGCTAGGAGATGAGTTATCATTCCCTTTGGATTATAATGAATTTTCAGCCAGAGGAATATTGCCTGTTCCCATACTTTTAATTCAACTCTGGGTAATCCTGCCTCTTGTCTAAGTATTACATTAGATGTACTCTTGGGAGCACCAAATAGAGATCTAAGAAATTTTGATTGGACTGTTTCAAGAATCTTAAGATTGGCAGAGAGTCCAATTTGTGAGCCATACAAAAGTTGGGCCAAAGATTTTGCCTGGTAAGTTTTTAAGGCCATAGGGAGAAAGCCAGCGCCTTTCCTTCTAAACAATTTAAGGATGGCATTTGCACTTCTCTCTGCTGCAGTGGCTGATGAGGTCAGATGTGCTGAGAATTTGGCATTATAGGAAAAAGTTATGCCTAAATACTGAAAGTTGGTACAGAACATCTGTCTGTCTGAAAAACCATGCTAGACCGAAATAGAAGTCCATGAAGGAGAGTTTCATATGGTCCCTCTTCTTGACTAGGAACTGGTGCTCGTTTGTGCAGTCCCGGCTAGTGACGTACGTTGGTGTTTGCACAACAGAGAAGTACATAATCAAGTCACAGCAACCGTGTCCACACGGGACTCCAGATTGCCAGAAGATTATGTAAGTATTTATCTACCTACTTTATTTACACCTCACCTTTGTCACCAGTGGGGACCCAAAGTAGTTTACGTTGTTCTCCTTTTATCTTGTTTTATTCTCACAACAACCCTGAGAGGCAGGTTGAGTTGAGAGTGCACGACTGGCCAAAGGTCACCCACCAAGCTTCCAATGCAGGATGGGGCTTAGAACCCAGGTTCTAGTCTGACGCTCGAATCCCTGCACTACGCTGGCTCAATCGTCTCAATAAGGACTTCCTCCTAATACGCTTTGTGATGGGTTTAAGGCCCTCCTTATATGACTCTGTTGATTTTAGGCTGCTCATCATGGCTTCCCCAAAGGGATTCTGGGAACAGTAGTTTGTAGGGTCCTCTGGGAAGCAGGAACGGGTGTGGAGCCCGTCTAAGTCCCAGGGAAGTGTCCTCGCTTGCCCTCTTTGCGAATCACACCACTCACTGTTCTTTGCACTGGAAAGGCAAAGAATAAATAAGCGCAAGGTTACAATCAGGAAAGTCAGGTTCAACAAGGTTGTCATGTATACAATCAGATTAAACAAATAATTCAGATTTGATTGACCATTTGATTGTAGACTCAAGCGGGATTCAACATGGTGATTTTTTAACAATATTGTTTTAAAAAATCAAGTTGCTTTCAAAACGGAATAAAGCAGTAAATGGTCCTCTCAATGGGGAACGTTCAGTGAAATTTCACTGCAATTTACCTGAGGATTCAGGTACCAGGCCTGGTGGTGCCCTGAAACGCCGCCTAATAATGACATACTCAGAGGAAGTCGGCAACCTTGCCTTCAAAGGAGCTACGTTGTCCTAGAGCTGAGCTTACAGCACTCCAGGAAAGCAACCAACCCTTGGTTCAGAACAGCTGCTCCCACCTCAAGATCAGGCCTTGGCACAATGAGCCCGCTTCTCGTTGTGTCCCCAGCCCATGGATTGAACTTGCCTTGAGATTAAGTACGAATGGATTGTTCCAACATGGTGCCAGATTTGGTCTTCAGCCTGGCGGTGCTTGATTCGCACACGGAACACTCTCTGCTGTTAGAGCTTCTTTAACCCTCATCTCTGTCAACCGCCATCTTCAGCTTCCCCTCCCCAAGAGTCTCAGAGGGGTCTCCCTCACGGGTTGCAAGCGTCCCTATTTAACTGATCACGTACCAGCTCTTTTCTAACCAATAGACTTTTGTGTTCCAATATCTACTAAGAGCACTTAGTAGTCATTAGAAACAGGCATATCAAAAAGCGAAGGGAGCAAGCCCATGGAGGTCTACGTTAGCTAAACAAACTGCACGCAGAAAGCTCTCATCCCAAGTTAGAGAACCAATAACTGTTTATTTATCTAAAGGAATATATTTACATAAGTTTAGTGGAGAGAAAGAACCAGTAACTGATCTAACTAGCTAGGATGGCTTTAGATTGAAAGTAGGCCCTCTCTCTCAGGAGGAGACACCATGCTGCCTCTCCTGGTGCATGCAGGGAAGGAGAGAGAGAGGAGGGGGAGAGAAGGAAGTTCCCTTGGCAGGAAGGAGGCTGATGGCAGCCTATCTATCTGACTCTATGGTTGTTGCCTTCCTTCTTCTCCGCTGGCTGTCCTAAAGGCCTGAGCAAGAGACTTCGCCAGTCCCTTCTTCTAACAAAGACACCAGGATATCAATACACACACACACACCATAAACATTATAGATTTTGCTGTCCTTTAACTTCTAAAGGTTTTTTTCTCCTTGTTTTTTCTCTAGGTACAAAGCAGCTTTAAAACCAACCTATCAGGTAAAGCAAAAAGTCCTGACTTCTTTGCACTGGAAGTGTTGCCCCGGCTACAGCGGCAAGAACTGTGAACACCTCGGTAAGAAGGGATCATGGAAAAACGGCATAAGAGTTAGAGGGAATCCACGCAGTTTGTGCAGGGGAGCTGGTTGGGTCTGTGCAAACAGAGAATGCATCCAGAGGTAGCTTAGGAAGACTTTTGGATCAGAAGCTTTATGTATTTATTTCGTATGTACCCCACCATTCTCCCCAGTGGAAACCCAAAGTGGCTTGCAACATTCTCCATGTTGCCCTCTGCAAAGGTAAGTCAGAAGATTTTTTTATGTGGGGGGACATTCACAATGAAGCTCGTTCCCACTTCAAATATTACCCCCGTTTCTGGGAGGAGAAGCCTGGCATACGAAAGAGATCCACTGCGGATTTCTCCCATGTGCTGTGGGGTTTCATCTGAGGTACAGAAAGGGGCCAAACGGAAGCAGCTCCCCTGTCATGAAGGCACCCTAAGAAACCAGACAAGGATTCTTGGCCAGACCTTTACGAGGAAGGGAGAAGAACAAATGGTGGCAGTCTGAGATCTAGGGCAGCTGTAAAGCCAGAAAGTCCCAGTTCAGATCTTGATTTTGCCATCAAGGTGATCTTAGGCAAGCTGCTGTCTCTTAGATTCCGCTTGCCCCACATGCCGTATGGGGAGGATACTGGCCTATCTTATGGGGATTGATATAAGGGTTATCAGCGTTGCAGTTAGCCCCCCCCCCTCCTTTTAGATTCTAATGTGTTCTTCTAATGCAAATTCTGATAACAAACTTGTCTCAACTCAGTCCGCCGGCTCCTCAGATAAACACAGATGGTGTAACCACAGATTCTGTGCATATTTACTCAGAAGAAGTCCCACTGTGCTCAACAGGGCCTGCTGGCTATAGCCTGCATTCCCCCACCCATGAATTGGGGCCCTGATCTTCCACCCCTGACAGCACCGTTGAAGATTACTGAGAAAGAAATGAAGTGCCTTGAACAACCAGCAAGCTGTATATAGATGAGAAACACTATTCTTGCATGTGAGATTCTTTATATGTAATAGTATTATGCATCAACGTGTCTAGCAGAAACAGCAGGCGGATTTCTGGAATGGTCTACAATTGAAACTCTACGACTAATTCAAAAGACACTTTTAACTGCAGAAAGAAAGGTAGACAGAAAATTCTGCTGATGCACTCACTTTTTTTTTTGCAGAGCCAGATTTCTTTCCAGTGCCCACCTCTAAGTCAGGAGTTTGGGAGGAAGAAAGGAAACCACTCTCAAGCCAAAGTAGGTTCAAATGGCTCACGCTCTTCGAAGAAGACACTTCCACCGTGGTTATAATTATATCTAATGTTTATTTTTCCCCACTGTCCACTGGTTCCTGATGGAGTGTTTCCATAATGTAGAAAGCCCATTATGCTAACAGATATGTCTAGTATTTTAACATTAACAAATTATTTATAAGCACAGTATAGTTTTCTTTTTACAGCTTACAGTACTGAGTAATACACTGGAAAATCAAAACTGTATGGGTTGGATCCAAGGTAGCGCAAGCAGAAATTCACTGGTGGAATAAACCTGTTCACTTCCTGTTCTTTATTCCTGAGCATGGGGGTGAGGGAAGGACCAATGGGATTCTGTGGGCTTCAGCTTCAGTGGACAATCTACAAAAATCACAGACTCCCTGTAATGATTTTAAGTGTGTGTGTGTCTTTAAATGCTTGGTGTGGTACGGATGAAGAATGGGGGTGAAAGAGAGGGATGAGGGAGTGGCGTGATTGGTTGATGACTGAGAGTGTGGGTGGAGTGAAGGCAGTTTTGGACTGAGAGTGGAAAAAGATTCAGTCAGGGCGAGAGAGGCAAGCTGTGTGCAGCCTGAGAGAAAATCTACATGTATTTCACAGAATCCCAGAGTTGGAAGGGGCCATACAGACCTTCTAGTCCAACCCCCTGCCCAATGCAGGATGAGCCTAAAGCATCCCTGTCAAATATTCATCCAGCCTCTTCTTGAAAACGGATACTGAACGGGAGCTCACCACCTCCCTAGGCAGCTGATTCCACCTTTGCACTACTCTGACCGTGAAAAAGTTTTTCCTAATACCCAGCCGGTACCATTGTGCATGTAATTTAAGCCCGCTGCTTCGAGTCCTATCCTCTGCTGCCAACTGGAACAGCTCCTTGCCCTCCTCCAAATGACAGCCTTTCAAATACTTAAAGAGAGCAATCATGTCCCCCCTCAATCTCCTCTTCTCCAAACTAAACATTCCCAAGGCCCTCAGCCTTTCCTCGTAGGGCTCAGTCTCCAGACCCCTGATCATCCTCGTCGCTCTCCTCTGCACCCTCTCGATTTCGTCCACATCCTTTTTGAAGTGAGGCCTCCAGAACTGCACACGATACTCCAGGTGCGGCCTGACCAAGGCAGTATAGAGAGGGGCTATGACCTCCTGCGATTTCGACGCTATGGCCCCTTTGATACAACCCAGGATTGAATTAGCCTTTTTTGCCACCGCATCACACTGACTGCTCATATTTAGTTTACAGTCCACTCTTACCCCAAGATCCCTTTCACATATACTACTGCCCAGAAGTGTATCCCCCATCCAGTATTTGTGCTACACATTTTTGTGGCCCAGATGTAATACTGTGCACTTATCTATGTTGAATTGTATCCTGTTCACAACCACCCACTTCTCCAGAGTATTCAGGTCTTGTTGAATTTAACTCTATCTTCTTGGGTGTTTGCCACTCCTCCCAATTTGGTATCTTCAGCAAATTTAATGAGTAGCCCATTTACCCATTCATCCAGATCATTGATAAAAATATTGAAAAGTACTGGGCCCAAAACCGAGCCCTGCGGCACCCCATTGGACACCTCCCTCCAATCTGATGAAACACCATTGACCACCACTCTTTGGGTGCAGTCCTCTAACCAGTTCCCTATCCACCAAACTGTTCTATAGTCCAGTCTGCAGTCTTCCAGTTTACCCATTAGAATGTCATGGGGAACCTTATCAAAAGCTTTACTGAAATCCGGGTAAATCATGTCGACAGAGTTCCCATGATCCAGTAAGCTCGTCACTCAATCAAAGAAAAAACCAGGTTGGTCTGACAAGATCTGACAAAACCATGTTGACTTCCCCAGATCACTAAGATCAGATGCTTACAGATTGACCCCTTTAAAATTTGCTCTAATATCTTCCCAGCAACAGAAGTCAGACTGACTGGCCTGTAGTTTCTCAGGTCATCCTTCTTCCCCTTCTTAAAGATTGGGATAACATTCGCTCTTCTCCAATCTTGTGGCACATCCCCAGTCCTCCAGGAGGCCTTGAAGATGATGGACAGAGGCTTTCTCTAGAAAGTTCTTTGAGCACTCTTAGGTGCACACCATCCGGCCCAGGGGATTTGTATTCATCCAGTGCAGACAGGTGCCTCTCCACAACCTCTCTGTCAATGTCAACAAGCCCCCCAGGTATCCTGTCATGTCTACTACCATCTCTAGATGGGCTCAAGTTCTTCAGGGAGAAAACAGAGGCAAAAAAGTCATTGAGCCTGTCTGCTTTTTCTCTGTCCTCTATCAGAGTTTCTCCTTCCACATCCAACAGCGGTCCAATTGCCTCTTTTACCTTACGTTTGCTTCTCACATATCTAGAAGTTTTTCTTATTGTAGCGAGCCCCCCTGGCCAAACCCAGCTCATACTGAGCTTTGGCCTCTCTGATGGCTGATCTGCAGTACCTAGTAACCCTCATATACTCCTCTTTAGAGGTCTGTCCTTCTCTCCATTTCCTGAACATTTCCTTTTTCTCCCTTAGCTTATTCTGGAGCTCTCTGTTCATCCACATCATTCCTTGGAGCCTTTACCATGGAATAGTGAGGGCTTGAGCTTGCAAAAGCTCGTGTTTGAGAAGGGCCCACCCTTCACTTGCTCCTTTCCCTTCCAGCACACTCCCCCACGCAATGACTCTCATCAAGCCTCTGAGTCATCAAGCCCCAACGAAAATCTAACCTATGATTCTGGCTACAAACTTCCTTGCCCCACTACAACAACTGGAACTCAAGGAGGACATGGTCACTTCCCCCTAAGGTCCCCACCATCTTCACCCCATCTACCAATTCTTCCCTCTTGGTTAATATTAAGTCTAGTATGGCTGAGCCCCTTGTAGCTTCCTCCACCATTTGAAAAAGGAAGTTATCAGCCAGGCAGGTCAGGAAGTTTCGAGATTCCTATTGCTTTGCTGAGCTTGTCTCCCAGCAAACATCGAGGAAGTTGAAGTCACCCATAATTATAAGGTTCTGTTGTCTGGATGCTCTACCAATCTGTTCAAGGAGGGCAGCATCCATTTCCTCTCCCTAGTCAGGCCATCAGTAGCAGACTCCAACAACAATACCCTTTGTCTTTCCTCCCCTTCTTTCCACCCATATACTTCCCACTGGGCTGTCAACCACGTTCTCCAGAACTTGCTGACGATCAAGCCCTCTCCTCACATACAATGCCACTCCGCCTCCTCTTCTACCCTTCTGGTTTTTCTTGAACAACTCGTACCCATCCACTACCACATTCCAGTCATGGGAATCATCCCACCAAGTCTCAGTAATTCCTACTATATCGTAGCCCTCTGTTTGCAAGAGAAGCTCAAGCACGTCCTTCTTATTACCCATATTTCGAGCATTGGTATGTACAAGGCACTTGTAGCTTTGTACCTTTGTTTGATCCGTCCTACCCAGGTGGGCCCCCGCTGTTATCACTTCTGCATTGAAAACCCCTTGTTGATCATCCCCTTCCCCTTGTGGCATTAGTTTAAAGCTCTCCTGATGAAGCTCTCCAGGTTCTTTCCAAACATTTTCTTCCCTGACCTTGAGAGGTGATGCCCATCATGTGCTAGAAGTCCTTCTCTAAGAGAACTTATCCTCTGGTCCCAGAACTCAAAGCGCTCCTGCCGGCACCACCACCTCAGCCAACTATTCACCTTGAGTATGGTCTGCTCCCTTCGCATTCCTCTTCCTTTGACAGGAAGAATAGAAGAGAATACCACCTGTGCCCCCACTGACTTCAACTGCCTTCCAAGGGCTTCATAGTCCTCTTTAATTCTTGCGATGGTGTTCACGGCTGTGTCATTCATTCCCACGTGAACCAGCACAAACGGGTACTGATCAGTTGGTCTGATCAGTTTCAGCAGTCGGTCTGTAATATCCTGAATTCTGGCTCCCGGCAAGCAACACATCTCTTGGAGTAGGGGATCTGGCCTACCTTACCTCTGGGCAGAGAGTCCCCAGTGACCAACACTTTCCGTTTTCTTTCACTTCCATGTGGCCCCATGCCCTCTTCACTCCCTCCTCCAGGCTTTTGTGGTTCTCCTTCCATTCTCGTCTCCGTCATCATCTCAAGCACCTCAAAACGATTCTTGAGCTCCAGTGGACCATAGCATCGCCTTAGTCCACGTCTTCTGGTTTGTACTGCAGAACTGAGAGGAGGCTCAGAAGGGAGATCGACTCTTCCTTCTTCTCTTGGACTTATTTCTTCATGCTTGTTCAGAGCCCCCAGGCTCTTCTCAGTGAAATCCTCCCCTTCTTTGATTTCCTGGTGATCCTCTCCTCCAGGCTCTGGATCTTCTCCTCCAAAAGCCTGACCAGCTTACACTTCTGACAAGTGAAGTACGTCTTCTCTTCCAGGAGGAAAACAAACATGGCACACTCCATGCAGGTGACTGGAAAGGGGCCTTCTGTCGACATCATTGCCTCCCAAGTATATTCCAAGAGTACTCTTCGAGCTGCAGGTCCCTTTCCTTCTCCTTCTCAGAGCCCAGATGGCTGTGATGTGCCTCTGGTGAGGAGGAGCCTAATTCAATCAAGGCTCCCTCAGTAGAGGGTGGGGCCAGCAGTCAGCCCCAGGCAAAACAGACATTCTCCAGTTAGTACCCATCCCCCTCTGCAGGAGTCATTTCGTAGAAAAAGAGCTGCAGGAACTCATTAGCATAACTCATTAGCATATGCCACACCCCTTGCCATCACCGGAAGTGTGTCATTAGCATAATTGATTTGATCGGCCCCGAAATGGCTGGGATTCGGCTGCTGCCAGACAGGGGAGTGTTCCCCCACCCTGGCAGTGGCCCATTCAGGGCTGTTTTGGCCCCAATCCAGGCCAAAAAGTGCCCAGAGGGGGCAAGAAGAAAAGGGTTAAAGACAAAATCTAAGAAAAGAAAGGAGTTCGTAACACTCCCCCTCTCATGAATAGTGGGTGCCTTGTTGAAGGGCATCTTAGGATCCAATCCTTTCAAAGAGTATGTGACAAATTGTCTGATCATCATTGTAAACTGCCTTGAACATCGTAAAGGGGGTCTATGTAAACCTCTTCTTTCCATTTCTGGAAATTGTAAAACTGAAGTCCAGTGGCATCTTAAAGATTAGGGGTATGCAGCAAAACAAATTTGGTTTTATTCTGATCCAGACTGGGAATACTATAAATGTTCAGTATTTGTGATACCTGGCTCAAATCCTATAATCGGATTTGATTTTAACCATGAATACAGAATATATTCTGCCATTATTCCCTGAGGAGAAAACTATCTGGGAAGCTGGGGGACATTTTTCAAGAAAATGCCACTACATTTTCAGGAAATCTACTCCTTCCTGTCTACCGAAGAACCCCAAATTTCAGGAAGAGGGGCCCCCGGGTCCAGTTCTATGGGCCGCTGAACAAGGTGCCCATAGCCACTCTCCATTGTTTCCTATGGGGGTAACATTTCCAAGGCTTTCCAGTCAAAGAAACCTTAAGCAAAGGGGCAACATCTGGCCAAAAGCCAGTCCCCAGGCAAGTCCCAATGCAAGCTGAACCAACAAAGCCCATCAGGACCCAACTGAAGGAAGGGAATCCCCCCAGAACCAAACTGAAGCAAGGAGGCCAACCTCAAACTAGAGACAAGGCAGAACAGAGCCGGTGGGTCTAGTCACTCCTCTGACATTCGCTTCTCCCATTTAGAGCAAATCTTAGAATCAAACTGAAGCAAGGAGGCCAACATCAACCCAGAGAATCCCACCAGAACCTGTTTCAAAATAGAGAATCCCACAAGAACCAATGTCAATCAAGCAGCTCCAAACTGAAGAAAGGAAGGACGCTGCTGCAAGCCCAGCAGAACCAATGTCACTCAAAGAACCCAGTCAGGCAGAAACCAGGGCCAGTGCAAGCGCAACAGACCCCCAGCCCGTTTATTCCGTTTAATCTAGCATTAATGTGTTTGGTATCCCAATTTTATTCAGGATTTTCTAATTTGATTCAGGGTACCTGGATAATGGCAATTTAGCCATTATAGCAGAGACAACTCCATCTATTTCTACCCTTATGACTTCTGTAATGTTGGTTACAAACGAAGCGAGGTCTGACTTATGAAATTTTATGATGGAATAAAGAGGGTTTGTCTTTAAAATGCCACAGGACCCCGTCTTATTTTTCTGCAACAGACTAACATGGCTACGCCTCTGGGAGGATGATGTGGGTGTTCTCCTCGGTGCTCCTGAATTCACTTAGCAAAAGCAATAAAGGGACCAGTGCACATCTCACTAGACTGCGCTGAGAGGAGCTCTTCTCCAGCCCTCCCACCTTAGAATGTGTTGACCGCAGGAGCCAGGAGTAGAACCTGGAATGGACTGCAAACAAAAAAGCGGAACTGTCAATGAGCAATGGCCTTCCTTGTGTAAGCAGAAAGAAGTCAGCGGAATGATTGTGTCTTCTAGATCTCTAGGAAAATAGGAGTGCTGGGCAGAGAGGGCTAGGCGAATGGAGCAGACGGTGCATGGACACTTCATATTGGGCCAAACTAGAAGTGAAGAATTACACTTGAATGGCAAGTGAACAGACTCACATGTATTCAACTGCACTGGCAGTTTTCAAGAAGAGGCTGGATGAATACTTGTCAGAGATGCTTTAGGCTGATCCTGCACTGGGCAGGGGGTTGGACTAGATGGTCTGTATGGCCCCTTCCAACTCTATGATTCTATGATTCTATTCCTCCCTGTTCACTTGTGCTCCACTTGCACTCCACTCGATCATGTAGTGATTGAGTGGAGCACAAGTGGAGCACAAGTGAACAGGGAGGAATACACTCCACTACGTGATCAAGTGGAGTGCAAATGGAGTGCAAGTGAACAGGGAGGAATACACTCCACTACGTGATCGAGTGGAGCGCAAGTGAACAGGGAGGAATATACTCCACTACGTGATCGAGTGGAGCGCAAGTGGAGCAGAAGTGAACAGGCAGGAATACATGTGAGTCTGCTCACTTGCCATTCAAGTGTAATTCGTCACGTCTAGCTTGGCCCATCATTCCAAAGCTGACTGACAGTGTACTGACACTTCCCTCCTTTGAGGGACCATCTTCCACTCCAAGGTATGCCAGGAAGTGCTTCATCCCTTGCTGTCCTTTCTTTCTTTTGCAACTAGCGTCTTCATCACCGGAATCCAGAGACATCCTGGAAGCTCATCAGAGCCACGAAGCTCTGCTGGAGGATCTACAGAATGACGTCCATCAAGCAAGGAGTAACTTGGGAGTCTTAGAGCAGGTGCTTCATTACAACTTCAGTCACCCAAGAGCAGAAGTGAGCCACAACCAAACGGGTGAGAGCTTGGCCAGAGAAGAAGGCACTCAGAGCCGTGGTGCGCAGCTGAACGGAGAGGAAGGGGGGTGTTGGACGCGGCTGGCCGGCTCCCGGCCCCTCAGCCTATCCCAGGGCTGTGCGGAAGATCAAAGAGGGCGGGGTGGGGGCTGTAGCTTTTATCCAGTGAGATCTGCTAAGGAATGCAGCTGGTGAAGCCCCCAGAGTAGGAGCATCCCACTTCCCCCTCTTGCAGCCCAGTAAGCCCCCTCCTCAGTTTTTATTCCTGGGGTCAGTGGAACTTCAGGGACAGGCCAGAGGGCAAAGTCATGGTCTGCCGTGGGAGAAGGAAATTGGAAGAAACAAGTGGTAGGTTAGAAGTCTATGGCCAACCGCTCTGAGTTCACCGGAGGAAAGGGGGATAGGAATGTAAATCTGGGATTGGGCCTAGTATTATGTAATAAATATATATGGCAGGTCACAGTAGCTTGAAGAGCAGTTTGATACACAGAGTTTCACAGGGAAGAATCTTCTCTCCAGGCTGTGGAAAGAAAGGAAGGTGCCCAGGAGCACATCAAGCCTCTTTTCTGTGGGGCGGATAGCAAGACTCTGCATTAAGAGAGACGTTGCCTGCGGCTGCCTCTCCCGCAGGAGGGAAATACATGAATAAAAGGGAAGCGCCCCACAGAGTTCTCTCCTGGTTCATAAGGCAGGCGCATGCAGAGCCCCCGGGGACTGTGGATTTTCTGTGTGGGGTTATGAACTCAGAAGGGGTTAGCTCCTTTACTTGAGCAACACAATACCATTTTGAAACGTATTTTCGAACAGCTGGGCAGTTTCACAGCAATCCACAGGGATTTCTTTGGTGAGCAGCGTTGAGAAAAGCACCTTCGTGCACACATCAGCCAGGTTTTGGTCTGCAGAATGCAAAACTGCATATGCAGAAACTCATTTCAATTTTTCAAGCCAGAGAAGAACGGGGTGGGGGGTGGATTCGATATGGATATCCACTAAGCATTGTGAAATGACTAGATTCATATTACAAAATCATATGCATACTCTCTCGTTTATATGGCACTGAACAGCAGTATCCAGGGGACTTACTGTTCTATATTTAACAAGCTGAAAGTATTCTTCCTTTAACAACATACAGAAGGAAATAGTGAAAGAATGCATGTTAATCTGTTGAGAATTTATGAAAAATAAAGTCCTTAATAGAATTTAATTAAGGAGGTAACAAAAAAATCATGATGCATGGAGTTCTGATATTATAAGAAAGGGCAACCATGAAATGCTGTCCATTTTCAGTATTTCACTTTAAGTAAAAAGATTTAAGCAAAAATTTGGAACTTTAAATAAAATAGTAAGCAATGGAATAATGTGTAGTATTTTTATACAAGGTGGATATTTCCATTGCAATGAGTAATGCAACTGAAAGGATTTTGTGGCGTTGCGAAATTATTTTCTAGACTTCCCTAAGGAACAGCCCATAGGGACACAAAATGTATTGGATGTTTACAAATAAATTGTGTTAAAGACATTTACAAGCACCTTCTGATGTTTCCTTTGGGGGATTTTTTTGGGGCTAGGGCTCGCATGGAGGTGCTGGCCTCTTGGTTTCAGTTTCCTGACAGTGTAGTCCTAAACAGAGTCACACCCTTCTAAGTCCACTGATGTCAGTGGGCTTAGAAGGGTATAACTCTGTTTAGGATTGCGCTGTGTACCTCATCTTCTTACAGTGGCAGAGACCTAGCAAAGTTCAAAGCTCAGCACCTTTAGCAAGAAGTGGCCTTTGAGGGTAACACATAAATTGACAAAGGATAGGAATATTTCTGAGATATTTAATATAGTATTTTATTGTTTTTCCGATACACTTTTGGAAAGCTTACTGTTGTTATTTAGCTTGAGCCTATCAATAAACGTATGCTTACGTTGTCTTGTATTACTTTCATCTTATGCTGTCTTTCAGGAGCACAGGAGCAATTCTTCCAGCAAATGCTTGTTTCCCCTTTACAGAGTTTCTTAAAGGAACATTTTAACCCAGTGTGGTCTGGCTTCAACAAAAGTTTACAGGATCTTTCTACCATGGTGAAAAATCTCTCGCACAATGTTGAGGCCAATCGGAAAAGCATAGAGAAATTCCAAGAAAGCAGCGTGCCGAAGAAAGACTTCCAGGAACTTGGGACCAAGTTTGAATCCAAAATTCAGGAAAATGTATGGAGAGCCGACCAGATGAAGAGAGAAGTAGACACCCATTTACATTTGCAGCAGGCCGCCATGCACTACAATCTCACCACGATCAAAGCAGAAACTGACATGAAGCTGAAGAGATACCACAAGATACAAAACTCTTATTTGTTAGCCTTAAACAGCAGCATAACAGACATGAGACAAGAACAAGACAAGCTTCACAACGAACTGGAGACTTTGGCGAGAAACTTGGCGGTATTCCCGGTGCAATATAGCAAGCTAAATGAAGAAGCTGCCAAAACGGACATACAGATCCTCAATCAAACCCTGGCAGGGCACGCACGGGAGCTGAAGGAACTCTATGAGGAATCCGATGAGTTCTACGACGATTTTAACAAGTTACGGAATTCTATTAACGTGTTCAAAGCCAGCTTAACCAACCAACTCAAAGAGCTTAGAGTGGCCTTGATAGAGAAAAGTCTTATTATAGAGGAATACAAAGGAGACTTGGAAAGGAAGATCCTCGCCCTCAACGATACCCTGGAAAATATTAGAGAGAGCCACTGGGATCTAGAAAGGTCTATGAAAGCATGCCATTGTGTCAAACTACCTTCGGATACTGATGTGGAAGAGCAAGCAAACGTTAGCCGCGCGATCCGAGAGGAAATGAAGCAATTTGAGGCACATTTAAAAGCTCTCAAGAACGAAATCGATGACCTTGCCACAGCTTTTCGCCTTTTCCATCAACCTCTGGATTTCCAGCAGAAGCAGAGCCGAGAGCTGGAAGGTGAAGTCTCTCTTCTTAAGGCCCAGGGTGAAGCTTTGTCTGAGGGTCTTGGTGCCCTGGAAAAAACCGATGAGAGGATGCAGGGGCAAATCAAGTACCTCAACAGCTCTTTTAATTCTCTGTTGGTAGATGCCATGCGACATGAGACAGCACTAGAGGCCTTGCTTGGAGAAGAAGTTATGGAACTCTTGACGGAAGAAGATCCTCGTTCCTTAATATCATCTCTAGATCAACTTCAGGAGCATTTCCGATTAATTTCAGACCAGCTTGAGAAGCAAAATATTACCATAGAATCTGTTATGAAAAGAATGTACTCCTTGGAGATGGATCATGAGAACGCCTCCAATGGCTATAAGCCTCTCATGTATCCCATCCTTGAAAAGCAAATGGATAACCCAGTGGAAGAAGTCCAGCATGTTGGTGTGGAGCACATGGAGCCAAACCATGAAGCGACCAGGGAGGACATGCGGGATAATTCTGCATACCATGACATCATGACTCTAAAGAAAGAGATTGGACACCTTACCAGGGAAATGAAGAAACATGAATTACAAAGGGACCGTGCCAATCTCTGCTGCAATCACACGGCAGTCAACCTGATGAATCCATTCAATGTTTCACTGGAAAATTTGAGGGAGGAACTTGCATCGACCCAACAAACCTTTGGTGAGCATCTGCAGATCTTCCAGAAGCTCTTCGGAAGTAACCAAGAGCTGGCCGCCACAAACATCAGTTTGGATGTTGCAAAGATTCAGTTGCTGATGGGCAGACAGATGAAGAAGCAGCTTAAAGTTCAGGAGAGGCAAAAAATGAGAGACAAGAATGAGGCCAACCAGCACAGGGAAGGCACGTTGAATGGGAGAAACAAGATACAGAAGGAGATCCAGGAGGCAGGTGAGTTGATCCCAAACGCTGCCTCGCATAATCTATCAAGGGTATAGTTTAGCGAGAAATGTGCGCTATGAAAACTAAAGTCCCCTGTTTGTCAGTAGAGCAGCTCTAACTAATCTAAACTGAAAAATTAATCATGGTCAGGAACAGGGCTTTTTTTCAAGCAGGAACGTGGTGGAACGGAGTTCCAGCACCTCTTGAAAATGGTCATATGGCCGGTGGCCCCGCCCCCTGATCTCCAGACAGAGGGGAGTTGAGATTGCTGAGCGGCGCAGAGAGCAATCTAAACTCCCCTCTGTCTGGAGATCAGGGGCCAGGGCCACCGGCCATGTGACCATTTTCACCAAGGGCGATTTAAACTTTCACACACACCCCTTGTTCCAGCTGACCCAAAGTGACGTCATTGTGCGGTCCTGAGTTCCACCACTGAGTTCCACCACCTCTTTTCCCAGAAAAAAAGCCCTGGTCAGGAATACTTGGAAAGCTTGAGAACTGTTTATTATTCTGCAGCCTGGCTTAGACACCAAGACGTTCAAAAGGATGAGGAGAGGGCAAGTTGAGAGAGATGGGACTAGCGGCCAGCACTAGTGTGGAAAGTGGTTAGTGCTGAACTAGGAGCAGAGAGACTTGCATTCCAGGAGAGGAAGTGTGCACACAAACGCCACAGGGAGGGCAGGGGGGTCAGGCAGTGCCTCCGTAGGCAGCACCTTGGCCAGCAATGAAAAAGTTAATTAAATAATTAGAACAAATAACTTTCACAATGGACTTAACAAAAGCAAAACAAGCTTTTTTAAAAATAGAAAAGGAACCCAAACTGAATTTTTTTAGCATGTGCGCATCCCTAATCTAGCTTTGTTTACTTGGAAAATGTATCTGCTGTTTAATCAGAGGAAATGATAAATTTTAAAAATGTTTAAAAGGAAAATTAACGAATCATTAAATCCCAGCCAATAAAAAGCTAGAGCACAAAACACCTTTTCTGGTGTTCACAGCCTATGTTTTGTGACTGAGGATATCTCTGAAGTGTGGCATTTATGTATTGTCGAAGGCTTTCACGGCCGGAGAACGATGGTTGTTGGGGGTTTTCCGGGCTGTATTGCCGTGGTCTTGGCATTGTAGTTCCTGACGTTTCGCCAGCAGCTGTGGCTGGCATCTTCAGAGGTGTAGCACCAAAAGACAGAGATCTCTCAGTGTCACAGTGTCACAGTGTCACAGTGTCACAGTGTCACTGTGTGTCACTGTGTGTCACACTGTGACACTGAGAGATCTCTATCTTTTGGTGCTACACCTCTGAAGATGCCAGCCACAGCTGCTGGCGAAACGTCAGGAACTACAATGCCAAGACCACGGCAATACAGCCCGGAAAACCCCCAACAACCATTGTGGCATTTATGTTGATAGTGTACATTTTGATGGACTTTTTGGCTGAGTTAACTGGCACAGCTCCCTGCTGATTTGAGTCAGACCAATTTATTATTCATCAGTCTTGAGGCTTCGCTTAGTGAGACCGATGCTCACAACTATGGTTTCAGGTACGAGTGTCAATTCTCTGTACTGGAGAACTGTGTCTATCACTGCGAATCCCAAAGAAGACTAGCTGTTTAGTGATCCTCCATTCAAGGTTTGTTTTTAAAGACCAGGAGAATATACAGCCATTGCAGTTCCCTCTTGCCTGCTGGGTGTTAAGCTAAAGCCCTTCTTAATACAGTTGGTGATGCAGTCAGTCAGCGAAGGCGGGGCAGTGGAGACACGGTGGAGGCCTTGGCTGAAGCCCCATTTCTGAGCTTTCAAGGGATGAAACGGGCTTCCTGACTGCTGTTGGCTGCACACAATTGCAGGCTGAAGGGTGTACACGAAGGTGCCTACATAGAATCCTCAGGGTCACGCTCACATAACATGTAGAATTTGGCCACATCTGAAGCACCTTCAGGCCTCTGGCCAATATCAGGCTACCAGCAGTGGACCTCTCAACCAATTTGGGCCTCGGCAACTGAGGCTGCCAAGTACAAGCGACGGAGTGCTTAGTAGAGTTGCCACCTCTGGCAAATAGCTTCTTGCTTCAATAGCTGCTTGACAGACAGAAATTCAGCAATGATTCTTTCTCCGACGGACATCTCCTTACTGGGGAAAGATGTTAACCTTCACTCAAACAAAAATGCACTTTACTAGTTGGTTATGGAGATCAAATAGACCCCAAAAGGAATTAATACAAATAGAAAATGGGGGTGTGATTGCATTGAGTAGGCCACCAGCTACCCGGGGGACACTTTTAAAATATTTAATTTTGGCAGTACAAAAATTGAATAGCAGCAATAAATCTGGGAAGAAAATTAAGAAAATATAGCATTTGTCAATGGCCCCCTAGGTTTTGTCCCTTTCATGCAGTAGGTTTTATGGCTGAAGGGTCCTCATGGGCCATCCAGTGCTCCAGCCGTCTGCTCAGTGTAGGAAACCCGAAGTCGGAGCGTTCCTGACAGGGGGCTGCTCAGCTGCCCTCCAGTAGCTGAAGTGGGTTAGATCTAGTCTTGCCCTTTCCATATTTCAGTCTTCTCCAGGCTAAACATGCCTTGTTTCTTTAATTTTCCCTTTTTATTTTCCAGACTTGCCCCCAGTCCTAACCATCTGCGCTTGCCTCCCGAGCCCATGCCAGTGGTTAAAACGATTCCACCACTTTAACTTTTTAAACAATTGAAAGCTAGGGGAGGCAAGAAAGACTGCAGGGCAAGTAACCTCGTGAAAACTGAGGAATGCAAGACTGAAAACAAAGATCTGTTAATTAAGTGAAGGCATAGTAGCCTTTCTGTTAAAAAGGTAACCCCGTTGGGCCATCAGGCACACATCGTTGGCAGGTTTGCAGCCAACATCACCAGTGCTGGCGCAAATGTTATGCCTCCGTTTGGCAACTGATTCTCTCCTTTACCCATAGCTTAACATTTTGTGAGTAATGCCCATGTGGGTCAGAAGAGCTTCCCTTGCGTTCCCATGCCCACTCCATGCCCACTCCCCTTGGCTGCTGGGACATTGTGCAATGGTGGCATAGGCATGAAGACTGCCAACAGTGGCCCAGAACTGTGTGGCAAGTATGTCCAAATGTCACAGTGGGGAAAAGATCGATTTTTCATGGGGAAGCCATTTTGGGGAGCATCCCCTCAGCCAATGTAACATGTGCTCTAGCCCCATAGGCACCAAGCACTGCAGCCACCTCACCTCATTTTCTAAGGGTCTGGCTCTAAATAAGTGTGGCACTAAATGTTACAGTCTTGTTAACAGCAATGCATGAATTACTAGGATTGCGCAAAACCTCCTTGCCCTGTACTTAAGTGACTCTGCATGTGTCTAGATTTAGCAGAAGGATAATACAGCTCCATCAGCTGAGACTGTCAGTTTTAATGGAACTATAGAACAGCCCTTTCTGCTTCTGCCTCGTAATTCCTCCTCCTCCTCCTCCTCCTCCTCCTCGGAGCCATCCTAGCCTATTGACTTGGAAGTTTCCAGGCTCCATCGAGCCACTGCTTGTCAATGTTCTAAAAAGAACACGTTGCCTTCTGAAGGCATTAAGCCTTTCTCATGAAAGCACTTCTTAAAGCTGGGCCTTGAGTGGTTCCGTCAAGGACCTTTTCCTGCTGCTGAAGGACCCCCCTTCCATGGTTAGCGGCAAGTGGCCACGTTTGTTACCTCTCTGCAGATTTCCCTTTGATCCAAGTGTATTTTTGGTGCACTCATGAATGGGTAATAATGAGCAACTCTTGTTTCTTTGGGAAGGGGGTTAAGCACAGCCAGCCAAAGCCAGCGCTCATTATTCAGTCTTATGATTGTAATAATGGTGTCATGAAAAAATGGTCATAGATAATTAAAAAAAAAAGAGTAGTGGCTTTGGCTGTGAAAAAATGGCACTTAAAGCCCTCCCAAATAGGAGTAGGTGACAATTAGGTTTACAATTAATTAATGAACTCTTGAGAACCAGGCTCCTGGAAGAGAAATAGGGAACAATTCGCCTGGAAGCAGGAAAGTTTAAAGGAACCGTAATCCTAAGAACCCTCAATGGCCCTTGGACCGTCCCCACAGAGAAGCCTGGCACGGCAACTGCCTTTGGAGTGGAACAAACAGGCTGAAAAGAGATGAGGAAACACAACACAAAGCTGCTCTGGCCTGCCACTGGGCTGCTAACAAGGTCACCGGGGCTTGTTACTGAAAGGGAGACAGTGGCAATCCCAGGCGAGCAGTGCGACCCAAAGCCTTTTTACGTGCTTTAAATATGCGTGGATTCGCTCTCCTTGTTAATAACAACAACATTCGATTTATATTCCGCTCTTCAGGACAACTTAACGCCCACTCAGAGAGGGTTACAAAGTATGCCATTATTATCCCCACAACAATAATCACCCTGTGAGGTGGGTGGGCCTGGGAGAGCTCTGAGAGAGCTGTGACTGATTCAAGTCACCCAGCTGGGTTCAAGCGTAGGAGTGGGGAATCGAACCTGGCTCTCTAGATTAGAGTCCTGCGCTCTTAACCACTACGCTGAACTGGCTTTCAGTTTGCCTGGACAATCATTACAATCATTAGGGGCACCGAACTCTTGCCACGCTGTCACCCTAAGTGATCAGATTTAAAGGCAGACTCGCGGTCTTCCTTTGCTTGAGTTATTAAAATATTTGTATTTATTTTCTCAAGGCTGCTTATGAATCACTCACTGTATCTAGAACGGGGAATTTCAGCAAGTGTGACTCGCCGTGCAGGTGTGAGAAAAACCGCCCTTGCTGAGATGCCCCCTTCTGGCTCTTCTCTGCCCCAACTTGTGCTCAGATCTTCCACGGAGCCCAGCTGTAGCCACCTGTGATTAGTGGTGGAAAAGCCGCCTCTATGCATGCAGGAGAGTGAGGTGGGAGGAAGTCCGGAGGTGGTAGAACGGACTGAATTGCTTCAGGTTGCAGGTGGGAGATTCCAGATTTGAATGCCTCTCCATGTAAAATATACCTGCAAATACAAAACCAGCACAGCCAGGTGACAGGTCCTATCCCCATCTCTTTACCTGCTGTGCTGGTTTTCTATTTGCAAACACTTTTTAATGCAAGGGAGTACTGACATTTGTGACCCTATGCCCTGCATTCTGCCCCCTGAAGGCTCCACTACCTGATTTTGCTACTTTTAAAAAGCTCCTGAGTTACCAAAATGGCTCTCTAGGTATAAGGAGGGGAAAACATTTAACTTTTCTGGAAAACATCAAGCTCAGTAATAAAACATTAAGCCTAGCGTTTACTGAAATATTAGAAATATTGAGCAAGGCAGCGCTGCTAAAGCGGAACCCTTCAGGAAGCGGGACGGGCGCGCCTTTTGTGGCGCCGTATTACGCTGCACTGCCACCTCCCGGCAGCAACGTGAACTTCAGTTTTCTTTCTGTGCTGTTTCCGCACCACAGTTAAGCCAACACTTTACAAAAGCATTTCTCGACGTTTGAATAGAGGAAGCAGAGTCTGGCAAAGACCTGTTAAAAAGTGATAGATGGAGCCATGTTTCTCTATTATACTTCCTTGCCCAGCTTCTAAAATACCCAGCGTTCCCCCTCCCCTTTAAGCGGGCCAGCCATGACGTGATATTGGGCGGCCTGTTATGTGCAGGGGCGGGGCCAAACTTTCTGGAGGAGGGAGATGCTTTCAGGGCTCCCCTGCACTGTCAGCTATGGCCAAAGGCAGAACAAGGGAAGCTTTGTGCTTTTGTTACTCCTGCAGAATAATGTTCCTGTCTTGGGGGTTGGCAGCGAGGGTGGAACTCGAGGTTCTATAAAAACGTCCTCTCTGACCGGTGTAGAGTGGGGCACATAATTTGAAAACAATTACTAAACTTTTCAACTGGCACCAAATTAATTTTGTCAAACAAAGATTCATTATTTAAACAGACTTGGTGGCTGCACAATTACGGGATAATTGACTCAGATTCAGTGGGAGCGGGGCTGTGGCTCCGTGGCCAGGCATCTGCTTCACACGCTGAAGGTCCCACGTTCAATGCTGGCATCTCCAGGTGGCAGAGCATTGAGAGGCCTCTGCCTGAGGTCCTGGAGGGCTGCTGCCATCCAGAGCAGATAACAGTGACCTTGGCTGACTAAGGGTTTCACACAGTACAAGGCAGCTTCGTTTTTTCGGGATATAAAGATGCGCAGGTCCTGCAGATGTTCTACCCACCAGAGCTACATGGTTGCTAGTTAACTCACACAATTAAGTAAAAGGGAAAGCTCAGTCTATTCCTTTTCTGATTTTTTGCACCCTCAGCCTTTGCCTCTCCTCTCTGTGACCCCTTGCAACATATTTGCATTTCCCTCTTAAGCGGAGTCGCATCCTTCCAAGTTCACTAAAGTAAATGGGCTTATAGGGATCTAGCGGTGCCACCCAATTCCATTACTTAGCTCTCTGTCCCCTTCCCTCTTCCCAGAGTGAGAGGCATTTTGGTAGTGATATACAATTCAAATGCAACTGCAAGCGGAAAGCAAAGCAAGCCATGGAAAACACAATGTCTTGGTAGTATCCATTCGTAATGGAAACGTTCTGTGTGAAGAACAAGTTTGAGTCTACTATGACGACTCATTAAAGAGGGCTAGAATGCATTGTGGGCCTCGAATGTGGTGTGGCTGTCAATTCCCCTTCCACCAGAAGTAACTTTGCCCCTCCATTCAACAAGCAACCTTGAAAGCCAGTAGTTCATGATGACACATGAACAGATGTCAGGGGAGAAATCCAAGTGACAAACAGAAGTTCCCTGGAAATTGTATTGTCGAAGGCTTTCACGGCTGGAGAACGATGGTTGTTGTGGGTTTTCCGGGCTGTATTGCCGTGGTCTTGGCATTGTAGTTCCTGACGTTTCGCCAGCAGCTGTGGCTGGCATCTTCAGAGGTGTAGCACCGAAAGACAGAGATCTCTCAGTGTCACAGTGTGGAAAATGACCTACATCTTTTCCACACTGTGACACTGAGAGATCTCTGTCTTTCGGTGCTACACCTCTGAAGATGCCAGCCACAGCTGCTGGCGAAACGTCAGGAACTACAATGCCAAGACCACGGCAATACAGCCCGGAAAACCCACAACAACCATCCCTGGAAATTGCTGACCAAGCTAGACAGTTATGACAGTGTTGTCGACTTTCTGTATTTGAGAATCATACTTTACTGATCACCTGGAAAGGGTTCACGGATCTTAACGCATCAGGTAATTGCGCTGGGTAACCATTTCTTTTCACCTCCAGATTCATCTGTGGCATTTTATGTGAAGTATCCAGAAGGAAGAGAAGGGCTGAGCTTCAACAAAACATATCTCAATTATGGAGAAGGATATTTTCCTGAACACGGCTATTTCAAGTCCCCTCACAACGGCGTTTACATGGTTGCCATCACTATGGAGTTTATCCCAGGAACTGCCCTTGGGCAACTGGTTTTTAGCAATGGGCACAGAACCACGGTGCTAGGCAATAAGAACAGAAAAGGACATGGAGGAACCATGACTGCTTTTGCACTAGTAGAGCTCAAAAAAGGGGAACACATGTGGTTCGAACTCCTGCAGGGCTCTGTAGTGACACAGAACCCAGCGGGGATGAGCATGGCTGGATTTCTGATTTTCAGAACTTGAAAAGGGCACCTGGGCAATAAAATGGTGTCTTCCCTTAAGCCGCACAGAACTACCAAGTGTGTATTTTCAAAGGTAGTGCTGCCCTCCGTTTGAGTGTGTGCTGCTTTCTAGAAATAGCTCAGTAGTTGCTTAGCATCGTCACACTGCACGAGAGAGAGGGGCACTGGAATTTATTGCATTTCTTCCAAGGGATTAAGAAATCTTACCAGTTTGGTCCCAGAGACTGACCACATCTTTGATTCCGCCCCTCCCTCCGTCTTAGGACCACAAATGCTATCGTCTCTTTCCAAAAACAGCGTTTTTATAATAGTTTGCAGTAGAAAAGCAATTCCATGTCTATGTGCATTTGTATGTAATTCAGCACAGGCTAGGAGCCCCACAACTTCCTTGCCCTACCAGCACACAGCAGGTGGGAGGGGTGGTACTAATGTAGCTATTCTCCAAGTCTTTTCCAGACAACTTCCCTGACCTCTTGCCTTAGTGGAGCACCTTAATCAAGAACTGAAGGGCACCAGCAGCAGTGCGAGACCCAGCTCTAGAACAGCTGGTGTCCTTTTCATCTCAAGGGCTAGACCCCGACTACGGCCCCTGTTAAGTGTCTGAATCTGAAACTATCAAGGCTTGGAATCATGTGCCTTAACATGGAGATGAGCTGTACTGATTAGATGTAGAGGAGTGAAATGCCATGCTAGCATAAGATACGTATGCTGTACTTCTTGACATTTGCTCTAAGAGAACGGCCATTGTGGTGTGTATGTGTCTGACTGGGTTAAAGTTTCTTTGGCCATATGATTTGGGTGCAAAACCAGAATATTTACCAGTTTAAGATTTCAAGCAAACAAAAGTAGCCGCTCCTATTCCTGAGCAGGGTATGCAGTAGCACCACAGTGCCTAATTATATATTAATGACATTGCCGCCCTTCAGGACAATTTAACGCCCACTCAAAGCGGTTTACAAAGTGTGTTATTATCATCCTCATGACAATCACCCTGTGAGGTGGGCGGGGCTGAGAGAGCTCTGAGAAAGCTGTGACTGCCCCAAGGTCACCCAGCTGGCTTCAAGTGGAGGAGCGGGGAATCAAACCTGGCTCTGCAGATTAAGAGTCCCACCACTCTTAACTGCTACACCAAACTGGAGAGAAATACCATACATCCCAGATTGTGGTTTGCTTTGCAAATGGTAGTGTTCCAGTAACACTCAGGAATGATAAATGCTTCTACTGCGCTGTCTTTTTGTTAAGTATTTAAGCTATTCCCTGGAGGCACAGATAATGCCATCAATACCACCTTCTAGAACACATGGCTAGGGATTATTAAACTTTAAACCCTTGTAAGACATGCTCCCAAGCTCATTTTTAGTAATGCATAAAGCTAAATTCTTGTCCTTGTGAATATCAGATTAAGCAATATGTACTTTGGAAAAAAACCTTATTTTTAAATAAAGTCTACTGTTTTGATTCTTCAAGGCTCTGTTTTTGCTTTAGCAGTCTTGTTTTTATACATTCGTCAAAGGAACTAGGCACCACAGGACAGAGAGTTTGGCGTGTGTAAAACAATTTACTTCAGTACACTTAAGTGGATCTGTAAGCAGAATTATGGGTATGTTCGAGAACTAGGTAGACCTCCTTCCATTCCTACCAAGTCCTCATGCACCCATGTTTCCAGGAAATGGCACAAACTCCTGAAGATTTAGCCAACAGTTGGGGCACCGCCGATCTTTACTGGCAGTATCCAGGCACAGGACAACATAAGAACCATGTTAGTTGCGCTGTAGGCCAGATTCTTAATTCGCATGGGCTGACAGCGACGTCCCGTTGGCCTGGCCCGTTCTGTAAAAATGGTGTGTGCAACATGTCGGGTTTCCATGGCTAGACACGCAGAGTGGTTTGACAGGTAAATCAACACGTAAAGGGGCCTCTGAAGGTAGGAAGTCTGACAGCCGTTCTGCAGTCAGTGACACGTAGCATCACAGTTGCAATGACTTTGGTAGAACTTGACGACACCAGACTCTCACAAAAACGACATGCGCATGTCTAGCTCTGCCCCACCCTTCAGTCATATGTAGGATCCGTGCTGGTTTGTGATCAGTGTGTGTCTGAACTATGCCTTTGCTCCAGGCTGACTGCTGTTGGGGAGGGGCAGAGAAAACTGGAAACAGGGATACTGTAAGCACAGCAAAGTCATCCTAAATGTAACGAAGGA
Organism: Eublepharis macularius; assembly: GCF_028583425.1. Taxonomy (NCBI): domain Eukaryota; kingdom Metazoa; phylum Chordata; class Lepidosauria; order Squamata; family Eublepharidae; genus Eublepharis; species Eublepharis macularius. The sequence goes on from NC_072795.1 coordinate 142,139,231, forward strand.
AAGAGAACACTTGGCAGAGGGATGCTATGGTGAGCAGAAGCTCAATGTTGTGCAGAGGGGTTCAGTTGTCTTCCTTTAAGACGAAACACAACACCTTCTCATAAGATATTCCATACTCTGGTTTGGATAACTGAGTACAAAATGTGTGCAGTGCCACCAATGTCAAAGGTATGCGCATGCTGTCAAACATCACTTTCCCATTTCAATTCACAGAAATGGTACATGACCGGGAGACTGATTTCTGTGCACCTTAGAAGGGTGTTGTGTGTTTGAAACACGTACACATGCTTTGTAACATGCACTTTGTATGCCACGACAAATCACTTCTGAGATGCAGTCTTTAAACGTTATCTATTTTCAAAGCCTATTTAAGCATCAATATGGAAGTTACTTAATAAACAAGTATGTTACTAATGTTTACTAAAATAAGATTATTTACTTAAAATGATACATTGACATAAATTTGTGTACAGAACAAAGCAATTCATGATAAACTTAAGGCACCTTTTTAACCAGATGCTGTACAAAAAAAGACATTTAGCCTGTTAACATTTAAAACATTCTACACTTCTGGCATATATAACAAACAAAGAATATAATCATACTGCTTATTTCACCCTTTTTATTTACATCTTCTATAGATTAGCTACATTATTCTCTGTGTATACAATATAGTACATTTTTATATTGGGGCACAAATGAAGTCAGGGCACAAAACATGAACACAGCACGTGAGCTTCTATATTGCATTCAGGGGCACTACACGAGAAGGCAGGACTTCAGTGAGATAATTTCTCAAAGAAGAGTTGAGCACTGTTTCATAATACATCTGAACTGAGTCACAACCCAAGGCATCTTTCTTTCGGGAACGATCCAGCAGGAATTTTGGTGCACGCCTAGGCTGAACGGGAGTTGCACAGGAGCACTTTTGTTACCACAGAAGACCTTTCACGGAAACTTCCGTAAGAGAAGAGTCTTCCATAAGAGTCTTCCATGGAAGAAGGTCTTCCATAAGAGAAGACCTTCCACTGTAATGGCCTTTGTGGAGGTCACGCGAGGCTGCTGGAGGAAAGGGAAGGTGAGGAAAGACCGGCTTCTGCAGGTGGGTTTTGGAGACGCGTCATGGTGTTGGGAGGTTCACGCTGGAGATTGTCTTTAGTATGATTAATTCCTCTGGCCTCATTCCGTATTCTCGGAAGCAGACCGTTAGTTTCTATAATCAAAAAAAGCAACTTGCTCCGATACAGCATGTTACCACTCAACTAGCCGGCTTTCTTGTTTAGGAAAACCATATTCTCATTTGTTGTTAATTTTTTTGTTGGAATAGATGGAGTCTACTTATATTTTAGGGCGGGAACAAACTGGTTTCAGAAGAGGATGCTTCACTTTGGACCACTGTTTGATTCTCTTTCATCTAGGTGAGAAATATTATCTCCTTCTGCCCAAGGTGTTCTTTATGCAAGATTTATGGATCTCAGACAACTTTTGATAGAATTCCTAGAACCGGACTTCTGAATAAATTAAGGAAATCTACTATGGATAGGTGGTTATTGCGGTTGGTTAAAAACCCTCGTGCAGCCAGAGCGCTCCGGTCCACTGCCACATGAAGGGTAGCTTGTCTAAAAGCTCCCCAAATTGACAAGGGAGCTCAGCAAAAATGTTTATTAACCTCTTTTTTGTTTAATCTACATTTGAATTATTAGTCTGCTTCTCTTGGTAAAAACTGCCTCCTCCTTGTTTATTTAAAGAGATTCCACTCTAATTATATGCAGACGACGAGGTTTTGTTGCCTCATTCTGGCACTGAGCTTCAGAAGTTACTAAACACTTTTGCTAATTATTGCCATTCTGAATAGTACATGCAAAGTATTGTTATTTTGTAAGAAAAGGAATCTTTCTGTACACCAATGGTCTGTTTATGGACGTCAAATTCAACGAGTTAAAAGAGGGATACTTCTTTCTCACGATCAGAACAGGTCGCTTCATCAGAAGGCTATGCTGAAGAAGGCCAGACCTTACATTGATGGCATATTATTATGATTATTTAGGTATCATTGGGTGGTGGTGGTATTATATTCTTGGGGTGATTCAGGTTTTTAATTTGAAAATTATTCCTATTTTGCTCTTTGGGATGGCTATTTGTATTCAATTAGTAAATGAATTCACTGATGTTCCTAAATGTGTCGCTGCAGTGTCTTTATGAACAAAATTGGTCAATTAGATCCTGGCTAATGGGCCTTCATTTTTTCTGAAGCGTTCTTTAGTGATTCTGGATATTTAGCTTTGATTAAAGTAGTTTTTTTAAATACTCCTGGCTTAAGATTTTTGACTCAAAACTCCTCTTATTGGTTTAAGCCCTGATGTTATTAAGGGACTTACAAGTGCAATCCTAAAGAGAGTTACTCCAGTCCAAGCCCACTGAAATCAATGAGCTTAGACTGGAGTAACTCTTCTTAGGATTGCAGTGTTAGACCTACAGCTGTAAATTCTGTTACTAGGAAACGTATCCAGGAGATGAACCGAGTACACGTTTTTGTGCCCACAGAGTTTGTTCTTGCTTGTTTTTTGGAATCCCTCTGCCTAGCTGACTGCCTTCCTTTGCTTGCTACTTGCATTATTGTAGAGGGTGTTTTTTTACTCTCTTGATCAAACACGCAGCCCGCCCCTGTTATGAGTGGCAGGTGAACGAGGATTCCTTTTTGAGAGCATTTGTGTGACTGTTCTTTAGGGAAGACAGGTACGTAGGGGACTATTTTATTAGAATGTCCTTTGTACGTGACTCTTAGAAATTGGTATTTAACACGCTATTTGGACTTGTTTTTTACCTCAGTATAAGCTAATCTCACTCCTTTTATAGGTCTCCTAATATTACATTTGCTGTTGCTAATTTTTTAAAATTGTTTTAGTATTAAATATACATATTTATTTGAAGGGGGTTTGTGACTATTCAAGACATTTGATCAAAAGAGCTTTAATCAGATGAAAAGAATACAGATTCTAGCTTAGGCTAGCTTGGGATGGAACGACCAGGCTAGAAAAATGCTCAAAATATAACTAATGATTTTATTTAAAACTGTTCACTGGAAGTCCTTCCATACTCAACTAGGAGTAACAGTTACAGAGTGAATCCTGAATTTAGTACTCCATGTGAAAATAATCAGTTTGGCTTTCAGACCTTGCAATCAGGTAACATTGTCTGTTAGTCCCTGGTTGCCGCTGTATTTTGGCATTGTATTTTGTATTATAATTTCCTTGTATTCTCTTTTTTTTCAACCACAAAGGTACTCGTGGTTGCAGGGAAAATAACGGTGTCTGTCTTCCGTGTACTATGCAACGCAGTGCAAACGCAGCCCGAGTAGCACCAGGGACCACCAAGACACGATGCTTCCAGCTGAGATGGCTGGGGGGGGGGGAGTACCAAAAGGCTGTGAAGAGTTAAAAAGACAAACATGGGAAATTGAGCACAACAGTGGCAGAGACTGACGAAGTGACATTTTGTGGATTCATGAGGAAGTTCACTCTTGGACTAGGAAGATGTTATACCAAGGAGCAGGAAACCTCAGCCACTCAAAGGAGGCAGCTATTTACAGAGGCGTTTAATGGTGTATAAAGCTACTAGATAGTACTGTTCTTACTGGTGCCACAAAAGCTTTTTTTTACCCAGAAGAACAAGATTCATAAGGCTCTTTTCTTAACAAAAACATGGCACCTTTGGAAGTGTGATACATCAAAATCAGTATACATTCTTGGCTGATAAGACATTTTAGGTGAAGTTACTCCCTAGGTTGGCACACACAAAAAAATGCAAACGGGCCAACCTCAACTAATGTGACCGACTTTTAGTAACATCTCAGTGTAAGCAAATAACATTCTAAATGGATGTTTGCCTGTATTCTCATCCGTGTGAAACATACCTTGTCGTCACACACCTCAAGCATACGGGTTTGCTTTCAAACGGCACAAATGTCCTGCAATGCTTTTTATAATGAAAGAGGGACTGCTGAGAAGCATTCTCAAGAATAACTAGAGCAGCTGTCAAAGCAGGTTCCTCCGAGTAATTTACCAAAGCTTCAAGGTACACATTCTTTACTTCAGGGGAAAGCATTCTTGAAAGCATAGTTTTCAAGGCACAAACTTCACTTACTGTTCATGTGTGATATACAGTGGAAGACACTGGCGGACAGGCTTTTGTTTAAAAAAAAATGAAAAATACATACCAAAACCACTTCTAATAAACAAACCATGACACAACCACACATCAGAATGGAAAGTCCCGAATTTTTCAGGGGTAGGGAAAACTTCAGAAATCTGTGGACAAAAAGCTGAAAAAACTGCAACCACCTTTCTAACTCCATCGTGCTGTGCTGAGGGCTGCCACTCAACCTATGACTGTAACGTGCTTTTGGCAGAACCGCACCCAGAACGTCTGGGCGGATGGCACGGATGAAACTACACCGGGGGAGCTTCTCTGCAGGGTGGCTTGGCAATCTGCATCCTCCTATCACCTGTGCCCCCCTCTTATGCACAATTATGAATTATCTGCACATTTTTACAACCATGACCACCGGCACGATGATTGTGAGCTGGAGAAACAGCCAGGGCACTTGGGCATCATGTCCGATCTGCAGAGATGTTATAAAGGTAATACTTCAAAAGACAAAATACAGATGGGAGGCGTCTATACACTTGAGGAATTAGATAAAACTGAAGCCATGAAGAGATGGCTGACTGCATACAGACTAGTCAGTAGCATGGAGAAGGTGGGTAAGAAACTATTTTTTCCTGAGCTTGGCTCAGAAGGACCAAGGATAAATCACTGTCAAGTTCCTGGAGGTTGGTGTGAGGGATATGTGACCACGCTGCAGTAAACTTCTGAACCTGAATGTCACGATCTATTTAACAGCAACAGTTCAGCAACAGGCGCAGCTGAACCAGAAACAAGAGTAAAAGCCGTGATGTTATTTGTACAAAATTTCTGACAAAGAATGAAAAATATTTGAATTTCAAGATTTTTCAAGAAAAGACATTCTAATTTGCATAGCTTTAAAGAAGGTGATAAAAACAGTTATGTTTTTCCTTACTGCAGAATGCAGAATGTGCTGAAATATGGGCCATTCACATATCACAAGATATCTCTTAGGGAGGGGGAAAATCCCAAAGGTATCTTATAGCCCCCCTGGGGACAATGAAAAACAGAGCAGATGCTGATTCCAGGCCTGATGGCTCTGATCCGGTATTGCCACTTGTTGGAGTGCTTCTGAAGTCTCATAAATTTCAGCACATTATGTTAATAAAGCTACCAAACATCTCATGGCACTTAAATAAGTATACAGACATTCTGGCTGGGAAGATGGAAAAAAAATATACCTCACCACATTTTCTAGGGTGGGGGGAAAACTTGGACAAAGGGCCTTAGCCGAGACCTGAGGCTTTCCGTCTGTGTTCTGGGGAACCCTGGGGTCCCAAATCAGAGGAGCAGGCAAGGGGACACAAAAGCTCCCACCAACCTTCCCTACATCAGCAGAAGAATGGGTTATGTTCTAGGATGTGCTCTCATCTCACAAAAGGTGACGCACCGGGGCTCAACAAGCTCTGGCCAGTGCTCCGTGTACACTGAGCATATCTCCTAGACCACGCCTCCATCTCCCGAGTCCTCAGCCACGCTCAGGAATTCCATGGCAGACTCGAAGGTGTTCCTCAGTAGGTGAGTGGAAGTGAAAACAGCTCTCTGAAGGCTGAAACCCACTGGTCTAATAATTAGGAGGAGGGTTGTACCAAATTTCTATCAGCTGCCTGTATAAAACAAAATTTTGATACCAGCTTTCTTGGCAACGGACGGAAAAATATAATCCTTTTTGCTTGGGATCTGTGGCACAATATTTGTTCATAAGTTGCAATTTCAAAATAAATTAATTCATAGCTTACGTACTCATGAATTGCTCAGCTGAACATGTACTAGTAACTAAAAAAGCATTACTGAAAAAGCAATGTCTTAAGGAAATGTTAAATAAAATCTCTACACCAAGATATAAGTTAAAAAGAAATACTGCATTAGCTTGCCTGACCATTGGCATTTTGCAACCTACACAGCAAAATTAAAAACACAAAACCCCACATTTAATATGTATTTGAGTTCACACTTGTACTATATTACGTTTCTGACTGAATGCCTCTGAAAGAGAAATTTAAACACATTTGTAGTATCCGGGCACATATCTGACAGACAATCCAACATTTCTATTTGTCATATTCTGTATGTATGTTTTTGATCAAACCTGGACGTGACGGTTTCTGATGTCGTTCATTTCAGATCCACATATAGTATATTTTGCACAAATACAAAGAGCAAATACTTAGCAAATAAAAGTACATTAAACACTATATAAATAACTTCCCTTTTTAAAGCAAGCTAGGGTACAGGTTACAGTACAAGATTACAGGCACTTAAATTATTGGGAGGTTTAAGTGTTCCAGGTCGTATGTTCAGTCTTCAAAAAATACATACCACTAGGAATATGAACTGAGTCAGGGTTGGCTTTTCATGCCAGACTTGAAAGTGACTTACTACACAGTTTGTAGTAGCCACTGACTTTTGGTTATGAAACAGGTTTTCCCCCCTCTATGTAGCAAAAAAAAAAGCGTGAAAAAGAATTCTCTTTGAAATCCAAATAGGTTTCATGCTCTTGTTGCAAAACACTGCACAAGAAAATGATAGCTTTGCATGAACTCAAATGGCTTCTGGCGTACTCCAAATGGCAGTAGAAAAATCCTGGCACACACACACAAAACCATAAATGGCATAAGGAATTGTCAAATTACATAGTACCCTTGACTGATAACCGCAGACTATTTCACCAAGACTTGGTAAGATATCAGGTAGAAGGCAAAAAGCTTATTTTTCCATTACTGTTGAATTCGTTTAACTTAAGGCTTTCACAGAAAGCACTATACATCTGAATGAGCAATTCAGTACACTCAAGTCCTGTGGGAGTTTGAAAGTGTGATGAAAATCTCAATGAAGCTTAGAACAAAAAGTAAAATGAGGCTGGCCACACGTGTGTACCATATAGTGTACGTGGATACCATATTCTACAAAGTACTGTACGATTTAATGCTAGCAGCCTGTAGGAGCATGGTGAGGAACTGGGCTGAAACGCAGGTGCCCGTCCCCCTCTTCCCCACCAGACTCTATACTTGCTTGAGTGACAAGCTCTAGAAGTCCAAACTTCACTCCTCAGTAACCATCATTAGTCAAATCTTGACATCTTGCGATTCTACCATCTTGCCCAGCGTCTTCTTAATCCTCAAAGCTGTGAGTCTAGAGGCTGGATTGTGGGCCCAGCATTCACACATTAACTTCAGTATTGCTCTTAAACACTGAAAATAATAATAAAAGGGACTCTTTGTAAAGAAAGACCAATAAAAGAACATTTTTGATTCTCAAACCTAATTCCTGCTAAACACACTGAGTTGATAACATAGAAGTTATATTACACTGTAATCCTTGCCTTGAGTTTCAGTGAGAAAGGTGGATTATAAATAACACAAATAAATAAATAAATAAATAGTAAAGATCAGATAAGTGAACCACTGAGATGTATTGTAAATCAATAGCTACCTCTGGCCACCTTCCCCCAGCTGCTCAAACAGGCAGTTATTTGTCCACTAATTAAAAAACCATCCCTAGACAAAACTGATGTGTCCAATTATCGCCCAGTCTCTAATCTGCCGTTTCTGGGCAAAGTGATCGAGAGGACAGTAGTTGACCAGCTCCAGTCCTTGAATAACTCTAGTGCTCTGGACCCGTTCCAGCCAGGATTCAGGCCAGGGTATGGGACAGAGACAGCTCTAGTAGCATTAGTGGATGATCTCCGTCTGAATATAGACAAAAGCCATGCCTCCTTATTGCTCCTCCTGGATCTGTCTGCAGCCTTTGACACAGCAGACCAGGCCATCCTGTTGAGGCATCCAGAGACAGAAGAGGGCATCAAAGGATGTGCCTTGGACTGGTTTAAATCGTTTCTCATGGAACAGACTCAAAGGGTTGCCGTCGGAGATCAGCTGTCTCCAGAATGGGAACTATCTTGTGGGGTTCTGCAGAGCGCAATCTTATCTCCCATGTTATTCAACCTCTACGAAAAAACCTTCAGGAGAACTCATTCGCAGCTATGGGGTTGGATGCCATCAATATGCAGATGATACCCAACTCTGTATCTCGCTGTCCAGGTCCCCACAGGATGCAGTGGAAATCTAAGACCGATGCCTGGCAGCCGTGGTAAAATGGTTGAAAAACAACAAATTGAACCCAGACAAGACTGAAGTGATGCTTGTTGGGAAGCCAGAGATCTTGAAAGACATTGTGCTCCACGCTTTCGATGGAGTTTGTTTGACCCTCGCTGACTTGGTTAAGAGCCCAGGGGTTATACTGGATCCAGCGCTACTACTAGAAAAAACAATTTAAGGCAGCTGCAAAAAATGCTTTCTACAACGTGACTCTAGCCTGGAAGATGGTTTCTTATCTTGATACGGCCGACCTGGCCACCTGGATCCATGCTATGGTAACATCAAAACTTGACTATTGTAATGCACTATACATAGATCTCCCATCTAAGTTAACTAGGAGGCTCCAATTGGTGCAAAACGCTGCAGCTCGACTGTTATCAGGAGTGAGCAGAAGCATGAACATCACCCCCATCCCGCAGGCTACCTATCAGCTACCGTGCTCAATTCAAGGTACTGGTTATTACATACGAAGGTCTTCATGGCCTTGGCACAACATACCTACGGGACTGCCTCCCTCCCTACGTCCCTCCATGGCAGCTTCGCTCATCTGAACAGGGTCTCTTGCAGGTGCCAGCCTGCGCATGGTCAAAATCAACTGCAGCCCATACACGGGGCTTCTCTATGGTGGCCCCTACCCTATGGAACAGCCTGCCAGAGGAGGTCAGGAGAGCTCCCACGCTCTTGGCTTTCCGCAAACAATGCAAAACTGAATGATTCAAAAAGGCTTTTTATTCACATAGGAGTGGTATCATAGGGAGGGGGTCTTGGATGTTTCGGCAATGAGTTGGGAACCATGGGCTCCACCATTATGTTGCTTTACATATTATCTGTTGCTTTGAATATGTACTCGTATATACTGCTTGTGCTTCATGTTGTCTAATGACAATCCTAGAAAGACACACTGCATTGGATGCTGCAACTCCAGTCTGCCAGGGGAGCCGCTCTCCTTTGGCAAAAGGAGACTTCCCCTGACAATACAGTTTGCAGGTACGTAAAAGGCACCTGGTATATAAATCTGGTCTCAATGACTGAAAACCTGAGTTAAAAATATTCTAGAGTCTACAATCACAAATTGTACAATTGGAATTACACAATTTATGATAACAGTATGTATTTACTTGGCTGTTTTCTGTTATCGTAACAACTGCACAATTGCGGTTATGAAGTTTTATTTATTTGCAGAACTTGCCACTGTATGCAAATAACAATAATTATTAGTACTACTTTGATAAGAAACTGAAAATAGAAGGCCTCTGTGGTTAGGAAGCCAGAGACTGTATACAGCATGGAAGGGTCAGAAACGTTAAGTAGAAAAATGCCACCCAGAAATCAAAGGAAAACTCAGTGAAAAAATAATACACTATTCACCCCCCCACCCCCCGCCCTGGAAGGTTAAAAGCTCTCTGTCTTCAAATGAAATACGGGAACCTTTGATTTCCTTTGGAATATTTACCTCATCGCCATTCCATCGATTAGACACTACTGGGCGCAGATGCTTCACACACACCACCTCTCTCATATCTTCATACGAAGGGTCGTTTGGCACCATATCATAATATGGTAACTGGTACTCTTCAACAATGCCTGCAGCAGTAAGCGATGGTAGGTTTACATTTTTATCATGGGTAATAAAATGCTGGATAATGTTACGCCATGTCGTATAGACGCTAGACTAACACCTTTCCAAAACTCAGCATGTTTCTTACTGAAGCCACAGTGCTGGCTTTAGAGAATTTTTACTTCCCATTTCAAAAGCATATATATATAGACAAGTGTCCTGACTGACTCATCAATGCCCAGCCCAAACCCCTGGACCTAGAAATGTGAAATTTGGGTAGAACATTCCTTTTGTGATGTAGAGGCTCACTAAGAAGGGATTTTAAGAAATTCGCCCCCGAAGGGGGTAAAAAGTGTTTTCCCACAGGGATACAGCTTTCCTGTGTGGCTGGCAGGCGGTTGCCTGCTCCCCGCCCCCGCAACTTCTAACTTAGCCACTCTTCCCTGATTGGGCTAGCTTTCAAGGTCATTTGCATATGTGGCCTGATTGGAGCTCGGCCCAGCATTCTAAACAGTATGCAGTTGCTAAGAGAGTCATTGAATGTGCCCTGAAGTAAAATGTACCTCCCAGTCATCCCCTAAAAGTTCACTAGGGTTGCCAATCTCTCTGTGGTATACGGTTGCCAGCCTCCAGGTCGTGGCTGGAGATCTCCCAGAATTATAACTGATCTCTAGGTGACAGAGATCAATTCCCCTGGAGAAAATGGCTGCTTTGGAGAGTCAACTCTATGGAATTATACCATTCTGAGGCCCCTCCCCTCCCCAAACCCCACTCTATCCAAGCTCCACCCTGCTAATCTCTAGGAGTTTCCCAACCTGGACCTGGCAACCCTACTGTGGGGCCTGCCTGCTTGCACCCCACTCTCTCTGATGGGTCAGCTGTAGAATTCTGTGTTCTGAGGTAGAAATCAGGTCAAGGAAACTGCAGACAGTTGAAGAAAGACAGTGCAAGACTCCTTAATAGGGATTTTATATAAGTCAGTATGGCCACTGAGTTTTTAAATGTTTGTGGGGAGATAGCACATAACCTTTCTAGGGCCCATTTTGATGCGAACCTCTCAATGAACCTGGCAAAGTGCCCACCACACCACCCCTCCCTCAGTCCAACTCCACTTCACACCTCTCACAGCCATCACTTCTTACTGCTCCCAAGAAGCCTCCTGGAAGATGCTGTGCAAGATACACTGACGCTAAAAGGAGGAAGCAACTTAAGAGATGCAGCAAGGAAATATGCACATCATACTCCTGTGGTGCTCCGAGCAGCAGTGGCCAAGTACCAGCAAGATCACCCTGAGGAGCACAGAGTGGCGCTCACTTCCATGGAAGGTCAAGGCTCACTCAGGCATGGTCTATGATCCTTCGCTACCTTCAAGCTGCCTCATAACCTCATCCATGCAGAAACACCCCTGTTCAGCATCTCAAAACAAAGCAACATGGCCCAAGTGCTGTGGAACTATAAGCTCATTGTTTGGGATGAGAGCACCATGGCGCACAAGGGGTGCTTTGAGGCACTGAGCATAACCCTCAAAGATGTCAGGGGCAAAGGGAGAATAATGGGGGGAGTCACCGTGCTGCTGGATGGAGACTTCTAGCAGACTCTGTCAGAAGTCCCAAGGGGAACTCGAGCTGACGAAGTTACCGTGTGTGTCCAGGCATCGTATCTGTGGCCCCTCATCAGGAAACTCTCACTATGAAAGAACATGAGGGTCCACTTGAGAGGCGAGGTGCCCACTGGTGAATTCTCTGAACTCCTACTGCAAATAGGGGACAGAGAGTATCCCGAGTCCAAGGGAAAGTTGACCCTCCCTGCAGGCCTGGGCACAGTAGCGACGACCCTAGCAGACGTAAGAGCCACAATATACCCTGATATCGTCACTATCACAGAGAAGTCCATCGACTGGCTATGCAAGCGTGCCATTCTGGCCCCCAAGAACGACAAGGCTGCCATCATTAATGAAACAAAACTTAACTCCCTCAAAGGGACAGAAATGGAGTACAGATCTGTGGACTCAGTGGTGCAAATTAATGACGTGGTCCACTACCCCGTGGAGTTCCTCAACACGCTCAACCCTCCTGGCTTCCCAGCCCACAAGCTTCTCCTCAAAGTGGGGGCTCCAGTGATGCTGCTCCAGAACCTCAACCCACCCAAACTCTGCAATGGCACCAGACTACGAGTGAAAGCCCTCCACAGGAACGTCATCGAGGTCACATTGTTCACCAGCAGTGCTCGGGGGGGGGGGGGAGTCAGTGTTCATACCATGCATACCACTCATACCATCAGAGAACCTCTTTGAGTTCAAGAGACTGCAGTTCCCCCTCAAGGTCTGCTTTGCTAAGACAATCATCAGTTCCCAGCATCAGACACTGAAGGTGGCAGGAATTGACTTGAGGGAGGACTGCTTCTCACATGGGCAGTTCTGTGTGGCTGCTCCAGAGTGAGCTCACCCAGTGGCCTGGTGATCCACTGAGGGGATCACCTCACTTCACCCTCACCTGAGGGGAAAACCACCAATGTGGTCTACCAAGAGGTCCTTCAGTAGGAAAACCCCCCAGTTGTATGTATTTTTTACTTTATTTATTGCACTGCAACCTTTTCCTTTTAAAATCTCTTCAATAAATGTTACATTTTGAAATTCACTTCATTGGTTTTCAGCATCAATGCGCTTCGCTTTATTCAAAGACCTTTGTGACGCTTGGGTACTATGCTATTAAACTAAAAAACCAACTCAATCCCCCCCTCCACAAACCAAAAAATGTTACATACCCGTAAGTATTTCAACTGCATTTAAAGTAGTTAAATACCGTAGCGAAGCACGAGTATCAAGCTAGTTCTATAATATTTCTATCCTATCCTCTCTCCAAAGAGCTTAGCATTTCAGGGAACTCCAAAGTGAAAGAAACTGGGATTAGAGGATCTTAGCTAAAGAAGGGGAGGGAGAGAATTACCCCCCCCCCCCAATCTTCCAACCAAACACACCTTTTTCCATGATGGATGTGAAGCTGACAATCCATTAGCTAGCAGATAACAGTCAAGGAAGGAAGGAAGAGCATCCAAAGGACACACACAAATTAAAAGTACATAAAGGAAATTATCTGTCACCATCTGACAAGGTGATGAAGCTATTTAGAGTTTTAACCTGTTGAGTTCTTAAGTCGTTTGGCTTAGGATACAATAAACAAAATGATCGTATTTGAAGACAAGATCTGTGATTTACCTCCTGTGACACAACGCCGAGCCATTTCCCAAATGATCAAACCAAAGCTATAGATATCAGCCATGATATATGGCTGGAAATGATTTTTATTCAGAGTTTCATCTAGGACTTCTGGTGCCATGTACCGTTTTGTTCCCACTCTTGTATTTAAAGGGACATCCACTTCATTTGTATCACTACATTAAAATAAAAGTTGTATTGTTTTAATGACATAAAACCCACACGTATGAAAAAGCAATTAGAGTAATATTAAGCTTTTTTCCTTGATGAGTTTCTTTTGTTTCTTAAACAGAAAATTATTGTAGTTGATGCAAAATTACTAAAAATGAGCTGCTGTAGCTTGGTGGCTGGGATGTAAATCAGCACTCTGCAAGTTCAAATCCCACTGCTGCCATGAGCTCAGCAGGTGGCCTTGGGTCAGCCGTTTCTCTTTCAGCCTCAGCTCCCCAGCTGTATTGTGGGGATAACAGTAACACTGACCTTGTTCACCACTCTGAATGGGGCACTAATCTGTCTAGAAGAGCGGTATATAAGCAGGGTTAACAATATGAGTATTTTAAACCGTTTGCATGGAGACTTTTTATGAAGGAAACATTTAGATTATAGCTGACTTGCATTATTCAGTCACAGCAATGTATATTGGATTTAGCTCTTGGTTCATTGTATATTGAATGCACTAAAGGTTGTGTACCGAAGCTCTGTCATGCTTCGAACTTGCCTAGGGATAACAAAAGCCTGAACAACAACATTTGTTCCTCTCTCACTTCTTTGCGGGCAGGACAATAAACCTGATTTTTTAAAAATCCTCAATCTGCAATCTAAGAGTTCATGACAAGTATGTTTCATCTCAGAAGTTCCCAGGTCTGCTCTGTGAACGAACTACACATTTTCTAAAGGAAATTACCTTTATGACTAAAGATTCTATCGGTCTTTGGTGTGCTAGGAACCACGAAAATGCACCAATCATGTTCATTTTTTTATGAATACCTCTTCCAAAAAACTGCAGTAATATGGTATGTCCATTTACCTGTTAAATTTGACAGCCAGGCCCAAGTCAGCAATGCAGCAGGTCCCATTTCTCTTTATCAAGATGTTTTTACTCTTCAGATCTCTGTGTGCAATGGCAGGCTTCCCTTGCGTCCCATAGATCTCTGTGTGCAAATGGCACAGACCACATGCTGCAGAATAAGCCAATTTGAGCAGAGCTCTGTTGTCAAGAGTTGTACTTTTCAGGAAATCATACAATGATCCATTTTCATGATAATCTGTAATCAAGTACAGTTGGGTCCAGGAGCCTGTGCCTTTAATATCTGCTGCTATAAAACCTGCAGAATTTAGGAACATGGTTAGTATGAGATAAGACCCCTGAATCAACAGATAAAAGCCACAAAATGGAATTAATGCTGCAAGTCAGGCTTTTAATACAAAGAAAACGCGATGGTGATTTTGTCATTGTTGTGTGATATTGTTTGTTCTGCTATTTTATGTGTTTGTTACACTACAGTTCCTGTTTGGCACGGAAACAGAACTTAAAGAAAAATATAAATAAATTACGCAGTCTACAAATCTCAGATTACTTACTCATGTGTTGCGGATAATGCAGAAGGATTTCACATAATAACTAACTAGGGAGTTGAAATCAGGTAAAGATTCGTTTTCCTGCAAATAGTTTTAGGTGGGTAGCCATGTTGGTCTGCAGTAGAACAGCAGGGTTTGAGTCCAGTGGCACTTCAGAGACACAAGATTTCCAGGGCGTGAGCTTTCGAGTGTTAGAGCTCCCTTCTTCAGACACAAGTAGAAATGAAGATCTCTGAGCCTTTATATCCCAGCCCAAAGTGGGTGGGGTGGGGCAAGGCAGGACAGCAGGATGTATCTGTATTGTCCTTTTAAATCCTCAAAGGCTCAGGGAACTCCATTCTTACTCGTGTCTGAAGAAGGGAGCTCTGACGCTTGAAAGCTCACACTCCGAAAATCTTGCTGGTCCCGAAGGTGCCACTGGACTGCAATCCTGCTTTCCGGCAAAAGTATGTCTCAAGTTTTAAAATAAGAATGTATTAAAAACATCTGAACTTACCCTCCAAATTTTGACAAGATTTTTTTCTTTACATAAGAACTTACCATTTGGATTAAAAAAAGATTTATAAATGTTTTGTCTCCCTCCTCCATGAAATGTTAATATATTCCCATGCAAGCATCCTCTTCTATACTCACCAAGTATATTTTCATGGCGCATGAGAACTGTCTGGTAAATCTCGGTTTCTCGAAACCAGCTGGCTTCCTCAGTGGTGAAAAACACTTTCACGGCCACTTTCTCACCCCGCCACTTCCCCATCCACACTTCACCGTATCGCCCTTTCCCAACTTGTCGCACCATCTGAATTTGTTTGGCGATAGTACGCTGGACCTTAAGAAGAGACAGGAAACCACTAAGCAGCTCTAAGGACACTGATTGGTGGCTTTTACTATTCAAGAGTGATGTGACTTCATTACCACTGTAACATAATAGTTCTTGAAAGTGTTAGGAGATGATGGGAACTCACCCAATTCATTATGAAAGAACTTATTTTCCCATTTACACCTTTAAGATATCTCTTTATTACAGAATTCAACAGGACCAATACCCCAAATTATTACTCGATTAAACCAAAATTATTCTGATTTGTATCAGTGGAATCAACACGAATATTCATTGCACTAAAATGAGTATTACCTTCAGGACTTTTTTTCAGCTGGAACGCGGTGGAATGGAGTTCCGGGACCTCTTGAAAATGGTCACATGGCCGGTGGCCCCGCCCCCTGATCTCCAGACAGAGGGGAATTGAGATTGCCCTCCGTGCCGCTGGGGAGCGATGTGGAGGGCAATCTAAACTCCCCTCTGTCTGGAGATCAGGGGGCGGGGCCACCAGCCATGTGACCATTTTCACCGAGGGTGATTTAACCTTTTAAAAACTCCCCCCCCCCCCCCGTTCCAGCTGACCCAAAGTGACATCATTGGTCCTGGGAGCATGCACACACTTTGCACACACACATGTGGTACCAGGGGCACCACCTCCCGCCAAGAGTTGCCCCCCGTGCTGGCAACCCACTGAGTCCCACCCCTTCTTTTCCCAGAAAGAAAGCCCTGGTTACCTCCAAGCAAATGCATTTAAGATTATGTTTGCCAAAGCAAAGAATTTAATTAATCCATCATCACCACATCTTATATTGAGGAACTTTCAACAGTTGAAGCCTAAGGTGGATCACAGGCTTACCAACAAAGGAAGGCCTGAGCCGCTGCCTGAGCTCTGTGACTGGTCAATAAGATCCTTTATGGACTCCCCAACAGGAATAAAAGCTTCATCCTGCTCCAGATCACGGTTGTAACATCGTCTTTTTGCAACCCACTTGCAATAATGCCTGTAAAATAGCATCTCATTAGTGCAAGTACTCAGTGGACAATGCACGTGGTTAGTGGATTCACAGCGCAAGCTGAGGCAGAGCGATTTCCTTCTACGCCTACTGACTTCAGGGGACTTAGAAGAGTATAACTCAGCTGAGGTAGTAAGGAGAATGTACCAAATTTTGCCAATAAACAACTGTTCTCATATTGCTTGCTCTTCCTAGTTTTCTATTCTGCCTGCCAATAGAAACAAAAACACATTCCTAAGTTGTTGAAAATTAGTTGTTGAAAATAAAGGATATTATACTTTAGTGAAATTAACCATTTAGCAGAAAAATAGATATTTATAGAGTAGATCTTTATGGTCAAGAGTGATACAAAAAATGAAACTGGCAATTGTATAACTGGAAATAGTATTGATATTGTCAGTTGATGGTGAAGGATTTTATATGTCCATGGAGGCAGAGCATAAGAGGATATAGGCTGGTAGTGTATTTTGAATTTTTAATATACCTGTAATCTGTTTATTTTAATATATTTTTTAAAATGGCAGCTAAAGGATCCCAACTTTTATTTTAAACATTTTAAATATTTATACCCTGCTGACTCTCCTAAAAATGCTCATGGTGGCTATTTGAATTAAGATCTCATCTAATATTATGATTAGCTTAATATTATAATATCCATTAACAATATTCATATTCATTAATAATAATAATCCATTCATTAGTGAGGAACCTTCCAGTTTAGCTGCTGGTTTCTAAGCACGGTGAGAGACTGGGGAACCAAACCCAGAAGCTCAAAGGGCCTCTTGCTTTTTCGATTCACACGTCAAACAAGCAGTACCTAAATTAATACTCGCACATTCTGAGTCTAAATACTTGGTGCCAACGAATACGCTCATAATGCCATTGAAGTATCACTTTATTGCTGCCAGCGGTTCACATTTCATGACTGTGGGTTGGCACAGCTGTTGCTATAAGCTTTTAGACTAGCTTTAGACTAGGATTTTTAAAATTCCCAGATTGAAAAAGAATGGCTGATCACAGGACAATGATAACTTTAATTACACGATTAAAAATTGTCCCAAAATCACACATTTGTCCAACATTGGCTTGCATGCACATGTGTAAGTGGTGCTATAAACTGACTATGTGCAGTTTCACTTGCGCAAGATCTTGTGCAACAGCTAGCGCTTTCCCACCATATATTATAGTGTCTAGAAACTGGCTGCACAAGACTGTGTGCAAATGGAAACACAAGTGGGGATGCGATAATTCTGAGTTTGTGCAAATAGCCACTGCATTCCTTTTCTTGTGTTTCTGCTTGTGCAAGAGCTCCGGCACACACAGAAACTTCGCGATGGACCCAACGCATCCTGTTGGGATTCACACAGAATTAGAAGAAGGCTGAATCCCCAAAGTCCTCCAGTGTACAGGCAGTACTTATGGTGGGACACAATACAGAGTCTCCTATTCTCCTTCTCTGCACAAAGAACGTCTTGTGTGACACCAAGTCTACACAGAGCCAGAAGTTCAATTTACCTACCACAGAAAAAGTGCATAGTAAGAACCAGGGCTCATTTTGAGGGGGGACACGCCAGAACGCCATTCCAGCAGAACCTCTGAAAAGAGATCACGCGAGTGGTGGCCCCACCCACGTGATTCCTTTTCCTCCACCCAGTAGGCGGCGGCGGCAGCGGCAGAGCAGCACCACCACCTCATCACCACCCTGAGCAGGCCCCACGGCCAGCCGCCACCGTTGCGGCCTGCGTGGCCCTTCCTCCCTGCCTGCAGGCCAATCGAGGCGGTGCGCAGCCTGCTGCGGCCTCTGGAGCAGGCCCCGCGGGCAGCTGACGCCACTGTGGCTTGTGCAGCCCATCCTCCTGGCCTGCGGGCTGGTCGAGGTGGTACGCGGCCCACGGCGGCCTTCGGAGCAGGTACTGAGGGTAGCTGGCGCCACTGCAGCCTGCATGGGCGTTCCTCTGGGCTTGCAAGCGGTGAGTGCATCTCCCCTCCTTCTGTGTAAATCTGGATCTGGATCTGTGTTTTGCTGGCTGTTGTCGTCTGTGGTGAGTTGCTCTAATCTGTCTAGAAAAGCATAGACTGTACCTCCCCAGATGCCGCTTGCCACATTTTTAAAAAAAAAATCTGTGTTTTGCTGGCTTTGTTGTCTGTGGTGAGCTTATGAAATCTGTCTAGAAAAGCACTATAGAGACACACTGTTCTTGTTACTCTGCCTCCCCAGATGCCACATCAATTTTTAGAGTGGGCGTTGCCTTCTGACGCACTTCCGGTGATGCCAGGGGGTGTGGCATATGCAAATGAGTTATGCCAATGACACACTTCCAGTGATGTCAAGGGGCGTGGCATATGCAAATGAGTTATGCTAATGAGTCCCTGCGGCTCTTTTTCTACGAAATGACCCCTGGCCAGAACATAGAGCCCAGGTGACACGTAAGATGATCTGCATGCAGGCCATGTGAACTGGAAGACTGCTCTCGGGGACAGCCTGCCTGTCAAGGTCTGAACTGGCCCAGTAAATTTCATGCCCAAGCAGTCTCCACATATTTACCCGTGATGGAAATCTAACTATGTTAACTTCTGGTACACCTCAAGAGTTTGTTAAGGACTTCATGAGATATCAAAATGCAACAGATTTGTTGCATTAAAAACTGGAAACACCAAATAAGATATTTTACCTGTAGCAGAAACAGCTAAACAAGATGATCATAACTATTATGCAGACTGCCATCGAAATGAGAACAGCTATCCAGCGAGTGCTGCCATCAAAGAGACCATCTACATAAAAACAAAATGTTACTGCTTATCAGTAATTCATATCCAAATCAAAAGGGGGTAAGTTCTCTCTTTCCCAGATATTATTAAATTACTGGAAACAATATTACTGGGAACACTCAAGATTTTCAACACTATTTTGCACAACTAAGCAACGTTTGTATTTACAGTGATAAAGCAAACTGCCCCACCCAGCGAGCAGACTTATCGGATCTGTCAGAAACTCAGTGACTCGGTCAACTTTGGCCTCCAGTTAAAATAGATTTTGTAATTCGGACACCAAGTGATATTAGGCTATTGTGAATCTTTCCTTACAAAAAAGCCCAATTTGAGGAAGAATCCAGGCATTTCTAAAAAATCAAATATAACAAAGACATTAATGTATAATATCCTCGAAGGTTCTCAGTACTACGCCTACTTCATTCAGTGCGCTTTAGTTTCCCAGCTGAGCACATGGCCTCTAGGAAAACGAGTTTTAGGCACAAGAAACTTAAGAAACGTTGTGTTTCATAATGCTCCCCTTCTTTTTTCTATGTGCCATGAATACGTACTCTTCGATATTTGAATTACATAATAAAGGTTGAAATCTGGGAGGGAAATGGTCACAATTATTGGGGGATGGGGGAGACATCACTGATCAAACCGGCTTCAGGAGCTCCGGTCACTGAAGTCAGCAGAAGCGCTTCTGAGAATGGCGGTGGGGGAAGACAAGGAAGGCTCTCACAGGGATCAGCAGCTTTCTGCATTTCTTAAAGGAGCTCTTAAAGGCCTTCCAAAGCTCTTTGATAGGAGGGCTGGACGGGCTTCCCATTTGCACTTCCCTCTGCAGCTTCTTCTGTTGCGCTGGAGGCTTCTCTGCCAGGTCTGGAGCAGCCTTCCAGGGGTGCGTTATCAGAGCCAAGGCTAAAGGTGGAAGGGCACGTGAGAGGTCCGACTGCTCAATCCAAATACCAAGTGTGTTCCTGTGAATCCCGCCCATGGAAAACTAACCACTACTGTACCTGGACTAGGCGGAGGCAAAGTGGGCTGCAAATCTCGATTGCAGAAATCAGTCCGACAGCATTCAATTGTCCGCCGTAGCTGTGCTTTTCGAGAATCCTACAGGAAAAAGGAAATGTTTACTTTTACCACACACTCTTTAATATGTATTCTCTGAACTCCTCAGATGCAGAAGCTGCCACGATATGGAAAGGTTAATTCTGAAATGGAAGGCATGCCTTTTATGGCTAATACTGGTGTAAGGGACTGTTCAAGTGGGGCTCTGACTAAAGGAGAGTGTACGCCCGGCTGCTTCGAAGGAGGCAGCTGTGAAACCCCTCTTGAAAAAGGCACCCCAGGACCCAGTTTAAACTGCAGTTGGCCACTGGGTAAACATTCACTTCAGGGCAAGGTGCTTGATCATGCTGTGCATTTTCAGGTGGCCTTGAATGAGACAGATTGCCTAGATCCAGGGCTTTTTTTCAGCTGGAACCCGGTGGAACGGAGTTCCGGAACCTCTTGAAAATGGTCACATGGCTGGTGGCCCCGCCCCCTGATCTCCAGACAGAGGGGAGTCTGTCTACACTCCCCTCTGTCTGGAGATCAGGGGGCGGGGCCACCAGCCATGTGACCGTTTTCTCCGAGGGCAACCCACTGAGTTCCACCACCTCTTTTCCCAGAAAAAAAAGCCCTGCCTAGATCCATTTCAACCTGAATTTAGACTTGGTCTGGGACCAAAGCAGCCTTGGTTACCGAGACTGAACATCTTTGCTGGCACACTGACACAGGGAAACACACCTCTGCTGATTTTATGGAACTCTCAGCAGAATGTGAGACTGTCAATCATGGCTTCCTTCCCGTTAGACTGTGTGGAATGTAAGGATTAGATATGTGAATGGCTCTTTTGAAGTGCTATGTAAATACTAAGCATTATTAGAAATGGGGAGGATTATACATTTTCCAATTCTTGCCTGTTAAGGTTCTTACTACAAAATTTAGAGCACACACTTGAGTCCAAAGGAGTTGAAGGTACTGGAGTCATGGCACACATTATAATGGAATATACGGATATTCTGTTGTGATGCACTAGAAACCTGTTCCGACAAGGGTTAGCTTAACAACGAACAACTCAGTCCTGCTAGCAAGGCACACATGGGCTGAGATGTTCGTGTTCCCAGTTATCTCATCCAGGCTGTTCAGCTACGAGAACGGCCCTAATTACAGAATTGGGAGGAGGGAGAAATGAGCAATGATGGGGTAAGTTTGAAAGAATCCCAGAAGCTGCGTATTCCACTGGGCAACACTGGTCGGATGGTAGAGCAATCAGAAATCTATAATTTGCCTGGAGTCCTAGATATCTTTGGTTCTATCTAATGTTCCAGTTGGTGAGGCCTTGTGCTATGACCTATGGATCTATGTACGGGGCATTCTCTGTAATTCTACCAAACCCTACAAGGGGATGGCTTGAATGCTCTACTGCTACTCAACTAACTGCTGAATGTCTGGAGTGGCTTTCCAGCTCAGCTCCAGGTACAATCTGTATTAGTTAGACCAGGTAGCTTTCTTTTTTTACTGCTTCAGATCTGCTGAGACCTGTACTGGCCTTCTAAACAACTTGCTTGATTGAACACCGAATAAAGATAATATATTCCTATACAAAAGACTGTTACTTTGAGTAAGACCACCTTGCGAGCCAGCACGAGATCTGGCAGCTTTGCCAGGGCATGCAAAGGGAGAAAGGGGCTTCCAGGCTTGGGGGAGTCTGAAGAATGACAAACCACTTGCCCCTCTCAGGCCCTGCCAGGGAGGGAAAGAGAATCTCACATCTGTTTATACCCAGGGCTTTTTTTCTAGGAAAAGAGGTGGTGGAACTCAGGACTGCTCAATGACGTCACTTTGGGTCAGCTGGAACAAGGGGGGAGTTTTTTAAAGTTTAAATTGCCCTCGGCGAAAATGGTCACATGGCCGGTGGCCCCGCCCCCTGATCTCCAGACAGAGGGGAGTTAAGATTGCCCTCCGCGCCGCTCCAGCGGCACGGAGGGAAATCTAAACGCCCCTCTGTCTGGAGATTAGGGGGCGGAGCCACCGGCCATGTGACCATTTTCAAGAGGTGCCGGAACTCCATTCCACCGCGTTCCAGTTGAAAAAAAAGCCCTGTTTATAGTGCTTTAGTGACCTGGAGGTGGGTACAATGCAGTCCACATCAAAATTAATTCAAGTAATCAATGAGCACTGTTTTAATCGAATTTTAAGAGGGCCCAAAAGATAAGACGCTTACTCAAGGTGCCCAATTAAATCATAGAAAGTCCTCTCCCTCAACCCCCATCCATAGCCCTCCACTCTAAATCAGCTAATTCCTGAGAAAAACATTTTGGAGAATTTTACAGCCTCTTTGTAGTGTAGTTCTCCATCAGTTCATCTCATTCAGGTGATCAAGAAGTACAGCTTCGTGCTTGTAACACAGCATTACTATCGTGCTATCAATTGCTGCCTGATACTTGATGAAAAGATTTAAGCTCAGACTAAATAGGCACTTCTCTCGCCTGCCCCTCCTTCCATATATCCTTCTGTGTGTGACGGTACAACTACGGTCCCCAGGTAGCCATTTGTCGGCTCTCTCTCCACATAAGGTTGCCTGCCTGATACCCCCTCCTTCATGATACCTGCTCTGTGGAACAGGTTCCCTGAAAAGGTGAAGGGGCCCCCTCCGTGGAGATCTCCAGGAAGCACTGCAACGCTTGCTTGCTTCTTTGCTAGGGCTTTTGTGGGGCGGTGAACAGCAGCCATCTTTAAATGGGGAGGAGAGGGAGGGACTGGGGGTTTGTTACTTCGTTTTGGTTTTAACTGTATTTTTTTTAACTATTATTGTAAGCTGCCTTGAACCACATGGGACAGGCAGAGTAAGTAAAGAAATGAATAAAACTGCTGAAAGACAGATGGGAGTACCTTGCACTGAAAGTCTGAACCTTCATACTTCATGCAGCCCGAAGCAAGAGTAGTTTCTCCATTTTCATCTTCTTCAATGATAGCAAAGCAATGTCCATTAGTTCTGAAACAGACACATTGATTTCAGTATTGTTCTGCATTCAACAACCAACCTATGTATTAGAATATATTCGTCTAGTGCTCCTTCCAGCTCAACAGACACAGTGGACGCATGCAGTTATGAAGATTATGCTGGGCTCTAAGGAGACGGAGTAGTTCACAGCAGGTAGAATGTGTTGGGAATGCTTCGCGTCACAGCACGGGAAGTCCCTTCTCAGGCTATCCGGGAAATAAGAAAAACCGTTCCTACTGCCCGCATTACATAAAATGATCATTCATTCATGATTATTAGGACACCTGCCGCACATTGTAGGAGATTGTATCTTGCCATGGAAAACTGGCCCTCCACTGCCCACAATGTAATAATATTTGAGCATGGTCCAGATCCAGTTTTGAAAGATTCCAACTCATTTTTTTCCAGAATTTGCACATTTCATTGCATCATAAAACCTACATTACCCTTTAAAGATTTCAGAGGTCAAATGAAACAGCTTTTCAAATTTGCCTGAGCACATGTAAAAACAGTTCTTCCCTAATGCATGCCTAGATCTAAATTTAGTCTGCTTTATCATTTATTGAGATATGAATGCATTGCTAAAATAAGGTGCCTATAAATGCAAACAAAAGTATTTTTGCAGCCTGACCCTAGGCATGTTTATTCAGAAGCAAGTCCCATTACTGTCAATGAAACACACTTCCCTTCAGTTAGCTGGGATTACACCCTTCACACAGCTGCAGAGGTATAAACTGAAGACAGCTACAGTCATCAATTTTGGGACACATGTCAACAGAACTCTCGGCTGAGGCTTGGGACATCAAGGTGGCAGAGCGCCTGGACACCTGACTCCGTCCTTGTAGAAGATTTCATGGCATGGTTTACAAGGGAATTGGGAGACTTTCAGAATAGTACTGGGACAAGGTTAATGCTGAATTGGGCAGATCACATGACCAAGGTCTACAAGAAGGTGGTGATGGTAGCAAATGAAGTTTTCTTCTTTGCCACGGGTGAGATGGATAAATATTGTCCAGCAAAACTGTTTAGGATGGTTTTCCTCTTCCCAAGTGGGCAGGGACATTAGAATTGCAGAGGGGACGAATTCAAAACAGATCTTTGACCTTCATGTCTGCTCAAGTCTTGTCAGGATAAAATTAACAGGTCAAAGCATTTCCACTGCTGAACCAGTTGCCTGTGATGTTCTATTCTGTCACCTCTATTGTTTACCTAAAAGTTAACTGATGACATTAATCAAGATCATCTGGAGATATGAAGCTAAACGTTATGACAGGAGGGCCAGCGTGATGCAGTCGGCAAAGTGTCGGGCAAGGATCTGGGAGATCCAGGTTCAAATTCCTGGTCTGCCATGGAAGCTTACTGCATGACCTTGAGCCCTCCGCACATTCTCAGCCCAACCTACTTAACAGGAATGTTGTGAGGATAAAACAGAGAAGAGAATAATGTAAGCCTCTCTAGGCTCCCATCAGGGAGAATAGCTGAGTATAAATCGAGTAAATAAAAGATATGCTACAGCAGCAGGATCCTCAGTCTTAAACTGTTACCTGGACGCAGTGATCAAGTGGGCAGGAAAAAACAAGCTAAAGCTGAATCCCGTCAAGACAAAGGTGGATACAGGTGATGGCTGAAAGTGGACCGACTCTCATGTTTTAAAATCAAAAAGAGTCCAGTAGCACCTTTAAGACTAATCAACTTTATTGTAGCATAAGCTTTCGAGAGCCACAGTTCTCTTCATCAGATGCATGGAGGACAAAAAGAAACTGGTCAGATATATAGGTGGAGAGGGGAGGGCGGAGTAGATGCAAACAGTAGCTTCTGATATGGAGATTAGTTTGCTTCTGTTAAGGAAGTCAGTTACTTCTGATAATGAGATAACCATTTATAGTCTCTATTCAATCCCAGCTTGACTGAGTCAAATTTACATATGAATTCCAATTCAGCAGCTTCCCGTTGGATTTTGTTTGTGATTCTCGAAAGCTTACGCTACAATAAAGCTGGTTAGTCTTAAAGGTGCTACTGGACTCTCTTTGATTTTGCTACTACAGACTAACACGGCTGACTCCTCTGCATCTCATGTTTTAGACATTCTGAAACCATCTTTTTATCTGAGCTTCCGGGGGGGGGGGGGGAGAGCTTTCAGATTTGCAGCTGCTTTTTGGAGAAACAGATACAAGCCATAGAAAAGATTGCCCTTCCCAGCTTCAGCTGAAGCAATACGCAGCTCCCTGTCAGCACAGGAATAGGACAATCTGAGCATATTATACCAACAGTGAAGCAATTACACTGGCTTCCAATCTGCTTCTAAATTCAATTCAAAGTGCTGGGAATTACCTGCATAATCCAATATCTCTCTCAAGGCACAGACTCAGGCACCCGTTCACATCAGCCCGGTAATCTCCTTCCCTTCCCTTCATTATGGGGTCAGGTAACTAGTTAGCTCTCTCAGTGGCTGCTCACCTATTGTGGAACAATATCCCTAGAGATGCTGAAGCGCACCCCCCCCAAACTGGAAAAAATTAATTTTTTCCAATGAAAAAACTATGATATTTTGGAGAGAACAGGAAAAAAACCACTATCATGAAATATTTTCCCTTTTAGAATGAGTGAAATGTTTTTTATGACAAGATTATACTTATTCAAAATACCACATTTTAAATGAAACAATCTATAATAATAGATGATAATTCCTATGTATATTACAGACATATGCAGCATATTTTCAATATGTTTATTGTTTGGTGGAGAGTGCCCTCAAGTCATAGTTGACTTATGGTGACCCCTGGTGGGGTTTTCATGGCAAGAGACTAACAGAGGTGGTTTGCCATTGCCTGCCTCTGCAATCTTGGTCTTCACTGGAGGTCTCCCATCCAAGTTCTGACCAAGACTGACCCTGCTTAGCTTCTGACCCTGCTTAACGAGATCAGGCTCACCTGGGCTATCCAGGTCAGGGCATGTTTACTGTTTAAATGTGAACAATTCTAGCATCGATTAACATTGGCTGTTGTGGGTTTTCCGGGCTGTATTGCCGTGGTCTTGGCATTGTAGTTCCTGACGTTTCGCCAGCAGCTGTGGCTGGCATCTTCAGAGGTGTAGCACCAAAAGACAGAGATCTCTCAGTGTCACAGTGTGGAAAAGATGTAGGTCCTTTGTATCTACTCAGGAGGGGTAGGGTTGAGCTGAGTCAGCCTGTAAGAGTTTCCCAGGGTGTGGAATGCTAATGGCGGGAGGCTTCACTGTATCCTGAGGAGGTTCTTTTGCATATGGATTGGTACTTGATGTGCTAATCTTCTCTGCAGGGCTATTGTCGGGGATAGAATGTTTTGTTAGCCTGGTGTTTTTCAGAACTGGAAACCATGCTCTGTTCATTCTTAAGGTTTCTTCTTTCCTGTTGAAGTTTTGCTTATGCTTGTGAATTTCAATGGCTTCCCTGTGCAGTCTGACAAAGTAGTTGGAAGTGTTGTCCAGTATTTTGGTGTCCTGGAATAAGATACTGTGCCCTGTTTGAGTTAGGCTATGTTCAGCCACTGCTGATTTTTCAGGCTGTCCAAGTCTGCAGTGTCTTTCATGTTCTTTTATTCTTGTCTGGATGCTACGCTTTGTGGTCCCGATGTAAACTTGTCCACAGCTGCAGGGTATACGGTATACTCCTGCAGAGGTGAGGGGGTCTCTGCTGTCTTTTGCTGATCGTAGCATCTGTTGTATTTTTCGGGTGGGTCTGAATACTGCTTGAAGGTTATGCTTTTTCATAAGCTTTCCCATCTGATCAGTAATTCCTTTGATATATGGCAAAAACACTTTTCCTGTAGGAGACTGTTTTTCCTTGGTTGTTTGATTCATCCTGGGTTTGATTGCTCTTCGGATTTCATTTCTGGAGTAGCCATTTGCCTGAAGTGCGTGGTTTAGATGATTAATTTCCTCATTGAGAAAGTGCGGCTCACATATCCGTCTTGCACGATCCACTAATGTTTTCATTATGCCTCTTTTCCACCCCTCCTGAGTAGATACAAATGACCTACATCTTTTCCACACTGTGACACTGAGAGATCTCTGTCTTTTGGTGCTACACCTCTGAAGATGCCAGCCACAGCTGCTGGCGAAACGTCAGGAACTACAATGCCAAGACCACGGCAATACAGCCTGGAAAACCCACAACAGCCATCGTTCTCCGGCCGTGAAAGCCTTCGACAATACATCAATTAACATGTTGTAACATGGTTGAAAAAACAGGGTTAACATACCTGTAACTTATGTTCATCGAGTTCTTCTGTGCTGACACACATGGGACTGCGCAGGCGCAGGCCAGCCGCCGGAGAATTTTCTAGAGCTTCCATGGCTCCGAAGGGGCCGTTTGTCGCGCGCCTCAGCGACCGTTTTCCCGCCCAAACGGTCACGTGATCCTCCAGCGACCAACGGCCCCTTCCCTCAGTTCTCCCTTGCCGCCGCTTAACCAACACACGTCAGCCGTAACACCTTAAAAACACCAATATCCGTTACAGCCATCACAGTATTGTGCCTTGGAGTTCACAGCGGGGTAGGAGGGAGGGTTGTGTGTCAGCACAGAAGAACTCGATGAACATAAGTTACAGGTATGTTAACCCTGTTTTCATCTTCGTTCTTCTGTGCCTCCACACATGGGAGTGTACCAAGCTTCACACAACAAGGAAGGCGGGGGTGAAGTCCAACACAATTTTATTGAACAAACAAGAACAACAATAAATAGATATGCATATATACATCTATGTAAAAAACTGTGTAAGGACACATAAATATTCAATATTTACATATATACACACCCCCAGGTACATATATACACACTTTCACTCAAGGGTACCCAACAGGTACGCCAAGAAAGTCATACCAAAACTCCCTCAGGAAAAAAGGGAGTGTAAGACAGCCTTGGCCACAGATACATCCTGCTCCGCATTGACATCAACGGCGTAATGCCTGACAAAGGTGTCTGCAGAGGACCATGTGGCTGCTTTACAAATGTTAACCAGGGGCACCCCCCTGAGGAGTGCCGAAGAGGATGCTTGGGACCGCGTGGAGTGGGCCCTGACATGGAGCGGGCAAGCCACCCCTGCCAGGGAATAGGCTTTGCTAATGGCCGTCACAATCCACCTAGACAGGGTCTGTGAGGAAGCCCTGTTACCCTTGTCCTTGGCCCCAAAACATACAAACAGGTGAGGACTGGAGCGGAATCCCTTCGTCCTATCCAGGTAATAGGCTAGGGCCCTCTTCAAGTCTAGGGTATGGAGGGCCTTTTCCCCCTTAGAGGAGGGTTGAGGAAAGAAAGCAGGCAGTGAGATATCCTGCGAGAGGTGGAAGGCGGACACCACCTTGGGCAGGAACCCAAGGCAGGGACGCAGGACCACCTTGTTGGGATGAAACACAAGAAAGGGAGGGTCAGACCGCAGTGCAGACAGCTCACTGACCCTTCTGGCCGATGTGACGGCCACCAAGAATGCTACCTTGTAGGATGGCATATCCAAGGGGCAGGTAGCCATCGGTTCAAATGGAGGCAACATGAGACGTGAGAGCACCAAGGACAGCGACCACTGAGGCACTGGCGCTGACACAGGTGGGTAAAGATTGTACATGCCCTTAAGGAACTGGCGGGATTGTGGGTGAGAAAACACCGTAGCACCCTCAACTCGGGTGTGAGCAGCTGATATCGCTGCCAGGTGGACCTTGAGGGAGGAAGCCTTCAAGCCCAGGCCACACAAGTGGCACAAATACTCGAACACCACCCCCAAGGGACTGTTGTCAGGCACCACTCCTCTGGCAAGTGCCCAGAGCTCAAACCTGCGCCACTTGGCCGCATAAGCGCGCCTAGTGGATGGCCGACGAGCATTCAGGAGGACCCTCTGTACCTCGTCAGTAAAGCCTATCGGGGAGGAACGATCCGCCAAGCCGTTAGATGCAGCTTCCTTGGATCGTGGTGGACCAGGCTCCCATTTAGGAGAAGGTCTTGCCGAGGGGGCAGACTCACATACGTCCGTTGGGACATCCGCAGGAGCTTCGGGAACCAAACCTGCCGTGGCCAGAAGGGGGCCACTAGAATGCAGTCCGTCCCGTCCTCCTCTATCTTGCACAGGACCCTGGGAATCAAGGGGAACGGAGGAAACATGTAGTGCAAGCCCTGCGTCCACGTAAACTGGAAGGCATCCCCAATAGAGAGGGGGTCGCTCCCTGCCCTGGAACAGAACGTGTGGGCCTTGGTGGTCGCCGCAGTGGCGAACACATCTATCACTGGATGACCCCACATCTGGAAGATCGGCCCAACGCACTCTACGTTCAGTTCCCACTCGTGTTCCAGTAAAGGGACCCTGCTGAGGGCATCTGCCCGGGCATTGTCCGACCCAGCCACGTGTATAGCACGGAGCGACACGCCGTTCTTGATAGCCCACTGCCAAGTGAGTGTGGCTTCCCGGCACAGGGCCATGGACACTGTACCCCCCTGCTGATTCACGTAGTACATGGCAGTCGTGTTGTCCGTCTGCACCAAGACTTGACGATTTCTCAGCAGTGCTGTAAGAGACACAAGTGCGAAACGAATGGCCCTTAGTTCAAGCACATTGATATGGAGGGTCTTTTCCCTGTCAGACCAGACATCTTGCACCGACACATCACCACAGTAAGCCCCCCATCCCAACAGAGAGGCATCAGTGGTAACCGTGATGTCATGGTGTTGATACCCGAAAGGGGTCCCTCTAAACAAGTTGTCATCAGACAGCCACCAGTCCAAGGAGGAGAGGATGACCCTCGGGATAGAGAATTTGAGGGACGGAGGGTGCAGTAGAGCATCATACCTCCGCACAAACCAGTTCTGTAGAGGGCGCATACGCAGCCTAGCGAAAGGCACCACAGAGGTGGCCGCTGCCATATGCCCTAGTAAGCACTGGATAGTGCGCACAGACTGGAACCGGTTCCTTTTAAACATGGACACTAGACCCCTTAGGGACCGAGCCCTCTCCAAGGGGAGCAGGGCCTTACCCTCCACAGAGTCTAACAGTGCACCAATGTAGGACACTTTGCAGTTGGGCACCAGTTTGGATTTCTCCAAGTTCACCAGGAGCCCCAGGCGTTGCCAAGTGCTAAGTACCAAGCCAATGTCCTGCACCAGCCTAGACTCCGATTCAGCCACGATGAGCCAGTCATCGAGGTACGGAAAGATGGTACAGCCTTCTTCCCGTAGGAAGGAAACCACAGGGGCCACACATTTAGTGAACACTCGTGGGGCAGTGGACAGGCCAAAGGGGAGCACCTTATACCGGAAAACCCGTTGCCGGTAAACAAAGCTCAGGTACTTCCTGTGCTCCTTCCGTATGCCCACGTGAAAGTATGCGTCTTTTAAGTCAAGAACCGCAAACCAATCCCCCTGTTTCAGCAAGGCGATCACAGCCGCCAACGTTACCATTTTGAATTTGGTCACCTTGAGGAAGGCATTAAGGCCCCTCAGATCTAAGATGGGACGTAAGCCCCCATCCTTCTTAGGGACCAGGAAGAACCTAGAGAAGAATCCCTTTACAGAGTCCTCATAGGGCAATTCTTCCACAGCACCCTTGGCCAAGAGCGACACGATCTCCGCATCCAGCTCGGCCATAGTGTTATTGACAGCTGTCAGGGGTGAACTGCATCTAGGCAGCTCAACGAACTCCAGCCCGTATCCCAGTTCAACAATAGTTAAGACCCATGAGTCAGATGTTATTGACTCCCACTCAGAGAGGAGTGGACTAAGTCTGTCCGAAAAGTTCGGGGATACGGCTGGCGTGACCCGTCAGTACTGCCTCCCGGTGCCCTGCTGATCCTTCTGCTGGGCCGGTTGTTGTGCCGGACGAGGCTTGAAGGGCCGACGCCTCCTCTGCTGTTGTGCGGGAGGGTAGGGCCGCTGTTGGTAGGCAGGATACTGCTGGTAGCCCGGCCGCTGTTGATGGTATCTACCCTGGTAATGGTAAGGGCCAGATCGGGGAGCGTACCGTGACCTGGAGGAGGGCTTGTCCGCTGGAGCCAGACCCAAAGACCGCGCCGTCTGCCGGTCCTCCTTCTTTTTCTTCAGGGTCTCGTCGGTCGCTTTGGAAAAGAGCGAGTCCCCCTCAAATGGCATGCTCTCCACTCTGGAACGCACCTCTTGGGACAGGGCCGTAGACCGCAACCAGGAGTGGCGCCTGAGGACCACCGCCGAAGCCATCCCTCTAGCAGCAGTGTCAGCAGCGTGGCTCCCAGCGTTCATCTGCTGCTTAGACAGCCTCACAGCCTCTGTCTGCAGCAGGGACACCACAGCCTTCTGCTCAGGAGGGAGGTCTCGTGTATAGGATGCCAACTTCTCCCAGAGGTACAGCTGGTACCCTGCCATGATGGTCTGATAGTTGGCAATCCTCAGACCCAGGGAAGAAACAATGTACTGGCGCCTGCCCATGGCATCCAGTTTCTTGCCCTCCTTATCGGCAGGTACCGAGGAGTGACCCGATCGCCTGGGGTTGAACTCCTCTGTGACCAAGGAGGAAGGTGGAGGGTGTTTCACCAGCGCCGGCCAGGTACCCTGCTTGATCTTGTAGAGCTGCTCAATCCTCTTGGATGTTGGAGGTTGATCGCAGGGCACCTGCCATACCTTCTCCACGATTTCCTCAAGACCCTCGAGCATGGGGAAGCCAACGTACGCCGGGTTGTTTCCGTAAATGCGTTTGAGGAGCTTGTCCTTGGTCTGGGGAACTGCCGAGGAGATGTCCATCTCGAGAGCCTTGGCCATCCTTGCCATCTGGTCGGCGTAGATGCGGAGGTCCTCGAATGGCGAGTCCGCAGATGGTACCAGCTCCTCAGCTGGCGATGGTTCGGACCAGGACTCCGACTGGTAGCCGCCAAAGCTCTCCACATCCTCCTCATCGGAACCGAGCTGGGATTCCGGAACCTGGTGCGGAGGGGGAGCCCACGTCGACCTCGATGTCGAAGGCCTCGGTTCCGACACGGAGAAACCCGCAGGTGCCCCTTCCCACTGGCAATGGTATGGCGAGGGGAGGTAGGAGGCCTGTCGATGTCGGGACGCAGTGGACCGGGCCGATCGGACACTGTCCCCAGACCGACGTCGCTCACGACCGGCAGCTGGTGAAGATGGACGGGCAGGGGAAGGACGGCTCCGACGAGGAGACGGGCTCGGTTCCAGCCTCGGCGACCGAAGAGCAGGCGATGGTCGGATCCGACGGCGCGGGCTCGGCTCCGGCCCCGACGAGAATTCCGCGGGCACCGTCTCGAAGGCCATCGGATCCGGCACAGGAACGGTGATGTCTTCTGGCTCCGGGGAGCCCAGGTGAGGGGAAGGCGTGTGAGGAAGCACGATGACCTCCTCCTGAGGAGCGGGACGCGGCGACCGATGATGCTTGGTCTTCTTCTTCTTCTTCGCTGGTTCCGAAGAAGACCTCGGAACCGACGCGCTCCTCACCTTCGAAGGGGACCTCGGCTTCGACCTCTTAGGCTTCATCGGAACCGATCCGGACGTCGGTTCCGACCGGGGACTCGGTACCAGGATCCTCGGTTCCGACGTAGGTCTCGGATCCGACCTGGTAGATGACGCGCTACGGGGCGGCCGCACCGGTCCCTGCGCTGGAGAGGCCGCTCTCGACGCCGAGGTACTCGGGGGACGCGGTTTCGACCCCGACCTCGCGGAGGCCACTGAGCCAGCTCTGGAATGCCGTTCGGCAGAGGGGCTTGGGCCGGCCTTGGAGGAGGGCAACGGAGCGCCTCCGGACATGACCTTCTGCCACAGGGAGGAATTCAGTCGGGCCTTGCGCTCCTGCCGGGCCTTGCTGGTGAAACCCTGGCAAATTTTACAGGCCGTCACATTATGGGTCTCCCCCAAACAGAACAGGCACAGTTCATGGCCATCGGTCTTGGCCATTTTCGTGTGGCATTGGAGGCAATGCTTGAAGAGAGCCTTTGAGGCCATCTTCAGGGGCACGCGAAAGGAAGGTCAAAAACAGTCCGAGTCAAATTACCGAGTCCACAACAAAGTCCAAACGAGATCCGAAGAATAGTCGAGGTCACGAAGTCCGAAGTCAAAAGCCAAGCAATCAGTCAGAATAAAGCACGAAGCACAAAAGCACAGAGCAACGAAGCTCACGTTCTCTCCAAGCGGCGGCAAGAAGAGAACTGAGGGAAGGGGCCGTTGGTCGCTGGAGGATCACGTGACCGTTTGGGCGGGAAAACGGTCGCTGAGGCGCGCGACAAACGGCCCCTTCGGAGCCATGGAAGCTCTAGAAAATTCTCCGGCGGCTGGCCTGCGCCTGCGCAGTCCCATGTGTGGAGGCACAGAAGAACGAAGATGAACGCATTATTCCCACCCCACTAATACATTATTAAGAGATCAGTGTTTTCAACATTAAAAAATTTAACTTGATAAACAGATATGGGGTGACTGTATACTTCTGTACAAATAATGTGTTTCTTGTGTTTCCAGATTTCAAATTTATCCCAGATGGCAAAGATCAAGATACACGTGCTAAGGTAGCACTGGATGCGGAAGTACGCAGTTCTTTCAAGAACTGAGCATATTTAAAATATTGCTAGCAGAAAAGTAATGCCTTTATACTGTTCCTTTCCTTCATCCCTTAGAAGCTTCTTGATACATAGATCTTGAGCAGCAAATCATTTAATTGCGTAGGGGACATAAAGACTGGAATAAAACTTGCAACTGGCAGTGTAACTTTAGAATTCCTACAGCACAATATAAAGCGGTATTACTTCAGATGCAGAAAATCCAATCAATCAATTTAAAAAGGAGCAATACAATACAATCAAAGGCCCTCGTAAAAGGGGCATCCCAATAGCATATATGCTAGAGAATCAATTGAGCCAGAGGAACACAAACAGGTCCTTTCTGAATGAGGTAACTTAATATATCTGCCTTTCATAACCACGGAAGGGTTAGTGTTTAACCTAACAAGAAAAAAAGCTCTTAAAAAGCATGGAATAGTCAACAAAGAAGTATAAGACGGCAAACATCTTGGTGGAGAAAAATCAGAAAGCCGAGATAAGCAAGCACAATGAGCTCAAACCACCGTATTAGCGTAATCAGTCTCTTTGATATATATTTTACTACGCTAAAAGGCTCTGATTTCCCAACTTCACTAATCTTATCTGAAGAAAAACCAATCAGCGACAGTTTCTCCTCAAGAGTTTTTTGCCAGGAGGACCCTGCTTCAAAAGAGCCAAGTGTCTCTCTGCACTAATAACATTATTCAAGCCATAACTAAGGCTGTGTGATCAGAGCAGTGGACAAGACAGCAGCGGGATGAAGCGGAGGCAAGCTCTGCAGCACCACGCGAAGTTGGCAGGGGAGAGGAGGCAGCAGGCGGAGAGGATCCCGATCCCAACCCACCCCTCCATCCCCCGCGCAAGCTCCAAAAGTGCCCTTCAAGCTGCAAAAAGCAAGTGGCTGTAGCAGAGGTGAACCGGCAGCAGGCAAGTGGGCAGCAGCATGACGTGGAGGCAAGTCCCATGCTGGGCCAGGAAAGTGGTGCGGGACTGGCAGGGGTCAGGGGGCAGCAGGCAGAATGGATGCCCCTCCTGCCCCTCCACCCCTGCCCAGCTCCAAAAGAGCTTTTCAAGCCACCGCCAACTCTTGACTGGCTAATATCAGTGCAGGGATTGGAGGAGAATAAAAAGTAAGAGTCAAAGAAGTTTCCTAGGAAGTCCAGTTTCTTACATGCCCAGGGTAATGCTGACTGCCACTTTGGGGTCAGGAAGCAATTTTCTCCAGGCCAGCTGGGCCATCTTCGGGGCTTGGAGCAGGGGTCGCTGAGGGGGTCGGGGGAGGTAGTTGTGAATTTCATGCACTGTGCAGGGGGTTGTATCAGATGACCTTGGAGGTCCCTTCTAACTCTACGATTCCATGATTTTAAGTCTATCAAAAGATTTCAAATCAATAGCCCTTGGATGGCATTGCAACAAAAATGCTAAATGCTCTTTAACAGGCTATTTCTCATGCCAGTTTATAATATGTCCCAGAAACGGCATATATCAAAGGAATATCAAGAATAACAGAGAAATGGGAAAGTTTTTGTAAAATGGGTCTTGAATAAGGTAATGATTTTTTTTTGATAAATCTTGTATTTTATTAAAATAAAAAGGGAATGCAGAAAAAAGAGGGATAAAGGAAGGGGACAAGAAAAACAAATATAAAGCTGTGTGCTACAAGAATTATTAAGGTACAGAGTACAAAAATCATAACCTTTAAAGGTGTTAGAATAATAATTAAACCTGTCTGGTGTATATATTTCAAATAAACAACATGTGCAGGTGATAATTTGCAAAGTAATGATTTTGGGACAGAAAAGGCTAACTAAACATTTCTCTGAGAATTAATTCTCCGGAGATGCCTTTTAGAACTAGAATCTAGAATATTTAGTGATAACTGCACTGCCACGGAATAAATCTTATGAAGAGTTTCGGCAATCAGAAACGTCTGAGATGCTAATAGACTTAAGATGTCATTTTGATCTGGTTTATCTTTTCTCTCACCAGAAGCACACAATTTATCAAAAACTGAAGGTATGCTAGCAATAAAAGCAGGGCTAGGTAAAATATTATCATGTTGTACATTTTTCCCTATCTTAGTGTAATCTATTAAATTATCCTCTTGTAAGAGCAATGTATTACTGGTGTTAACCACATTCTTTAAAAAAATCTTCTACCTTATTTTGTTCATTAAAAGGTAAATTTATCTGAGTCAAAAGAGAAACCTCTTTTTCTAGCCATAATTAATAGTAAATCCTAATTCAAATAATAGTACACTGACTAAAAATATATATAATAAAAGACTAATAAAATGACTGGCAGAAGATTTTAAAACAAGAGAGTGCACTCCAACAGTTTAAATTTGAAATCTTAGAAAACATTTTTAAAATAGCTTGGGAAAGATATTGTCACGCTCTTCTACAAAACCAAAACAATAAAAACAAAATTCCCTCACCCTGTAAAAACTATATATAGAACTCTCTCCAATTCCCCCAATAAGGGAAAAAACGTCAAGAGACACTACTCCGAGTCCTGACTTCTCTTGACGACAACTTTCAATAATAAAACTGTGACAACCGGTTGAAAAAAAACTGTTCTCATTCATTAGTCTGCTGCTGAGCTCAGCTTCTCTACTACTCCCTGTCACATAATGATAGAATTTTCTCCTCCCAAAACCAAAATTAAACCAAAATAAAGATAGAAATAAGAATAAAAGCTAAAAGAAAGCAGATGCAAGAGCAATAACAAAAACAAAAGACTTAAAAGTGCAGGGAAAAAATAAGATTAAAAAGCAAGAAAAGAAAAGAAAATGCCAACAATAGAGCACAGCCTGCACGCGTCCTGACTCACCCGGAACGGGAACGCTCCACTTTTATACTATTACATTCCATAAATATGCCAAATAGTACAGTTTTATATGTGAAAATTTACGATGTTAAAGCAGTAGAATAAATTTAGGTTTCCTGGGAAAGTATTGCACATACTTTAGTTCCCCCATGGCTTCAAAACTTGCGGAAATTTGATTTCTCTAAGCCTGCCTATGACTTTAAAATCAGATCTCTTCCTTTTTAATGTTTCCAGAAAGCCTATAAAACCTGGCTATTTTTGGAGGGCTTCTCACTGACGGTCACTGCAGCTGAGGAATTCTGAAAACTATTTATCCTTACTGATTGATAAAACTGCAGTGTGGGTTGTGGAAGTCGTGAGGGTTGAATATCGCTAGTTTTCCACTATGGGCTAAGTTTTAAAGTATTTTTTAGTGGCTGATTATATTGTTCAGTTTCCAATTGTTGCTGCTCATTGCCCCGAACTTAATTTTTTTTTTTTAAAAAAAATCATAATCCCTTCAGATCACAAATGAATTCAATCTAGAAATATTGGATATATATATATTTATATCTAGAAACAATCTGGATATATAGGTTTTCAGAATCATTGGGCAGTTTTTTCATTTGATGTGGGATTTATCAAGTATCCAAAATTAGTCCTGAATTTCAGAGGCTATATGAACATGCACACTAGAGGGCAATATACAGCAGCAATTGTAAGACAACCACAAGTTTGTCCCAGTTCCCCAAAAATCATTTGAACTGGCAATACGGAAGGAAAAATAGGAACAGGGAAAGGAAGGAAAAACTGGGAAGTAAGGAAGAACTAAGGGAAGATTTTGAGATCTCAGAATTTTATGAACACATCTGAGGTCTCACAGGTATAGCAGGTTATGCTCCTGATCTGGTTTTCTACACTAGCTAATGACAAAGAGTTCCAGAGATGCTAACTTCCTTGTCATGGGTGACCTTGAGTCGGATGACATTCTCAGCCTAACCTACCTCACAGGGTTATTGTGAGGATAAAATGGAGGAGAGGAGAAGGATGTAAACTAACCTGGGTCCCCACTGGACAGAAACGCTGGATATAAGTAAACAAACAAATGAATAAATAATAACTAAAAGTAAATAAATAATAAAATATTCACATCCCATACTCTTCACAAGATAGCAATTAGAATAGTCTGGCCTAGAGGTGGTTCAACTGATGCCCCTCAAACACATGATACATACATAATTTTTATTGTATCATTATTTTTCATCAAGCGAGAATACAGTGCGTACTCTGGCTATAATACTTACTTGCACGTATTATTAATAGCACCTTCTGGACAGTGCCCCGAGCAGTAGCACTCCAGAAAGGGCAGCGTGTCCTCTGGAGCGACGGTTACGCCATCCTCCTGCTTCTTCTGACTGGGATCCGTTTTCATGCCTGTCCCATGGAGCACACTATCTAGAGGCCCTGCACAGCGTGGAAAAAAGAACATCGCGGTTGGTTTTGAACAATTAACGTGCACTGAGAAATGTAGGTAGCAGACAGCAGTGCCTCTCTAAAGACAGGAAGTCATGTGACATAACAGACACATGATGGGAAGAGGTGGTTTTGGGGGGGGGAGTGTTTCTATGCCTCCCTGTGCCAAGAAGGAAACTTCATAACCGAGGAGTGACCTTGTCCTGCCATCTAACTGTTCCTCTCAGCATCTATAGAAAGACAGGTATGAGGCATGCCACCCTTGTTCTTCATGCATGCACCTTGGGTCAATCACAGCTCTCTCAGCCCCGCCTACCTCACAGAGCGATTGTTGTGAGGATAATAATAACACACTTTCTAAACCATTCTGAGTGGGCAATTTTCCTGAAGGGTGTTATATAAATAGATCATCATCATCATCATCATCATCATCATCATCATCATCATCATCATCATCATCATGTCCTTCCAAAAGGCAGCAACCACCCCCACCCCCGAAACAAAAACAAAAACTATGTCTCTACAGGGGCTCATGATGACCCAGCAGTAGGGCTCCACAACCCACCTGAGGGTTGTGACTCAGGGTTGAAGACCACTGCTTTACCAAACCTTTGAGCTGAGGCTTTCAAAAAAAGACAACATGCTCATTTTGTTGATGATTATTGGAATCTACTATTTTGCAGAAAGATATAGGTAGGGATACTTCTATGAAGTTGAACATGCTATGAATAGCTAAGTGTAATATAGTGACAATACCCTTCTGATTAAAGGGGGAAACTCCAACATGGATTCTTAAATAAACCCAAGCTTCTGCCATATGCTTTTATGACTAATACCATGATTGCCAGCAGATGCGTATTACTGGCAGTTTTATAGGAAACTTCAACGTTTAAAAGAGGCTCTTTGCGCACCATTCTAGGTTTCTTCTTGTATGCTACTAACTTGGCCCTTCTCTAAATTCTTCAGCTTCATTGCAGTCACTGACTTGAGGGCCTATGAATAAATTCCCCTTAAGAACATGAGCCAGAGAATGCAGTGTATCCAATCTTATTTAAAATGAATGAGGTGGGCCATGCTTTATATCTCACATTCAGTCCATCTAACATGATTGATTTGCAGCACAACAGCCCCAACAACTATAGATAAGGAGCCTATATTTACATATGCGCAAATGAAACATTTTCCATGGAAAAATGTAGCAGTAGAAAATTTTCCAGAAAACTTCCTGCCCTACTTCACTGTCTATAGCTAGCACTCTTGAAGTTAAATTTGGAAAATACATGCATGATGTTTAGTCATATTTTCTTTATTTCTGTGCTGCTAAAAATGCTAGTTAATATGCAATTGGCATGTATCTAGAATCTAGTTCTCTTTTAAACTACTAGCCAAGGATCTTTTTCCCATCTGGCAAACAAGTTTCAATTAATTTAAAAATAAATTAGATTATAAAGATAATAAAACCAATAATTTTCTGGGATAAATAACCTTGTGTGCTACAATAAATTGCACTTAAAACATAGGTTTTGTTGTTATCAATATGATAATAGAAACAGGTACAGTGGGCTTCCAGCACGAACTGTTAGGTAGAGACATATCAATGACTGTCAAAAAACACTCCCTCCCTCTGTCTGTACATTATTATAAAATCAGTAAGATTTTTCTTTTTAGAGGAAAGGGTTGGCTGACACATTTGCCAAAACAAGCTCTATCTTTTCCCAGTATCTTTTCATAAAAACATTCAAAGGTGTGTTTAAAAGACTCCATTCTCTGTATTCCCCATTCTAAGCTAACACACCCTCTCCTCCCTGTTTCAATGCTTGCTACGGAGAAAATTAATAGGATTGATCAAGCACTTAAGTAGGCTTTGAATTAACGGGTCTTCAGCTTGAGAGGGGGGGTTACATCCACCCTGAATTTTAAGGGCACTTGGGTTGTTCAAGAATCCCAGGATCTGCAGCAGTTTGGATAGCAGTATTACTTGAAATACTCCCTTGGGTTAAGGAACAATATTAACGGGAGCTAAATGAGCCACTGTGACCCATTTTATCCTGGCAAAAGAGATGTGAACAGATTCCTTATATGCTCAGCATAAGAAAAACTTGATACCGCAGCTTATCTACAACTAATAATCAAGAAATAATACACACACACACACCACGCAGAGTTCAAGCCTGCTAGAACCTCTTTCTCCCAGCTCACTCATTTTAACTTCCTCTCCCCCCTGGGCTTAGACTCAACGAGGGGGTATGTCACAACCCATTTTTGGGTCCCATTTTACAATCTGAGAAGCCATGATGTATACTACAGAAATAACATGCCAGTTATAAGCAAAATCCCAGAAAAGATAATAAGCAGACAAAGGGCTGAATGAAAACCGGCACACTTTTAGTAATGGACAAAGCACAACACATGAATCCACGGGGTGCAGACCTTTCTTAAATGCACATCAAGCTCGGCAGCTACTCACAACTCTTGTGCCTAAATATCATTCATCTGAGCTTCCTGTAATGCTTAAAAAATTATACTTTATTTTATTTACGTCATTTATAGTCTGCCTTTCTCACTGAGACTCACGGCAGATTACACAGTATGAGTTGAGTACAATCAGTATCAAGTACATTTCAATACAGTATCAAGGACATTTCCATAAACAATGCCATAGGGGAAATAGATACAAGTTTAAAAGACATACTATTAGCAAGAATCCAATACAGAGTAGAAAAAAATATTGAAGCAGAACATAATCAATTCTAGGACTAACATTAGACAACATGGAGCACTGGTGGTACATAGGAGTACACATTTAAAGCAGCAGATAATACGTAAGGCTATATAGTAATGAATATGGTCCCTAACTCATTACAAAGCATCTGAGACCCCACCCATACAATACAGCGCTCCCATTGGAGTAACAAGCCTTTTTGAAGAGTTTGGTTTTGCATTGTTTACGAAAAGCCAGGAGAATGGAGCCTCTTCTGACTTCCTCAGGCAGGTCATTCCACAGGATAGGGGCCACCACAGAGAAAGCCCATGTATGGGCTGCTGCTGACTTTACCTGTGTGCAGCCTGGCTCCTGCAGGAGACCCTGTTCAGATGAGCGAAGCTGCCGTGGAGGAACATAGGGAGGGAGGCGGTCCCGTAGGTATGCTGGGCCAAGGCCGTGAAGGGCTTTGTATGTAATAAACAATACCTTGAACTGAGCACGGTAACTGATAGGCAGCCAATGGAGCGACTTTAGGATGGGAGTGATGCTCATGCTCCTGCTCACTCCTGATAACAGTCGAGCTGCAGCATTTTGCACCAATTGGAGCCTCCTAATTAACTTAGAAGGGAGACCTATGCATAGAGCATTACAATAGTCAAGCCTTGCTGTTACCATAGCATGGATCAGAATTTATTGATTTATTTATCAGAATAAATACACTGCTTTAATTATTGGCTGTGGGAACAGGATTGGATCTAAGCTGTTAACAGCAAACAGTCAAGCACATTAAAATTACAATATCCAGAATTTGAAGGGAGGGGGAGTACATATTTACGCTACTCCATTTCACAAATCTAAAGGAACTCTGAGAGAGGGGTTTTTTTAGTTCTCAAGGACAACTGCAAATATTTTAAACTGTTCTCCTGTTGCTTTGGACTTCTGAGCATTAATATCTCAGTTTGATTCACCGACCTAATATGAAATATCTGGAACTGTTCCCACTGAATATGTAGAGCGTTAATTTGATTTATATTTACTATAAATGGCGTGATTTTAACTACATATCAAAATTAATGTGAAAAATTCTCTCTCTTTGTAGCTATTTATTTCCATGTGAGCAGGGCATGTCACAATTTGCAAGGAATTTTAAATACC
Source organism: Eublepharis macularius (assembly GCF_028583425.1). Classification (NCBI taxonomy): domain Eukaryota; kingdom Metazoa; phylum Chordata; class Lepidosauria; order Squamata; family Eublepharidae; genus Eublepharis; species Eublepharis macularius. Next base: position 142,181,162 of record NC_072795.1, read on the forward strand.
TGTTGGGTTGGATCCAACCAGCCTTTTTGCTGGTGAAAAAAATGAGACCCCCATCTAGCCCCCCCCCCCCCGGAAAGGCTGTGCTGTGGATCATGGGCCTTGCATGTGCAAAAGCCATTTGGGACAGGAACTGTGGTAAGAAGGGGAATTGCACAGGACTGAGTGGAAAGGCTGTCTAGATTCAACCCACTGTCTTTTCAAAACAGGATTTAGTCTGGTTAGTAATGAAACCAACCTACGTAACTGAATTATACAGAAAACAATTTCTTTTCAAAAAAGATTGCCTGTCCTTCCAGTTATCTTAACAACTTCTTCTTTGGGCTTCCTATGCATTACAAATGGCAATGTGATACACAACTGTACCAGCAGCTAGAAATGATGCACTAAGAAAAATTCTGCACACTGAGAGACACTATCACAAACATTTAAAGTATTTCCAGACATAAACTGTAGAAGAAATAAGCAAAAATAATTAAACATTTCCAAGAATTCTCCACAGTTATAATTAGGGATTAGTCCCACACATTTAAAGTTAGGGAATACATGAAATCACCACCACTTTTCTGTGAGGTACAGATTTTATCATCTCCATGTCCTCCATGAATCAAAGCGTCATCTACATTCTGCAAACTTCATTTGACTTTCCAATCTCAGCTCACAGCTTTGAAATCTTTTAGTGACCCAGAAGTACATACTCCTGTATTATATTGTACTGATTTTAAATACTTCTCGTAAAGTCAGGATGTGGGTATCTATTGTAAAATGCGCTATAAATCTTAATAAAATTTCTAAAACTAAAAAAAAAAATTCTAAATCTGATTTTATTTCATTGATAGAAAATGCAGCATGGATGTGTACAAAGTTCATACAGTGCAAAAGTTGCAAAGGTTAGGAGTTTGAAAATCAACAGGGTATTTAATTTACAATGTTTTTTGATTACTTTTGTAAGGCTGGTTACTGCCTTTGATGGCATGCACACTTCTTAAAATATTAAGTTTATTTTTTGTTCATTCAATGTAAAACCAACAAAATAAATCTGCAAATAACCCCACTCAGAGAGAGCTGAAGTCTATACACCATTACAAACCCTGGCAAATAAGAGCCAAGCTACAAGTGACGCCTGACACAGGTTGGACACTTGTCAGCTTCCCTCAAGTTTTGATGGGGAATGTAGGCGTCCTGGTCTTGCAGCTTGGCTCTCCGACTGCTGTCCAATGGACTTTTCAACTGTCACTTGTCCAACATTCCGCCAAGCTGCCTACATTTCCCATCAAAACTGGAGGGAAGCTGACAAGTGTCCAACCTGTGTCAGGCGTCACTTGTAGCTTGGCTCTAAGATGGCCCTGCAGCACCTCCTAGAAGTTTCTAAAGACAGCACTTCCCTCCTTCTCCGGAAGCTTGTTCCAAAAGGCTGGAGCAGACGACAAAAAAGGGGAGTGAAAAACGACAGCCCTGCAAACCAAGGGTAACCAAGTAGGTTGGAACAACAGAAGTATGTCAAAGCGTTGAAAACAACTAAAAATATGAATTAAAAACACCAGTATAAAATTTAATAGGCATGCATAGATCAAAATAAAAACATCACATAGTTGTATATATGTGTGTGTGTGTGTGTGTGTGTACTAAAACCTTGTATGTACATAAAGTAAAATCAATAATATACAGGTGTAATAGTACAACTAAAAGTCATATATATAAGCCCTATAAAACCAGATGTGTTTCAGCCCAAAGGCCTTCCTCAAGGGTACATAAATATCGAAGACAGCATCCCATCAATAAAATGCATAAATAAAACATACATGGCTTAGCACATACTGAACTGACTATTTCTGTTCTTCCCACCTCCTTGGTTACCCAAAATGCTGGAGCTGCAATGGAAAAAGCACAGCTCTGGTCATCAGGTGGGCAACCTCCGGGGAGAACAGCCAGAAAGTGGCTGCCTGAGGATTGTAGTTGGCATAATCAGAATATTCCCCCCCCCTCCCAAAATAAACCTCAACTGTGAAACATTCCTCAAGTGAACAGACTCACATTTATGTCATACATTATAGACAACATCTATTTCAATGTATAATTCAAAGAAAAACAGTGTTGGCCACACACGCACGCCCTCTATTAAGGAATAACAAAAATCAAGTTGCAAAAGTGTGATTTTTACCTGGGACTTGAGAAAAAACGAAGGCGCACAACCCCAGCAACCTGATGCAAACTTGCAGAAAAATCATTGTTCACATTGATCTCCTTCCTGCGCAGTGTCGCCCTTGGCAGCTTGCCCTGCTGGTTGGCAGCTTTTATGCCGATAATGATAGTAGAGTTGGAAGCCAGTTGAAGTAACGATTATTCCAACTTGTCTTCTGAAAAAAAATATGAAATTAAATATTTGAACGGATAGACCAACAGTCAAATGCTCAAACAGAAAAGCATCTCCAACAGACCAGCTACAGTACCAAAAAAATGGCACCTGTATTCAAGTATATAAACGCAACTAAAGTAGAATCCATTAATTGTTATTTTAGACAATTCTATAACTATGTGACATTTCACAACTGAAAGGGTCGTAGCAGATTACTAGGCAGTTAAACTTTCAGTATCATTCAATGCAAGCAGGCAACGTCTCATTTTCCTTTCCCATACTATTTCTTCTTTTTCTCTGAAGACCCCCATAACGTCCCATTTTCCTGGCTTCCTTTTACAGCAAACTACGGCCAAGTTGTAGGGTGCCCATTTGCACAGCAGAGAGCTGGCAAGGCCTTGCACGGGGGTGCCACACTTCCCCTGTATCCCTCCCCACACTGTTTTCTCTTTCCCTCTTCATGGCAATCTCCTTACGCTCAGTTTCCCATTTCCTTCTTTTCACCAACCCATCTTTTATGTGCCCCCATTTTCAGCTGTGTTTATTATCTATTTGCTTCATTTACACCACACCTTTTTCAACAACGGGGACCCCAAATGGCTTACATCATTCTCTTTTCCTCCATTTTATGCTCACAACAATCCTGTGAGGTAGGTTAAGCTGTGAATGTATGACTGGCCCAAGGTCAACCAATGAGAATCCACGGCAGAGTGGTGATTTGAACTTGGGTCTTCAAGATCTTAGTCTGAGACCTGAACAGCTACACGGGCTTTTGTGGGATGGCTGCTGTTGAACAGTAGCATGGAACTAGTCCTGAAGGGGGGTGGGATATTCCAGCCGCATGATATCCACTTACTCGGTGGTTGCGGCCAGGCCTGGCTCCAATGAGTCTTCCCTCAAAGGCCGAGCCAGCTGCGGAAAGGGCCCTGCTCCTCTCCCCCTGCCTTCTACTGACAGAAATCGAGCCTTGAAGGCGGGCAATTCCATAGCAGCAACTGAGAGCGTATTGGTTTCTCAAAGGTGTTTCTTGTATTATAGGGACGGGGGTGGGGTTAACTCCCCAATATATTTTTTAGATTTTTCATCAAGCCTGGGGGGCTTTTTTCAGGCTTGTAGAAAGATCTCTTTGGTATGTTCACGGATCCAGCCTCTGGATTTAAGAATCCACAGATTTGGCTATGCTGAGAATCAGGTGTATTGTTTGAAGTAAACATGAAATATTTCAAACACACTTCTACAATTGTTTTATGTTAAATAGCAATAATTATTCACAGCGCCTCTCTTCTACTTCCAGAAAAGTTGGTACTCTTTAGTGCATTGCTGAAAATATTTTACAACATCCAATAGCTAATACTATTGGTGCACGGTCTCTCTCTCTCTCATACACACACCATTCTTCAGGGTTTACAAAATTCAGCAGTTCTAGTTACACAGTAATTTGCATGTTTCACTTATTTAAATATTTTATTTAGGGTTTTGAACAGAAGACAAATATCAAATTGCACAATTATAAAATCACCTTTCAAGAGAGAAGAGGGAACACATGGCTATATAAACACCAGCAGTTGTAGCCCTCTTCCAATGATGTTTCTGCAACAATTAATAGAGACTAACCAGGTCTCCAAGGAATAAACAGCAATTTGGACACCTAAGCAGTTAATAGACATAACACAGATCCTGTGCTGAGACGAAAAGAACACGGATTTTGCGTATTTCTAGCCTCTTGTTTGAGTGGGTTTGACCCTTTCACCCTTGTCAGTCTGGCGCTATTCTTGAATGAAAAGACTTGTATTTGGTCAAGGCTGTGCTGTTATTACCACTGGGGGCGGCTTCTACCATAAATAACTCAATCTGCCTTTTTGTAGGACTCAAGAACTTTTCATTTTAATTAGGACTTCATACAGAGGCAAATTACTAGCAGAACACAGAAGTGTCCATCACTTCCAATTTATGCACGCAGGGGGCCATGCAGCCTTCGACCCGTGGCCTACTTTTCACACATCTGTGACTCCTGAGTAATGAAGCTTCCTCACCACAAGAGAAGAACCACTGCAGTGAAACAATCAATCCCCATAACTTGCCCAATGTAAATGGTATACAATATACTATCGTATCTCCTTGGAATTTAAACAAGCATTTTTGTTTTTTCAGGCTCTAATTTTCTGTTACAATTTTTTAAAACTTCAGATGTTATTGTACTTGTTTTGTGATTGTTTAATGTGTTGCTTTAGTTTGAACAGTGTCTGGAGTGCAACATAAGCAGGTAATATAGTTATACCATTCATGCAAAGGAACCTCACACTAAGTTCTATTTTTTCTTCAATTGAACATACAAAAGTATTTTCACTCCTATCCTTAAAAGGTATTTTAAAACGAAACTGAACAAAAATGTCTGAAACCCATATTTCTGAAATCTAAAAGATGATAATTTCCATTATAGCTAACTTAAAATACTGAATAAATATTGCAATACATATTCATGGAACTGTGAAAAAATAGGAACTCTAAGACTAATAATATTAAATAGAGAGAGATTTAATAGGCAAAGAAAACCAAATTGTTTAATAAAAAGTAAAATTAACACATATGAAGGATTTTGCGTGAGTTAATTTAGGCCCAAAGTAAAGCCCCTTGCTCAAGACTTTGAGATCTTTCTCTTCTGTGCAATGAAGTACAACAAAGGAAGAAAGGTGGGGCCCGTATTTGTGACCCACCTCTGGGCCTAGATAACTTTTTCTCCTAGAGACTGGTGGGCTGATGCTCTCTCTCTCTCTTTGCCCTATATGAAATATGACTCATAGGCTGCAGGAATTTATTTGTACTAAATAGTTGTTCCAGAGAGGTAGATCACTCTGGAACAACTATTACTCTTTTATCTCTTGCACATGAACTTACACTAGTAGCCACCAGTTCTGTGTGTCTTTGCAGGCTTTCACTAGACTCTGCTGTCATGAGCTAGTTGTCGAGATAAGGGTAGATGGAGCATCCCCACTTCCTCAAACGAGCTACTGCCATTGCCATGTATTTTGTAAAAACTCTTGGCGCCGTGGAAAGGCCAAACGGTAAAACTTGATACTGAAAGACATCGTTATTGCAAATAAAACGTAGAAATCTCCTATGAGATGGGTGTATAGTGATATGGAAATATGCATCTTTTAAGTCTAATACCGCAAACCATGAATTGTTTTGCAGTAACCATGTATTGCAGTAACTGCAATACTATATTAAGTGTCGCCATCTTAAATTTCTTGGTGTGGATGAATTTATTCAAACCCTTAAGGTCTATGATGGGTCTGACCCCTCCATCATTTTTATCCACTAGAAACATTTTCGAGTAGAATCCCCATTGTGACTCATCAGCAGAGACCTGCTGTATTGCTCCCTTCTTGATCAACTCCCTTATTTCTATTTGTAACCTATCCGAAGGGGAATGTGAAGGAAAGTCAGGGAGAGTCTGAGCCGGGTAACAGGAAAACTCAGTTTTATAACCAACTTTGACAATTTGTAACACCCATTTATCAGCAGTGATTTCGATCCAAGCCAGAACGAACTTAGCTAGCCTGTCTCCAAATATGAGAGGCCATTCCCGGTCTAGTTAGAATTGCTCCTGCCCTTGTGCCTCCTTATTGGAGGTAGCCTGATGACCATGTTGAGAGCCGTTGTTGGACTGTCTCCTCTGATATCGCCCTTGCTGGGCGTGGGGCTGTCTATAAGAATACTGAGGCTACGACTGGTATCGATATGATTTTCCCCCATAAGACTGCTGCTGTGGATACTGATACCACAGGGTCGGTTGTTGCTTCAGAGGAAGTACGCTGGTCCTTTCTCTTTTGAGAAAGATAATCAGAGAACAAGGTTGAACCCTCAAACAGTAGGTCCTCAATTTTATTTCAGGTTTCCAGGGGCAAGACCGTTGTGTGTAGCCAGGCATGCCTTCTTAGTGCTACTGAGGAAGCCAGGGCCCGTGCAGAGGTATCGGCTGAGCTGCGCCCAGCATTAATCTGCTGTTTGGAGAGTTTAAGAGCCTCTTCCTGGATCACCTTGGCCAATATCTTCTGATCCTCTGGGAGCTTCTCAATGAAAGATGTTAGTCGAGTCCACAAAAAGACCTGGTACGCCCCTATGATAGCGGTGTAATTTGCTATCTTCCTGTTAAGGGCTGTAGAAGAATACAACTTCCTACCCTAAGTGTCAAGTTTTCTGCTCTCCTTGTCAGCTGGGGCAGTATGGGAGCCCTGTCTCTGATGCGCTTGCATCTCCTCTGTCACGAGCGATGAAGGCAGAGGATGACTAAGCAAAAAGGTGCAAATGTCTTCCCTGGTCTTATAAAGACCTTCTGATTTTTTAGAAGTGGGGTGAGCCGAAGCTGGTTTCTCACGGATTGCATTAATCAAGTCCACGAAGCCCTCAATAATAAGTAATGCCACAATGGAAGGGTTCCCTGAGTAAAGGTGCTGCAGGATTTTGTCCTTTGGTTTGGGGTCTACAGCTGAAACTTCTATTTCCAATGAGTTCATTATTCACAATATCTGTTTGGTGTATAAGTGGTAGTCCTCATTGGGGAAGATCTGTCCTGTTCCCATCACCGCCTCGTCAGGGGAAGGGTCTGACGCTGGGCTAGGACTCTGTTCCTATCTCGATTCCAAAAGTTGGTAGGATAAAGCAGACTCGGAAATCTCGTAAGGGGTTCTGGACCCTCTTGATTCCTCAAATACGTCAAACCCCAACGCAATAGAATGCACTCGGTAGGATTTCCCAAAATCTAGCCCATATCTGGAAGAGCCTTGATGTAGCCAAGCACGCTGAGTGTGGGGGTGATAAGAGAGGCTATCATCTTCACCAGGGTGCCGCGAATATTCAGGTGCAAGTCCCTCCTGCAGTTCTCCCTCCTCAGCAGAGGAGTGGTACGATGAGGACTTCCAGTGAAAGGACAACATCCTAGGTCTGTCCCTGAGGATGGTGTCTAACGGGTCCTCATATGTCTGTTTATGTTTGGTCTTGCACTTGGCCTTCTTACTAGGAGGCTGCGCGAATTCCAAAGGTGGCTTGGGTCAGTCCGTTCCTTTCAGATCCATGCCTGTCGGTTCCACGCTCTTTGCATCCATCTCTTTTGGATCCAGGATTTTCAAGCACTCTCCTTTTGGTTCCCTTCTGCTGGGTTCCGAGCACCTTGGATCTAACCACTTCTTCGTCTTCAAAGTCAGAGCCGGTACTGGCTCTGATTTAGTTGGGGACTTCGATGGAGGTTTGAGGGACATTGGTGAGGCTCTGAGTCTCGAGCACTTGGAGTCAGGGCCGGTTCCGAGCCTGATCCAAAGTAGATGGCCCTGATGAAATAGAATAGGAAGAGGGGAGTCAGATCCGAGACGGATCTGATGTTGGAAGTTGATGCTTGGCCCGTTGCTGGGCAGTCTCCACATCCTGACGAAGGTGGGAAAGAAGTCTTTGGAACATCCAATGCTTTTACAGTCCTTTCCCAAAGTAGAGCTTTGAGCCTAGAAGCTCTCTCAGCTCTGGTCTTGGGGGTGAATTTGCGGCAGTGCTCACAGGTTTGCGCATTATGCCCTTCCCCCAGACAAACAGAGTATCCATCCAAATTCAAATTCAAATACCTTTAATAGCATTCAAAGACCTAAGACAGCAAACAGGTCAATATAAAATTACATAAAATATCAGAAGTCCATATGTTTATAGAAAACTTGTATGAATCTTAAGCACACCCACTAAAAACTCTGCAACCACTTTAGAAATCGCTGTATCATTATCCTTTAACAGAAAACGACAAAAAGATAAGATTGTTCTGGTGTTTGATACGTTTTGGCAACCTTTCAAACAGCATTCTCCCCAACTTATCATATAAATGGCATTCCAAAATTATATGCTGGATGGTATCTGGGCAGTTGGCTCCACACAAACAATGTCTTTCTGAAAAGGGGACTCGCTGGTATCTCCCCTGAAGGACATTGGAGGGAAAGGCATTTAGTCTGGCCAACATAAAGGCCCTACGACAGCCTGGGGTCTCAAGATAATAAAAGTACTGTGGAATTCTGCCAACATATGTAGTCAATCCCAATGCAGCTGAGGAGCAAACAAAAGGTTGGGCTGGAAATAACTTCTGAGTATCCATCCATTTTCGTCATCTTTGTGGCACAGGTGGAGCACCTCCTGAATAAGGCTTTATCTGCCATGATAATCGGAAACGGTAACACAATTCTCACAACTCCCCCCCCCCTCTCGTTCTTCTTCTAGGCACAAGCAGAACCTCTCTGGTCAGCGTGAAGAAGGAACTGAGGGTGTGGGGGCGCCGACTCCCAGTGCCATGTTCGGCAGGAAAAGCCACGCATGTGGACTGCAGAGGCAAGCGCCTCCTAGTGGACTTTTAGCTTAAAAAACTACCGATCAGCAGGCCTCCGTGTGTGGACTGCACAGAAGACAGACAATGAACAAAGGTCTTGCAACACTACTGAATGATACCCAGACTTTGGCTCTGAAAATCTTAAAAGAAATTTTGGTGGAAAGACCACGAGAAGACCCATCTAAATGAAGTCAGTGTTTTAATGCCGCACAGCCTGTATGAGAAGGTACTCTTCGTTGCTCTACAAGAGTTTCTCAGGGAGGCAGAGTCAAAGCCACGGAATTATTCGGGGTAAATCTGTTTGAAATGTCACAGGACACAGGGAGACCTTAGCTTCTATTTCATGTTATTCCCCTAAATTCTATGATTTCTAGCAAGTAAAGTGATAAAACATCCTGATTTGGTTGATACCTAAATAAGAAGGTTGTGTCAAATGAATTCCTAAATAAAAATAAAATCCCTGCAATCACTAATCAAATGCAATGTAAGAACGATTACAAAGGAGCTGGGTTTCATTATGGTTTTTTACAGTCTTATTTCACATGACATCACTTTTTCTTTGCTAATTCATACAGAATTTCCTGTGCAGAATTAAAAAAATATTTTCCATTGGTTTTCTAGGTACTATTGCAGTTTGTAACCAGAGCTCTGTTAAATATCCCAGGACAGTGCAAACTTGAAATTTTCAGCTGAGATGTATTAGCAGGCATTAAACGCAACAACAGAAAAAGAGGTTCCCAGCTTTACAGCTCATTTCTCAGTAATGGGGAGGGAAGGTTCCCCCCAGGCATTATGTAACCAAAGATCATGGTAGTATCATCAACCCTCCCAATACAAGGACTCAAACTAGTAGTATTTCATAAGTTCCCTCTGTATCCAAATCACGAACATTTGAAATATCAAAAAACATGCTGCCAGAAATGTTCCGTGGGCACTAAACCTATAACTAGTGGAATTTCAGACAGGGAGTCACCCTGTGTAGCATTATTAAGCTCGGCTCAAAAAAGGAACATTATTATTTATACAGCAAGGAACAATATTATTTATACAGCATCATCAATGTGGATGGCACTGTAAAGGACACAAGAGGGTAAGTTGCTCCCCCACAGAACATATAATCTAAATTTGACCTAGCAGAGATGTCAAAGGAAGGCCAAGGGCATGGAAGAGGTGGGTGGGTAACAGGGGAACAATGTGTGTTCATTCCAGCTGTGCACGCTTCGGCTTAGTTTCAGTGGGTTTGTGCTGCAAAACTTTCGTTTTGTGAGGGCATCTGAAGCAAGAGAAAGAGCATCACACGCCCTGTTCCGGGAGTTCTCAATCTAAGGGGCTGCAAAGGAGAAGAGCTCGGGAGGCAGGAGGCCTTTAGACGCTGAGGGCGCTATGGCTGGAGGAGCAGAGGTTGGGAAGGGGCATACTGGGACATGAGGGAGGAGGGGCAAGGAGGGGCAAAGCTACAGAAGACTTTGGTGTTTCCGCAGGCACACTTAATACTGGGGTTTCTGGATATTTGATCTGTGAGGATTAGATCTGCTTTGGCCCTCAGTAATTCCATACTTGAGGGGGGGGGGGTCGAGCAAAAGTGATGAATGTTTATTTTTTCTGCCCTAGAATAATGACCTGTTTTTGCGGCAGGCTTTCTGTTGATTGGCTGAGAACCAATGAATCAGCTGAGGAAACTTACAAGAGTTATTCTTCTAAAGACATCAACCTTGTAACGTTGCTACAATTTAAAAAAATATCACGATTAGAATGCCTACCAGTAGAGAAAAACCGTTGAGAAAACTTACTACGTTAACCAATCAAATATCAAGTGACATTCAGGGCTCTTTGCAGTTTTTTAGCCATATTGAAGCCATTTCCCCCCATCAGTTGCAAGGGTCCCCCCCACTCCACTTTAGGTACCAATGTTGCAATTTAGCTGTTTAATTTTTTTTTTTTTAAATCTGGTTGGTGTTCAACCCATCAGGGTGCTGGGTGACAAAGGGAGGCCAAAGAGCGGGGCCAGGGCGGGGCCTCACACTGAATAAAGAATTCTGTACTTCAAAAAAACTACGGTTTTATTTTGCTGGAAAAAACATCAGGGTGTGTGTGCAGGAAGAAAAGCTGAGAAAAGATCTATTTTGCTGCAGATGCAGTCTTTTAATGTAAAAAGTCTGGGAAGAAGTTTGGAGACTGAATTGGGGTATTGTGACCATGTGTGCAGAGCTTTGGAGACAAACTGATGCAGAATCGATGAAAAATCCCTGGTTGGAGAAGACCTTTTTATCCTGGAGCAGATAGAGAAGCTAGTGAAAAGAGTTAGAGAGGGGTGTCATGTGGTCAGAACAGGAGGACGACAGAATGAGTTTGGCAACGCAGTGCTGACCAGACGAGAGACGGCCTTGATGACGATTTTCTGTGGTTTCCCTGTTGCTGCTGTGACTACCAGTTCAGAGCACAGGGCAATGAGCTTTCACATGGAGGCTTTCTGTGCGTCTCCCCTGCCTTCGTTCCCATTTCCTTGGGTGGTTTTTTAAAAAAATATGGAGTATTGCTTCAGCATTATATTGCAACTAGTTCCCAACTTTTTTGTGTGTGCTTGCGGGAAGGGCGGGTTAGAAATGTAGTAGTAGTAGTAGTAGTAGTAGTAGTAGTAGTAGTAGTAGTAGTAGTAAGTATAAGTATGTCTCTAGTCCAGGGCTCTCTCGCAGGTAGGTTGCCTGCTGCTGCACAGTAACAGAAAAACAAATCCAAGAGGGGGTGGTCCCAAGCAGCATGAGACAAGGCGATGAATAGGACCACGTGAAGCAATGCAGTGATAAATAAGGTTTTAATGTTCTCTTCTTCAAAACTCAAATATAAGGCACGACAGTAAGACAAGATCAACCAGAGAGTTGTAAGAATTTCCAAACTCCCGGCAGGAGGTGGCAACGGGTTTGCCAGCGTGAAAATTAAATCCAGGAAATGAACCCCAGGAAATGAACCATTCGGGATTAAAAGTTTCAAAGAGAAAAGTAGTGACAGTAGATCACAACTGATTTACACGTGGCTTGTGAGGAAGCACGTTGTGCGAAACGGGATTTAATTTTCACGCTGGCAAACCCGTTGCCACCTCCTGCCGGGAGTTTGGAAATTCTTACAACTCTCTGGTTGATCTTGTCTTACTGTCGTGCCTTATATTTGAGTTTTGAAGAAGAGAACATTAAAACCTTATTTATCACTGCATTGCTTCACGTGGTCCTATTCATCGCCTTGTCTCATGCTGCTGCACAGTAGCTTTTGTGTCCCTCAGAAGACTCAGAAAAAGATTGCTAAAATATTTACTCCAGGCTTTTCATAAAAGTTTTGATGTGATATTTTCCTGTGCAGCTTAGCTGACAGCTTCATTTCTGATGCTCTCCCTAGTCAGTATTCCGTTTCTAGGGCAGAACAGAACCTGGTAACTGAGCATTCCTTATTCAGAAGGAGCTCTCAAGCAAAAGGTTGGTGACCCCCGCTCTACCCTTTTTAGTTGTGGAGTTATAAGGGGAATGGGGCAAGCTCTACACTCTGGTATGAGGGAAATGGCACTGATGTGTGGGACCAAGGAAGAACCACACATTCCCACGTGACACTTGGCCCAGCTTTGCTGCAATCTTCCTTAAAAGACGGGAGTAACGCAAGGTTTCGAACAAACACAGAAAAACTGGGGAGGGGGGCAGGGAAGTACCTGAAAAGCACCACAACAACGTGGGGAACTGGGGGGGGGGGGCCATGCTTCCCAACAACATTGATATGGGGCAAACTTTGGATCAAATGGGAATAAGTTATTGTTATTCCACTCCTTTCCAATTTCAGTATGGGGTTGAGCAAGGCTGCGTTGTTATTCAATTTAGTGCTAGAAGAACTAGCTCTAAAGTCAACATGAAGAAGTCAGTTTTGTTAGGACTAGAGGGGTGCTTATACAAGGGGGAAAAAACTGAGTTTCAACCTTGCTTGAGACTCTCCAGGGCAGAGATGCCGGCTTGGGCTGCTGGTAATCACGGAAACCCTTGTCACAAAATCCATGTTTTTTCCCCAAGTTCCACCGTTTACCAGCAAGACAGAACGAGCATGCATTTCATTTGAATCTGTATACTGAATTTCCCCCTTCCAATCAGACGGTTGCCAAGGAGGAGCAAAGAGCACTCCCAACCAATCTTAAAGAGAGCTGCCATTCTCCCTCTCCCCCTTCCCCTCCCCCCCTTCCTTCTGGGCTCGAGAGAGCGTTTTTTTCTTGTGAGAAAAGCCTACAGGTGGCGGGGGGGGGGGATGGGGGGAGCTTCTTGAGGAGTCTGTAGAATTCAAACGCTTTGCCAAATGTGCTTGAAACTTGGGAGGTTCTTTCCAGGACAGGCATAACAACAACATTTGATTTATACACCGCCCTTCAGGACGACTTAACACCCGCTCAGAGCGGTTTACAAAGTATGTCATTATTATCCCCACAACAAAACACCCTGTGAGGTGGGTGGGGCTGAGAGAGCTCTGAGAGAGCCCTGACTAGCCCAAGGTCACCCAGCTGGCTTCAAGTGGAGGAGGGGGGAATCAAACCCTGCTCTCCAGATTAGAGTCCCGCACTCTTAACCACTACACCAAACTGGCTCTGAAGATACTTCAATGCAATTTTGATGAATTTTTTTGCAGTCAAATATTGCAGTCAAAACATATTTGGATGCTACGTAGACGGGAAGTTGCACACCTGCCCTCATAGGCAGCTTTCTTTAACTCAGCCCCCACCACTAGAGGGCTTCTTTGGGTTTTTTTAAGGACTCTTTCACTCGGTGAACTTTACATCAGGCTTTCTGCATATTCATGTGTGTCTTTTCTACTTCTGCACTAGAAAAACGCCCTAATTCTGCTGCGGGCTTTGAGGACTCATCGGTTTCCTCAGTGGATTGGCTGAGGAAATTTACAAGGTTTTTTTTTGTCTTTTTTAATGGCACCAACACAGCATGGTCGCTATTTAATTTTTAAAAACATCAGGGGGAAAAAGTGAACAGTTGCTGTTCAACCAATCAGGATGCAGGGGAAGGCAAAAGGACGGGCCAGGCCTCACACCAAAGCAAACTTTCTGCACTTCAAAAAAGCCCTGGTTTGACTTTACTTGGGGGGGGTGGGGATTGCGCATGTGTGCAGGGAGAAGAGCTGCGGAAAAGCCAGGGAAAGATCGATTCTGCAGCAGCTGCAGCTTTTCTCCATGCAAAATGCAGAAAAATCTGGGACACAGTTTGGAGACTGAATTGGGGTTTTTTGACCGTGTGTTCAGAAGTCTGGACAGAAATCAATACAGTATGAGGCCAGAACTGATGAAAAAGCCCCATGTAGAAAAGATGTAAATCAGTAATTACTATTTCACTACAGCAATTACAGATCTTATTTTTAAAAGGCCTGAAAATGTGTTTCAGTGGGACTGGAAGAAATGGCAGCTGTAAGTCAAGACAACTACAGAGAAAACAGCTATGTGGGTGCTCCATTGTCCAAACTGACAGTAAATTATCTGTGATACTTCCCTGGCAACAGGACAGGGGAGGGAGGCATTACCTGTGTGTGTTTGTATCAGCACTGCTTGCTTTCATATGCCACTGCCAGGTCTGGCTGTTGCTTTGGTATTACTGGCATGCAAGGTTGGATGCTGGGATTCTCTGGATTTGACATTGGTTCTGGTGGGTTTGTATGCCCCTGGGTTCTGCCTGGCATCTTTGAGTGTCACTGGTTCTGTTTGGCTTATAACCATGATCCTTCCTTCAGTTTGGTTCTGGTGCAATTCTCTGGTTGACATTGCTCCTGCTGGGCTTTGCTGCTTCTGTTTGTATAGGGAGGTTTTTGGTCACTGGTTGCTGCTGCATGTTGGAAAAGGCTTCCGGTGTCTTGGAGAAAAGCCTTGGATTCCCCCCCCCCCAGAATAAACAATGGAAAGCTGGGGGGGGGCAGCTTGTTAACAACAACAACAACAACTACAGCGCTTATATACTGCTCTTCTAGACAGATTAGTGCCCCACCCAGAGCAGTGAACAAGTTAGTGTAATCATTATCCCCACAACGCAGCTGGGGAGCTGAGGCTAAGTGGAGTGGCTTACTCAAGGCCACCTACTGAGCTCATGGCAATAGTGGGATTCGAACCAGTAGAGTGCTGATTCGCAGCTGAACCACTTAACCGCTGTGCTACAGCAACTCTCTGTTCATGGGCCTGTAGAATTAGACCCTTTGATCCAATTTACTTAAGATGTGGGGAGTCTTTAGTGGGTAGGCAGGACAAGGCTCCCCGCAATTTTGGTGAAGACTGCTTGAAAAATGGCATCTACAGCCCCTCGAACGTTTTCCCCATAGAGGATAATAAGAAAGATTTCCCTTTAGGGAATAATGGAGCAGAATATAGTCCGAATTCCAGATATTATTATTTTTGGACCTGAATATCAAGATTACTGAATATTCATGGTATTCCTGATATTGGATCCAAATAACACCAAATCTATTTTCTGCTGCACACTCATACTCAGAACTATCCTGCGAAGTAGTTTGGACTGAGAGGCAACGCCTACTCCAAGAGCCTGTCTTTATAAACCTTGCTGACTGATACTCATACAAGAGTTTACTTAACGACCCAAACCGCAAACAAGTGGAGCTGTGTTCAACCCGGAAATGCTTGAAGGAACAGTGCTTCAGACGGAGGTTTAAGAGAGCAAAGGGAATTGGCTTAATGTATAGGAGAATAGGCTGCTCCCTTCTCCATTGTGAAGTGCGCAGGCATTTGTTTAACTTTATTAATGTCCAATTAAAAGGTTTTGCCTTTTCAATATATGACACATTACAAAATACTTTTTAAGATTCTGTCATCAATGTATTAAATATGTAACACCTTTATATTGCGCTCTGTTCCATTTACAGGTAACTCTGAACTGGAAACAAAAAACTCAGATGTATTGTCGAAGGCTTTCACGGCCGGAGAACGATGGTTGTTGTGGGTTTTCCGGGCTGTATTGCCGTGGTCTTGGCATTGTAGTTCCTGACGTTTCGCCAGCAGCTGTGGCTGGCATCCTCAGAGGTGTAGCACCAAAAGACAGAGATCTCTCAGTGTCACAGTAATCTAGCCAGGGGAATGCCTGAGCTGAGTTTGCCCTCCTTCTGTCACCCTGGAAACCCAAACGGAAGCTCAGCTTGCCTTGATCAGCTGTGACACTGAGAGATCCCTGTCTTTTGGTGCTACACCTCTGAAGATGCCAGCCACAGCTGCTGGCGAAACGTCAGGAACTACAATGCCAAGACCACGGCAATACAGCCCGGAAAACCCACAACAACCATCAAAAAACTCAGACTTTTTTTTTAGAGTGAACACATGAACACGCAGCTCTAGAAATATCATTTCTGACATATATGAAATTTTTGACAGGTCTGTATTCTGAAAAAATGATTATTTCACCAAGAATTCCAAAATACTGACAGGCCAAAGTACCGTGTATACTTGTGCCAGAATGACAAGGCGCTCCGTGCTTTTAAAACACTACAATATTTTCCAGAATATTTCGCTCTTAATTGCCCTCCCTTCAGCGCTTAACAGGAATTTTCACGAGACTCTCAATAATACATCCATCAGCCTTTTAGCAGAAAGTAACATACAACGGACTGCATTTAACTCTATTGCTAGAGATCTACTGCTTTCAACTGCTGAATAATACTAATTACCAAAAGTAAGGTCTACTGTCATATTCAGAAGCATGTTTTCCAGGCGTCCAATTTATTGCTCATTCGACTGTGGACCCAACTGACGATTTATCACTCAAAACGGATGCTAATTTCCCTTTTGAGCAGCATAGGGCTGGCTCTTTCAGGAGAAAGGTAAGAGGGCAGCCGAGATACCAGAACACAGAACTGAGTAACCTCTTAAATAAAACTCCAGCTGCTGGGTGGTATTTCTCTTCCGTAATTGTATAGTACACAACTGTGATGTCTACCTCTTCAAAGGCTGGATTTGAAGACTTTACACTAAACATTCCTAAAAGTTAAATATCATTAAAACATACTGGCATTTTGCCTGTCAGTAATTTCTCTTATTGTAACATGTTAACCATGAAAATCTAACGAAGCAGAGTGTCAATGAAATTTCTGAAAGCCAATATATATGTACTTCAAAAGGAGACTTCAAGCAGAAATGATAATTTTCAATCAAAATCTTTTCATGCTAAATTTGAAGTGCAATAGTAGCCCAACAGTAAGTGCAGCCAAAGCCAGGAATGTCCATGTATGAAAAGCGAACTCCCCCCACTGCATTCTTAATTCTTGCTTTCTCTGCAGTAAGGTTTCTTTCTTTGGTCATCTGCCAATTCCATAAAATAACTTGGAGCAAAGCGTTCCCCTTTTCTTGGGCCCCTCCCCTTCAGCAGCCCTAGGCGCCCCGTCTCCTGTGCTTTCCAAGGCGTGCTAGACAGCGCAGCAGACTTTCTGGCTCCACGTCCATTGTTTGCATGGCTGCATTGCTCCTTATCCAGAGCACGGATTAGCATAAGAATACTGTCTTCCCCTTCAGTAAGCAAGCTCCCCCTCCTGCCATCCCCTACAGAGAGAACACTGAAGGACTTTAGGGATAAAATGTTAAGAGCAATTGTTTTTCTGTTTGGTGTTCCCTACGACTCCAAAATATTAAGTAACTGAGAAGAATGAAGCTCGGGAATTCTTGTCTATGTATATTGCAAGAGAGAGAAAACCCAACATTAGAATTTTCAGACCTCTTATCATAACATTGTTTACTGAGTATGAAAGACACACTTTCACAACAAATTAAGCAGGATATTTAAAGGAAACAATCTGAATCAAATCTGGACGTGTTCCAAAGGAGTGGGCAGTTTAAGGGAAGACATGTACCGATGTTTCAGGATTCCTGATATTGACACAAGACATCGCCTCATTTCTTTTCATATTCCTCAAAATAAAGCGTATAGCATCATTTATGAATCCCAAAAAGACAGACACAGGGGCAGATCCTTATTCACATCCCATGGGGAAGAGGGAAATATGCTCATTTGTCTGCTTAGAGCAAGGCAGCTGCAGCTGGGGAGATTCACCGGATACGCGCACAGTCATAATCACTAAAGTAGCTCAATTGTACACAACAGATTAATCCACCTGATGGTTCCAAAACTGTGATAAGCACAATGTCATGTCCAAACTTCTAACCTCACATTTTGCACTCACTGGGAGAACATGAATGAATAGCAGGAATATGATTCGGATCCAGCAGCACCTTAAACGCCAACTAGATTTCCAGGCTATGTACGCCTTTGAGAGTCACAGCTCCTCTGACTTTTGAAAGCTCATGCCCGGAAATCTAGTGGGTCTTTAAAGTACTACTAGACCCCAATTCTGCTCTTCTACTCTAGACTAACACATTTACTCACACGAAACCAGCATGAATACCTGTCTATGCATGAATACCTGTTCTTAGGCTTAAGAAGCAGTGGCAAAGATATTTCAAGATCAGAAAGATATTTCAGGTTTTACTACGAAGGACTGTAAGGAAGTAATTTTCAAAGAGGAATACACCTAAAACAAATAGAAATGTTGGGGCACCTTAAAGACGAAACACATTTTTATTTCAGTGTCTTTGTAAACAAGAACCCGCTTTGACAAATGCATGCCCATATAGTCCATGAAAGATTTATACTAGAATAAAAATGTATTAATGCTGCAACAGACTATCACTGGAATCTCACTGAAACAAAACATATCCTACTTGTTCAAAGTTTTGTCTGCCAGTATATTGGTGGGTGGGTGGGGGAGAAGAGACATGAGACAATACCGGCTGGCTAAGAAGGGTTCTGAAACCTCACACCTAGTGTGAATTCAATTCCTAAAGGCTCCTGGATTGGTTATAGGACTCACTACAAGGCTGCTTGCTTTGTAACAAACAGTAGATTTCAACATCCGTTTTAAAGCACATAGAAGGCAAACAAGGCAAAAGGAGTCCTAACTTAGTTGTTACCAGTTACACCACTGTGAACAAATTCTTTCCCAAGGGCCCATTTCTTTGCGTTCAAACAATGTTGTTTCTATAGTTCCTGTAACATCTCTGAAGTCAATCTTATTAATCTTTCGGTGAGTGGACAAAAGGAGAGTGCAAAGGTAATGTTTACACTTCAACAGTAGTGGGTTCTTATCTCCCTTCAGGTTAAAAAAGTGTTAAAATAAGGCTGTTCAAGTACGCCCAGTACATGATAATTAACCCCCAAATGCCCTGACAATGTTTTAGATTCATGTAGGTCTACAAATGCAGCAAACTCCATCAATTCTTTATTTACGGTCATTTGACCAACCATGTAGAACACTTACACTGAAAAAGAAAATTCAAGGCATACAACAAAACACACAAGCCAACTTAAAATTAAGATCTAATACCAATACAAAATAATTTCTGAGACCTGAATATCACCAAGCAATATCTGGCTACTTGCTGGGAAGAATATCAGGATGTTTGAGCGATACATCATGTTTGTAAAGAAAGAAGACCGGGTGTAATGCTTTCTGGAAGAAGCAAGTTTATAACGGATACGTTTTAATGGTATTCTCACATATTACATCTTCACCTGAATCCCCCACAATGGTTTTCTTTCAACTATTTTTAAAAAATTATTTATTGAATATATTTATGTGCCCAACTAGCTCAGGACCCAGGTTTTGAGGGTGGATGTCCCAAATTAAAAGCTAACACCATGGTATAGTAAGACAACTATAAAAGAAATAGTTTCATTATCCATATGCAAAGACTTGGGCTCACTAAAATGCTGGCAATGCAATGACTCAGGGCCAAGCTACAAGTGACGAACGACACTTGAACGGCAAGTGTATTTCTCCCTGTTCACTTGCCCTCCACTCGATCCACTTGCCGTTCAAGTGTCATTCGTCACGTGTAGCTTGGCCCACAGTCTTGTGAAAATTTCTGCCCTTCAATAAAGGCAAGAGCAGGTCAATGCGGCAGCTACCCCATGCTAGTCACAGAGGCAAGAACACTGCTGTATTCCACATCCACCTCTTTGTATTTTATCACAAAAGGCAGGAGATGCAGTTGTGTTCCTAGAGAGCCCCTTGCTTCTGCTATCCTTCTCTCAGCCCCTCTCCCGTCTACAGCTGGCAGGAGCAAGCGGATGCAGGAGTGCCAAATTTAATACAAGATGCTTTTGGACATCATTCCTCTGACTAGCAAGGGTATTGACACTACGGTGTCAATATGGGGCAGCCCACAAATAGTGCTGTGCTTATCAGTACATTAGGAACAAGACCACCCAGAGACAAACGGGTGTTTCTGCATACTTCAGCAACTCCTCAGGCATGCATAAAATACTAGCCCCATGCCCCCAAATGAACGTGATCACTGCCCTCCAGAAGACACAAAACACTGACAGAAGCTGAGTGTTCCCTAAATGAGGAGTGGGGAAGGGGACCTGGCCTGCAGAAGCCCCCGGCTTGGGGTATTCTGGTGGGCATGGGGCATGCATTCCTTGACCGCAACTATCACCTTCAAATTTCTCCCACAGCATACATAGAAGGGCACTACATTGCTCAGGTTCTTTCTCATCTCATCATGAACCTCATGTTTCTGCAATCCACCCTGAGCCCACTGGAAATGTGGTGAGGGCGGAAAATAAATTGAAAATAAATAAAATCTATTTACATTATAGGGTAGTTGTGCTATAGAACGAGACTGCTGAGTTCAAGTCTATATGCTGTGTGTGTGTGTGTGTGTGTGTGTGTGTGTGTGTGTGTGTGTGTGTGGTACCCTCAAGTCATAGCTGAGTTATGGCGACCCCTGGAGGGGTTTCCATGGCAAAAGACCATCAGAGGTGGTTTGCCATTGCCTGCCTCTGCAACCCAGGTCTTTGCTGGAGGTCTCCCATTCAATTACTAACCAAGGCCAACCCTGCTTATCTTCTGAGATCCGACGAGATCAGGCTCACCTGGGCTATCCAGGTCAGGACTATGTACCTCAGAAAGCTACTTATCTAGTCCTGGAGCTCAGCAGAGGCAGACTACGGCACTGTAGGTAAAGGAAGTGGAACTCTCCCAACTGTTTATTCCCCTCCCCTGGGGTTCCTCACTGACACCCCCCCCCTAAACTTGTAGAATATGATGGTCAGTTTCTAGACTCTGAAACGAAGCAAGTTTTGCAGTTCTGAACCCGGACAGAGAGAGTGAACCTGGACAGAGAGAGGGAAACTGCTTTACTTTAACGGTTTTACTTTAAGGCCACATGGTTGGTTAAGGAAAACTGATGATGGCTTAATACTGGGTGTTGCCAGCTTGCTCCTCACCCTGCCCAGTTTTGTGTATTTGTAATTAAATGGACAATACAAACACACTGCATGTCTCCAGTATTCTGAGAAGAAATTGATCCTGAAACATGGATGCCCTTGGGACTTAATACTACTCTTGTAGACAGAGATCACAATGAAATACCACAGAGGGAAATGGGTTACAAATCTATACGGCAGTGAGGAAAGTCCATTTCAATGCAAATCAATACTTAAGGCTGGTGCAGGTATAACACTTTCCATTCTCTTAACCATCATTACGGGAATTAGGAGAAGCGGTATGACTGTGCGCTAACCTCCCCAGCTCCTCCTCCTCCAGTAGTGGACTAAAAGGCAAAAATGACCCCGGAAAGGGCCATGTCCCTCCTACAAGCCCCAGGCTCCCTTACCTGAGGGAGGGCTGAAAAGCCAGCTAGGCAGGGGGGGGGGCTGCACGGCCAGCTAGGCAGGGGGGGGATGCACGGCGATGCTCCTCCTCATCAGCTCCACTGTGCTTGGGCCAGTAGAGCAATGCTAGGCACTACTGTGCTCCACCTCACCAGTACCACTTTGGTGTAGTGGTTAAGAGTGTGGGACTCTAATCTGGAGAACCGGGTTTGATTCCCCACTCCTCCACTCGAAGCCAGCTGGGTGACCTTGGGGCAGTTTCAGCTTCTCAGAGCTCTCTCAGCCCCACCCACCTCACAGGGTGATTGTTGTGGAGATAATAACAACATACTTTGTAAACCGCTCTGAGTGGGCATTACGTTGTCCTGAAGGGCGGTATGTAAATCAAATGTTGTTGTTGTTGTTATTCTTACCACCACGGGGCAGGTGAGGGCTCTGGGACAGGCAGTGCTTATGAGGCAGGATTTTTCACAGTAAAATGATCCACCTTGTCTTCCTCTATTCTGTGCTCCCTCACCCATGGTAATAGCAAATCCATTAAGAGCGCAAATTTGCCACAACTTGAAACCAGTTTAAATGAGCTTTCAAATCCTCAGTTATAAAGGCACTCTGATCATTAGTATTATCCACAGTTAATACCAGGGCAGACATAGGCTTGGCTCTACTAGGGCATCTTCATAAACAAGGATTTATACCAGAAGAGGATCACCGTCTCCCAGAGCCGTTCTACCGAGGTCAGACTTGCTGCTACATTATCAGTTTCGAGAAACCCCTTTTAAAGAAGTAATGTATAAGACTTTGGGATTGCATTCCAGGGACATGTTTATTTACTGCATCACCTCCTCAAAGGGGGGAAAAAATGATCGTCTTCCAAATATATAACTCCATCCACAAATGGTTTGTCTATTTTAAAACAGAGTAACGACTGAGCAAATCAGTAACAAATTGTTTTGCCCGCTGGATTTAAAAGGAAATAAACTTTAGTAAAATACTTAAAAAGCCAATCTCTTTTTTTCTTGGCATTACCTTCAGTCAAAGAGCTGGGCCGTGCCCTGGGGCCGATATCCTGAGAACTGGTTTCATCTGTATTTCCACTTCATCAATTCCAAATCAAAATTGTAACAATGCATATTTCTTTAAGTCTGTAAGACAGGAAAAGAATTAGAACTAAATGTCAAGCAAATTTTCACAGTTAAAGAAAAATGACTGCCTCTGCTTCACCCACTGACTAAAGAGCATTTTCTTGTGTCAGCTGGCCAAGATTCAGAGAACCACACAACCAATTCTGTGGATCCAAAAGTGCTTTGAGCGTGTCCTTCTTGAACGGCTCCCTATCACTGTTTTGAACTGTGCGCCTCTTTGGTTACAGTGGCAGACAGGCAGTACAGAAATACAAGTGGGGGGGCCCACAAGGACTTGCGGGAGGGACTTCATTTTCCCATCCCCCTTTCCTGCCCCTTCTTAGCCTCGCCTCCCTTTCTCCTGCTTCCCTCCCTCCCTCCTTCCCACCCACTTCTGCCAGGCCTCCACCTTTCCCTGCCCTCCACGGCAGCCTCTCCCCTATGGCCCAGTTGCATGGTGGGCAAAGAACTGCAAAGGACACCTCACTTTCCCCTGTATCCCTTTCCCGACATTATTTCCTCTTTCCCTCCTGGCAACCAAACTCTTCTCTGGCCCCATCTTCAGCTTTACTATTTATTTCATATTGACCTCGTCTTTCTCTGTAACAGGGACCTAAAGCAGCTCACATCATTCTCCTTACCTCTGTATTATCCTCACGACAACCCTGAGAGGTAGATTAGGGCTAAGAGTGTGTGACAGAATCAAAGTCACCCACTGAGCTTCCACAGAAGAGTGGTGATTTGAACCTGGGTCTCCACGATCCTACTCTGACACTCATTACACCACCCTGGCTTTTGTAGGGGGGGGGGGCTGCTGTTGAACAGTATCAAGCAGCCAGGCCCGGGCGAGTCATGCAAGTCATGCGGTATCACGTCGTCCAGTGGCTGCTTCTTGGCCTGGCCCCAATGAGCCCTCTCCCTGGAAAGGGACCTCCCCCCCTCCCCCTGCTTTTTACTGAAAGAACCAAGCATGGAAGACGGCCTAGCAACAGCTGCTGGGAGCCTCTCGCGGAAGCTACAGGTGCTTCTTCTTTCATTTCAGGCTTTTAAAAACTCCAATGCATTTTTTTTTTAAAGATTTCAGTCTTTTCTGCAAACCTGGGGCATTTTTCAGGCATGCAGAAAGATCTGCCTTGTCCATTCATGGCTCCAGTCTCCGGATATCAGCAGCCTCAGATTAGGGTCACTTAGCGATCAGCACATAAGAAGACAGTGAATACAGACGTAAGTAAAATGATAAATCTCTTTTAATCGAGCGGAAATTTTAAAAACAGCTTGTTAGTGTGTGTGGAGAAGGTTCCTATGTGCAAACTTTAAAAAATCTAGTAGGCATCTCTTGGTATCTTTAATGCATGCTCTCTCCCCCTCATATTGCTTCTTAACTTATTAATTTTAAGCAGACTACTAAAATATAACAGTCCAGTAGCACCTTTAAGACTAACCAACTTTACTGTAGCATAAGCTTTTGAGAATCACAGTTCTCTTCATCACATGCATGGAGGGTAAGAAGAAACTGGTCAGATATATAGGTGGAGAGGGGAGGGGGGAGTAGATGCAATCAGTAGCTTCTGATAATGGGATCAGTTTGCTTATGGGTGGAAGACCTCTCCTTGTCTACAGACAGCCCCCCCAACCTTAAACGACTCCTCACCTACAACCATGAATCGGCTAGCAGTCACCAACTGCTACAGACCCAGATGCCAGCTCTGCCCTCATATCTGCCCAGGAAATACAATTACAGGACCCAATGGTGTCAACTACACTATCCGGAAGGAATATGGTTTGGACATAAAGATCAAGTCTATAAGACACTATCAGAAGATCAACTAAAGGATTTTGAGGATAAAAACCCGGAATTCCAGTGCACCAAGAACGAAGAAAAGGAGAAGCCTGAGGGGGGGGGGGAGGAGAAGAGCACCGCAGCTGCGGTTGCACAGAGAGAATTGCGTTCGGGACCCAGAAGGGGGAGGAAAGTTAAATGTGTATTCTGTATGATTAACCACCCCATCATTATCTTATTGAGCTATTTTTTTTTATTATGGCAGTATGAAGGGAAAACATTGAAGTGTAGTGTTGATTGTAGGTTATCCTTCCCTTTTTGTCCCTTTTTCCTCGCCCCCTCCCTTTTTCCTCATCTCTATCCTCTTCCCTTGTGATAGTCTTGTGTAGTGTTATTGTAGTGTTGTGTAGCATACTGAAAAATAAAAATTGTTAAAAAAAAAAAACAAATCCAAGGGGAAGCTGCTGAATTGGAATTCATATGTACATTTGACTCAATCAGGCTCAGACTGAATAGGGACTATGAATGGTTATCTCATTATCAGAAGTAACTGATTTCATTATCAAAAGCAAACTGATTGCATCTACTCCTCCCTCCCCTCTCCACCTATATATCTGACCAGTTTCTTCTTACCCTCCATGTATCTGACGAAGAGAAATGTGATTCTCAAAAGCTTATGCTACAGTAAAGTTGGTTAGTCTTAAAGGTGCTACTGGACTCTTTTATATTTTGCTACTACAGACTAACACGGCAAACTCCTCTGGTACTAAAATATAAAATGTAGACCACATTTAAATGGTTGCAAAAATCAATCACAGCTGTGTAAAATTTCGCAACTGAAAGAGTGATGGGTCTACTATTATCTCCTAATAAAAGACTTAATGTCTCCATATGATCTATATTTTGGAGCAAAGGAAGGATTAAAAGATTCCTAGCCCCAGAAAGATAGCTGCATTCAAAAGTCAGGTGATATAGCGTGTCCACGCTGCTTATACTGCAGATGCCTATTCTGTCAGAATATGGTACCCTACGATACATCTCCTGCAAAACTCTAGATGGTAAGGCCTTTAGGCAGGCCAACATAAAGGCCTGCCTACACCGAGGAACAGTCAGATATGAACAATAGTCAGGAAGCTGACCAGATGGAAGAATACCAACAGAGTAGAGCAAACATGTCATGCTCTGCAAATTGTGCTGTTATAGTCATACCTAAATCATGCTCATAGCTTCCTGTCTGGTGACTGGATGGAGGGAGTCCAAGGAAAGATTAAGGAGCTGCATTGCTCTACAAGTTTATCCCAATGGGAAACAAAAGAGTCCTCTCTAATCAACCCAAGGTAGCCCAGCTGGATGTCAGAGTGTATGATTTTAACTTTTAGGGGGAAAGCCTTCATCCAAGCCTGAGCTTCAAGAGACGATTGTCCCAATTCAGCTCGTATGGCCATGCTCACTACACAAACCGGAATTTCAGAAATGGATCATAGGAATTTCAGAAGAAATGAATAAACGGACTCGCCTCTTTTACTGATTCAAATACCCACCCCACATAAACTTTGCACAGCCACCTTGGTGTGGAAGAGTTTAACTGCAGCTGGAATATACTGAGCCCCAGATGAATAAAAGAAGCGACTGATATTTGTTGCTGCTGTTTTAACATGAGTAGCTTGCATTAACCAAGCGGCATCTATCATAGTATTGCACAACAAGGAAATAATAATAATAAATAATAATAACATTCGATTTATATACTACCCTTCAGGACGACTTAACACCCGCTCAGAGCGGTTTACAAAGTATGTCATTATTATCCCCACAACAAAACACCCTGTGAGGTAGGTGAGGCTGAGAGAGCTCCAGAGAGCCATGACCAGCCCAAGGTCACCCAGCTGGCTTAAAGTGGAGGAGTGGGGAATCAAACCCGGCTCTCCAGATTAGAGTCCCACACTCTTAACCACTACACCAAACCACTACACCAAACTTCACAGTATTAATGAATTTATGCACAGGCTGTTTTCATGAAAACCAGTTGACCTCTAATTTTTTAGAAGTTAAAAACAGAAATAATTCACACTGAGAATATAATTCTTTGTGAAG
Organism: Eublepharis macularius; assembly: GCF_028583425.1. Taxonomy (NCBI): domain Eukaryota; kingdom Metazoa; phylum Chordata; class Lepidosauria; order Squamata; family Eublepharidae; genus Eublepharis; species Eublepharis macularius. Next base: position 142,207,551 of record NC_072795.1, read on the forward strand.
TATCTGAGAAATATCTTAGGCACTTCAATGCTGAAGCTCCTAACAATGCTGTCACCCCCAAATTTAAGTGTTATCTTCTCAGCTTCATATGGGTCTAACTGCTAATAATATATGATGTTTTCCAGTTCTATCTTCAGTTCATTTAAAACTATTTATTTATTTAAAACTGTCGTTGTAGATAAGACAGTCAGATAGATTGGGGGGAGGGACACTTCATTTCCATTCTAATGCCTGAAAAGGAAATTAAGAGTGCAATCCTGAGTGGGAGGGAGGAAAGCGCTTAGGGAGCAGACTGAGGGGTACGCCGCAGTAACTTGGACTTGCGCAGATGTAACCCCCCCTCCGCTGGAGGCTGGGCAAGGCGCACCCCCAGCAGCAGCCAGGACAGGTGGTCAGATGGAGGCATGAGTGAGGCCTAAGTCCCCGTGCCGGCACTTGGAGTGGGCAGGGCCGTATCTTAGTTGGCCCTCAAAGCCGGTCCAGGTGGGGGTATACCCACTGCAGCAGAGGAAAGTTATGCTGCGAACAATGGTGGCATAGTCCATTGGTGCCAAATGTATGGGAAAACTTGCGTTATATAAGGCACCATATATAACTTCCGGGAGGGGTGACCACGAACCCAAGTAAGTTGAGAGGCGGCCGGAAACTCTGTCTGGCAGCCCCTGGCCGCGGGGACTTAGAGCTGCGGAGACTTAGAGTGCAAGGTGAGAGAGGGTGCTCACAGTCGTGGTGCACAAGTGTACTTGGGGGACTCTGAGGAATCAGGGAGTACTTTGCACTCACTCTGACTCTGGGCTGGGACCGGTGAAGTGGCTCCAACGAGGCTCTAGGTGGCTCTGTGCCTTTGAATGGCTCTGCAAGCCGAAAGAGCAGGAGTCCAGCTGCACCTTGGAGACTCCAGCCTCGGCCAGGCCCCCTCCCCTTAGGTTCATGGCATGCAGCAGGGTGGGACTTGGAGTGCAGCCTGTGTGAGTCTGGTGGGGTTGTGAGGGTGCCACGAAGGACCCCTGGTCTCCAACAGCTCTCTTGGCATCTAATAAGCCAAGCAGAGGACATCTGCATGTGGGGAGATGGGGCGACATCCTGCGATCTCAGGGGCTTGTTCCCTGCGAGGCCAGACACCTCCCCCGTTTGCTCTTTGCAGTGCCAGGGATGGACTCCAGGGATCTTCTGCTGGGGAGTGGGATGGTGGCCCCTGGAGCAGGTTCTCTGGTCCCGGGGGCCATCATTCCATTCTGGGGGACATCACCCCGGGACTGGAGCATGGCTTATGAAGTCCACCCCACATTCTCCTTACACCTTTTCAATGTGGCGATGTGTAATGGAGCCACTGCAAGTCGATTGGCATTGGCTGCTCCCATCACATCCAATGCTCCTTCCAGTCTCCTCGACCGTCTCCAATGGACAGCACTGTTGGCTGTTGTGGCACCCGCCCCCACTCGCCTCTCCTTGACCGTGTGGGAGCTGATCCTGAGTGCTGGGTCCCTCTTCACTCTTCGCAGCCTTTCTGGTCCCATTTTTCAGGGAAGGGGAACCTGTTTCTCATGGCAGTGGGGGATTTGCAAACTAGTGGAGCTGCAGCCACCAGCCCAATCCTCTTTGGAAATGAGGGCTGAACGGACAGGAAGGCGAGTGCCCTGTCTGCACATTCAGCGTTACCTTGGCCACCCCCGAGGCAGGGATGCCTGCTTCCTGATGGGGTGTGTGTGTGTGTCATGGGCAGCGGAGATTGCAGCCTGCTCACTGGCTGCGCAGCCGCTTGCGCGCATGTCAGGGGGGAGTGGTGCAGTGATTGGCTGGTGCTGGTGGGGTTGTCTGGGGAACAGCAGGTGGGTGCTCTTGGCAGTGGCTGTGCCTCACTTTGCTGAGCTTGTGGGTCTCCCGCAGAAATCCACAGGGAGTGGCAGGGCGGCACTACTTTTATGCTGACACATGGGTGCCAGGCCAGATCTTAGGATTGGGTTGCCCAAGGGAACGTCAAAAGCATTTGGGTCAAAATAGGATTTAAAATAGAAGGGAAGTTTTGCCTTCTAGGTAGATGTTAAAAATGCCTTGGAAGAATTGCTGTTTTGCTATGGAACCTGTAGCAGTTTAGCCACAGAGGATAGGGGCAAACTTTGATAAATGGATTTTGTCTAAGGACAGCAAAAGACTCCCAGGATGTTAGGGCATCACACCCAAACTCCGTCATTATATGGACACTTCTGCTTGCGCAACGGAGAGAGGAGTGACTTCTATCAATTCCCCCAACATATTGTGGACACCACATTGCATCAGAAATCCCTTTCAAGGTTCGCTGACACTCCGGTGAAGCGTTTCAGGGGTGAAAGGGGCTGCAGCAGGAGATGGGAAAGATCTGTGTCCTGGGAGAGGAGTTTTGCTTTCAGTTCTTTGGAATCAACCTGCTCCTCCTCTACACAGACTGTTTTTGATCAACTCCGTCACTCCCTCTTCAGAAGAGGAGAGCTGCAGAGGATTATCTGAAATGCAGAAAGGACGAAAGGGACAGAAGCAGAGCCACCCCCTCTGTCTCCCAGTTCTTTTTCAGTTCTGAACTCAGAGTTTGTCCACGTACATACTTCCAAACCTATTTATAAAAGCGTAACTCTTGTAAGAGTTTTCATTTTGGAGACACTGGGTCTTGGTAGGATTGAACCACATGACCAATCAGTAACTTCTCATTTTAGGTTCAGCATAAAGAAAAAAAAAACTATCTCAGGGCCAGCAATCCACTAACAAGAAGCAGAAAAACCACAGCAATAAAAAGCACAGAACTGAAACAGCCAGGCAAAAGAGTAAGGGAATGAATTTGGGAGACATCCTCCGCACATTCAAAATACAGAGACCAGGGCTTTTTTCCCAGGGGGAACGCGGGGGAACGGAGTTCCGGCACCTCTTCAAAACGGTCACATGGCCGGTGGCCCCGCCCCCTGATCTCCAGACAGAGGGGAGTTCAGATTACCCTCATCTCAACTCCCCTCTGTCTGGAGACCAGGGGGCGGGGCCACCAGCCATGTGACCATTTTCTCCGAGGGCAACCCACTGAGTGCCACCACCTCTTTTCCCAGAAAAGAAGCCCTGACAGAGACTATGGCTAACATATAATCAGAGAGCAACGGATGTTGTGGATTATTAAGGACTTAGGCCCCCAAAGCTAGAGGTGTTCTCACCGCCCCTCCCTCCTTTAAAGCAACCCCATGCAAATAAGGATTGCAAAACTTAAATCACAGTCTTTTGGGCACTTATGAAGGTTGTTCTTAACTCTTGGGCAGGCAATGCAATCTGCTGTTTATTCTTATGACAAACACATTTGTTGCCAGAAATACTGGGCTTTTGAGCCATGTATGCAGAGTGTTGATGTGGAAGGTTTCATAACCACACAAGTTCAGTTGTTGAGCTCAAAATGCCTAGCGAGACACTCCCCAGGGCTCACATCATTCTGCTTAAGATGAATGAAGCATGTTCAATATCTCATATCTCGATATCCCATCTTAATCTTCAGAGATTTGTACGTGCAGAAGTTCTGGTTTGTTTTTTGTATGAGCAGACGATCTCTCTCTCTCTCTTTCTCTCTCTCTCTCTCTCTCTCTCTCTGTCTCACACACACACACACACACACACACACACACACACACACACACACACACACACACACAGAGTAGTTAGCCGTGTTAGTCTGTAGTAGCAAAATCAAAAAGAGTCCAGTAGCACCTTTAAGACTAACCAATTTTATTGTAGCATAAGCTTTCGATAATCACAGTTCTCTTCGTCAGATGCCTGATCAGGCATCTGACGAAGAGAACTTGCTTCTCGAAAGCTTATGCTACAATAAAATTGGTTAGTCTTAAAGGTGCTACTGGACACACAGAGTAGTTTCTGGATTGCTAGTTTTTCCTCAGCCACAGAGCTTCATAACAACCTCTTCCATTGCAAGGAGGTCCAAATATCTCGGACTCCATGTTCACCAGTAAGCATTCTCTATCACTGGTTTTAACAGCCTTAGTAATAAATAATAAAGCTGTGTAAAAGGTTGCAACCTGAAACCACCTTAAATATCAGATTGCACCAGTTGTAAAGGCAGCAGTCTTTGCCAAGTAGATACGCTGACATTTAACTTCCCTATCAAACACCGAAAAGTTAACCTTTGCATTTGGAGAATCTTTAATTAATTATAGAATAAATTAAATGTCAAAATAAAGCCCAAAACACAAAGATGTTTTCCTGCCCTTTTCTAAAATTCCTTTTATTTCTGTTGGAATAATAATAATATAATAATAGCATATTTGTACTTTAATAGATAATTCAATACATCTTTCTCTGTGTGAGTAACAAGAGTGGCTCTTTATTTTCCAGCAAGCGATATTACCTTAGTAAAAAAAAAAAATGCTCGTTTCAGAATAATCACGGCACCTATAACTAGTAAGTAATGATGGGTTTAATGTTTTACTCTCTAACAAAGGTCTCCACAAAAGCACTTACGGAGTCACAAGCAGCAAGGAAGTTCTTCCTCCTGGCAACGGCCTTTTAAGGCACAGGAGCTTGTTGTGCTGTGCTTCTGAGAGAGCTGCGGTGATGAAAAGTGCTGTCAAGTTGCAGCCGACTTCTGGCAACTCATAGGGAAGAGAAGTTCAGAGGTGGTTTGCCACTGCCTGTCTCTGCATAGCAGCCCTCGGCTTCCTTGGTGGTCCCTCTCTAGACCAGGGGTGGGCAAATTGCGGCCCGTGGGCCACATGCGGCCCGCCAAGACAGTCACCTACCGGGCACCTGGCACTGAAAGTTAACTAATGAATGCAATCATTTTAAAAGGTGCGGCCCTCCGCTAACCTCCACTCCCACAAAGTGGCCCTCGAGCCAAAACAATTGCCCACCCCTGCTCTAGACTATTTTATGCAGGGCTTTTTTTCTGGGAAAAAAGGGGGTGGAACTCAGTGGGTTGCCAGCACAGGGGGCAACTCCTGGTGGGAGGGGGTGCCCCTGGTAACACATGCACACACGCAAAGTGTGTGCACGCTCCCAGGACTGCACAACGATGTCATTTTGGGTCAGCTGGAACAAGGGGGGAGTTTTTTAAAGTTTAAATTGCCCTCGGCGACACGGAGGGCAATCTCAACTCCCCTCTGTCTGGAGATCAGGGGGCGGGGCCACCAGCCATGTGAACATTTTCAAGAGGTTCCGGAACTCCGTCCCACCGTGTTCCAGCTGAAAAAAAAACCCCCTGATTTTACGTTCGTTTTCAGCCTCACACTGCTCTGTGCCTCAAAGCAACCCCAGATCTCCTTCCGGGTCCCATTTCTGCTTCCCTCCCTATCCTGATTATCTTCTTATAATAACGGTGTGCTCATATACTGCTCTTCTAGGCAGCGTAGTGCCCCACTCAGAGTGGCGAACAAAGTCATCGTATTATTACCCCACAATACAGATGGAGAGGTGGAGCTGAGAGGAGTGGCTGACCCGAGGCTGCCTGAGGAGCTCATGGCAGTCGTACGAGTCGAACCAGCAGAGTCATGATTTGCAACCCAAGCACTTAACCACTATGCTACAGCAGCTCTTGCCTTCTTATCCAGAAAGAACGGCTTGAACATAAAGACACCTGTACCTTTCTTCCCTTTCTTAGCATCCCTGTACACACGTCACTGTGATTGCCTCACACGGCCTTCATTTACTATCGCACTCTCATTCTTAAGTTCTAGCCCACTCCCCAAAACATCACCTGAAACAGCTGTCCCATCATCTGTTAGGCATAAGTCACCACCCACGGGGGCTCCTGAGCTCCTACTGGCTTTCCCCCCAAGAGTTGGTTTAAAAGCAGTTTTGCAGTCTTTTTTGATATTATGAACCGACAGCCCTGGCTCCATTTTGTTTCAGCTGAAGTGAGCCTCTTTGGCAGAGGTCTGTAGCAATCTAAAACCTTCAGCCCAACACCTTTTCCTCACTCATGCACTGAGATGCCTAACCTCTGTGTTTCTACCTGGCCCTGCTCATGGAATAAGTCAGCACTTCTGACAGCGCCGTCCATACGCGCTACACACCATTCTTCCACTGAAGTGGAGGGGTTCTGAACAGTGGAACCCTGCCGAGGATATGACCTTTGAGGTTCTGGATTTTAACCTTCTGTCTAGTAACCTGAATTGTTCCTCCAGGATAACATGATAGTACTTTCCAGTGCCCCTGGTGCCAACATGCACCACCACTGCCAACTCCTCTGCTCTCCATAGTCTTAATTAGAGAGTTCAAATTTGCTACCAATTTCTACTAAAACACTTTTCCAGTCCGTGCCTAGGGGTTCCGATCATGTTGCCTGATTCTACACGTGTATACTCGGAACACAAACCCTGCTAAATTTACTGGGGCTTATTCCCAAGTAAATGAGCACGGAACTGCAGCCTTGAGCATCTGGTCCAGCCAGCCCAGCACCATCTGCTCTGATCAGCAGGGGGCTGGAGGGTCTCATTCACAGATCATTCCTTGCCCTGCTACCAGAGATCTTTTTACCTGGAAATGGCAGAGCCTGAACCTAGAAACTCTCTGCCTTCAAACCACGTGCTGTATCACGAAGCAATTCTCCCTCACCTTTAACCTAGAAAAACATTATCAGAAATTTCACCTCATGAGAAGTGTATTCATTATACAGTGACAAACTACGGAAAGCTAGCTCATCAGAGTTACGAAATTAATCACAACTTAAAAGTTAAAAACCATTCCATGTGTTCACTAATTAGGTAATATCAAAGAAAACATGTACTAAAGATAGTGAATTTCACTTAAGCTTAAATAATTGTTTTCCTTCTATTAACACAGCACAAAGTCCAAATTGGCTATGAATTAGATTACTGATACGGGTAATACTGTGATGTTGGATTCTGTGGCTGGCAAGTAGAAAATGTAAGTTGAATACCAAGCCCAGCATAGAATGGCTCTGTTCTATAAAAATAGCAAAGAGTCCAGTTGCACCTTTAAGACTAACCAACTTTATTGTAGCATAAGCTTTCGAGAGCCACAGCTCTCTTTGTCAGATGCATGGAGGGTATGAAGAAACTGGCCAGAGATATATAGGTGGCGAGGGGAGGGGGGAGAGGGTGCAAGGAGTAAGGGTAAGTAAGTTCATGAAAGAGGTGGAATGCACCATCCAGGCTGGGGGTGACCCCTCCCCTCCATGGCAGAATCTGAACAGAATGCCTGAAGGCAGTTACTTTTGGTAATGAGATAACCATTCATAGTCTCTATTCAATCCAAGCCTGACTGAGTCAAATTTACATATGAATTCCAATTCAGCAGCTTCCCCTTGGATTTTGTTTTTAAAAGGTTTCTGTTGAACTTCAGTGACCTTTAAGTCCTTGATGGAATGTCCTGGTAGCCTGAAGTGTTCTCCCACTGGTGTCTGGATGTTTGTTAAGATCTGCTTTGGAACCTCATCTCTGGGTACCTCTGCCCTTGGAGGAAGCAACAGTAATTGTCATGGTGGCGACTTTTAATAGCAATTCAACTACTACTCACAATGTTGCTTCAGAAGTTTTTAATTATGATAATTTTGGATTCTTAACTGTTAATAGTCTTCATTTGGGATGCACGTGAAATTGTCATTAATCACCTCAACAGCAATTTAAAGGTGAGGTATAAATAGTTTAAATAAATACCACTAAGATCAAAACAATGCCCATCTTCATGAGAAATACTAAAATAATGTCATGAGTCTGCGCGGTTAACAGGTTGTAGTTCCTGACGTTTCATTGTAGTAACATTGTAGTTCCTGACGTTTCACCAGCAGCTGTGGCTGGCATCTTCAGAGGTGTAGCACCAAAAGACAGAGATCTCTCAGTGTCACAGTGTGGAAAAGATGTAGGTCATTTGTATCTACTCAGGAGGGGTGGGGTTGAGCTGAGTCATCCTGTAGGAGTTTCCCAGGGTGTGGAATGCTAATGGCGGGAGGCTTCACTGTATCCTGAGGAGGTTCTTTTGCATATGGATTGGTACTTGATGTGCTAATCTTCTCTGCAGGGCTATTGTCGGGGATAGAATGTTTTGTTAGCCTGGTGTTTTTCAGAACTGGAAACCATGCTCTGTTCATTCTTAAGGTTTCTTCTTTCCTGTTGAAGTTTTGCTTATGCTTGTGAATTTCAATGGCTTCCCTGTGCAGTCTGACAAAGTAGTTGGAAGTGTTGTCCAGTATTTTGGTGTCCTGGAATAAGATACTGTGCCCTGTTTGAGTTAGGCTATGTTCAGCCACTGCTGATTTTTCAGGCTGTCCAAGTCTGCAGTGTCTTTCATGTTCTTTTATTCTTGTCTGGATGCTACGCTTTGTGGTCCCGATGTAAACTTGTCCACAGCTGCAGGGTATGCGGTATACTCCTGCAGAGGTTAGGGGGTCTCTACTGTCTTTTGCTGATCATAGCATCTGTTGTATTTTTCGGGTGGGTCTGAATACTGCTTGAAGGTTATGCTTTTTCATAAGCTTTCCCATCTGATCAGTATGACCTACATCTTTTCCACACTGTGACACTGAGAGATCTCTGTCTTTTGGTGCTACACCTCTGAAGATGCCAGCCACAGCTGCTGGTGAAACGTCAGGAACTACAATGCCAAGACCACGGCAATACAGCCCGGAAAACCCACAACAACCATCGTTCTCTGGACGTGAAAGCCTTCGACAATACATCGACATTGATAAAATTACCAAATCTTAAAATACTCTTCAGGTTAAAAATATTTCACCCTTAATACAACTTTCATTCACATTTTTTAGCTGCCAGAGCAAACAGCAGCACTCTGCATTTATTTACTTATTTATTTATTTTTTCAATTTATATACCGCCCATCCCCAGGGGCTCTGGGCGGTGAACAGTTAAAATCGATAAAAACAAAAACTAAAATCAATATACAAATAATAAAACAAATTAACAAGGTGCAGTGGTGGGGAGAACCTTCCCCACCCCAAAGGTGGGAGGCCGACATGGCACCGCCCCTTTCAATCGCCAAACGCCTGGCGGAACAGCTCTGTCTTACAGGCCCGGCGGAACAATAATATGTCCCGCTGGGCCCGGGTTTCCATTGACAGAGCGTTCCACCAGGCTGGGGCCAGGACTGAAAAGGCTTGGTTGAAGCGAGGTGGGCTTCCTTAGGACCGGGGACCACAAGTAAATGTTTATTCGCTGATCGAAGCGATCTCCGGGGAACGTACAGAGAGAGGCAGTCCCGAAGATATGCCGGTCCCAACCCACTCAGGGCTTTAAAGGCAAGAACCAACACTTTGAACCTGATTCGGAATTCAACCGGAAGCCAGTGCAGCTGGCGCGCAGGACAGGTGTGATGTGTGACTGGTAAGGTATACCAGTCAGGACCCGTGCTGCCGCATTCTGGACCAGTTGTAGTTTCCGGATCAGGCCCAGGGGTAGCCCAGCATAGAGTGAGTTACAGTAATCTAGCCTGGAGGTGACCGTTGCATGGATCATTGTAGCCAGGTCCTGGGGCGTCAGGTAGGGGGCAAGTTGCCTGATCTGACAAAGATGGAAAAATGCAGACTTGGCAACCGCCGTGACCTGGGCCTCCATCGACAGGGAGGCATCCAGGAGCACACCCAGACTCTTTACCACTGGCAAAGTTGCCAGTGGTGTCCCATCCAGGGCAGGGAGCTGGATCCCAACATCTGGGATATATATGAGACGAGCAGGTCCCCCAAGGAAGAAAATCAACTTCTCAGGAGAAGTTTAAGCCCCTCAAAAGCTCTGCAAGAAATGTGGTTCTGTACCCTGTGCAGAGAGGGCACTATAGAATAGAATGGGCAACTCCTCTGAAAACGGAGCACCACATATACAGAAGCACAAAGCAAGCAGTGTTCAGGAATAGTGACCATCAAGAAAACCTACTGGCGTGGCCTGAAAACAAACAGATGAAAAGCTATTCTGAGATTGTGGTCCCTTTTGAACCAGTGAGAATTTGGAGCTGGAAATTGATTGTCTGTCTGTGATGGCATCACATGTGAACAACTGGTCATGGATACTGGTGCCCACCACAGAGACACCCTGGATATCATGTGAGATGAAGTAGTGGTGTAAAATACAGCCTATCTGTTCTACAGGGGGCTGCACTTGGGTTTATTTCTGAAGCAACAGGGAGGAAAGTTCCCTCCACTTCTTTCCCTTGTGGAAAAAATAGAAAATTGGGGGAAAGTTGAAATATATGAAGTACTTAACTTCCTATTGAACTTCTTTTAATGATTTAACAACATAAAATGCATCATTTATAGCTTAGTTCATTTCTATAAGAAAAAAATTTCAAATACACCCCAAATCTGAAACAGTTGCAAACATATCTTAATTTTTGCCATCTCAGAGGAAGGGGATATCTCAAATTGTTAATATTCCTTCCACCAATTTTCACTCCACCTTCTTCTGAATCTAATCCAGATTTCCTTATGATATCCTCTGCATAGAGGCTGAACAGGTAGGGAGATCATATGCATCCTTGTCTGAAACCTTGCCGTCTGGAAGCCATTCTGTTTCTCCATATTCTGTCCTCACTGAACCCTCTTGGCCAGAGTATAGGTTGCGCATCAAAACAATCAGATGTTGTGGCACCCCCATTTCTTTTAACACTATCCATAGCTTTTCGTGATCCACACAGTCAAAAGCTTTGCTGTAATCTATAAAACATAGGTTGATTTTTTTCTGAAATTCCCTGATACGTTCCACTGGTGGTGGGAGAGTGCCCTCAAGTCATAGCTGATTAATAGAGACCCCTGGTGGCATTTTCATGGCAAGAGACTAACAGAGGTGGTTTGCCATTGCCTGTCTCTGCAACCTCTGTCTTCAATGGAGGTCTCCCATCCAATTACTAAACCAAGGCTGGCCCTTCTTAGCTTCTGTTCAAATAAAGTGGTCGAAAATATCACACACGTACTTTTGCACTGCGAATTCTATCAAGAAGAAAGGATACAATTAATTATCCCACTACTCTATAGATTTAAACCATTAGAGTATTACATGGATTTTAGTCCCGAAACCCTTCGGGTATATCTTTTAGAGGATAGCCAGAGAAATTAATGTGATAGTCTGATAGTTGCTGCACTCTTTGGCGTCCCCTTTCTTGGGAACTGGAACTTAGCCTAAGAGTTTCCAGTCCGTGGACCACTGTTTTGTTTTCCATGTTTGTTGACAGATTCTTGTAAAGATTCTGATGGACTCCATTTCTGCAGCTTGAAGTAGCTCTATTGGTATTCCATCTACTCCAGGTGCTTTGTTTTTCCTAATTGCTGTGAGTGCAGCTTTTACTTCACTTTCTAAGATTTCCGGTTGTTTGTCAAAAGATTCTTCTTCAAAGGAATCCGTCATCCTTCCATCTCTTCTGTATAGTTCTTCAGTGTATTGTTTCCATCTTTCCTTTATTATGTCCTGATCTGATACTGTATTTCTGTGTTGATCTTTCAGCATCCCAAGCTGTAGCTTCAATTTCCCTGATTTTGTGGAACAGATCTCTTGTTCTTCCTCTATTTCTTTGCAGTGCTTATTATAATAGATTTCTTTGTCTCTGAGTGCAAGTTGCTGAAAAGCTTCAGTTAGAATTCTGACATTTCTGTCGCCTTTTGCTTTTGCTTCTCATCTATCTTGAGCAGTTTTAAGAGTTTCCTCAGTCATCCATTTAGGTTTCCCCTTTCTTTTGGCTACAGGAATACTCTTTGCACCTTCTTCCTCGATAGTACCTCTGGTTTCAGCCTATACTACTTCTGGTTCACAAACAATTAAACTTAGCATTGCAAATCTGTTCTTTATATGGTCTTTAAATTCTTCTGGAGGATTATTTAGATTGTACTTTGGCACTATGATTCTTTTAGTGTTTTTCCTCAGTTTTGTCCTAACTTTTGATATTAGCAACTCATGATCTGTATCACAATCCACTCCTGGTCATGTTTTAGAAGAGAGCTTCTCCATCTTCTGCTTCCAATCATGTAATGTATTTGGTTCCTGTACTGGTCACCTGGAGATTTCCATGGATACAATAATCTTTCTGGTTGCCTGAAGCATCCACATCAGCAACTGGACATTCTTTTGGCTTTAATCCAGTAAGAACAGTACCATTTGTTCTTGTCCTCTAGTAATAATAATAACAGCATTCGATTTATATGCCACCTTTCAGGACAACTTAATGCCCACTCAGAGCAGTTTACAAAGTATGTCATTATTATCCCCACAACAAAACACCCTGTGAGGTGGGTGGGCCTCAGAGAGCTCTGAAAGAGCTGTGACTAGCCCAAGGTCAGCCAGCTGGCTTCAAGTGGAGGGGTGGGGAATCAAACCCAGCTCTCCAGATTAGAGTCCCGTGCTCTTAACCACTACACCAAACTGGTCTTCCCCAGTTGCCAACTGAGTGCCATCTGACCTGGCACTCAAGAAGAAACAGAAAAACAACGCTGGTAAACCAAAACAACGTAGGCAAATTTATACATAAGCTTATACAGGGTTTTTTTTCTGGGAAAAGAGGTGGTGGAACTCAGTGGTGGAACTCAGGACCGCACAATGATGTCACTTTGGGTCAGCTGGAACAAGGGGGGAGTTTTTTAAAGCTTAAATCACCCTTGGCGAAAATGGCCACATGGCTGGTGGCCCGGCCCCTGATCTCCAGACAGAGGGGAGTTTAGATTGCCCTCTATGCTGCTGGCGCGTAGGGCGATCTCAACTCCCCTTTGTCTGGAGATCAGGGGGCGGGGCCACTGGCCATGTGACCATGTTCAAGAGGTGCCACAACTCCGTTCCACCACGTTCCTGCTGAAAAAAGGACTCCAAATATCTATAAATAAGTCCATATGCAATTGCATAAAGCACCTTGCCTTAAAAATATATATATCCACTCATTCCCAAAGGCGGGGAAAAAATCCTAAGTGTTTTTTCAGTGCTCTCCAAAGAGCTGAAAAAATCCTGGAACTTTTTCATACTATAGGCTCTGAGCGGGGGAACCCCCCCCCCAAATGTCAAGGAGTATTTCAATCTTTCCAAAAGAGAAAACAAATCATGGGAGTATTTTTCTCCTGTGCTCTCCAAAATGTCCCAAATTTTCAGCTGGAAAAACTAAAAAAAGCCCTTGAGGGAAAAACAACAACAACGATCGGCAACTCCCCCTCCAGGGGCAGGATTCATTCTGCTTGCTGCACTTCCCCTAAAGGTTGCCTACAGATGAAAGCTCGGGTCATTTTAATGACATATAATGTTTTGGCCTATTCTTAAGAGTCGAAGTATTCCACAATTATCCACAAGTCTTCAAAAGGGGGCACTATATGAAGACAAAATGAAAAGAGAGTCTCCAGCTTCTCAAGAGGTGCCACATCGCATCAGAGCCCAGGACATTTCAGAAGAAATCCTACTCCGAGCGGAATCAGCCAACATAAACACCAAACAATTAAATGGTTAAAATACGGCTGCAGAACTGGCACAAATTTCAAAATGCCTGCTGTTTACAAATTACTCATTCACAGGCGGATCAAGACAAACTGAATACATACCAATTTTAAACTCAAATGGACGAGGATGCATAAAATTTAAGCTACTAACAAACTTCATTCGAACCTCAAAATAGCTACCATATCCTTTTTAGAAAAAATACTTGCTAAAATCTATCACAAATGGGCTTAGACTGGCAGAACTGTACATAAGACTGCGCTGTAACATAAGGGGGGGCAGCTACAGTGCCAGATGACACAACTGAGCCTCACATAATTATTATAATGCTTACCCTGATTTCCGAGCACCAGCACAAAAACGGCAACACTGAGCATTGTACCACAGAGATTACAAATGCCCAGTTGCTGCCCTACACCCCAAACCCACTGACAGGTGTGTAACCATGAAAATGCCAACCCCATGGCTGCCTTCAAGAGTACCAAACTTTTGCCAAGATCAACAAGAAGCCGACCGAGCAAGAAACTCCAAGTACAATCACCTACCCACAACCTCTCCCTAAATCCACAGACACCAGGTGCACACAGGGATTGAAAAGGAATTCAGTTGTGATTCCTTGCATATCACCCATTTGCTTCATAGAGACAGCAAATTAAATAAATGAAATGAAATACAAAGCCAATTAATACAGTGATACACAATTAAGTTGAAATTACACAAACGAGCTTTTTGCATGCACTTGCTTTCTGTTAGAGAAAGTTTCAGTCTCAAGCATTTGTAATTGTCCAGCAAGACAAATGTGTGCAGTTCAGCAAGCGTTTCTAGGTTGCGTAACAGGAACAAAAAAACACATATTTATTTATGCCACAAAGAGAAAGGGGTACTGAACAACCCATGCAGAACAACACACAAAATACTATAATATAAAACCAGGGCATAGCCAATTACTTAGTTTTGATCACCTATATATTAATATCATAGAGCTGAAAAGGTACTATATTTAAAATTGTCATGAATTTGAAGCATCACCTTATAAAGAAAGCCTGAAGAGTTGGGGAACAAATAAATAAGGGCAGTTAAAAGAGATGCCTTTAAAAGAGAGCCAGTTTGGTGTAGTGGTTAAGAACGGCAGGACTCTAATCTGGAGATCTGGTTTTAATTCCTCACTCCTCTGCTCGCAGCCAGCTGGGTGACCTGGGGTCAGTCACAGCTCCCTCAGAGCTCTCTCAGCCCCACCCACCTCACAGGGTGACTGTTGCGAAGATAATAACAACACACTTTGTAAACTCCTCTGAGCGGGTGTTAAGTTGTCCTGAAGGGGCGGCATATAAATCAAATGTTGTTGTTATACCACTAGCTCAGAAATATGATCCCAAAGCATTAGACAAGTTCATGGTCCATCAATGGACAGCAGCCATGATTGTTAAGCCATGCTCAAATGCCCATCTATGCTCATATAGACCAGCAAATGAAGGCAAAACGGCGCATGGTTATCATGTCCAGTTCAGAGAATTCCAGAGGCATCTAGTTGGATGCCACAGAAAACCAAACGCGGGGCCTCACGGGCCTCTGAGCTTCTCATGCCCGAAGCACCTTCTGAGCTGGTTTCCACTTTCTATGTTTATATGGTAAGAAAGTTAGGATTTGGGGGGGGGGGGGGCAATGCCATTGAGGCAGCGCCGTACCACACTCTGGGTATTTTATTTATTCATATATAGGATTTTTAATAGGCCTGAGGATTGTCGTTGCCGAGATCATCATCTTTCATTGAGATTATGCACAAAAACAACTGTGGCGGCGGTTCACTACTTTGTTATAATGACCAGGCCGGGCTTGGTTTCACGTTTATGTAATGGTTTTAATATCTGACCCCCATGAACCTGTGTGTTCAATTTTGGCCACTAACGAAGAGTTGTGTTGAAACGTGTTTGGTTTTTCTCTTACTTATCCATCATAAAATTAAAGGTGTATTGCCTCTGACATCTGACTGAAACTTGCCTAAAACATTTGGATTGTAAAAGTACATCAAGAAGGTCAAGAAGAGAGCTCAGCCTTCACAGTTCCATTTCCCTATCAGTTTATATCCCAATGTATTTGATGATTTGATATTTCCTAAATATAGATGTACCTTTGTGTTGGCATGTCTTAATGCTTAACCACCTGCAGTGTGGTCAGGTAGGTTATGGCAGATACGCCCCAGCATATCTGCCATCTTGGGTCTTTCTGCATAATGTTCTGAACCTCTGAGAATATGCAAAGGGAACACAGTTGTTGCTTGGCTGTTAGCTGCTTATCTTGCAGGTGTTTTGCTTTCCATCTCTGGGCAACTTGGGAATGTGGCCTTGGAGTTCTAGCTGGAGCCCTGCCACCCTCCCTGAGACGAGCTCATCCTCCCCTTTGCCCTCCTCTCCCAGATCCTGGACCCTTCCCACCAAAACAGTCTCTTATTCAGGGGCGGCAACGTTCCCCTATAATGAACCTTGCTTGCCCACCTTGTGTCACTTCTGCCAATGCTTCTGTCTGGCTATCTTGATACTAGTATATCTCATCAATAAAGTATCTTTAACTCATACCTTGAGGTGATGCAGTGAAGCGCTTGGGGATTTACCTGACAAGACCTGACGGCATTCCATACTCTGAGTGACTATGCAATTGCAACCTTAATCACATCAGATCTATTGACCACGTACTCTTAAGTTGCCCTGAATTTTTAAAATTTAGACAGGAGCTGATTTTACCTCTAATTAGTACGGATTTTGCTTCTTCAACTGCTGAGACTTCTAGGCTACTGGGCAATAAAGACGGATGGGTTGCATATAGGGTCACTAGATTTTTGGCTGCCATTGGAGAAATATGGAAACATCCTAAAGCGACTGCATAAACTGTAATATTGCGTGAGTAGCTTTTATTAATTGCCTAAACATAAACTCTCAGCAGCTGTATGAGACCACTGGGTCAAAGGAACAATAACTGAAAATAAAGAGAGAATAACTGAAGGTGTATTTCATGTATTGTATATATTGATAGCATTTCTGGAAATACGAATGCTTTTTAAAATTGTGTTAGCAGATTTCTTTGTATTCTGATATGACATGTATATATTTGCTTTTCTGTAACTTTTTTGGGTCTTCAAAAATGGTACAGAACAAACAGCTCAGCAATCTTCCCTAGAAGAAGAGTTAGGTCCACACAGGGCACAGCAGATGGACAGGTACACAGAGAGTCTGGCAAGCAACTGGGGAAACCTGAACCTTCAAGCAGTACATGTTAGCTGAACAGCACTAAGCAGAGATGCTGAGAGGCTCCGTGCTAATGAACACAGAGGTCCAATATGTTGCCAGCCCTGGACAACTTCCTTTCTGTGGTTCTTACGAGATGCCTTTGGCCACAAACATGGCATTGGTTTGATTTCAAGGAGTTTATTGTTGTTCTTGAAGACAGGGATAAAATAACTAGGACCTTCGCATGCTGAATTACCTTTGCATGCTGAATTTCAGGCTGGGCTCCCATTCGGACAGCCTGGCTAAGCCTTTCCACAGTCTTCAATCCCCACATGCCCAAGAATCCAAACAGAGCGTGTCATCAAGCGAGAGCTGGGCTCTACGTTGAGAACTTCACTGGAAAAACGACTGAGGGTCAGCCTGGAGGCAACGTTAGGGATCTGTGACTGGATCTCCAGGCTTGCTCAGTTTCTTGAAATGGGAAGCGCAAGCACTGAAGCCCTGGGCAAAGGAGCGGGGGGGCCTGGGGGGGCCCTAACCCACACACGAGTTCGCTTGCTGTAAAATTTGACCCCCCCACCCCCACCCCCCAGCAGGTTATTTGCTCCAGCAGGTTGACACTGCACTCCCGCCTAAAGAGCAAATCTCTCGAAACCACATTTTGGATTTGTTTGGCTCCCTGATTGACATGCACAAATCCAAGAGACCAAAGTTTAATCAAATAAATGTTTGAAGTTAACACGTGAAGCTAACTGGGAGCCCCTCACCCCCCCACACACACACATACAACCGTTGAGCCTCACACCTCCCTCATTCAGAGGGTTTTATGAGATGTGACTTGGACAGCAGCCTGCAGCTGAACGATGGGTGAACGGGCAGAAGGGAGAAGACCGGAAGAGCAGCTTTTCCCACTCTGTTCCATCACTCCCAAGATAAATGAAAAACGCACAACTGTATTACTAAAAGAGAAACTGTACCCGTGTCCCTCCCTTTCTCCAAAGAAAAAGAATTTAAGAAACAGGTATAATTTTTGGCATTAAAATACATGCCAACATTTGATACCAATAAGCATCTTACAGAGTCCAATTGCAATTCTTTCATACAGTTTCCTCAAACTTATGGGTCGGTTTGTTTGCTCAGAATATAAAGGAATCAAAACAACTTCATGTGCAAACACCGTCAGCAGTGACAACCTACATGATCAACATATAGTAATTGCACTTAACTCCTGGAGAGAAAAAAAAACTGCTTTCCCTTTTCCAGGGCCCCTTTAAAAGAAAATATCCTTTGACTTCTCCCCTGGGTGGGGGGGGGGGCGGCAAGGCGAAAGGCGACTGGCAACGGCGTACTCCAGCCAGCCAGCGTGTCTCCAGCCTTCAAGTGCAGTGGTGGGCTCTGGAATGCAGAATGAGTAACTCGATCTTTCCCCTTCCCTTCTCCTTCCCAGCAACATTTAGAAAATAATTTAACCTCTTAAAATGACGCTTCAGCACTGCTTAGTAGAACTATTCTGCTGAATGCAGAAAATAATCGTTTAAATACAAAAACATTATAGAGATGGACTGTAGAGCAATATATTCGTTACTGGGGTTTTTTGCAGGCAGGACTGAAATCATCTTGGTTTCACAATAAGTTTACAGTATGATCTTAAACAGGGCTTTTTTTCCTACGGAAAGAGGTGGGGGAACTCTCACCGGGGCAACTCCTAGCAGAAGGTGGCGTTCGTGTCACTACACGCACATGCAAAGCACACGCGTACTCCCGGGACCATGCGATGATGTCACTTCTGGGAAGTGACAAAATCGCGCATGGTGCAGCAGTCCCCCCTGGAGAAAGAAAGAGAAAGGAAGGAAAGAAAGACATGGAAAGAAGGAAAGACATGGAAAGAAAGAAAGAAAGAAAGAAAGAAAGAAAGAAAGAAAGAAAGAAAGAAAGAAAGAAAGAAAGAAAGAAAGAAAGAAAGAAAGAAAGAAAGAAAGAAAGACATGGAAAGAAGACATGGAAAGAAGACATGGAAAGAAGGAAAGAAAGAAAGACATGGAAAGAAGGAAAGAGAGAAAGAAAAGGCGTGGGAAGAAGAAAAGACCTGGAAAGAAAGGAAGGAAGGAAGACCTGGAAAGAAGGAAAGAGAAAGGGAGGGTGGCTTCAGCTGGGAGGGGGGAATAGACCTCCTCTCAGCTGGTTTAAAACCCCTTTGGGGCTTCTCAGGCTTCAACTAGGAGGAAGGGAATCCTCCTCCTCTCAGCTGATGTTTAAAGCTGTTTGGGGCTTCCCCCGACCAGCTGAAGAGCGGGGATTAAAGAGCTCCTTTCCCACAGCTTGCCAAGCACAAAGGAGCTCTTTTAATCCTCGCTCTTCAGCTGGGGGGGGGACTTCCCCTGACCAGCTGGAAAACGGGGGTTAAAGTGTTCCTTTCCCTTGCAAGCTGGTCAGGGCCACCTGAATACGTGACTACTTTGCATAGCTGCCAGAATGCCATTTGGTGCGTTCCAGCAGAAAAAAAGGCCTGATCCTAAACATGTTTATTGGGGAATGCTACAGAGTTCAATGGGACTTGCTTCCCACTTAAGTATGTTTAGGACTGAAACCTCTGATGAATTACAAACTAAAAAGCTCAATCAATTAAAAGTATGCACGCATATAGTCAGAACACATTTAAAAGATTTTGAAAATATTTGAGAAGTATTTGAGAATATGCTTCCATCTGTTGAATGAAACGTGCTGATCTCACAGTACATTTTCTGTTTAACGTAGCCAGTGAAGTCATCCGGAAAGATCCTCAGTTTTCCTCTACTCTGCTTCCAAAAGAAAAAATGCTCTTTAGTAGAGGAAGGACATGAGACAAAAAGTGAAGTTACTGCCCCAAGGTTTTTAAAAAAAACCCAAAAGGGACAGGGGGACACAAATATTTATCAGCCTAAAAAGTATGATGTCCAATCAATGCAAAGAAGCAAAGTGTAGCAATGACGCAATTACGTAACAATTTCCGTCCTGCTGCATTAATGGGTTGGTTCATCAGCCGGCTAACCAGGAGGAGAGCCAGCGCAAACTCCGAGGGTCAGTCCCACACTGAAAGTCTCAAAAGCAGCCGCCTTCCTCCACAGCAGTTCCCAAACAAACATCCTCTCAATGTTGCACAAGGTCACCCTACCTACTTACAGCTCCAACTATGAGAAGAAATCCAAAGACAACTTCAGTCCTAGAAGTCTGAATTCAAACTGAGACAGGCCGTCCTACGATAATACGCTGGTGAGGAAACATACTTAAGGCGGGGGTAGGGAAATTCAGGAACTGGCCCAGGCTAGCCCAATCTCACTATATTTTGGAAGCTAAGCAGGGTCAGCCCTGTTTTGTAGTAGTAGTAGTAGCAATAATAAATAACATTCGATTTATAGACAAAGTATGTCATCATTTCCCCCACAACAACAAACACCCTGTGAGGTGTGGGGGGGGGGGCCTGAGGGAGCTCCTAGAAGCTGTGACTGACCCAAGATCACCCAGCTGGCCTCAAGTGGAGGAGCGGGGAATCAAATCCAGCTCTCCAGATTAGAGTCCTGTGCTCTTAACCACTACACCAAACTGGCTCGTACTTGGATGGGAGACCATCAAGGGTTGCTATGTAGAGTTTAGCAATGGCAAATTACCTCTGCTCATTTCTTGAAAGCCCTACAGCATTACTATGTCAGGTGTGACTTGACAACACTTTACTTACACACACACACACACACACACACACAGAGAGAGAGAGAGAGAGAGAGAGAGAGAGAGAGAGAGACAGTGTGATGTTGTGGTCTGTCAGACTAGAATCTGGGAGACATGGGTTCAAATCCCCACTCTAACAAGGAAGCTTGCTGGGTTACTGTGGCCCAGTCAGACATTTTTACAGCCTAATTTACCTTACAGGGTTGTTGTGAGGATAAAATGGAGGAGGGAAGAATGCTGTAAGCCAACCTGAGTCCCCAAGGTACAAATGAGGTCAGAATAAATAGAATAAATAGAAACAAGAAAGGTATGTTCAATGGCATAAATGAAGATGGTAGCTGCAGTACTAGATGCAATTCAGAGAAGTCCACTTCATGAAGCGACCTGTATTTCAGAATTATTTGCCATTCATCTGTAATTTTAAGCATAAAGCAAAACAAAAGCCCTTTCAAACTACTTTAGTGTTATGCAACTGTGCAGTATACTTCCTGCCACTTTGGAATACCTCCTCTGTATTAGGCAGAATACTCTCTAAGCATTCATTATGGCATCTTTGCAAATAAATTAAGAGAAAACA
This sequence comes from Eublepharis macularius, assembly GCF_028583425.1. Taxonomy (NCBI): domain Eukaryota; kingdom Metazoa; phylum Chordata; class Lepidosauria; order Squamata; family Eublepharidae; genus Eublepharis; species Eublepharis macularius. The sequence continues at coordinate 142,228,433 of NC_072795.1, forward strand.
GATGCAATGGCAGAGATGCATGGAAAACGCCCAGAAATTTCAACCACCACAGGGATCGATTGTGCTATAAATAAAACAGCACTGAACTGATGAAGACTTCTCTCTTCTGTTACATTTTCTTTTTCCATAGTGTCAGTAAGCAAATACGGATTAAACGAACAAATTAGAAACCTTTAGCTACTTTAGTAACACAAGTTCATGATCAAAAACGTAACTATTAGACCGCTATATAGAGCAGCAGCAAAAATTACTTCATGAGCTTAGTAAGACTAATAGCGCAATTCTAGAAAGAGTTACTCCAATCCAAACCCATTTGATTTCAAGAGGCTTAACTGGAGCAAAAATATTCATCAGGCGGTATACTTCTCCAGTGTTGCAACTGAAAACAAAGGGCACCGTCTCGTTAAAATTTTGCCTTTAAAACCTGCTGATTTCATTATTAGATTAATATCACTGGGCGAGATATGTGCGTGTGTGCGCATATGTAAGCGGGGGGGGGGGGGAGAGAGAGAGACTGAGATTCCAGGAAGCTGCCTCAGCATGACCCCAGGCGGCACTAATTTCTCTCCCAAGTTCTGCCCACATGGTCAAAACAGCCCACTTCTGTCTCCAAATTGCTCCCTAGACTTTTTTTTTGAGTCCCGCACGGTGAAAAGTTGCATCAGTTGCAGAATTAGTTTTTCCCTGGGCTTTTCTGAGGCTTTCTTTCTGCGCATATACCCCAATTTTTATTCCAGCTAAGTCAAATCATGGCTTTTTTGAAGTGCAGAATACTTCCCCCCCCCCCCCCCCCGTGTCCTGAATGGCTGAACAGCAACCAATCCAGTTTGTTTCCTGATTTTAAAAAAAAATGTAAACAGCAATGTTGCAATGTCAATGTCTTTTAAAAAAACCTGCAAGTGACAGGGGAAAAAAACACTGCAACATGGCTAACACAAGAACTCTGCGTTAAGCCCTGAAACCCACCAGATATTTTAAACTTTCCCTCCAGAACACCCCAGCCAATCCACGCACAGAAATGTTGTCACTGTTTGTTATGTATTGTGTGTGCACACTAACCTCAGCAGTATGAAGTAAATCATCTTCTGACCAACACAATGTAGGTAGGGAGAGGATTAATAGCATTCAATTTATATGCCGCCCTTCAGGACCACTTAATGCCCACTCAGAGTGGTTTACAAAGTATGTCATTATTATCCCCACAACAAAACACCCTGTGAGGTGGGTGGGGCTGAGAGAGCTCCAGAGAGCTGTGACTAGCCCAAGGTCACCCAGCTGTGACTGAGCCAAGGTCACCCAGCTGGCTTCAGGTGGAGGAGTGGGGAATCAAACCCGGCTCTCCAGATTAGAGTCCCGCGCTCTTAACCACTACACCAAACTGTACATTATTTGTACAGAAATCTCTGTGTTTCCTGTACTTTTTAGACAATCCTTTTGGCTGATGTTGAAACCTTGGTGCCTTAAAAAAAAAACCCTGCAAGATTCCTACGCCAATCAACTGAAACGTCCTCAGCTGATCAACTGACAAAGCTGACATGTCCGCTTTCCCTAGAAATCCTGCAGCAGAAACAGGGCATTTTTCTAGCGCAGAAAAATAAAACAGCCACCAGTTCAACTCGACTCCCTGAACTGCAAAATTACAGAGGCCCAATCAAATACCCAAGAAAACCAGGAGTAACTAACTGTGCATGCAGAAAACACCAAAATGTTCATTCTGAGAGTGCTGAATTTTGGGATAAGTAAGAAAATGTATGAAACAATATGCTTGGTTTTGTCCACATGCCTCTTATGCCATGTATACTCACTATTTACAGCCCGTAGGTGACAGCAATAGGTAAGACCTTGACGAAACTGCTATAAGCCCCTGAAGGATACGGGGGGATATAACACAGAATCAAATACTAAACTTGCCAGCCCACCAGGCCATTTACTTCAGGGGACTTCCAAAGCATTGAAGAAATATTATTTCATAAACTAATGGGGAAAAAACTTCAGAGAGTTCACTGAAGACTGAAAATGCTCCGGAAGGGATGGAATGCTCAGAGCGGCTGTGCATTAACTGCGGAGTGAGAGGAGAGGAGAGATTCGCTTGCTCAGGCTCCTGATAGTTTACAAAATCCTAGAGCCAGAGATTTGGGGGGGGGGGGTAGGACGGAAATTCCAGATTGGTCTCCGCTCACAGAATTCCCCAAAGGCTCTCTGCCTGTCATTACATTTAATACCAAAGTGGCTGCCCCCTATTATAAATATGAAAGCAGCAAAAAGAAGCCACCCACAGAAAAAAGTATGGGGTTATACATAACCAGGGGGTTCCCAGGATGGCAGAAAAATTCCTTTGGAAGGTAACCAAAGGGGAAAGGGAAAAAACAAAACTAGTCTGATTAGGACTAAATAGATGGAGCAACGTTTTGAGAGCATCTGAGTAATACTTAAAGGAATGGGTGTGTGGGGTGTGTGTGTGTGGGGGGGGTGTGAACTACCTGTTTAAGCCCCTGATACCTCAGAGGAGGGATTTTTATAGGTGGGATTTTCAAGCTGTTTCTTCTTCCTACAATTTGCTCTGGACTCTGGTTTATATACACTAATAACGAAGTGCCCAGTTACCACGCAGATAATGAAAGCAACACAACAGGCCTGGGCAAAAGAAAGAACATGGTTTCTGTATACCAAGACAAACACTCAGACACGTAGAAAAATGTGATGTTCCCAATACAACTCTCCAAAGAGGAAGGGAAATCCACCCAAGTAAACCTAGTACTGTATTGGAGCAGTCCTCGCTGCCTCTTGACAGTTACGCTTGAACGTGGGTGGCTTGCTTCCATTCAGCCTACAAAATAATAAAGATGGAAGAAGAGGACAGATGGAGGGGGGGGGGGAAGCAAGCAAGCCCACCTCTTCTCAATGCATACTCCAGGCCACGGCTTTTTTTCTGGGGAAAGAGGTGGTGGAACTCAAGACCGCACTATGACGTCACTTTGGGTCAGCTGGAACAAGGGGAGAGTTTTTTAAAGTTTAAATCACGCTCGGAGAAAATGGTCACATGGCCGGTGGCCCCACCCCCTGATCTCCAGACAGAGGGGAGTTTAGGTTGCCCCCCGCACCGCTTGGCGGCATGGGGGGGCAATCTCAACTCCCCTCTGTCTGGAGATCAGGGGGCGGGGCCACCGGCCATGTGACCATTTTCAAGAGGTGCTGGAACTCCGTCCCACTGTGTTCCCGCTGGAAAAAAGCCCTGCTCCAGGGGCTACATAAAAAGGGCTAGGTCAGAGCTCTGGAGGCTCCAAGTGGGCAGGATCTGAAACAGTCATCAGTTACAGCTGCTGCTGCTATACAAGGGAGAGGAGCAACCTCCTCATCTCCTCCTTCCATCTTCCCAAAACAGCATTACATACCTATTGCCCCACGGCCATGAAAAAGGATTGTGGCTCTGAGTCCAAAATGTGGGATTACTCTGTAACAAAAAATTCTGGAGTTGGTGGATGAAGGGAGGGAGCTTGCTTTCACTTTAATACAAAAAGGAATTCGACACACTGAAATATTGAGAGCCTGCGTCGTGCAGTGGTCAGAGTGCTGGACTAGAATCTGCGAGGCTCCGGTTCAAATTCCCACTCTGCCACAAAAGCTCACTGGGTGACCTTGGGCCAGTTACACACTCTCAGCTTATCCTACCTCACAGGGTTGTTGGGAGAATAAAATGGAGGAGAGGAGAATAATGTGAACCACTTTGGGTCCCCACTGGGGACAAAGGCAGGGTATAAATAAACATAAACGTAGAGTAGCCTCCAGTTCTACAATACAATGGCTAGGCTGTCATATACACTTCACATATTTCTTAAACAGAAGTTCATATTAATTCAATAAATGAGCCCATCCAACAATTCAAGCTTGCAAACTGCTCACTCTTTGAGCAGGAGTAATTTGATTTGGACAGAGGCAGCATTACAGTGAGCGTCTGTGTCATTGCCGCTTGCTCGCCACGTGCCATTGCTGGAACTGGCTGGCTGCCTTAGTACTACCGGCTGGCCAGTTTGGATGCTGGGACTCTCTGGTTTGATGTTGGTTCTGTTGGGCTTGCATTGGCTTAGGGTTCTGCCTGGCATCTGTGACACTGGTTCGGTTGGGCGTGTAACAATGTCCCTCACTTTAATTTGGTTCAGTTGGGATCCTCTGGTTTGGCACTGGTTCTGTTGGGCTTTGTTGTTCCTGTTTGGATTGGAAGGCCTGGCCATTGTGGCTGCTCTTCTATGTTTGGTTAAGGTTCTTTTTTTTAGCCTTTTCCCTGGAGAAAGCACTGGATAATGCCCCTACAGGAAATAATGGAGATTTAGAGATTGGCTGAGGGCGGGGGGGCTGTTCAGGGACCCACAGAACCGGACCCCTTGGCCCAACTGACTTGAAACTTGTTAGAGGGGGAGATCTTTAGTGGATAGGCAGGACTAGGTTGCCTCCAGCCAGAAAGATTCCCCAATAGGGAGTAATGGAACCAAATATATTTGAAATTCCTAATAAAACCCAAATACAATACCAGGATTTTTGGACCCAAGAATTGGGAATACTGAACATATATGGTATTCTGGATACCTGAATCCAAAACATACCATTTTTAGTGCACACCCCTACTGCCCCGTCTCACTTCTCCTGCCATCTTAACTGCCAACTCCTCTGTCATTAAGTTTCAACCCTCACTGGCCATTGTAACTACCAGACTATCACAGAGTTCTGTATGGGCAGAGTGTAACGAGGTTTTGCCCATGTCTGAAACTAAGCTTCTACTTAACCAAAAGAAAGATCCATCTTTTCTCTTGGAAAGCTTTCAGCAATTAGTTTTCAGACCTGTCAAACAGCTAAGTTCTTTGAACCACCTGTTTATCAGTACATTTATTTTATATAGGGTTCAATATTACACAGACACCTGTCTAGAGTTTATTTCACTTTATTGAAAATACACCCTAGTTTTTTAATGAAACAAGTAATTAAAATATAAATGGTTATTAATAAAAATCCTATAACAACAGAACACAGAAAGACAATAAGAAATAAGTTTGCTAACATTTCCTAATAAATTCTAAGTTTAACATAATCAAAGTTTCTATGAAATGCATACATAAAGATAAACTCTCACCTCAATTCTCTCAAGAGATTTCTTCCATCAGAGCTCTGACATTCTATCTGAATTTGCATTTTTATAAGTCATCACATGCAAATATCTAAGAGCTTTTCACGTGATACCACAAACAAATGATAATTGGTCTGATGCTTCATTGAATATTCATAGTTTCTATTGTGTAACCTTCCAATTAGTAAAAAATGATGTTATACTCAAACTTGCAAAACAAAACTATAAATCTCTGAGATATGTCAGAAAAAGTTAAGTTGAGAGATCACTATTGGTTGAATCTCTGATAGAGGAACATTAATCTCAATAGAGTCCACTATTTTAATTAACTGTCAAAAGATTAAAGCGCACCTGTTAGAATTACCTAACACTTAGAAAAAACACACACAGACAGTTCATGCAACGTTTGAAAGTTCATCTAGAATACAAGTACATGGCATAGTATTGCTCAGTATTGATTATTGTCATCTGCTTTCATCTATATTGGCGCAACAAGAGCATCCTGTTGATTAGGTGTTGATTAGGTTGATTAACCCTGAAGTGGGATTCCTAAAGCTACTTGGAAATGGGATGAAATAAAGTTGCAAAGAGTCTGGTGAATTTACAAGGGATGTTTTCCGCTATTAAAACAGGTTTGATGGGGAAATACCAGGAACTGACTGATATCAGGAGCATGACAGTAGAATTCAGATCTGTAGTTGACTGTGCAAGTTAATAATGTTGTGCATAAGCATGCCAGCCGGTGTGTGGTCAGGCCGAGGGCCTTTTTAATATCGAACTAGCCTCTGAGTCACCTTTTCAGAATAAAGCTCCGAGTTAGCTTGGAGAACCGGAGAGGGAGGGGGGCAACTGAACTGCCATTTGTTTCTCTCAACACGTCTCTTTGGATGTTTTGGAAAATTAACAACAGCCTGTGGTAAAGAACTGTTGCTCTAGCCTTTTGGCTCTGTCATGAAAAAAACAGAGACCCATGAGAGGAGGCCCAGGAGAGAGAGATGACACGCCAGTTGCCTAGCCATGGCCAGCAAGGGAGGCGGCTGGTTTTAGAGGAGGGGACCCCCGCCCCAGCAGAAAGGGCACAAAAGCCCCTGCAGACCTTTTGCTGTGTGGCTCCAGCGAATCCTAGAACAGTGGACAGAGGGTCAGGGAAGATAGGCATCCATTTCCTCCTAGATGTCGGGTGGCCATCTCAAGCAGATGAATAAGGTATACTGTGGTTACTGCAAAAGTTAGACAACAGCGAACGCTTCTCTCTGGGTAGCTGCAAAACCTTGGTGCAAACTATTTTCCCTAACTTGTGAGCTCTTTATATTCTGTAGTCTTTAGTAGCTCAATAAAAGATCTTTCTTGGTGAAGATAAAGTTGTGTCAGTTCCCACTCATGTGCCTGTTGCCTGCTCACCTACCAGAACTTTTGTGTACACTCAGAGGCTAACCAGCGCTCACCAGCAGCCTGCCCCTATTCCAGTTGGAATAGGGGCACGCTACCAGGGAATTAAGGATCAGAGGGAGTGATGTTACTACATCCTCAAGTGGTTCTCAATGTGGGTTAGGGAAAGCAAGGGCTGTGTAGTTAGGAATTTTAATTGCTGGGAACAGGAGCATCAATAAATTATATGACTGGGAGAGCACCTCTCTTTTATAAAAACTTGAATTTTGGTGCAGTTCAAGATGGCTACAGAATAAAAGGGGAAAGAAGAGAAGATGGAAAAAGGATAGGTTTGGTTTTAGGCAAGTTAGAGTATGGTCAACAGCAATAAACTTCCGATTTGTATAAAACTAATCCACCCTCAGCTTTTGGAAGAGGGTGGGAAATAAATCTACACATAAAGACAGAGTGCCACAACTTTCTTAATGAATACATTCCACAGCTGCTTAGCAGATGCTTAATACGGCATTTAAAATCGCTTTTACTGTTTCTTCTTATTGGACATACCCAGGCTTTAAAGATGCCATCTGTAGTCTGACCTTCCTCTGTCCTTGTGCATTTTGTCAGACGTTTCCCATGGAACAAACGTTTTCATATTAAAAAGGTGTGAACTGGAGAAGTAAAAGTGCAGCAGGAAGTAACCTGACAGGGCTGATTGAGCCTACATTAACAAACTATACATATAAAAACCACTAACTGTAATAGGCTTCCCTCTGGATATTCATCTGTACGGCTGAGAATTTATTCATAGTTCCTTGACTAGAAAAATTCTAAATACAGCATGTCCCTTTACCACGGCACCTATTCCCAGATGGTAGTGACTTTCTGAGCCACTGCAGAAACTTGACTGAAAGGAACTGCCAAGTAACTATACCATGGGCTCATTCTATCAGAGAATTCTACGGCTGTCTCCAATCTGACCACCAGGGAACAGTTCAGAATTTCTTATCCAGTGTAAGTCAAACAGTTTATATTGTAGTTTCTCTGGTAAAATGCTAAATTCTTCAGGATATTTCTTACTAACAACCTGCTTTGATCTATATAATTACTCCTTAGTTTTTATTTACTTATAGCAGTGACTTTGAAGACTGTATTCTTTAACCAAAGATATTCTCAACACTAAGTTGCCTAATAACAAGTTAGATCATCGGCCTATGCAGCCCATTACTGATGAAAACTTATTCTCCAAGCTCTCAGGCAGAAACCTTTCCCAGCTCTACGATTTAAGATCCTTTTTGCTGGAGACATACAATACTGAATTCAGGACACTCTGCCTGCAACACACATGCAATCATTTTCACACACTTTTTAGTATTTATAACATTAATAATCTCTTCTCTGAAAAAAAAATTAAACATATGTCAAGAACAACTCCTGTTGCCCACTTCAAAGTGTTACAGGAATGTTTGATTTAGCAACTGATACTGTAACTTTTATTATTTTACTCCTATAGCATCAGCTCATTTCACTGACCATGAAAATGCATGAGAGTACTTACTACTTGAAATCTTTAAAGAAAAGTGCTAAAACCAGTGTCTTAAGAACTGGGACAACCTGAGTCTTTGGGAGAAAAACCAGACTATAAAGGAAATAAATCTATATAAATAAAGACAAGTGTCCTGACTGACTCATCAACGCCCAGCCCAAACCCCTGGACCTAGAAACGTGAAATTTGAGGAGAACGTTCCTTTCCTGATGTAAACACCCACTAAGAAGGGATTTTAAGAAATTCACCCACCCACCCCGAGGGGGTAAAATGTGTTTTCCCAAAGGGATACCTGTGAGGTGGGTGGGGCTGAGAGAGCTCCTAGAAGCTGCGAGTGACCCAAGCTCACCCAGCTGGTTCCAAGCGGAGGAGTGGGGAATCAAACCTGGTTCTCCAGAGTAGAGTCCCACGCTCCTAACCACTACACCAAACTGGCTGTCAGTGGTGGGCCATACCCTATGATGGTGTGACCCACCAATGGTCAAAGGTTGCTGACCCCTGCTTCAGGCAGCCTAAAAGGTTTTATTTAGCGGCAAATTTTTAACCACCAATGAGTATGCACACTTGCACAAAATATGTGAATTAGAAATGGGGAATTGATTTAAATCAATCTTTACTGGTCATTTAAATCAATTATTTAAACTGCATTAATTTGTTAATCAGCCCTGATTGAAATGCATCCAAACACTTGGGTCTTATTTATTTATTTTGCAGAAAGAACTCCCTAGTTCTAGTTAGTCAATTATACATTGGCTGAAAGATTCAGTTGGCAAAGTGAGAGAGATTACAGATCACAGTCTAGACTTCAGAGGAGACGTGATGTTGCTTTTATTATATGCCACATTAACGATCACATGCTTATTGCTATACGTTATGCAATACTGCAACACTTCTGGGAATTCTTAAATTTCTGCTTGAAGCTTACAACATACTGTTAGTTACAGACATTTACTAACGGATCTATGAGCAAACATTTGTGGCTATACTTCTAGAGGCAACCAAGGAAACAAAAGTTTCCTTGTTTTATCTATCCCTCTTGGAAAAGTTCTTGTTATGAAAGTATTAGTAGTAGCAGTAGCAGTAGTAGTGTACTAGTTACATTATTTAGCAGTAGTTTAGGACTTATTCACCCAACACATTTTCCCAACAAATATTAAACTTTTTTTTCCAACACGTAATCCTTATGGCATTGTTTTATGAAGAGCAGTGAAAAAGATCATCTGATGGTAAACTTGTTATGTGAAAAACTTTTAATTTAGTTTCTAGAACCACTTGACACCTCACTATCGAACACAACTTTTCCCACTTCCAAAACCCAAATAAAAGCCTAGAATATCACTTTATAGACTCCGAGTGGCCGTGCAAAAACTATCTGATATTATAACTCTAGACAAGTGGGGAAAAAAGCCAATAAAGTAATTTGCCTGGCTGCTCAAGGCTTGAAGTAATTTTCTTTAAGCAACAGAAGTCAGTTTTTATTTCTTTTATGTCACAACCGACTAATTTAAGTATGAACGTATTTTTTGAAAAATAGCACTTGTTTAATAGTTTCCAAGGCTAAGTTACAACTCAGATGAAAAAGAGGAGCGCAATTACTGATCCATATTCCACAGCCGATCCACTACGTTCTGTGACTGGAGAGCCTCCAGGACAAAAACCCTATTTGTATTTCTCAAGAATTCAAATTTGATGTTGACTTATCTGGCATTCATTATTAATACTTACATTAAAAAACAGTAAAAAACATCAAAAGAATGTGTATCCACCCTGGCTTCACAGTTTACAGATCACCTAAAGTCAACGGGTCAAATTTTACCAGGTTTTTTCCCTGGAGCAGAAGAACAGGTAAGCCCTTTCTGACCCCTGAAAAGACCACGCCAGGAATCATGGGACCCACATATGGGGGTGGGAATTCAATGAGAAAGGCTACCAGGTAAGATCATCCCCCCCTCCCCCTTGCATCAGCAGAAAAGCTGGCAGGATCCTGCGGCGCATTGCAAGAAACCACAGAAACATGATATGCATTAAAATCTGCATTTCCAAACTTCCATTCCTAATGCATACCACAGATGTATTCCCCTCCCCCCCATGAATTTATAATCTTCAGAACTGTGCTGTTGTTTCTCATTTTTTGCAAGGGATCCAGACATGTTCCTTCAAGGAAATGCTTTTGTTTTGGATATACTGCATTTTTCTAGGATTCAAACATTAATTTATTGTAATTGGTAACGTGATTCTTCACTAACCTATCAGAGCTACTTCAATGTTGAACTCTTAAGGCTTCTAATGAAGAGTACACATAATACTATAATGACAACAGCAACATTTGGTTTATATACCACCGTTCAGGACAACTTAATGCCCAGTCAGAGCAGTTTACAAAGTGTTATTATACACTGGCTGAAAGATTCAGTTGGCACAGTGAGAGAGATTACAGATCACAGTCCAGACTTCAGAGGAGACGTGATGTGGGTGGAACTGAGAGAGCTCTGAGAGAGCTGTGACTGACCCAAGGTCACCCAGCTGGCTTCAAGTGGAGGAGTGGGGAATCAAACCCAGTTCTCCAGATTAGAGTCCTGCTGATCTTAAGCACTACACCCAACTAGCAAGTGGCATCTCCTCTTCGCCCATGGCTATACCAATGCTGCTTGCTACCCAAACACTCAAATCTGCAAAGAAGAGATTCAAGATAATGAGGCAGCTCAAGGAAAAGCATAAAGATGTCCAATACCAGTTTTCACTACCCCAACCCCCAAACAAAAAAAAAAGAGACTAGTTCAGTGGAGCTCAACTCCGATTGTTGCAAGAGATTTCATATTCCCTAACTTAAGAGCCTTACCACAGTGGTAGTAGCTACGGAACAGCACTGCTGTGCTATCCTTTTGGCTCAACTCCCATTCTGTTGCACGCTGGATCCTTTCCTCCTCTATGCACTCCGCCTGTGCCACTAGGATCTTTCTCTTACCATCTTTCTACTCCACAGTGCGCGCACTCTTCTCTTCCCAGCACCACACAGCTCCCTTTCTCTGTAAATCTGCACCTCCCTATGCTTCCGCCACCCCTTTCCGCTTCCTCTAGTCACAAGGGTGTCTGCACATCCATTTCTCAACTACTTCCTTTCCTCACAGCCCTCTCCTCTTCTTGGGCTTCTGGAAGCACCACTCCTCAGCTGCTGCTTTCCTCTCTACAGCTTGGTCTCTTTCCCCAGCCCTCAGGTCTCTGCACCTGCATCTCAGTAACTCCTCCTCTTCCCCGTAGCTATATCCAAGCTACCCACTCTGTCCTCAGCCCAATCTCTGTGTGTGCTGTGACCTTTATGTTCCCACAGCATTCCCATTCATCCATCCCTGGTTTTAATTTATAACCACCTCACAGGTTTCCTTGCAGCCCCAATGCACTCTCCAGTTTCTGCCTCCACTCCTTCTCTTCACTCAATTTACCCCCAGCATGCTAAGCTTTCAGTCCCCCAGCACCAGTGAAGGAGCTTTTTATGCTGTTGGCCCAAGTAATACAGCTGGAAGGCAGTGACAAGCTGGGGGGTGGGGGTGGGAATCAGCGTCAACTCTACTATGAGCCCCTGAATCTTAAGGAGAGAAGCAACGCAGATACAGATTGATATCGGCAATCTTCCAAGTCCACTGCTACTTTTGACTGACCTTGGACAGATATGGGAGAAGACTAAATAATGGATATCTGGTCTATTCAAGAAGCTGCAAACGGGCACGGCAGAGGACACAATCAGTCAATGGGTCCTAAATTTGGCAGGCCTGCTTTAACTGAAGTTACCGCCATAGCTTAAAAAAGTTTTTCTCAAGACACAGGCCTGAGGTCAGTTAGTTTGGATGCTTTACTGCCCCCGCTTGCAGTCTACGCTTCCCATCTGCATAAACGGAGTATGCACACAGCTTCCAAAAGCTAGGCAAGTAACAACATCAGCATCCCACCTGTGCAAGCATTATTATCCTCTCCCCTTTAACTACACATGGACTGCCTGGAATGGAGATCTGCAGGATTATTCTGCAAACTATGAAATGTAAATACTACTAAGCTTTAAACAGGATATCCAGATACATTCACAAAAGCTAAAAATGTCCAAATGAGGTGCCATAATGTTCATCTGCAGTACAGATGCCTGATGTTTAGACAAAGTGTACTTCCTGCTTCTGTAGCTCCAAATAAAAGGCATGAAAGTTAAGGGAGTATACCAGGTTTGCTGATGATTACTTATGCCCCCAATCAAATTAGTAAGCCCATGTGACTGCTTTAAAGTTTTTTTTTAAAATGCAAGACAGTACAATTACGTGTTTCCCACATCATGAAATCAGAGCTCTTCCCATTAAAAACTGGGGGCGGGTTGCCTCATTTTATTTCTGACTGATTTCAAAATGGACACAATATCTCTACACAAGTATTACAATATTCTGATTAATCTCAAAGATGTTATAAGCAGCGTTTTAAAAACCAAGATAATATTCTGAAATACTTTTAATTAAATATTTATGCTGGAACACTAGACCAAGCACATGGTTCATTTCTGCCTTACCATTTTTTGTGATGGTAATTCCATCATCTCAGTTGGCGAATTGTTCTGGTTATTCTAATGCTAAGTTACACCCGTTATTGATTGACTGAAACCTATCTTCCTCTACTTGAAGCTCATACTCCTACAAGTCTATGTAATTTTGATGATGTCCTTCAAAAATGTAGCCCATTACTCTTTTTTATGCTATTTATCCTTGCTTTTGTAATTCATGTCTTAGTCCAACTTTTATCATACTTGAAAGGCAGCCTTGACATTGGTACACCTTCACTATTTAAAACTTAAATCCAACACAAAAATGTCCTTCAGAACGCTTTACCTTGTCCAATCTTCAAAACTCTCAAAACTATTTTTTTAAAAGAACAATCTCTGCATCTTAGGAGTGTGGAAATCACTAAGCCAAGATTTCCTCTAACTATTCAGTTATTTATTTATATTATCTATAGCCTGCCTTTCTCACAGAGACTAGAGGAGTAAGAAACCTTCACTTTCTTGCACCTAACCTCCACTAATAAAGACACTAGTTTCACGATCACATGATGAAAGGGGGGGGGGGAAGGAACTAGGTGACTATTTGTTTAGAAAACCCAAGGCTTTGGATACTTAGTTTCTCATGAATGAATAGAAGTACATCCAGGCTATGTAATTGGCTGATGCAAGTGTTCTGCTTCTAACAATTCAGGCAAATTCATATATAAGAGGAAAGTAACTGCTGCCAACAGACCATCAGGGAACTTAATCATACTATTAGGAATAAACACAACATTGCACATATATCCAAGAATCATGTTCGAACATGTCATGTCTGGAAATCAAACCTTAGGCAAAGGTAGCCAGGTGCAGATTTTTACCTGTCAAATGAATGCAGAGACTCTCACTCCTCTGATTTAGAACAAAGGAGAATATATACCAGGGTGTTTCAATATTCTCCCAGCCAAATAATATGACACCTTCTCTCATTTCAAGGACCCAGGTAAAACTACTTATTCTGGGATATCTTTGCAACTGGGATCTTAAGTTATTTATCTGGCAGTAAACTCCATTTGAATCAACTGGACTCAAAGACAACGGATTGGGTTAAGTACAAATATTCTAAAAAAAATTGCACACCGTCTAAATGTGAATTCAGCACCCAAACATGTTTCAATTTAGGAGATTTTTTTGGTTTAAAATGTGCTGTTTTGAGAAGAGCAGGATCTACGTTTTAATCAAATGTATATATTTTCTCTGTTGACTTCAAATGGCTCCCAAAGCTCTACATAAAAGGAGTGCAGGATCAGGACGTTTGGCTGTGCCAATTCATGATTTCTAGAGGCCAGAATGTTACCATTTGCAAGTCAAGTCACGTATTTGAAACACAAAATGTATCTGTTAAACTTCTTGTAAATGGTACTGACAAACTGGAAAGTGAAGTATTACTACATTTACAGAGCAGATTTACTCTAGAAACAGTTACTCCAGCCAAATAAATGGGCTTAGACGGCAACGACTGCATAGGACTGCGCTGCCAAAGAGCACAAAGGTTAACAACGTAAAATAGAGACAGCCAACCCATCTGGGCAAATAAGCTACACGATCAAGCCCTAAGAATGAAAAGGTGGCACCCCAGAATATGTGAACACATACATGTAACTCCTTGGGCTCTTCCCCTTTTTTCACTGAGACAGGAAGCAAACAGCAGCCTAGCATTGCACTGACACACATACAGAGCTGACTCAAGGCCAAGGGTACTCCTGCCCAGGTGCAGAGCACCCTTCTACTACCAGTTACTTCTGGCACCTATGCTGCCCGTTGGCCATCCACTATGCCTTGCCACTGATCTAAACACACAGTACCACCATATAATATGGTCCACAACAACAATTTATATTGCCTACTGTCTTTCTTGCACTAGCCAACTTTCCTTTTATGGAAATGTTGCCACACAATTTCTCACACAAGTAACTGATAGGCAAAATGAGATATTCAATTTATCACACCCGGCATCAATTTTCATCATGCAAGATACATAACCCATCAAAATTAATGTCACATATTTATGTTATTTACAGTCCGCCTTTTTCACTGAGACTCAAAGCAGAGTATACAGTGGAAGCCAGTACAGTAAATTTCAGAGACATTTCAATAAAGATTCAAAGGAGTGGAATCCAAATACAGAGAACAATTGCTGGGAAAAACATAATTCTAAGACTGACATATTAAACAACATAGAAACTACCCAGTAGGATCATTGTCATAGCAGTAAACTCTATAGTCCTTATCTTGTATACTAATAGCTAAATCAAAAAGAGTCCAGTAGCACCTTTAAGATTAACCAATTTTATTTTAGCATAAGCTTTCGAGAATCAAGTTCTCCCTGTATCAGGCATCTGACGAAGAGAACTTGATTCTCGAAAGCTTATGCTAAAATAAAATTGGTTAGTCTTAAAGGTGCTACTGGACTCTTTTTGATTTTGCTACCACAGACTAACACGGCTAACTTCTCTGCAACTAATAGCTAAGAGGCCCTGATCTGGATACTTAAATCCAGAGACTGGAGCAATGAACAGACAAGACAGATCTTCCTGCACAGTTGAAAAATGCCCCTGGTTTGCAGAAAAATCTGAAATCTAAAAAATCAACAACTGATTTTTTTTTTAAAAAAAATCAAATGATAAAAGGAGTGCCTGTAGGGTTAACCAGATGCCCTCAGTGGCTGTTTCTAGGCAACCATAACAGTTTAGCCAGTATTCCAGGCTTGGTTTCTGTCAGTAAAAGGCAGGGAGTGGGGGCAGTGTCCTTGCCAGGGCTGTTTGGACTCTGCTATGGCAGCTCACTGGGTAACTTTGATCCAGTCACACACTGCCAGCATAAACGTACCTCTCAGGGCTGTTGTGAGGATAATACGGAGTCAAGGAGAATTATGTACGCTACTATGGATCCCCATTTTAGAGAAAGACAGTATATAAATGAAGTAAATTTAATTAATATTTAATTAATATAGATGAAGATGGCAGATAAAACTAAGTTGTTTACTGGATTTGAAAGAGAAAATGATGTTGGGAAAGATGAGCATGTGGAGACTGCCAGGGAATAATGCAGAGGAGGGGATACAGGGGAAAGTGAAATACCCGCCCCCCCCCCTTTGCAACTGGAACTGGCTCAGCACCATTCAGTTGGGTCACAGGGCAGACAAAGATGGGTGGGAAGGACAGAAGGAAGTAGGAAAGGGGGAGAGAGGCTGCGTGGGCAGGGAAGAGAAAGAGGACATGATGGGGGAGGGGAAATGAGACTCTCCCCACAAGTCCTGGCGGATCCCTTTAGCAATGCATCTCTTCGGGACCAGTTCTTTAAACCCTCCAGCCCTTCTACTTGAGTAGAAAGCCCTCTTGAACAAATTCACTTTGCATGGTTTGTGGAGAGGAGGGACAGCGGGAGCTTTCCGGACCTCTCCAGGTAGGGGCCCACCCCAGAGAAGGCGGCTGCTGCCTCTGCTCATGTGCAAGGCGGCACCTGCCCAGGGCCTCGCTCTGGTCTGGTGGGTGAAGCTGGCACTCGAGACGTTCCACCACGGCTCCCCGACACAAGAAATCCAGCCCGTCCAAGCACCACGTTCAAAAATCACGACGTTGTGTTTGGGGGGCGGGGGGGGGGGGGCATCTGGCCTCGTCGTAGCTCTTTCGAGAAGGCCAGAAAAGCACCCCGCCCCCGTCCTTCTGGGCTGCTCCCCCTTTCCTGCATTGCAGGGAACAAGCCGGCCCCCCCCCCGAACCTCTGCGCGGGCCTCGGCTCCTGCCCTCCCTGCGGCTGATTTCGGCGGGCGCCTGGTCGGGGGGACGGGGCTCGAGAAGGGCCCCCCGCCCCCGCCCCCGCGCGGCTCAGCCCTTCCTCCCCCGCGCAGGCCGGAGCCGGAGAGGCCGAGCCAGGCCCGCGCCGGGTCCGGAGCCCCCCGCCTCGCCCAGGCGCCCCTGCCGCCCTCCCGGGCACCCGGGCCAGGCGGGCCGGCCCAGCACCGTCGCCCGCGGCCAGTCGCCGAAGGAGGCGCCCAACCAGCCCGGGCCGCCGTGCGGACGCGTCAGGCGGGAGGGGGCGAGAAGGGGCGGCGGAGGCGGCGGCGGCCTCGGGGGTCGGGGCCCAGACCCAGCCGCAGCCCCGAAGGGCCCGTCCCCGTCCCTCGCGTCTGCCCCGCTCCGCGGCTCTTCCCCGGCAGGAGCCCCCCCCCCCCGCCATGGACGCTCCCGCGCCTCCCCCCGCCCTCCCCCCGGGCCGGGCCTGCGACTCACCCGCGCCGGGGCCGGGCATTCTCCTGGCGGGCGGGCCTGCCCTCCTCCCCGCCCTCCTCCCCTCCGCCGCCGCCTCAGGCCGGGGGTCCGGGGCTGCCGCTGCTGCCGCTGCCGCGGGGGTCCTTCCGCGCGGGGCCTCCGGGGCTGCTCCTGCCGCCGCCTTCGACGCCCGTCGGGCCGCTCGCTCGTCCCCTCAGCAGGCCTGCGCGCGGCCGAGCAGGGTCCGGGAGCGCGCGCGGCCGACTCCAATCACGGCCCGGACGCAACGGCCAATGGGAGGCCGCCGCCAGCGCCGGGCACGCGCACGCCCGTTCACGCGCCCCTCCGCTGGGCCCCGGCGCGCCGCCGCGGCTGGCTGGCTGGCTGGCTGGGCGCTCGACGGCGGCGTGGAGGCGCTCCCGGGGGCCCCTCGGGGCTCCTTCCCGCTGCCCGCCGGGGGCTGCGGGGCGGCCTGAGCGAGCGCGGCCGGGCCTGGGCCGAGGCCGTCGAGGAGCCCCGCCGCCCCTCCCTCCCTCCCTCCCTCCCTCCGCCGGGCGCCTCCCTGCACCCCGCGGGCGGCCTGTCCCGAAAGCGGGTGCCGCGCGCCTCGTGTCTGAGGCCAGTCGAGGACTCCTTTATTCGGTAGCAGCGCGCAAGCGTCGCACTGAAGCATGCGAAGGGCGGCGGGGGAAGGAAGCCCCTCCGCGGTTCGAAGCCCCCCCCCCAGGGCGGAGGGGGCGGCGGGGAGGGGGCGCGGGCACTGGCCGCCCTCGGCCTGCGGGGTTCGCGCCCCGAGGACGCCGGCCGGGCCGCCCGCCTGTGCGCTTGCGGGACCGGAGCTGCGCGGCCTGAAGAAGGGCTTTCCGCCCCGTTGCAAGGCCCGGGCTGGGGGGGCTGGGGCGTCCCTGGATCTGCGTGTGGGTGCCGGGGGGGGGCCCTCCTCGGCCCCCTGGGAAGGGTGGGAGACTGGAGGGGTGGAGCCTAGGGAGGGAGGGAGGCGTGTTTGTGGGGCCCTCAAGTCAGAGCTGACTTCCGGCGCCCCCTGGTGAAGGTTTTCATGGCATCGGAGGGGGTTCGCCACTGCCTGCCTCTGCACGGTGGCTCTGGCCTGCCTGGGAGGTCTCCCGTCCAGTCCCCAACCGAGGCTGACCCTGCTGAGCTCCTGAGAGCTGATATCAGGCTGGGCAGGGCACGGTATAGAATCCACCCCCCCCCCCCCCGAAGCAGCCGTTTTCTTCAGCTGTCCGGAGAGCAGTTGGAATTCTGGGAGCTCTCCAGGCTCCACCTGGAAGTTGGTAAGCCTAGTTGTTGCCAAAGC
Organism: Eublepharis macularius; assembly: GCF_028583425.1. NCBI lineage: Eukaryota > Metazoa > Chordata > Lepidosauria > Squamata > Eublepharidae > Eublepharis > Eublepharis macularius. Next base: position 142,246,562 of record NC_072795.1, read on the forward strand.
ATTAATAACATGTATTGATGTATATAGCACTTCCGATTATATATATAATTGAGGTATTGAACATTATATGTACAAATCCTGTGACCTTGTTTTAAGAAGCTCCCGATGTGTCCCTGTAGCCATTGGGGGCTCCCTAATACTCCCTGCAGCTCCTTGGGCTTTGTGAAGCGGTTTTGCACAGGCTAAAGTAAAGAACAGCTGGGTGGAGAATCTCAATTCAGTTTATATTTTACCCCATACCAGGGACTCAGAGCAGGCAGTAGCACAACACACACTGCAGGTAAAAGTTTTTTGCATGTGTGTAATCCTGATTTTTGAAAAAAAAGCTCCAAGAGGAAAGTTCCACAGTTCTGGAAAGTATACAGGCTTGCTCTTAAATGGTCTTCTAGGGAAGGGAAGGGAAGACAACCACCAACATTTTGTTTTGTTTTTTTACTTCATTTATACCTCACCTTTTTCCCAATGGGGACCCAAAGTGGCTTACATCATTCTCATCCATTTTATCTTCACAACAGCCCTGTGAGGTTGGTTAGGCTGAGACAGTGTGACTGGCCCAAGGTCACCCAGTGAGCTTCCGTGGCTTAGCAGTGAATCAAACCTGGGCTGCCTAGATCCTACTCCATCAGGAACGGGGCGGGGGGTGTCTTTCCTTGCGGGGAGTTCCCTTGGATCCTGGAAAGCATCCTGCTAACCAGCTGCCACCACTCAGGATCCTCCTGAAAACATCTGGACCGACCCGCTGAGAAGCTTCCCTTCCAGTTCAGTCCTAGCATGATAACAAAGTAACTTCTATAGCAAAATGTAGGTCTGGCCCAAACCATCGATCCTTTATCCAGAAGGATTTAAGTCTGACTGGTAACTCCCATGTGTATTGAGAAGAGTGTTAAAGATTTATTTTATTTATTTATTTATGTCGTTTATAGTCTGCCTTTCTCACTGAGACTCAAGGCAGATTACATAGTGTGAGATTGTTACAATCAGTATCAAGGACACTTCCATAAACAATGCCATAGGATAAATAAAGACAAGTTTACAAAGACCTAGCATTAGCAGGGCTCCAATAAAGAGTTGAAGAATTGCTGAAATGGAACATAATTCTAGGACTGACATTAGACGACATGAAGCACAGGTAGTCTATAGAAGTATATATTTATAGAAATAGATAATATGTAAGGCAACATAGTGGTGAATTCTCTGGTCCCTAACTCATTAGCAAAGCATCTGAGACCCCCTCCCTACAATACTGCCCTCCTATCTGAATAAAACACCTTTTTGAATAATTCGGTTTTGCATAGTTTGCGGGAAACCAGGAGAGTGGGGGCTTAGAGATTTCCAGTGCAATCCTATGCAGAGTTACACCAGTCTAAGCTCATTGAAGTCAATGGCCTTAGACTGGAGTAACTCTCCATAGGATTGCACTGTTCATCTCTAAGCACTGCTGCCATTTGAACTTGGCAAATGACGTAATCATAATTAGTATTACTGATTGTGATGGTATGAAGGCAGTCTCTGAGATGTTTAAACCATTAAAGGTTTTATAGGTAAAAAGCAGCATTCTGTACCCAGAAGATGCGTGCATTGGGGTTCTGGGCTGTGGATCAAATGTGTTATTCCGACCTTTCAGTCTTTTTGAGGACATCTGATACAGTCCCCAGCCTTGCTAAGGCTAAGCAGAGCTGTGTCTGATTGAGGCTTGGAACCCTGTGCGTGTCATCTTGAGTTCTATGATGGAAAAAAAACACAGTAAAATTAAAAAATAAATAATAAAACACAGTAATTGGAGCCCAGATGGTTTTGTTTTACAGAAATGTCCTTCATAGGGCAAAATCCCCTGTATGCTTGATTTTGTTAATTGATTTTTAGCACAGTATACCTTGGAATTTATAGCTGAACGTATGCAGAGTTCAGTTGAAATCAGATGGGTCCTGAAACACTTCTTAACACAAGCCCAAGTATTTTGGCCTAATGAGATTTTTACTTTTTCTTTTGGAACACCATGCTATATTGCAATCTGTTTTTGGAAGTTCTCTCAGTCTCCAAAGTAGTTTGGCACATGAATGGGAAGTGTTCAAAAAACCACTCGCACAAAGCCCCACGAGAAGCACAGAAATAGTCACGAAGTTCTTTGACTCCCAGGTTTTCACTTGAAAACAAAAACGACCATTTTCAGAAACAAATCAGTTTTCCCTGCTCGACTGACACATTAGACATGCCTCATTGAAGCAACTGGCTGCATCTATGTGATGGCATGAAAACATGCCCATGCTGATGGCAGTAGCGGCAGCAGCAGGTGGGGTAGAAATGGCATACACGTACGTTCTTGCTCCCCAAGCTGCTGCCCCTTCCCTTCCTCCTCCTCCATCACACCTGCGAAAAATCACAGAGTCAGACTACAGCCTGCCTCAGCGTGGAAAGGGGGAAAGTCCTTTAAAGAGCTAAGGGGGTGTGGCTGTGGCTCTGGGTGGCTCAGCAACAAGCCACTTTGCCAGCAAACCTTTACTCTGCTCGCTCCCAGTTTTTCCTTTGGGATGGAGAAAATCAGGTTGTTATTTTCTGTGGCTCAAGTGGGAAAAAAGGGGGAGCGAAACAACTCATGTCCAGATTGTGTCCTTTCGCTGCTGTCCAGGCAGGGAAAAGTCCCTGTGTGGATGCAGCCTCTGTTATTAAGGTGGAGGGGGAACCTATGAGGTCTTTTGAGCTCTAACGTAGTTTCATTGCAGGTACAGAATAAATATCGCCTAAATAAATAAAACCCATCAATTAGCAGATATGTATCTGTGGAACCTCAATTGAGGACTTACCACACTATGTTTTAAACTGTCCCTTATACCAGGAACCAAGGGGAAAATTTCTTGTGAATATTTTATCTAGTCTCCATCTTCTGTCTGACTTTGATACATTATATTCTTTCAAATAGAAACCCTTTTATTTCAAATAGGATGGCCTTCTATGCCCTGGCTGCTAGGAAAATAAGGGCAAATGTGGTAGCCAGGAGAGTAAACACCTGATATAGATTAGAAACCGTTTGGTTTTAATGTTGTTTAATGTTTACATTTTAGACAAAATGCATTTTATAGTAATTTTATTTATATCTATGTAACTATATCTGTATTTTTGTATTTTTTGTTCTGTTTTTAATGAATGATTTTAGATTGTGAAGGCTTATGGCCACATACAATAAATTCGCATCGCATCACACCTTAGCAGTGCTGCACCACGTGGTTCCACAATTCAGATATGACAAGCAGAAATCTGGTTCTGAGGTTTCATATATTCCCTCTTTAAAACTGATTTTTCAAGAAAGCGTGTTAGCTGTGCATTTTTCAACATGCGCATTTTGAGAAATCATTAAAAATAGTAGGGGCAAAATATTGCACAAAAGTTACATGACCTTTTAACATTCCATGCTATTAGGGTTTTATGGTAAAAGAAGCTGCAGAGTTTGAAATATTTAAATAAATCCCATTGCAAAATCTGTAGCCTACAGCAAAGAATGAATTTATTAACCTTTCACTTCAGTGCAAACTCACTCTTTCTTGCACACACCACAAAAAATAATCATGGTGAAGCACTACAAATGAAAATTCAACATTAAAAATCACTGTGGAACAATGAAATAACTTTTAACACATGATTCAAAGCCTTAAACAATAGATGTTGTTGCATGTGAAGCCACAGGAAGCGCAACTGTGTTTCTCTTACAATGAATTGCTTCCGCTGTATATAAAATTGAAAGTATTGGGTACTTTGGTGCGGAAAAAGGATATCCTCATATGCTGCTCCTATTTCCTTACCAAAGGAAGCCTTTCAGCATTAATTCATTACAATAAATTATCCTGGGATGTCAAAGGGCAGGCTAGAGCCGAAGGTCAGGAATGTTTGGGGTTTTCATTTTACAGTTTGATGATGTTTTTAAAATGTCATCTCTGAAAGGCAGCGTTTAATTTGACGTCGCAATACTTTGAGAAGAATAAGGATTTGTTTATATTAAATTCACCTTCATCTTCCATGAATTTCACTTGTACACATGCCTATGAAATACTGCATGGTCTTGGGTTATGGTTGTAAGGCTCATAATACCTTAAGCAGGCATACGCCAGTGCCTGGATGAGAGACCCCTCCATGTGCCATCTTGAGTTCTCTGATGGAAGAAAGATGGGATAAAGCAATGTTTGCAAAGGCCATGGGGTGAAAGCACAGTATGGAATGTGAGTAGAGGGACGGAAGCACGTGTAACTTGCACATTGGTGGATGGTAATGGTGGAGAAAGCTGCAAAACTCATTGTGGGAAAGGAGTCGTGCAGTTCACTGAAATTCAGCTGCTCAACAGGAATGCACGTCACTCTTATGCAAACATAACACTCGGCTGTAGTCAGGGCAAGAGTGGGCCACACGGCTCAGGGAGGGAATGTTTGTTCCAGAGGCTGGCTCCCAGTTCTGTAGTATAATGGAAAACCTCAGGCGGCAGCTTTTATAAGGGAATAGGATGGTAGTCTTATTTCAACGCTGATTCTATATATAGTCTTGCTTTTACTGCATTATCTTCTACCTTGAAACCTACCTTCTGCATTTTGGCATGTCATGCCTTAGATAGTGTGGTTGTTAAATTTTCACATACAAGACCTAGGCCGATTCCAGACGGCCCTCCCCATCCCGAAATGTCGTGCGGAAAATGGGAAATATCGCGTTATCTCGCACGAGTTTTGCACGACGTCGCGCAAAACTCGCGTGAGATAACGCGATCTTTCGCGTTTTCCGCGCAACGACGCGTGACGTTTCGGGATGGGGAGGGCTGTCTGGAATCAGCCCTATATAATCCTGAAATCTCTCTCAGGCAATCTCTGACTCAAATATGATAATTGTTCAATGCATAAAAGATGTTTGGAACATTCATGAGAATTTTGGTCAATATCAGTTATATATTTGGGTTTCAAACCCCCTTGAAGCAAAAGCTTACAGATGTCTAAAGCTTCCGGTGCACAAATGCTTACAACCAGGCAGACCAAGACATGTGGCCTGTCTGACTGGATCAGGCAGGGGGCTTCCTAGCTCAGATCTCTCTGTCCAAGAGGAGCCAAACTCTGGAAACGCATCAACAGAGTGATCTTTTTTGCCCTGGGCAAATGGTATTCATATTCTGAAACAAGAAGTTCTGTTGAAGTACCATAGTAAGAGGCCTATCTTCCATTAATTTGTTAGTGGAGAACATGGTTGGGTTTAGGCAGGGCTTTTTTTCTGGGAAAAGAGGTGGTGGAACTCAGTGGGTTTCCCTTGGAGAAAATGGTCACATGTCTGGTGGCCCCGCCCCCTGATCTCCAGACAGAGGGGAGTGTAGAGGGCAATCAAAACTCCCCTCTGTCTGGAGATTGGGGGCGGGGCCACCAGCCATGTGACCATTTCCAAGAGGTTCCGGAACTCTTTTCCACCGTGTTCCAGCTGAAAAAAAGCCCTGGGTTTAGCTATTACCTCATTATTCTGTCCTCCAGACATTCAAAAGACTTCTTGCAGGACTCATCCCCTCTTTAACCCTGGCTCAGTGGTAGCTCACCAGCGAAATCCCTACTTTCTAAGAGCCATAATGTGTGTAAATTCTGACAGTAGCCTGACACTGTACAAAGAGAGCAAATCCTCTTTTTGCTCTTGATAATTCTGAGACATAAAATGCCATCCATTTGAGGTCTATATTCTTGGCTACCAAAGTGCCTCTTATTTCCCTCCTTGTGAAGTTCAGAAAGAATTTTGCACACATTTTTGCAGAATATTTTATTTGTGTTGGCACATGCAAGGAATAGTCAGTCACACCTCATGAAGCACACACTATACTGAGCATTTGAATAAAGAAAAAGTAGGTGATCAAATCCAAACCGATATGTAAAAGGAAGGTCACTTTTGTTGTCAGATCAATATTTCCATACAGTGAAAAAAGCAAAAGGCCTAATGTAATTGCTGCAGGAACAAATAACTCAGTTGTAAATGTTAATAATATGCTCTGAAAAAAATAGTTGCGTCTCCTACCGAGTCTTCTTAACTAATGTTGCATGGCCTAACAGCAGGTGCTAATATATGTTTAGTGCGACAGCGTTCACATTATTGAATACAGAGAGAGCTTTGAATAAAAAGTTTCATTCAACTTACTGACCAGTGAAGGACCAAAACCCAGCAACTTTGCTTGTTCATTTTATATTTTATGTAAACTTGAGTATGTTTAGATCTTAATGGTAAATGATGTCTGAATTATGAATTATACAAAATTTGCTGTCTTTTAGGCAAATAAGATGAAAAGCCAACCACAAAAAGGTGCAATCAGAGACTTTAAAATAAATAGGAGTTCGACTGTACTGTTTGATCCGATGTGGATCGCGCCCAGAAATTTTTAAGCAGACTTGATTCAGCTTTAGAGAAATGAAATGCTAACAGTTTCAGGCATAATTTGATATGACAGATGCTTTTATCAAATCCTTTCAAATGTTTTGACCTTCTTTTTTTTAGCCATTCACAGGTACAGTATTTGACGTGCAGGAAGTAAAAAAGACGTAAATCGCCAGTTTTCTTCTGGTGAAACAGAACAGTAGCAAGATCACTTTAATATTAACATTGATCGGGTAAATTGTTACAAGTTACAAAGACAGCACACAACTGAACCTGCCAAATATTTCTTATAGCATAAAATAGTAGAGTCCAGTAGCACTTTTAAGACTAACCAACTTTATTGTAGCGTAAGCTTTCGGGAACCACAGCTCTCAGATGAAGAGAGCTGTGGTTCTCAATAGCTTATGCTACAATAAAGTTGGTTAGTCTTAAAGGTGCTATTGGCCTCTTTACTATTTTGCAACTACAGACTAACACGGCTAACTCCTCTGGATCTCTTTCTTATAGCAGTAGTTTCCATTGTTGTGTAACCTACTCTGTATTCTTAGAAAAGTGGCCATAGCCGGATAGAGGGGTGAGATTCTACTCAAACAAGGTTAATTCTTTGATCCTAGAATTCATTTCCTTTGCAATAAAAGCCAGTGCCGGTGTTAATTGGAGGAGAGGCTTGTTTGCTCATGCAAATAGTTTAATCGTCAGCAAAATGTAGCTTGGGAGGAAGGGACTTACAGTATCTTCTTCTCCCTGCTTATCAGAGGAGCCATGGTCTTCTGTAAGCGCCCTCCTTCCAATGCATGATGCTTGCTTGAATCCAATGCTCACTGGCACAGAACAGTTATTTCTTTAGGTAAGTTGGATTCAGAAATATCTGCCCTAACTTAGAATTACCATTGACATCAGTGGAAACCTTCCCAATTTAATGTTCTTAAAACCACACTCTAGAACTACCATGTACGCATGCTTCTGGTACAGATGTATATAACAAGATGTTTAGATAATAGATTCTTTACTACTGTACCAGGAAGCTGTCAAAGTTGAGTGAACAGATTTTGGTGCATTTGCCACTCAGAGGCTGGGGACTGATGAGAGCAGGGGAGGGAATGTCCCATGTGATTTCCCTTCTCCCCACTTCATTATTTCAGACATCCAAGCATTACTGGACTAGTATGGCATCCAGTCACAGGCGGGTAGCAACAATTTCACCCTGGTAAACCAATGAATAAAGACAGTCTGAGCTCTCAGAGGGCAGTCAGTTCATGATCTATTACATAGTTTGATTGCTGTTGTGTTATGAAGCAATAAACGGGGCTCCCTGTCCTTTTCTCAGTGTCGCATACAGAAAAGCGCTAGCCAGAGATAGTCTGAAACGGAAAACAGTCCTGTGATAATGAAACTCTTCTTCTGTTTTTCTCGCTTTCCAGGCTGCAAGAAGCTCAACCGCTATCAGGTACTCTGATTTTTACCAACGGAGGCGCTGGCTTAATGGATGTAAAGTGGAAACCAGCATGTTGCAGACAAAAAGCATGACTAAAATACTAGAGATCCTTTCTAAGAAGAATTCATCACCTTGTTGAGCAGCCCTCGTTAAAACTGCCAAGATAATAAGAATTAAAGTGCTGTCCTTGCATATATTGGAGGTACTTAAATATTTAAGTTTAAGTAAAATGAGCAAATGTTAACGTTAATATTGTGGCATGCTCTCCAATCTCTGTTTTAATCTTGCCCTATTTTTTTCAAACTTTAAAATTGCAACACTTTCAAATCCAATTAATTTCAGCTAGATAATAAATAAAGCATTTGCTTAACTCTCTCCTATAAATCGTAATGGGTATTTAAACTTCAATTTTAGCTGCATTGAGCCCCTAGTGCATTTTGTAAAATAAGGCATAGTGTTTTTATGGGGAGAAGACAGTTTCTATTAAGTTTATTTTGCTGTGGCATTGTTAAATAAAGTTCATACAGTAACCATTCCTAAAATCAGACTATGAAATGTTTTAATGAATGGTCAATGCAATGGGGGTGATAATACGAAACATTGCTATAAATAATAAATTAGATACATCGATACCGCAGCTGCTCATTGCAAAGTACTACTTAAATGTAAACCGCTTCAGAATACCGGTTTGGATCCACAGTGTATTTATACTAATAGAACCTTCTTGCCAGTTCCCCCGTCCTGCTCTTCCTGGGGCCCCAACTCCCAGGAACAGTGCGGGGGGGCACTTCTGGCTGCAGTGGGAGAGGAAGTCCCATTCCACAGATGGAAATGCCTTCTGTTAGTGAAGGTTGACCACAGAATCCAAGACTAGGATCATTTTGTTTACTCAGATAAGCCACTGATAGACGGTAGATCCTTCCATGCTTAAAGCATGCTTTAGGATTCTCTTCTGAGTAGATATGAACCACTAGCTGCTACCTGATACTAAAGTGTAAAAGTTAGATATGCAAAGCTATGATCAGTATAAATATTTGTTGCTGCAAAGGCCTCCATATGTAATTCTTCTGATGCTGAGTAAGATTTGTTTAAAACAAGAAAAAGCTATTCCACGAATACTACTTTAAATTCCAAAGGCTTTTCCCCCTCATAGCCGCAAACACAGTCACTCCAGAGAGGTCCTATTTAGATAATCTAATCAGAGTTAGAACGCCTGGGAATGCCTATAAAGCTTTCCTGTGAATGGTATCCATTTTTGCAGAAGAACAGCGCCCCATTTTCAAAGGCATAGAAAGAATAGTAGAATCCCGTCTCTCACCCATGTCCCATCTTCATTTTAAACTGATATTGGATGAGATAGTTCTTCTACCCATATAATGAAAAACAGATAACAATAAATCAACTTTATAGAGAGAAAAAATGTATCATTTCCATCTCCACCTCTTTCCTTGCTTGATATGGCTTCGCTTGCTATGTTCATAATGAACTCCAACTGGGGGGATACTGACTTTCTTCATACACTCTGAATAAGCTAATTCCCTACAACCCTTAGATGCGATGCACTTTTTCTTATCTGTATTCTCAGTAGGGATTAGTATAACCCAACTTAAGTTTTCCTGTCTCTCCTTCAACCGACCACTCCAACAAAACGGGTCCCTTGCCTACTTCCAAAGCGAGTGGTAGGCACTTGCCCATTGTTTCACCCCAGGGAGTTGTCGTATATATGTGAACATTACAATCTCGTGGGTAATGCTGAGCACCTGAGTATTTCTCACGTGATCTACTCTCTATTCTGATAGAAAGTGTTGGGCAATCAGCCCTTCCCATGTGATTGCCGTATTCACACACACACAGCCAGTGCGGAATGGCACCATTAGAAATCACTTCCATTCAAGATGTATGCACACAATGCCACACTTACCCCTTCCATCCCTTCCATCTACCTTCCATTTACCCCTCATTCCCTTCCATTAAGGCTCGGACAAGACACATCCAATGGCTCCAATGACAGTGCAATCCTAAACAGAGTTAGGCCCTTCTAAGTTTATTGAAGTTGATGGAACTTGGTTCAGAATTGCACTGTGAGAATACCAAGCATCCATGTGTGAGGCCAGCGACAGGGTTCTTTCTCACACAAACATTGCCCCGTTGGGAGGGAGGGCAGCCTCTGTCTAGGAAGGTTCTGTATCCGTGCCTACACCTATGGGATTTCTTCATACATACACTTCAAAAGGTCACTTGGGTCCACCCTGTAGGGAGGCACTGCTGTGTGCCAGAGTGAATTGCATTTCAGTTCAAGCGTTGACTGAAGCCTGATTCATGTCACAGTGTACACACGTTTCCCATGTGCACATGCATGCATCTGTGGGTAAGAAAGAGCCTGTGCACATTCACTCGGCAGTTGAAATCGGGGGCCAATACTTGGATAAATGTGTGATTGAGATCACATGTTCAGCAGCACACGCATTGATTGGGAGCATGAGAATTACTCAGAGCATGTGTATAAAAAGGCTATACTGTACGTGGACTGTATGCGCATCCCTGTAACGTGAGCAGGGCTTAAGAAAAAGAGAGTGGGGTGCTTTTACTTCATTCTGTGAGGTCTATAAAAGTTATTCTAAGGTCTATAAATGTCATGTTCAGAAAGCCAGTGGAATAATACATTTCTCTTGTGATAAATATTTAACCCACCTATTGCTATTGGCTACTACAGTACAAGTCATCCAATTCCCATCTGTTTTGGCACTTTGTATTATTTGGTAATACTAAAGTTGATTTGCATTTTTTCTTTTTTATCCCTAGTAAATTATAGTAGCCTTAAGTCTGCCCGGGTAGATATGCTAGAAGATACTCAATACTTTAAGTTGCATTTAGCAGCTTTTAAAATGACATTATTCTTGTTCAATTTGTTCAAACTTTTGCAGCAGTATTTCACTATCAAGCGTTGAACCGTCATTCGTATTTGTTTTTGTACAAACTATGCAAGAATAAGATCTGCAAATATAAAAGCCATGGAATCCAGCGTCAGAGCTGTTCCTTGTTCACTGTGTCCCCGGCCCTCCTCCCCACAATGAGAAATCCATAGTTGTTATTTCTATTTCATCAACCCTCATCTTTTCCTTTCCCTGCCAGCTCTTCCTTTAGACATTGATGGCATGGGCGTGCTTCTTGCACAGAGGTTTATCCTTCTTGGAATAAAATGGCTGACCTTCCAGATTCACATGGCACACCTGAAAATTAAAAGATTAAATTTAATCAGAGGGAGAAAAAGACCTCATTTACTTCCTTGATTTGTGACCCAAAAAGAATGGGAGCCACCAACCCAGGGAACAAAACAGAGAAGGAGACTTAGAGCCTGTGCTGCTTATTATGAGTTGGAGATGTTACATTTTGAGGCAAGGCTGTCTTAAAAAATGATTTTATCGTGACGTGTATATGACTGTTGCACCATGTTCTTTTTTAAGAAATACATTCAGCTCTTCAGCGTCCCTGACGACCATGTTGTGGCCACCACTAGGCTACAAGAACATTTTTGACGCACCTTTGAATCTCTCCCCCCCCCGCTCATTATCAGCTGATGAACCCCCAAGTAGCACGCAGCCCTCTCGTCATGTGCAGTGGTCCATCAAGGCCGCTCACATTTCCAAAGAAATCTCTGTACATCTTAGATGGCGACATTCAGTTCCACTCTCAGAGTTCTGTCACATTAGGTCTACTGGGTCCTAGAAACAGGATCCAAGACGGTACATAGATAAAGGCGCGATCCTCAGCTGGGGTCAAGGGGGGCAGGGAGCAGCCTCAGCCCCTATCCCTACTGTATCCTCTAACGTAGGCCTTTCCGTTCTTCTCTGTAAGCAGGCAGGTGCCATTCACTCTTTGAAGGAAAAGGAAAGCGCAGCGCTTGAGGCCCCCTTTAGGATGAGAGCAGGAGTTGCCCCCTGGCCCTGAAAACGGGCCCTGGGTTCACGGACAGGGACCCAGCAGGTTTGGACAGTGAGCAAGAGCACAGCGGCACACGCACCTTCCTCAGAACGCCTCTACGGTTTGGGCTGTCGTCAATATGCTGATGACACCCAACTTTATCTGTTGATAGATGGCTAGCCAGACTCCACCCTGGATTCTTTGGCCAGCGCTTTCAAGGTTGTGACTGGCTGGCTAAAACAAGAGTCGGCTGAAATTGAACCCCGTGTAGACAGAGGTCCTGCACCTGGGTCATGGGCTGACAGGTTCTGGGATCCACCTCCCGACCCTTGATGGGACACCGCTGGCACCTGTGCCAGATGTGAGGTGTTTGGGTGTGGTCCTGGATGCGTCCTTGACAATGGAGGCCCAGGTCATGGCGCTTATCAAGTCTGCATTTTCTTATCTTTGCCAGGCCAGGCAACATGCTCCCTACCTCTCTACTGACAACCTAGCTGCGGTGATCCATGGAATGGTCACCTCCAGGTTGGGCTACTGCAACTTACCCTATGCTGGGCTGCCCTTGGGTCTGCTCCGGAAGTGGCAACTGGCCCAGAATGCAGCAGTACGCGTCCTGACTGGGACCTTGTTTCAGTCACACACACAACACCGGTTTTGTACCAGCTGCACTAACTCCCAGTGGAGTTCCAGATCAGGTTCAAAGTCTTGGTTTTAACTTTTAAGGTCCTTAGCAAACTGGGACCAGCATGCCTGCTCTCACCGTATGTTCCCTGGAGGCGGCTTCATTTGGCAAACAAATACCTACTGGTGGTCCCCGGCCCCAAGGAGGTTCACCTTGCCTCAAACAGGGCCAAGGCTTTCTCGGCCCTGGCACCAACCTGCGTGAACTCTCTGCCTGCGGCAACCTGGGCTCACTCGGACTGGTGGTCTTTCTGCCAGGCCTCCAAGACAGATGTTCTGCCAGACACACGGTGACTGAGGTGGGTGAACCGTCCGGACTGCCCACACCGGCCTCCTGCCGTGGGAGGGGTCGGGCGAGTACCTCCCCACTCTGTACCCATCTGGAACTGGCTTGTGTAGGCTGAATGGGTGGCACAGTATGCGCGTGGCTGTTTTATATTTTATATATTTTATGTTTTATACGTTGTATTGTTACTGCTGAATTTTATACTTCTGCTGCCAAGTTTTACTATTGTATAATTTATACTGTTGTGATCCACTCTGGGCCCGCTTACGGGGAGACTGGAATATAAATTTAGTTAAATAATAAATAAATAAGTATTAAGCAAGCCATCCTCTTGTCATAGTGATGGACACGTTGCTGGAGCATACAAAGAAGCACTTGGGTTGGGTCTGTTTCCTTCTAAGCCGAAACGGCAGCCTCTTTTCTAACTCAGTTTTCAAAATGACCCTGTAAAGATGTTCCCCGTGGGGAAGACAACGTAATCAGAGTCGGGATGGACTACCCATGCTACGATTTTGTTTAGACTTCTTGAAACATTAAACACCATCTATAATAATTGCACATTCCTGTATTTCTTGCACTCTGTTCCTCGCTTCCAAGTTTCCATAAGCACCTCTGATTTCAGCATAAGGCAGTTCTCCAGATTTAAAAAATCAAGAACAAGTCTACCTATGCAGCTGAATTACAAGGCACAACGTTGTTGCTGTACCAAACCATTTAGGTTGCAGGTGTATTGGGGCAAGCAACTGGCTGAATGTTTGTTGTCCCAAATAATTTTTTTTAAAAAAACCTTGTTCACAGAAAACTAGCATGTCAGGGAAAATACTAGTCTAGAATCACTCCTCTTGAAATGATAGTTTTCTGTATGCAAGGATTTTCTTTCCGTGGAGGAACATTCAATGGTGTGAATTCCACTGCTGCAGTCTGAGTGGTGCCATCCTGGAAAAACTGTATCAGATCAGGTAAGATTATGAAATACTGATGTATTTTTGATGGTGAAACCTACAGCACAAATGAAGCAGGTGTCATGCCAAGTGTGTCCAAGGGCTTCGATGAACTTATCTCCTGCTTCAACAGGGAAGTCGCAGCCGTGACATTTCGTGCTGAACAAAGCAACATAGTCTAGAAGCAGAAAGAAACAAAAACTAAAATTAGAACTTCAACAGAGTTAACTTTCCTTCAAACATCCATCTGCTGAATAAGAAACCTGTGGTTTATTTTTGCTTGGAATTCCTCATCTGCTTTGTGAACTTTTCCAGAATGAATTTTACGATGTGACTTGTTTGCTTTTTAATACCTTTGGCTGATGCTTTTGAGTGCAAAGCATGTCATGAAACAACGTTTGGGCCAGGAGTACCAACAACAGCTCAGGAACTTGAGTAAACTGTTGGAAAGACCCTCCCCATTATACATCTGCTGGGGCAGCCACACCCACTTCCCTTAATACTGCAGTCCGGCTGCAGCAGGGCACCTGACGCAGCAGCCTTGCTGCAGTGGAGCAGGGCACAGCCTGGCCAGCGCCTGCATCGGACACCTCTTGGGACTCTCCTCCAGGCCACCCCCAGTTCCATTAGGGCAGGAAAGTGGCACAGAAATGCAGTAAATAACTTCGAATGTTTTACATCCAGAAACCTCCCACTTTTAAGACAGGACCCGTTCCTATTTATGAAAATGGTTTCGGCTTCTTTCTATCTTTTCTCTTTAAAAAATTTAAAGAATCGAGATTATTCCAGGGTTGCCACCTCTTGGTTAAGAAACTCCTGGAGGTTGGGAGCTGGAGCATGGGGAGGGGTTTGGGGCAGGACAGCAGCCATAAAGTCCTCCCTCCAAAGCAGCCGTTCTCACCAGATGAACTGATGCCTGTAGTCTGGAGATCAATTGCAATTCCTGGAGATCTCCAGGCCTCAGCTGGAAGTTGGCAACATTAACCCATTCACATCACAAAGTTTTCATGTCCTCCACACAGGTTGACAAACACGGTCTGGGAGTTCTGTGTTTGGAACTTAATTGCCAGGTCTGCGTGGGCCCAATTTGGAGCAGGACCGTGGTGTGTAGAGAGAGAGAAGGCTCAAGCCTCCACCCTGGAGCCGTTTTCCCAGCTGGAATGTGTCTGTTCCCCAGAAGAGAAGTATTTGTGCAGCCTCCTGGGCACGCAACTTTCCCCACTGGGGGCAAACAGTAGCCTGGGAAAAGGTCACAAGAGCCACGTTTAAGTCCCCTCTCCCTGTGTGCCGCAGTCCCCATCAGCATCGGGCTCATGCACACCTGGGAAGAGAATTCCAAGACTGTGAGCGTTGGCCCAACATGGGGTAGCCAAACAGAGGCCACAAGGACTCTTCAGGATTTGAATTGGCCATTAGTGGTGATGTCAGCTGGCGTGACCTTCCTCTGGGTCCTTGGCCCACCGTAGAGGAGCAATGTTTTAAGAGAATGTGCTAATTTGGGTATTGACGTCTATAGGAGTAGAGGGACGATAATATTCCACATACAATCCATTTAAGAGAGACGGCACAGATGCCTTCTTGCAAGCCTGCTTCTGCCAAGAACAAGTGGAGTGCTCAAGCAATCTGAAACGCTGCGAAGCGGCAGCAAAGCCAAAGAAGGGATATTATTAGCTGCCATCTTGGGTCATTTCATCTCCCAGCTCAGCTCACCATCGCCTTCAGCAAGGAGTAGCAGCAGATCCTTCCCCAAAGGAAAGAAAGGCAGCTCGGGGGGGTCTCTGCGGCCCACAGGTAAAAGGCCACGAATACAGAGCGTGAGTACAGTCCCACTCCAGGAACAGAGGAATTACCAAGAACCAAAACAATGTAGAGAAGTATACTTTTTAGGCAACAGAAAAACAAGGAGGCATCTAACCGATTCATTCACTAAGTGTGAGCACAAACTGGGGTGGGGGGGAGAGTGGAGGGCGCCATGCCCAGCTGTACTGTTCCCTTGGGCACGTATGCCCCCCCCTTGTCTGCAGAGGCTCCAGAAAGGACAACAGAGCAGCGGATCCATTTTACTGGGTCCCGTTTGTCTCGCAGTCTTTCAGTAGCGGGGCCGCGCCAATACCTTTCTCGCAGTAGGGCTCCCCATCCTCCATGTGGAAGAGGCTGTTCCCAAAGGGCTTTCTGCAGGCGGCGCAGACAAAGCAGGTGGTGTGCCAAGTCTGCCGAAGGGCGTGCATCACTTCCTGAAAGGCAAAGGAGAGCAGGGGTACGGTCGGCACCACTGGAACACGGTCCAGAAGCAAAGGCGAGGCTGGGCAGGAAGAGCACAGCCACAGGTTTTGTCTCCATCTTTGGGTTGCTGCTTTCCCCACCGGAACGGAGTGGGAAGAAAGTTGTGGAGGAGGGCAAAGCTCCCCCCACTCAGTGTTGCCAGCCATTTTTTCTCTATCAAAGGCAGCTCAGAAATCTGTAGCTGGGGCAAGATCAGATGTCAGGAGCCGCTGGGTTTTTCCGCACGGACTTTCTCTGTTGGTTCTGGCCCCACATTGCTTCTATTTATCTCCTGTTTTCTGCATGCATATTTTTGCCTTTAGTTTTTGCTTTGGGTTTCTGGTTTCCTCCGTTTTTCCCCAGTTCACTTGAGACCACTTTTAGCCTGCTCTTCTTGTACAACCCAGTTTTGAGTCAATTTTTCCCCGTAATTCATAATGTTTCTATCCGTTTTGTTTCTCCCACCCACCAACACCCACTTTGTGATGATAGGATATTCATCATTGTCAAACCACTCCTCTCACATTCTTTCCACCCTCTTCGTTTTCTATCTTTTTATTGTCATTTTCACAGTGTTAATCGATCTACTATTGTAACAATACATGAAAAAGAGTCTCAGAATTTCCAGCTTTCGTTTTTAAAAAAGGAAATCTTTAGACCATTCCACCGTGGAGACATGCCTTTTCCCTCATATCTCTACAAGGGAAGGGGCTTAGAACCTTACTTTTTTAAAAAAAAATGAAAACTGGGAATTCAGAGAACCTACTGTATGTATTGTAACAACAGTAGGTTATTTTTTATTTTATTTTATTCGATTTGTATTCCGCCCTCCCCGCATCAGCAGGTTCAGGGCGGAGTCCAATTAATACAATAATATAAAATACAATACCTTTAAAAACGATAAAAACGATAATGCGGTTATAATGCGGTTATAATGCTATATAACAGTAGGTCAATATAATGCTATTTCCCCCCCCCCCAAAAAATTGCAAAAGTCCTGGGGGGGGCACTTCTAGCACCGAAAAACACAGCAGTTTGAAAAGCTCATAGCCACTGCTGCTCCAGGTTCCATCCCAAGAGAGGTCAGGCTACCCCTGCCCAGGGCCAGCCTCCGCCTCCTAGCTCTGGGTCAGCCCAGGTTGGGTTCTCTAGTTTGGACTGTGGGATGGGGGATAGGCATGGGAGGCCAAGCTGCCCCCCTTTTATTGCTCCCCATGAAAAGACTTGCCTGTGTGTTTATTTTGCTTTTTTAGAAATTCAGCCTATGGAGAAATGCTTTTATTTGTAGGGTAGGATTGCATCAAAAACCCTAACCCCGCCCCGCCCCGCCCCCAGTCTAGAAAAGTGTCTTTGCTGAGAACAAGGGGGGGAGGGGGGGAAGCCAGATGCTTTCTAAGCTTTACCAGCCTTGGACTTCAGTCATGCAGATGTGACCAGAAAGCTTCCTGCTAGAAGCTTACCCTTTTAGGTGTGTGGCGGGGGGGGGGGGGGTTGACAGAGAGTTGGAGGACTAAAGTGCCAGAAGAGTTTTTTTTCTGGAACCTCCGGGAAAAGCCTCTCTGACCTGCACCTTTGACCTGCCCACAGGGTGGGCAAAGGGAGAGAGCGAAGCTGCCTGGCACAGGGAGGAGGAGCTCTCTGGCTGCCTTGTGCTGGAAGCGGAAGGAGCTGAGAGCTGGGCCCTTGCAGGCGGCGGCCACTGGCCACGTGGAGGCTGAAGGCCTGAAGCAGGGGAAGTATGGGGACCTCTCAGTAAGCTGGAACTTCCTGAGACAGAGAGCCTGCCAAAACAGAAGGTCTAAGGTAGGCTTGTACAAAGGGAGGGAGAGGGGAACCACGTTTTTACCCATTCCTTTTGAGTGTAGTAAGCAGCCGCTGTGGTCACCAGGTGCTGGGTGGGTAGCAGGAGACTGGGCACAAGGCAGGGCACTCAGAGTGGCAAGCCTGCCCAGGGGAGCGAGGAGTCTCTTGGCCCTCCCCATAGGCAATTCCCACATAGGCCAAGTGGTGGCAGCGGGTGCAAAAGAGAAGGAGCAAAAGCCCCTCTGAGGGTTGGGGGGGCACTATGAGGGTGGCACGTGCTGGACGGAGACTGGGACTGCCACTGGTGAACCCCAGAGGGCAAGAAGGGGCAGTGCTCACGGGCCAGTGGGGCTGTTCCTCTGCAAAGCCATTATCCTAAAATATAAAAGGCAAACTATGTTGCCGACAACTCACTTTTTATCTCTGTGCAGGCACACTCACAGGGATAAAAAGTCGGTTGTCGGCAATGGATTTACCCGGCTGCCAGAGCCCAGAGACGGCGTCCGCACCCAAGAACTCAGCCAAGGCACAGGAAGAAGAAGTCAGCTGAGCTGCAACAGTCCCTCCTGGGTCTTGGCCACCGGCCCTGGTGCAAGGAGGAGAGGCACCAGGCGGAGTGGCTGCCAAAGCAGCCAGCAGAGCCATGCCGGTCCCTCCTGGGCCTTGGGTGCCAACCTATGCAGCGCCAGGGATGGCGCAGGCCACCTCGAGGGTGGCAGAGCTGAGCGTGTGCCCAGGGCACCAGGCAGATGGCTGTGGGGCAAATACCCACAGCCTGGCTGGTCTAGCAATATGGCTCCACCTCCATCACACCCTAAAGAGTGGCCTGCTGGCCCAGGACAACAATGATCAAAATGCCAGCGGTGTTAGCGAAGCTGTGGGGTCCCTTTAAAGACCTGCACCTAACAGCTGGGTTTGGTAGCAGCCGGTGGGTAGGCCCAGTATGTGGCCAGGGGATAAGCCACCCTCCTGCGCCTGAAATACAGGGATTATGCTCTCTCGTGAGATTTCTCTGGACCTTCCTGGGTGGGTGGGGCTCCAGAGAGTTCTTTTAAAGCAGACGCCGTAGAAGATCAAGGATGACGTGCCCCAGTTCTCTCTGGGAGGCTGCAGAGGGGCAGGTGTGGGAGAAGGAAGGCGCCGGGTGGGTCTAACCCTCTGCTCTCCATGTAGCGAGACCACGGAGACTTCCCACAAAGGACGTGGGAGAGCAGCCGGGTCCAGGCGTCGGACTGGCAGCCCCAGCACCCAGCCTATGGGTAGCCAGAGTTCTCTTCGATCCAGGATTCTCTGTGTGGGGCTGGAGGGGGGTGGGGGTCAGGTGCACGTGGGAGCCCAGCAACAAGCCAGGCGTGTGCACATACTGGGTGAATGTCGGGCTGGAGGGATGCATTTAAGATCACCAAGCGGATCCCCTCTTTTCATGGCCCAACAGTTCCAATGATTTTGTTTTTTATGAGGAAGCCACAAGTCTCCTGACCGTCAAAATGCTGACTGAACGCAGCCCCACAGGGGCCCGCTGAGCACGGGGCTGCTCGAAAGGCCGATGAGCTCCAGTGGAGACGTGAGGCGTAGCCTCCCTGCAGGGCTGCCTTTTCAGAAAGGGGCAAAGCGCTTTCACAGACAGGGCCAAGAGTTTCGAAACGGTTCACAGGCCTGTTCTTGGCCACGTTCAAGGTTAATGCACAAAATAGTGTATTTTTTTTAGACAATTCCCCCTCCTAATGACTACAACAACGTTATCAAAGCAGTAGCATAGATACTCCGGAGAAGAAATCACCTGTGGGCTGGACTGTGGCACAGCTACGAAAACTAAGGCTCAAGTGATCGGGGAAATCTATCCGTGGAGTAATTTATGTCCTCGCTGGAGCAGCTTCGGCTGCCACTAATTACAACTCAGGCAACCCCTGAAATGCTCAGGTGCTTCCTCTTCCCAAATTGTTTAGTGCCTGCTCGCACAGATGTGAAGACAGCCTGGCACCATTTGCATTGGTAGCATGCCTCGTTAGTGAGTCATCAGCAGCAGCTAGTTTCATTAAATTAAATTGATGTTTACAAAACAACCCAAGCCTGGCAAGTGAACTTGGATTAAGTTACAAAGCTCTCTGAGAAGCAAATCGTGGTTTGCTGATCAGTGCCGGTTGGGTTTTTGCAGGCAAATTTGTAAATGTACAGCGGGAGCTGTCTCCCACCTGACCGGACATGACGACACCTGATGAGAGCCCGCTGGCAGCACAGATGTTTAGACTGAGGGCCCCCGAAGCTGCCCAGCCTCCGGAGGGTGAGGCCCGTGGCCCATCTCGTCCAGCGTCTGCTTCCCAGGATGTTGGCCTCTCAAGATGCTACAAGGAACCCCACAGGCAGTGTCTCCTGGCACAGGCCTCTCTTCCTGACTGCTTCCCAGCATCGGACAGTCGAAGGCATTTGCCTCCAAACCTGAACAGCCCCTCCAGTTGTTAAGGCTCACAGCTGATGATGGGTTGATCCTCCACAAATCTGCCCAACCCCCTTTTAAATCCATTGAAATCAGTGGCCCTTGCCACCTCTCAGGGCAGTGAGTTCCGGAAGTCCACCCCATTGTGGGAAGTAGCAGCTCATTTTGTCCCTCTTGAATGTATTGTCCATCAGTTTCGTAGGGTCACCACAAGTTCCACTATTGTGGGGGAGGGGGAAATTTCCTTCTATCCACTTCCTCTACACCATACACCATTCTTGCCACGTGGGTTCATGGCCTGGACATTGAGACTTGACTACTGTAACGCACTCTGCGTACGTCTCCCCTCGACCCAGAGACTGCACTTCGTGCTGAATGCTGCAGCTTGATTGTCATCAAGAGCTCGGTGGGGGCGCGCACGTCACTCGCACTCTGCAGTCCCTCCACTGGCTCCCCATCAGTTGCCCGACTCAATTCAAAGTTTTGGCTATAACATACAAAGCCCTTCATGGCCTTGGCCGTTCATATCCGCAGGACTGCCTCTCCCCTGATGCTCTACCATGGCAGCTTTGCTCATAATAATAATAATAACATTCAATTTATATACTGCCCTTCAGGATGACTTAACACCCACTCAGAGCAGTTTACAAAGTATATCATTATTATCCCCACAACAAAACAGCCTGCGAGGTGGGTGGGGCTGAGAGAGCTCTGAGAGAGCTGTGACTAGCCCAAGGCCACCCAGCTGGCTTCAAGGGGAGGAGTGGGGAATCGAACCCGGCTCTCCAGATTCTGAACAGAACCTATTGCAGACACCACCCAACAAATAGGAAAAGCCAACAGCTGCCCATACCCATGCATTCTCTGGGGTGGACCCGCCTGGGGCAGAATGGCCTGCCTGAAAAGGTCAAAAAAGCTTTTCTGGCTTTCTGCGAACTCTGCAAAGCTGAATTATTCAGGAGGGCTTTCTTATGCCATTAACAGGGCTGTGTTGTAAGGAAATGGTTACAGAGATGCTCTGATAAAGGGATAGGGGCTGTAGTGTGAACAGTGCACGGCCTGCTACTGTTGTTTATTCTGTCATGTTCAAATTGCTTATGTATTGTTCCAACTTTGTATAATATTTCAGCTTCTTTTCAGGTGGTTCTCCAATCTATACCCTTTTGTATTGTTTATTGAAGTCACAGCTGTTGATCATGTTGAATTATGTAATCTGCCTGGAGTCTCAGCGAGAAGAGCGGACTGTAAATAATGTGAATGAATGAATGAATGAAATTCTGTAGGGCTTTATCATGTTACCCTCTCAGTTATCTTTCTTCTAAACTAAAAATCCCTGGATGTTTAAGCCTTTGCCTTACAGGGCAGATGCTCCAACCTCATGATAATTGTGTGTATGTCTGAGTGCTGTCACGTCGTTTCCTTCTGACTTATGGTGACCCTATGAATGAAAGATCTCCAGAATGTCCATCTTTAAAATATTTGCTCAGATCTTGCAAACTGAGAGGGTAACATGACACCTTTATCGAGTCAGTCAATCTCATGTGGGGTATTCCTCTTTTCCTATTGCCTTCCATTTTTCCTAGCATTACTGATTTTTCCAGTGAGTCTTGTTTTCTCATGATGTGAAATACAATAACCTCAGTTTCGTCATTTAACTTCTAGGGCAAATTTCTTCATTGTCATCTTCAGGGCTTTTTTTTCAGCTGGAACGCAGTGGAACGGAGTCCCGGAACCTCTTGAAAATGGTCACATGGCCGGTGGCCCCGCCCCTGATCTCCAGACAGAGGGGAGCTGAGATTGCCCTCTGCGCTGCCGAGCAGCGCGGAGGGCAATCTCAACTCCCCTCTGTCTGGAGATCAGGGGGGCGGGGCCACCAGCCATGTGACCATTTTCTCCGAGGGCAACCCACTGAGTTCCGCCTCCTCTTTTCCCAGAAAAAAAGCCCTGGTCATCTTTAAAATTGTGTGGTTCCTCAGTAGTCATTTCTCTTGTCTTCATAAAATTAGCTGTCCTTTTCTGAACTTTCCCCAGTTTTTCTATATCTTTTTTGACATGTGATGACCCGAACTATACACACTATTCCGAATGAGGCTGCGCTGGGTCCTTGTATAAGAACATGGATATACCTGCAGTTTTATTCCCGGTCTCTTTCCTGATCATCTCTAGCATGGAACTGACCTTTTTAAAATGGCCACTGAACACCCAAGTCGACATATTCAGCATATTTGTGAAATTAAAGCGGGGGGGGGGGGCGCGGTTGCCCCAGCATATATAACTTTGCATTGACACTGAATTTCTCCTGCCATGTTATTCGCCCATTCATCCAGTTTGGAGAGGTCTTTTGGGAGCTCCTCACAACCCTCTTGTGTTTTCATTATTCCAAAAAAGTTTGATGTCATCTTTGAACTTTGCTACCTCATTTCCCCTTCCTGTTCCACTTTGGTACCGACTATCCCCAAACCCATTCTTCAACCACTTCGACTGCCCCCTCATTCGCCTGACTCCCCAACGGTTCCACTTTCTGGCATGCCGCTGTGTTTCACTTTGGACTTACTCCCATGATCTTGGCATGGCATCTGGCACAGGTCGGGGCAAAGAACTGCTCATAGCAGCGCTCACAGTACACGCTGTTCTGCTCCTCGACGAAGCCGACGTCAGCCAGGGAGGCCTTGCAATGAGCACAGTAGAATTCCTCTGGATGCCAGGATCGCCCCATGGCTACCAGGAAAGGGCCCCTGCGAAAGAGGAACAGCACAGGATTGCATGGCAAGAACGTCTGCAGGGCGCAAGCATCAAAGGCCGTACCAAGGGTATAAACCTGTATTGGCTATATGACATTTTTACTGTATTATAGTCTGGTGAAGGGTCTAAGAGAGACTCCAGCTCTCCCCATGAACTACAACTTGTACAGTTTTCTGCAAAGTTGGAAAACTGTTAAATCCATTCAGGTCTCTAGTACAGATCTGAGTCGTGCCAACTTGGAAAGCTCTGAGGAAGGAGATATGTATGCAGCTTTTGGATTAGATCATTCTGAAAAGCTAAGGCTGAAGTAGAAAACAAAAGCAGAGGTGACATCTTGGGCTAAAATCCAAGCATTCAAGTTCCATGGATAGGACATGTGTACACTTAATTCCAGGTAGTATTATTACCAGGGCTTTTTTTTCTTGAAAAAGAGGTGGTGGCACTCGGTGGGTTGCCCTCAGAGAAAATGGTCACATGGCCAGGGGCATGAGCAGCACAGAGGGCAATCTCAACTCCCCTCTGTCTGGAGATCAGGGGGCGGGGCCACCAGCCATGTCACCATTTTCAAGAGGTTCCGGAACTCCGTTCCACCACGTTCCTGCTGGAAAAAAGCCCTGATTATTACCTTAGTGCTTGTCATTGTGACTAGGGTTACCAGTTGTCTGGTTTTCACCTGGACAGTCAGATATTTTTGTGGACTGGCCAGTGGATGACATCACTTCCAACAGTGATGAAATCATGCTGGGAATAACAATACGAAAGTAAGTGCCACACCTTCCCTCTCCCCAGAATCTGGTATTCTTCCAGACTCCATCTGGCAACCCTAAATGAGACAGATCTTGTCAAAACATGTGAGCATCTGGATGACTTCAAAATCATCAAAAGGTATGCTATTTGAAGAGTTTATGAAAGTTCTCTTGGAGGGGGAAAGCAATGAGAATTGGGGAGCAACTATTTCTCCCATCAAATTCCACCCGTGCTTCCCCCAAACAGTCTGGGGCTAATATGACAAATGTTCCCGATTTCTCGAGTTTTCTGTAGCTTGGCACTTGTTCAAGGACAACAGGGGCCCTCATTGGATGGCCACTGTTTAATTCAGGGCTGAAATCTGTGGCACACTCCACTTGCTTAGGGGCTGACTCCAGGAAACATGGTTTGCTGCTTGAATCTAGATTCAGAAGAGGATGAGTTTGGCACTGGGTCTGGGGACGGGCAGTACAGCAGGCACCAGCGAAACCACTAGGCTACACTCCGCTCCAATTCACTCACTGAACAGCCAGTTCAGAGGCAGCAGGCACAGAAGGCCAGTGAGGCCCTCTTGTCCCCTCCTCCTTCTGGCCTGGGAAAGTGTCGTGCTCCCCACTGGCTGTCTGCGGTTCTGCCCCCCAGCAGAACATGAGCTTGAGAGGTTCCTACTGGTCAGAAACAGGGACTAGGACTGCCTTCAAATAGATGTGCTTCCCGTGCGACCACCTACGCATTGTAAACAGTAAATTACAAAAGGTACCATAAATCTGCAGCACTCTCTCTTCATTAAAAACTGACCCAAACAAGATGGCTGCTCTGGAACTCCCTACTGTTTCAGTAACTGAAGAATGCAACCAATAGGTTTTAGCAGGATCAGACAAAAATCCTAATCTAAATTTGTGCTGTGATTTTTAAAAATAAAGTATATTATGAACATATATTTTTAAGCCAAGAGTTCCTTCAGTGCAGATACATGCAGGCAGGGCTTTTTTTCCAGCGGGAACGCAGTGGAACCAAGTTCCGGCACCTCTTGAAAATGGTCACATGGCTGGTGGCCCCACCCCCTGATCTCCAGACAGAGGGGAGTTTAGAGGGCAATCTAAACTCCCCTCTGTCTGGAGATCAGGGGGCGGGGCCACCAGCCATGTGACCATTTTTGCTGAGGGCAATTTAAACGTTGAAAAACTCCCCCCTTCTTCCAGCTGACCCAAAGTGACCTCATCGAATTCCACCACCTTTTCCCCCTGCATGCAGGTATTGGGGTATGACACTTTTTTCTCTGTATGAACAGTAGGTTTGCCAGTTCCCCTAACCCTCCCGGCAGGAGGGAGGGACACCCGGCTCTTACCGCCTTCTTTACTGCTTACTTGCGCATGCTGCGTGTGTGCGGTTCCACAGCTGCGTGGTGACATCATCACCACGCAGGCACAGGGGTGTGCGCCTGTTTCGTAGCAGACCAATTCGGGCCTCAAATAGGCCCAGTTTGGCCCATCTGGGGCCCAAATCAGCCTATAGCAAAGCATGGAAGTGCTCCTGAGGTGGCGTGACGATGTCAGTGACATCGTTGTGCCACCCCGGGAGCACACTCAGGCTTCCCGGGCTTTCCTCCCCTGCCAGCCACGTAAATGGAGATGGGGGTGGAGGGTGAAAATGGGGGATCCCCCGCCCCCCCCTGGGGAAATGGGATACCTGATGAAAAGATATGAGAGTGTTAATAATCAATAGATCTTCCCCTTTGAGCTAGTGGACATCACGATAAGCTTCTTGTTAATACAAGCAGGGCTTTTTTCCAGCGGGAACGCAGTGGAACAGAGTTCCGGAACCTCATGAAAATGGTGACATGGCTGGTGGCCCCGCCCCCTGATCCCCAGACAGAGGGGAGCTGAGATTGCCCTCCGCGCTGCTTGGCAATCTCAACCCCCCTCTGCCTGGAGATCAGGGGGCGGGGCCACCAGCCATGTGACCATTTTCTCCAAGGGCAACCCACTGAGCTCCACCACTTCTTTCCCCAGAAAAATAAGTCCTGAATACAAGAGACTAAGAATATATACCAGGCCAAAAGATTACATAGAAATGGGGTTGAAAGTGAGGAGAATAGAGATGTATCAGTGTATTCAGGGGACGGGGAACATTTGTGCCCATTTCCCAGCCCCCAAAGCCATAATTATGCTCTTCCCGTTTTTTGGCAAGGATTCTCTTTTCCTCTTCCTGCCAATACAGTTTTCACACTGAGAGTCTCCTTCTCGTGCTATTCCCTGAAATATCTTGTGGCAAAGAGCCAGCAAATGTGATAGAAAAGTCGGCCGCAGAATCCCTGAAACGAAACAATAACCTTTTGATTTTTTTTAAAGGGATAATTCGGTGATAAGAAATGAAACCTTGAAATACTACATACATGACTTAACACCCACTCAGAGCAGTTTACAAAGTATGCCATTATTATCCCCACAACAAAACACCCTGTGAGGTGGGTGGGGCAGAGAGAGCTCTGAAAGAGCCATGACTAGCCCAAGGTCACCCAGCTGGCTGCAAGTGGAGGAGTGGGGAATCGAACCCGGCTCTCCAGATTAGAGTCCCACGCTCTTAACCACTACACCAAACTGGCATCTCTGGTTCAAAGGGTCAGGGCACAAATTATGTAGAAGGCCTCTACTTGAGACCCTGGTGATCCAATGCCACTGAGGGCAGACAATACTGGCCTGGATAGACCGATGGTCTGACTCGGTTACAAGGCAGTTTCATGTGGCCATATTTGTGTGCCTCCCAGTTCTCTCCCTCCCGTAAGAAAAGCCCTCCCCATACCTGATGACGCTATTACAGTGTCCACAGAGCGGAGTCCGGCTGCTGGCTGGGAAGCGTTCAGCCCTTTGGATTGTTCCACGGGCTACAGCAGGAGCCTGAGCGGAGGCCGGAATCGAAGGAGGTGGGTAAGACGGAGCAGAGGCTGGTGGCGGTGGCACCGGAGCACCCCGGGGCAAGATATGCTTGGTGACAGTCGTCGTCGATTTTCCAGGAGCAAATTTTTGAGAGAACGAGTCGTCTGTTATCCAGGGAGGACGACTTGAAGGCTCGGTGTTGCTTGGAGTGTATGAATGAGTTGAGGCCACCGCTGGTGCTGGAGCCGGTGCTGGAGCTGGAGCTGGTGCTGTTTAAAGCAAAGAAATGAAAACGGATGTTTTAAAAAGAATTTATTGGAAGCAGTTACCAAAACCTCCTTCGAGGCCTGCCTGCCTCAGATAACCCTCCTTACTGCCTCAACCGACCACAAATCAAATGCTGCAAGAGATCCCAGGATGTCAGCTGACCCCTGGGCTTTGGAGCGAAATAAACGATAAAAGCAGCAACCTGGTTTACTTGTGGTTGTTTGAGGTCACTGACAATCCTGCAATGCTGGCCTAAGTAGGTTTCGTTCAGGGAAAATATGCAACGGACTGTTGCAACTGTTTTTCTTTGAGAGTGTATATGTGAGATTCGTCTTAAGCACAGAAATATAGAAACATAGAGCTGGAAGGGAACCCCAAGGACATCTAGTCCAGCCCCCTGCACAATACAAGAAATTCTCCCCACCTCACCTCCCCCAATAACCCTTGCTCTATGGAGAGGAAGGCAAGAAACTTCCCGGATCCCTGGCCCATCCGGCCTGGAGGAAAATTCCTTCCCGACCTTGAAGCGGTGCTCTGGATTGACCCTGGGCATGTAAGAGAGGGCCGCAAGATCCCAGCACAGACTCCTGCCCTTCTCCCCCCAATCATATTGAGTCACGGAATCGTCATTGCAGGCAGGGGGCCATCCAGCCTCCTCTGGAAGGAAGGAGAGCCCACCACCTCCCGAGGAAGCCTGTTCCACTGAGGGACCGCTCTAACTGTCAGGAAGTTCTTCCTAATGTTTTGCCAAAAACTCTTTTGCTTTAATTTTAACCCGTTGTTTCTGGTCCGACCCTCTGGGGCAACTGAAAACAACTCTGCTCCATCCTCTGATTGACAGCCTTACAAATACTTGAAGAGTGCTATCCTATCACCTCTCAGTCTCCTCCTCTCCAGCTCCTTCAGCCTTTTCTCATAAGACTTGGTCTCCAAACCCCTCACCATCTTTGTTGCCCTCCTTTGAACATATTTCAGCTTGTCAACGTCAGACTGCTGACTCATGTTCGATGTATGATCTACGAAGATCCAGAGATCCTTTTCACATGTACTACTGCCAAGACAGCCTCTCCCAGCCTATAATTAGGCAGTTGATTTTTCCTACCGAAATGCAGAACTTTACATTTATCTCTGCTGAAATGTATTTTGTTAGTTTTAGCCCAGTTTTCCAGCCTGTCAAGATCACCCTGAATCTTGACTTTGTCTCCTGTTGTGTTTGCAGCCCCTCCCAATTTAGCATCATCTGCAGCTTTAACGGGCATTCCTTCATCATCCAACATCCTTCAGTGTTCAGAACACAGCACCGGATTATTGCTGGACTGTGGAGCACAGTGGCCTAAAAGGTTATCACACCCACAAGGATGTAAGAGGCACAAAGTGGCCGGTCATTTAAAAGGCTACAAATGGCTTACGTTAGAGTTTGGTACCCCTTTTCTCTTTTTAGTGTGATGCAGGAGTTAGAGTGTTTGACTAGCATCTGTGAGACCCGGGTTCAAGTCTCCATTCTGTCCTGGAAGTTTGCCTGGGCCACCTTCGACCAGTCACAGGCACTCAGCCGAAGCCACTTCACAGGGTGGTTGTGAGGAGAAAATGGGAGAGGAGGGGAAGGGTGCCAGCTGCTTTGGGGAGAAAGGCAGCGCACAAATCTACAAATACATTCATAATTGGAGATCCAATTTTCATTCAGTTGCAACAACTTTCTCCGGAAGGAAACTACTCAGGACAAATCCCCCCAGGCCAGCCACACGCGTTGCGCTCCCCAGTTTTCTCAAGCGAAGGACAGCGGCAAGGGCTCCCCTTTGGAATGGGAAGTATTCCATGTCTCTTGTTAACGTTCTTTCCTGACTGCCGGGAAACATCCCTTGCCTTTTAGGAAAAGCTGCTGGGCCTGCCCCTCTCTCCAAAGCGCCACCGTCTCTGCTCCCCATCCCCGGTGACTCGTTCCGGGCTCCCTTCCTCCAGGCAGCTGATTTTAAGCTTCATTGTTTTCTGGCCAGCTCATTTAGGTCCTAATCTTGCCCTGCTACTTGAGTAGTGGCCCCTGTTAAATCTGTTGCTCACAAGCATTTCCTTTCCCACCTGTTTGGCGATTCCCCCCTGCCCCCATTAATAAAGCCAGTTGTTTTACTTTGTCTGGGACCTCACACCTCAAGCTGACTGGCCGCCTGGCAACGCCCCCCCCACCCCACCCAATACAAGGGCACTGCTTGGAAGGGCAAAGGGAAGGGGCGAGTGCTCTGGGGCCTTCCTAGCTGAACTCCCAGACCAGAGAGGTGGCAGCCAGTCAGGCCCTTCCCTGCGCCACGGCTGAAGGGGGCAGGGGGGAAAGGCACGTGTTTGTGGGTCTAAAGGGCTCCCGGGAGGAGATGCTTTTATTGGACAGGCCCCACAAAGCCTCCTGATCCATGACAGCTGACAACAACTACAGTCCCTCGTACTTCTGGGCAGGACAGCTGTGGTGTTTTTTGGTGACTTGCTGGCCACTCATTCTCAGTGATCTGGAGGGGAAGCTATACGGTTCCTTCCGAAATTCAGCTGCAGTTGGATAAAGCCACCATTGTGCTGGCCTCTAATCTTATGCCCACCATCTTTATAATGCCTCCATTCACAAACAGCTGTTATGGCCAGGATAAAATAGCCACCAGCCATTAACCCTTTGCAGGCATCCAGTAAATCAAGAACCTCTCTCTTTCGTGCTGTCTCCTTTTCTTAGCAGCAAATGCTTTCCTTTCTCCTTATAATTTCCTGTCGGCACATGCTCATTGCAGGCATACTGGACTATTGTCATCCCATACGATGGGCCAGGAAAGTCAGAGGCCAGCTACACAGTCAGGAGGCTCATGTGCTGAGCCACATTTCAGGCTTGAGATGGGGAGAAATGTCATGACTGAACATCTGCTAGTGCGTCCGTGCGTGCTCTCTTGCACATTCTGATTTTATTTGCAGAGAATTATTTTTCTGGAGAAGTATTCCACGAGAGATTTCCACGCTGGAAGTCCAGAAGCAAGAAATAGGCCACACCATACTGCTGATCCTGTAGCATGGCTCTTACCACTCTACTGAAAACAGGGGAAATGGTCACAAAATAAAAGTAAAAAGTTACAACAATCCTGATGTCATCGTTTGGACTGATGCCTGGTTCTTCCAATCTGCTGGCAGCAGGGCTTTTTTTCAGGGGGAACACAGTGGAACGGAGTCCCGGCACCTCTTGAAAATGGTCACATGGCTGGTGGCCCCGCCCCCTGATCTCCA
Source organism: Eublepharis macularius (assembly GCF_028583425.1). Classification (NCBI taxonomy): domain Eukaryota; kingdom Metazoa; phylum Chordata; class Lepidosauria; order Squamata; family Eublepharidae; genus Eublepharis; species Eublepharis macularius. Next base: position 142,276,575 of record NC_072795.1, read on the forward strand.
GGCAGAGGGGAGTTGAGATTGCCCTCCACGCTGCTGAGCGGCGTGGTGGGCAATCTCAACTCCCCTCTGTCTGGAGATCAGGGGGCGGGGCCACCGGCCATGTGACCATTTTCTCTGAGGGCAACCCACTGAATTCCACCACCTCTTTTCCCAGAGAAAAAGCCCTGGCTGGCAGGATCAGCACCGGGATTGCATCTGGGGCACATTCTATCAACGGAGCAACAACTGAGAAATCATCTTGCGCAAGCAATATCTTGCACAAAGGGTCAGGTCACTGAAATCATTGCTATGCCCTTGCTTAGACGGCGTCCAGAACCAGTCAGCAAGCAATTGCGAGAGGGTGGTCAGTCCTTAAGGGGGTCAGGGCTCCTGACCTTGGACAGTTGTATAGAAAAGGGGGTTCTGGCAACTATAGCTTTGTCACACAAGGATGAGAAGAGCTCTGAAATGCCCTCCTCATGAACAAAGCACTGGCATAGCGTAATAGCAAAACAGTAAAGAGCCCAGTGGCACCTTTAAGACTACCAACTTTATTGTACCATAAGCTTTCAAAAACCACAGCTCTCTTCGTCAGAGACCAGTGGTTCTTCTAACGGCTAACCCCTCTGGATCTATGACCACAATAGTCAAGAGGCTGAAGTATAAGCGTCACCATGAACGCACTCGTGGCCCAGGCTCCATTCCCTGACCTTGAGACGCTCGAGATTCAGAGGAATGGAGCCGTCGGCAGGCACTTCTCTGCCCAACGTTGCCCGTTCCACAGATATTATTATCCATCACATCATTTCACAGACATTATGAAGAGTGTAATCAAACTTTGATGTTCTGCGCCACATCTCTCATTTCAAGTCCTTTTGCCCCTGATAAGGCCACCCAAAGCAGAGTTACACCCGTGTAAGCCCATTGACTCAGGGTGGCACTTTAAGTCAACATTATTTGAAAGGCCAGGGGATGGGCAGTGGGCTCTGGCAAAATCTTACTTGTTGGCATCCTTTTTATGAAGAAAAGCCCAACTGGATTAGAAGGCTTAGGGAAGCTCCAGAAGCAGGTCCGCTCAGAAGTAAATTCCACGGCGTGCCACAGAACTTTCTTCTAGGCGAATCGGCCACAAGGCAGCATCCTGCCTCCAACGGTGATCAGCCGCTACCTCTCCAGGGAGATGGCGAGCAAGGCGGGAAAGCCCCCAGTGCCTGCCCCCCGGGGGGTCTCACGGGACGGGACTACATGTTTCTGCACGGGCAGGCACTGGTTTCAATGTACTCCTTGCAGTCAGACCTCAGCTGAGGGGAAGGGCGTCTTTTAAAAAGAGAAAGAGACCTCAAGCATGCGCAGAATGGGACCCCCAGGGGAGGGAGGGCTTCTGCCTTCCCTCAAGACATTTTCCTGCATAAAAACAGCATGGAGGGGTGTATTTTGTGGACTCTGCTGCACAATCAGTGAAATAACTCCCCTTGTGCAGTTTTCATGTGAGAAAATAGCATTAAGGGGAGGGCAGGAGGCCATTCTAAAAAGAAGCAGTTCTCTCAGCTGACGTCTCACTGCGGGGAGCACGTGAAAACTGGTGCATGCCTGTGCACAGGGCTTTTTTTCTGGGAAAAGAGGTGGTGGAACTCAGTGGGTTGCCAGCACAGGGGGCAACTCTTGGTGGGAGGTGATGCCCCTGCACACGTGCAAAGTGCACGCATGCTCCCAGGGCCAATGATGTCACTTTGGGTCAGCTGGAACAATGGGGAAGTTTTTAAAAGTTTAAATCACCCTCGGAGAAAATGGTCATATGGCTGGTGGCCCCGCCCCCTGATCTCCAGACAGAGGGGAGTTGAGATTGCCAGCGGTGCAGAGCGTGATCTAAACTCCCCTCTGTCTGGAGATCAGGGGGCGGGGCCCCCGGCCATGTGACCATTTTCAAGAGGTTCTGGAACTCCATTCCACCGCATTCCAGCTGAAAAAAAGCCCTGCCTAGGCAGAAAGATATTGTCTAGGGAGTCCCTGCTTTTGATCATTGTTGGAGACTGGAGATACCCCTGACTCCAAATAGGGGCAGAGTTGAGCCACTGGGGGTGGGGGTGGGTCACCCCATCAGGTGGCAGCATTCAGGCCATGGCAGAGGCCTGGCTGGCCACTCACACAATTGGGGGCTGGCCACATAGCAGAGCAGAATAACATGGAACAGAAGGCAAAATGTGGATGGAAGAGGTTAAAAGAGAGCCAGATGAGGGCTGCAGCCGCCAACCAATCAGTTCTCCAGCTTTGGGGGGGCACCCCCCCCCCCAGGAGAGCCAGGAAGCAGCAGGTGAACCCACCTTCAAGAGCTGGGGAGAAGCTGGGAAGGACAGCCTCCTTCTGGCTCCAGGCAATGGAGGGGCCAGCTTGGCAGGGATGGTGTGAGCCTTGAGCTCTTTCCTCTTTGTTCAGCTGAGGCCTTAATAAGGGCCGGCAAGCAGCCAGGCATTGGACCAGCAGAAGGGAGCCTGAAGACAGAACCTGGCCAGTACGGAAGACCCGTTGAGGCAGGGTGGCTCCCCGGTGCTGTGAGGCTGCCCCTTCAAAGCAGGCCTCATCCGAGCTTTAGTATTGCTTAATCTCTTCAAGTGATCTAAGCCATGCAGGCAATGGGTCTAATGCCGCTCTGTTAATGACAACCTGCCTATCATGCTTTAGAGACCCTCTTGAGGACTGAAGGTGGACACCTTGGAGACACCTTTGATTAGTTTGTGCTTCCTTCTTTGCTTTCTCTTTTTAAAAAAAGCTTTCATACACACAGCTGCACGGATGATATCACTGCTTTTCAAGCAGACCCCCTCTACCTTTCCTCCAGGCTCTTTTTTCTCAGACAGGAATGATAAACAGAATTTAAAAATCTCTGAATTCCCCCAATCACCGTAAGCCCCAGGGTGCTGCTATTTCTGTCTTGTAGTATTTATTAAGTCAAGATGAGAGGGCAGTATTTCATCTGTGATTGTCAAGTTCAAAAACCTGCAACCTCTGGCACGCTGTTAATTAAGCAAGCTGATTTCTTAAGTTGTTGGGATTCTTTTTCCTCTTCAAGAATCTGGGCTTGTTTATTTAAACATCTTGGTGAAGAACCCAATTCTGCTTTGAGGTGGTATAGTCACTTCCTAGGACTGTACCTTCACGCTTCCTCCTGTCCTACAGATTGTTTCCCAGGTGCTGAGAACCAAGAAGAAAAAACTAAGCACATTCCTGCCACCTAGTGACGACATAGTGTATTAATTTTGTGGGGGGGGGGGGGGCGGAGAACTTTAGTTGTTGTAGATACAGCCCAGAAAATCTACAACTACTAGTGTAAGAGTTCTCACTGACAACCACGTCAATGAACTAAAACACCTTCATAACAGTACTTACCATTCAAGGCAGATGTCAGCCCTTCCCCTGTTAGTAACTGAGTGGGGACATCATAAGGGAAGGGCTGCAGAGGGTCTTACAGATGGGAAAAGGTCTGTGAGGGCCATCTTGCTTTGTAAATCCACACCTTGCCACACCCAAGTCAGCAGGCATGGAAGGGCGTGGACGCAGCTTGCAAATATCGACGGGCAGCAGAGAACAACGCACAGGTGTGAGCCCTCGGCTGCTGGATTTGGGGAAGCAAGTGGTTTCCTAGGGCTCACCTTCCTTAAGCGCTGTTTCACCTCACAAAGCACCCTTTAAAATGCAAAGGGACTGCCTGTTTACTGTTAAGAGGGTCCGGGTAGGGGGGGGGGTCTCCACTGAGACCACCTTCTCCTCCTCTAACTATTCTTTAACCTGTCAGAGGGAAAGGGTCCCAAGAATACCCCCCCAGTTTTGCCCTGTACTGGTAGCAGAGAACAGGACACAAACAAATGCGTGTGTTTAAAAGGCTACGTTTGCCTGCAGCATTTTTTCTCTTCCTAAGGCGCTCAGGGTGATATTATCGGTTTTATCCTCACAACGACTCTATAGGCTGGGCTGGCAGAGAGACTGTGGCTGGCCGAAGGTCGCCCAGTGAGCTTCGGGGCGGAGCAGGGTTCTGAATACAGGTTTCCCCTCTCGTCTCCTGGCACTCTAACCACTATAGACTATTGCCTTTCAGTGGTACTGCATTTATCATAGACATCTCTATCCCCTGCCGGATTTGCATCCAAAGGATTTTTCACTAAAACAGCTGCAGTGTAAATTGACTAATACAGCATAAGCAATTCAATGTGCGTTGGGACGTGCATCGGATTGAGATAGCCAGCAAGGGAAAGGTTCACTTGCCAGCATACGTGAGACTTTAGAGACGTCAGGAGAACGAATTGTTCACAGACGTACAATTGGAGCAACGCGCACAGAGGCACAGAAACGCACACCTTCATGCATGACGAAAGTTCTCAAGAACAGAAACTGGATATATTTTGCACCTTTCTTTGCCGTGTGGCATTTCCAATTAATGTCAGAATTGACCTACATGTGCAATATCTCATTTTTCATTCTTGGCACAGCATGTGGCGCCACTAGAAACATCAGCCAGTGGTTCGCCAGATGTGTAAAGCTCTTCTGGGTGGAGTTTTGGCCATTGATTACAACTGCAGATCTTTGAGCAGCTGCGATCAACTGCCATGTCAGCTTCAGCATGAAAATGAAGGCCTCTTCACTCATACTGCAGCCTGACACAGTTTCCTTTCCTATTCAGTGCTTTATCATTGCTTTCAACCAGGGCTTTTTTTCAGCTGGAACGCGGTGGAATGGAGTTCCGGTACCTCTTGAAAATGGTCACATGGCTGGTGGCCCCGCCCCCTGATCTCCAGACAGAGGGGAGCTTAGATCGCCCTCCTCGCCGCTGAGCGGCGCGGAGGGCAATCTAAGCTCCCCTCTGTCTGGAGATCAGGGGGCGGGGCCACCAGCCATGTGACCATTTTCTCCGAGGGCAACCCACTGAGTTCCACCACCTCTTTTCCCAGGAAAAAAGCCCTGCTTCCAACTCTATCTCTGCAGGTCTCTCTCACTCTCTCTCTCTCCAATTAGTCCTATTCAAAGGGACTTCATTTACGGTTGCCACCTGGCCTGCGGAAAGATGTCCTACCCTTTTGTTAGAGGCTAAATGTCTGGAAGTGGAGGCAAATAACATCACCTCTTTTGAAGCCTCTTTTAAAGGGACAGTTCCCCACTCCACCCCACCAGGGCCTGTTGGCAACACTAGCTACATCACACATGATGAAATGTGACAACATTACGAGAACTCTTTGTAAAGAATTCCATGGTGGAAGAAATACAGGACAGAAATATAAATCGATCAATCAGCGGAGGAAGCTGCAGGCAATCCCAGCCTTCGGACCAGTAAAAAATAGAACGTGGCACTTGAAGTAGCCCTTCCCATGTATCTTGAGAATGCTATTTACGTGTTTCAGCCTGATTCCATTTGCCCATAGCAGCTTCGTATTTAGGGAGACATACCTAACCTTGTGATGTACTCCTAAAACACCCATTTGTCACATTCACACATCCTTTTTCTAGGGGCAAACCACTCCCCAAAAAATTCACTGTAGAGCAAATGGAATACATTTTACTCATGCAAAGCAGCACCCGCTGGGCTTAGGTAATACAGGAGGCTTCCGGACGTGCAATGACCAAAGGCAGGATCCGCATGTCATTGGGTATTACACTGCAGTAATCATGCATGGAGTTTACCGCGTGGACAGGAGGGGAAACGGTGACAACACTGACTTATCCAACCATGGCCGTTTCCAGACGGCTTACCTGCCCCCGGAACGTTGCGCCACGTTGCGGGGAAAACGCGAAATCGCAACGTCGCGCAAAACTCGCGCGAGAAAACGCGATATTTCGCGTTTTCCCCGCAACGTGGCACGATGTTCCAGGGGCAGGTAAGCCATCTGGAAACGGCCCATGTGTGGATCCACCCGGCACTGGCAAAGGGCAGCCTCTTTTCCGGCGTCCTCTTACCTGGCTGATAGACAGAGGGCCTGATGCTGGCAGTGGTGACCATTCTGGGTTTCACCGCAGGCGCTGGGGCTTCACTGTATCCTGGGTAAGGAGCTGGGCCATGGGAAGCCGGTGCGGCCGCGTAAGATTGGCCTGGACCTCTAAAACCAAAGGAGAGCTATGAGCAAATCAGATGCACTCTACGGGATGTAGCAGAGGATGAGTAAGGCTTCCACCGAACATTATGGGATACGACCTTAAACCTCCACAGGGAAAGAAAGGAAGTGACAAGAGTCTAACAATCCACCCCATGTTTTCCTCTAGGTACTTCCATTTTAAGGGCCAATTGACAAACCAAAAGTTCAGCAAAGAGGACTGCTAAGATTGCCGTTCGCATATTTGTAAAAGCAACGAACGACCAAGCACCAGAGCCTCCTTTGGCAGGGGACAGCCAAGCCCCGCAAAGCTTCCCAGGCAGGAAGTGAGATCCCACTTGGAAGATTCCTTAGATGTACGAAAAAGGTTTATCGTCTGGTGACTCTTCCAGCTTTTTCACAACTTGTAAATGGGAGGAAAATCACATCTGGCACATGAGGAAGAGACTGACTTGCAGCAGTTTTAAAAAAATAGTTGATGCAAAGTCGTTTCAGCCAAACTGTCTTCAGTGGGGGGAGATGAAACTACTAAGCAAGGGGGAAAGAGCTACGGCAGCGCTTTCCTGGCGGCAGTGAAAAGGCACTCCCAGTGCCAGCCACAAGGGGTCGCCTCTTCCCCATTCCCAAGGCTGGCAGCGGGAAACGAATCCGCCAGAATCCCCTCCTTTTGCTCTGGGCGAGGAGGGCAGAAGCGGCCGCGGCAGCAGCACTTTCTGAGCTGTTCTGGGGCTGGGAAAGCACCCCACCAGGCAGGCACCAGTTCTGACCCAGCCGCCAGGGCTTTTTTTCTGGGAAAAGAGGTGGTGGAACTCAGTGGGTTACCAGCACAGGGGGCAACTCCTGGGGGGAGGTGGTGCCCCTGGTATCACATGCGCAAAGTGCGCGCATGCTCCCAGGACTGCACAATGACATCACTTTGGGTCAGCTGGAACAAGGGGGGAGTTTTTAAAAGTTTAAATTGCCCTCAGAGAAAATGGTCACATGGCTGGTGGCCCCGCCCCCTGATCTCCAGAAAGAGGGGAGTTGAGATTGCCCTCTGCGCCACTGGCGGCATGGAGGGCGATCTCAACTCCCCTCTGCCTGGAGATCAGGGGGCGGGGCCACCCGCCATGTGACCATTTTCAAGAGGTTCCAGAACTCCGTTCCACCGCGTCCCAGCTGGGAAAAAGCCCTGCTCCTTCCTTCCTATGCTCTCCAATGAATGAGGGGAGAAATCAGAAGAGTGAACAGAACCAATTTGTGGGTTGGATTCAGTGCAGCAGTTGCCATTTCTAGATCATCTCTGATCTAGATCAAAGATGTTCATTTTAGGACAGTTGGGGCCAGAGGGGAGCCAAAACTATCCAGCAGCTAGTCAAGTATTCCATGGTTTTCAGATTATCACTTTACAGCTGAACAAATGTGTTCATACCTTGTGCAACTAGCTCAAGGCAATTCTTGGTTTGCAAAGACAGAGCAAACCATGTCCTGTCTTAAAAGCCGCCAATGAGATCTGGAACCAAAGATCTAAAAGACATTCCCAGAGCACTTGAGAGCATCCGCTCAGCAGCGCGGAGGGCAATCTCAACTCCCCTCTGTCTGGAGATCAGGGGGGCGGGGCCACCAGCCATGTGACCATTTTCAAGAGGTTCCAGAACTACGTTCCACCGCGTTCCAGCTGAAAAAAAGCCCTGGTTTTTGTTGTTGTTGCAGCAGGTCCTTCCAACCCCTAGAAGGATCATTCCCGGGGCCACAGGGAGTGGAAGCAAGAAGGGACAAGATGTAGAAAGCATTCCTTCTTCCTCTTCCACAAGCAGAGCTTATCTGAGGTGAGGGGCCAGTTTCACCCCCTCACTCCAGCCCGTAAACCCTCACAGCTAATCCTTCGTATGGAACCTGTCATCCCAGGGATGATTATTCCAGGGGTCAGAATTTTATTTTTATTATTATTTTATTTTACTTTATTTATACCCCACTTTCCTCCCAATGGGGGCCTAAAGCAGCTTACATCATTCTCCTTCTCCAGTTTATCCTCACAACAGCCCTGTGATGTGGGTTAGGCTGAGAGAGTGTGAGTGGCCTGAGATCACCCAGCACGTTTCCGCAGCTGAGTGGGGATTCAAACCTGGTTCTCTCAGATCCTAACCCAAGACACTAACCACTACACATGCTGTCTGTCTGAAAGACCTGCAGCTGTCAAGGGGAACATAGGACAACTCGATGAGTCTCATGCACATGGATAAGAGGAGACGGCCCCGTGTTTTTATGTGTTGGCAAGATCTGCTGTGTTCACTGCACTCCTTTACTGCTTCATTTGTCTTGATTATTTTTACTGTTACTTTACTTTTAATAGTTTTAAAAAATTGTCTGCTGTTTTGAGGTATTGTATGCTTTGCTGGCATTCTGAGAGGACTTGGGGCCCCTTTGAGGAGGGTTAGATGGGCTGCAAATATTTCAGTCAGCAAATAATAAATATTAGTTGATGACCGGAGTTTTTTTTTTAAAGTGGCAATATGAAAGTATACAATATACTGTGTTCTAGAAAATTAAAATCTAAACATAAAAATCCCAAAATGGAGGGAGGGGATAGTCCATACTGCATAGAAACAAAATCCTCCAATGTCAGCATTCTGATCCAGGGCTTTTTTTCAGCTGGAACGCGGGGGAACGGAGTTCCGGCACCTCTTGAAAATGGTCACATGGCTGGTGGCCCCGCCCCCTGATCTCCAGACAGAGGGGAGTTGAGATTGCCCTCCGTGCTGCTCGGCGGCGTGGAAGGCGATCTCAACTCCCCTCTGTCTGGAGATCAGGGGGCGGGTCCACCAGCCATGTGACCATTTTCTCCGAGGGCAACCCACTGAGTTCCACCACCTCTTTTCCCAGAAAAAAACCCTGCAGATAACAAAATGATACCATCTAGCAAGACAGCTTAAAGAAAGAATGCGTATTAGAATTTGCAAGGATGAAGAAGAGGTTCCTGAAAGAAAGAAAAAGCACTTCATCAAACAAGATTTTAGCAAAGCTGGGACAGCTGTGGAAAGGGAGCCGTTGTTATTGTTTTGTTTCTGTAAAAAAGGAAGGGGGGGGGAATCAGCTTGGGGACGGACGACGGTTTCAAAGAGCAGCTCAGAAGCACTGACAGCAACCACAGTTACAGCTGTTCAAGGGAACTGCCAGTTCAAACAACAAACAAGTTTGAAAACTATTAGTTGTCAGGAAAAAAAATAAAAGGTGGCAATAGGATAGTTATTTAGATTAATGCGTCGCTAACCATTAACTAGCAAAAAGAAAGCAGTCCGCTAACTCTTAGCATCTGCATAAGGAAACACTTTATACCTCTTTTTGGATTGATAGGTGATGGAAGTGGAGGGATTCCATCTGACGCTAAAAAAGACAAAAGTTGGTGTGTTTTTTTTAATATAAAAGGAAATACATAGGAAATTTGCACTCCGTACCTATATGATGAGATAGACCGAAGTATATGAGAACAACAATTACTTTCCAGAGATGTACATTTACCTAATGTCAATACTTACCGACTGTACTCAAGGCAGGAGATCCAAGAAAGCTTGAGAAGAATGGATATTAGCGCATACAACTCGTAAATCTTCAGTCATGTTTGCACAAGGAAAAACAGTGAGAGGCTCAGACGCTATGTGGGATTTGAATTTGCTCCGAGGTGAATTCCCTGACATCACGTTGTTATTGGGTTTCTTAGTTCTTGAGAACTAAGAAAATGGCAGTGATTTCCCGACTACGGCAGAAAGGAGCTATATTCCCATTTCCGGGGAAACTTAAAATATCTTGGCCCATCAAGGTATTTTGTTTTTAGTATTTGGTACCCAGAGTAAGTTTTCTCTATAGCAGAAATGCCTACATAAAAGTCAGGATCGAGGCCAGACTTCTGTAGTCCTCTTTTTCTAATGTCCGCCAAGATGCATTTCATTTGTTGTCATCCTTCCCCCATCCCTTGATTCTCTTTCCCATCCTAATACATACATTAAAGCAAATGGATGAAGCAGACAAGCATAAAGCATTACCTTTGGCAAGAGGAAGCTATGGAATCATGCGCTGTTGGAGTGGTTGTGGCTGGAGACAGGTTCATCGGGAGGGTGGCGCTGTGAGTGGTGGCAGTTGGCTGATTGGCTGTAGCAGGCAGCAGAGCAGTAGGGGCACAGCTGGTAGACACTGGCACATGCTCAACAGGGGTACTGATTAAAGTTAATAAAACAAGGACCATCTTTAAAAGCTGAGTGTTTAAGAAGGTCAAAACCACTGTGTTATTCACAAAACAGGGAAGTGAACAAAATTACTTTAGCACTTGAAGCACCCATGTAAAGCACAACCTTGTTAAACTTTGGCTGCAGTTAGAGGTAAGATTAAATTGCTCAGCACTCTCAGTGCTGGGACCTGTAACCAGAATTCCCCCCCCCCCCGCACAGTTGTGTATACAAGACACAGTTCTATGACAAAAGGTTTGTGTTAACTGGATGGTGCGCATGACAAGTCCGCAGCCTTCTTTGGGTCCACAGCTGGTGGAGAAAAAAGGCCAGCAGTGACCATAGAGCAGCAGAATCTTTTGTGCCCAGTAAATCTGTGCCTCATCTCCTACTGCCCAAAGAAGCGGTGGCAGGAAGCATGGGTTGCGGGTGGCAAGTCTCTCCCCACAGCAACACTGGACAACTATATCCTGGTGCACTGCGTGAAGAAATACATTTATGTGAACCAGCCCAACACTGGGTGAAACAGACAGTCCTTCTCTCACAAAGCTTTACAGCCGTTACTGTCCTCCTCAGATATGCCTGACCCAGTGCTATTTCCACAATAACTGTACCAATTACACAATAACTTTGGTGTGTGACCCTGTTATTATACTGAGAAGGATTCTAGCTATTTTCCAGACACCTTTGTTTTCTACATGCACAGTTTTAAAAACTTTCCCCCCCGAAAAATGCAATCTGAATGGATCCATCCTACAAGAATTGTATTGTATGATTTTCCTGATTCATTTCAACTCTTACCATCCAGTCAGATAACAATCTAGTGTGTCACTTTAGATCTTGAAGTTTGGATTGTGTCCTGGCAAGAACATAATTAATACTACGGTGACTGTGGTGGTAATACTACCTGTCCGTCTGGTGGCTGGCAGCATACGATGCTGTCGTGTGCCACTTCCCATGCTCTAGAACAGGGATCTTCCAGACCTGGGATCTGCCTTTAGGCCCCCACTCCCTCAGCAGCAGCACTGGATCCAGTGCGCTGCAAGTGTATGAGTGGAAGTCACATGACAGTCATGTGACACGAAGAGGAAGTCAAAGTTACCATCTCGTTGGTGTCAAGGCCAAGACTGGGCAAACCAGGGGAGCTGGGGACAGGAAATGGCAGCCCAGGGCCCAGAAGTATACCATAGAGAGGATCATGCCAAGCGTCGAAGGTGCCGTGTGGCCTCGTCACACTGACCGGCTGCTCCTCTAAGCATGCCTGCAAAGAGAGGCAGGAGACCTGGTCCCTTTGCTCCCTTCTAAGCACATACTCTAGAAGGTCCTTCAAAAAAGCAGCCCCTCAGATTTGAATTAAATCCGAAAAGTATGCTGTTAAATATTTTACCAACAAATGTGAGAAAAGAACAAGGAGACCTCTTCCGTTATATGGCAACGGCAACAAGAGTACTACTTGCAGGTAAATGGAAAACTGATGCTTGTCCCGGTCTCCCAGAGTGGAGAGGTAAGGTTCACGAATATGCTGCAATGGCCAAACTGACCACCTACTTACAAAACAGGCCAATAACCGAGTTCTGGAAAAAATGGAAGGATTTCTTCAATTACTTAGGCTAAACTAATTGACATAGAAGCTTAGAGTCAGGGACGGTAGGAGAGAGAACAAGAAATGTTATGTATTTAGGCTTAGGGAAAACAAATGTGTGATGTTTTGTTTATCAGGTCAAAGAAACTTAAAATGTATTGATTGTTTTACTCCCAAAACTATTATAACTGTACTGTTTATATACTTATTGGTTGTATAAGATAGCATAACTTTTAATTTAATGTCTAATTTAGAATCTGCATCACTTTTATACTATGCATTTACTTTATTTTCTTTAAATAAAATTCTTTTTTAAAAACGCCCCTCCCCATGTAGGCTGGCGACCCAGTGGATGAGAGCCCCCCACCTGACCCAGGGGTTCAGGGTCACTCTGCTTTAGCACACCTGAGGGACAAAAGGGCCCTTGTAACTGCAGACACACAAAGGATTATTTATCCCTTGCTGCCTCTTCACACGTGTTTCCTCTAAAGCGGTGGCCCTAACATCAACCTGACTTCCTAAAATGCCACATAAAATCACACTGTACGTTGCAGCTGGTGTCTGCTTTTCACCATTCTAATCCATAAAGATTGATCCACATAGTCAACATATACATAGAAAATAGAGATCCCAGTAATTTGCCCGTTGATACTAAGGGACATTTCTCAACAACAATGCATTACAAGAAAGCTCTGAATTGGAATCCTTCCAGATACCATGTTATCAATAGCTGCTAAGAAAATTAATAGTTTCCAAGAATGAATTTGTTCATTTTTAAGGGGCAACAAGACTGTTACTTTAACTTCAACAGACTGCCTTTTGGATCATGAATTACTGTTGTTGTTGTTATTAACAACAACAACAACAAAATGGTTATGCATTACTGCAGAAGCCAGTCAGTTTACATCTGGGGCTTTGAGCCACTGTTGATGGAGCATGTTCGCTCCCTGGTAGTGATATGTGTTCAAAGGGTACTGTGGCATGCTTTGTAAGGTCCCCCACCCACCCACCCACCCACCCACCCACAAGCCTTGCACAAGAAGGTAAATTCAAACGCAAGAGTTCCTGCAACAGTATATATTTATCAAACAACTAAGTTTGATCTTTCCTAAGTGTCAATCCATATTTTTCAGGGCCAGGCTTGCCATGATAACAGCAGTGAATGAGAAATGACAGAGCATAATTGTATACCAACTTCTACAGGGCAAATTCCCCTCGTGCCCCCGTGTGCCAACCAACATGCCTCTCCCCACTCTGAGATGGATAAAGCTGCCAAAGCTGGAGTATAGGGGAAACACGTCAATTACCCCTGGGTTCTGCAAGGGGAATCCCAAACAACTGGCTATTTGTACTGGATGCACAAGGCTTTTTTTTTTATGAATCAGACATGCTAATGTCCAGCGCACTGAAACGATACATAAGAGCAATTAGGAGATGATTGCAGACTGGATGTTATCTGGATATGCCAAGGTGAGATGTTGAGAGCATTGCGCCTTCTTCTGCAGGAAAAGTCGCTCCTGAAATGTGGGTTTGCTCCTGAAATCCATTTCTCTGGCTCCACCCCCCCCCACACTGGATTCTGCATACCTGGTCATGGAGCACCACCAATAGACGGGTTGTTTGCTGTTCTTTTAGCTAAGAATTCTGGACACGGGGAAGACCACGTGTGCACCAAGTTTGCATTTGTTGCAGCTTCCCACTTATCCCACCGTTTCACCTCCAGGTGAGTGATTGTACAAAATGAAACCATGTGCCTTTGTTTGAATATCAGAATCCTTTGATCATGGACATGATCATATCAACATTCTTTTCATTCCAAGTAAAGGAAAACAGTTCACGCGCGTACAGTCCAGTATTTAAACGGGAAACTGCTCTACAGTGCCATCCTGTGCAGAATTACTCCAGCCCAATGAAATCCGGCTGCACGGGGCTGTGCTATTGTAGTGTATCCCCAAGCAGAGTCACACCATTTTAAACCCACTGATTTCGATGGATGTAGAAGGGCATAGTTCTGTTTAGGACTGTACTGTTAGCATCCTTGAAATCTAACATGAAATGCTTTTTTCTGAAAACGAATCATGAAAATCTCACAAGAAATTTTTGCCAGGAACCCATGCACAAAAAGCCTGTATTCTGAAATGTAAGATAGCCCCAATTAGCTATTATGAACTGCTAAAAACAGATTCAAGACAAGATTACCGAACACCTCAACTCATGGCTAAGAAGTATACGTGCTTCTCTATGTCTTCTTTATGCATTATCTCAAGCTCATCTTGAAGAAGATTCATAGCTACAGGGATCTGAATAGCAACTGTATATAAGGTCAGCTGTTATACTTTACCAATGCAATTAAGCCCGAAAGAATAATGGCCCGGGGGGGGGGGGGGATGAAAGATGGAATGGGAAGCCAATAAGAAGAGTGGGGAACGGAAAAAATAAAAACAAGTAATTTTCCGTTGAGGTGGGCTCTACCCATATATTCCGGATGCTACTGACCAGTTTGTTCATATATTAACATATTTACACTCTACCTTTCCTTTTGGCTCAAGTTTGAAGTTTTCTTCCAGAGGAACAGCCAATTAGAGGATGATGGGATACACCCAATATTTCTTAAAGGTGTACCAACAGCATGCCAAGAGATTACAGCACTTTCAGAATAGATACACTACTGTACTGTGCATCTCAGCATATCCCTTTTGATTCTGTGTATTATGTTCTATGCAGAAGAACTTCATAAGTTAATGGGAAAAGCTAGAGAAACCACTCTCCCAAGTTCTGAGTTCCAGCATTCCCCTCAAGCTCTTAGACCATCAAGTAGCGAATGCTCCGCTTTCATGGACGAGAGCGACGGATGAGATTCCGGTTCTTTGGGAAAGAACACTTTGGGAGAGAGGTGATGATTCAGGAAATGCGCAATGTTGTATTTGCAAAATCTCAAAAAATATAAAGGGTGGTTCACAATAGCTGCAGGATGACACCACCACACCAGAGGATGTGCCCTTGCTGGATAGCCGTCATTTGCACCTGGATTGCCTTCTCTGCAATAGCGTTGCAGGTGACTGCTATAAATCAACGCTATAGCAATATCCAAAGATACGTGGATAAAGCCCAGGTTCTGTTCCAAGCAAGGAATGATAAGGATTTGTTAAATCAATTATATACATTATTTCAGTGATATTTACTTCAAAGTAAGTGTGTATAAGACAAGCTTTTAGCAGCACCTGAACTAGCATAAAACTGTAACTTAAATACATGTTGGATGGGCAGCCAAATACTGTGTCGTTTCTCTGAGTCTTTCTACAGGAGATGCTTTGGCGCATGTTCATCAAGTGAAGAGAGAAGCAATGTTAGCTGGGAAGCGTAGTTTAAAAAGACAGAGCCGGCGGAGGTCGCTCTTCAGAGGGTTTGTTAATTTCATCTTTGCCTCCCTTGGGGCTCTGTCAATTTCACCTCTCTAGTCTAAAACTGTGTGGGATGGCAACCAGAGGGCAGCGAGGAAT
Source organism: Eublepharis macularius (assembly GCF_028583425.1). Taxonomy (NCBI): domain Eukaryota; kingdom Metazoa; phylum Chordata; class Lepidosauria; order Squamata; family Eublepharidae; genus Eublepharis; species Eublepharis macularius. Next base: position 142,291,909 of record NC_072795.1, read on the forward strand.
GGAAATGGGCTGGAACTGCCTTCCTGAGGCAGGCTTGGACCTGGAGAGGTTCTAATGGGCTGAAGTTTCCGTTCTGGCATTTCACAGCCCCCTCACACAGCTCCGGTGTATAGCAAAGCTTTTACCCTGCCGCCAGCTCTGTCTTCTCAAACTACGCTCCCCGGCTAACATCGCATCTCCTGACCTGTGTTCTTCACGTGCCAGACGTCTCGTGTAGAGAGACTCTCTGCAGATTGTCATTTCAGTTCGGTTATTCTTTCTTCCTATTTACAGGAGTGGAGCTCACGATTTGCTGCAGCAGGGGGATTCCACGTCTCAGTGGTGGGGAAAGATTAGCGCCTGCATCCCACCCCCTGCACGCGGAAAGCTGTGTCTTCCATTGCTGTGAATACGGCCTCTCACACAGGAGCTCCATGTATGGCTCAGGGCCTGCCTGGAGCCCTCTTTCTTGTGTATCTGTGGCTATCATCTATATGAAGCTAAAGAAAGCATTTGGCAGAACTACTTAGCATGAGTTCCCATCATATATGAAGACTGCAGTTATAATTCATTCACCTGAAGGAACGAATCAGCTAGAATGAGTCATGCCATGCAATTATCTGACAATGCAAGGCGATGTAATAAACATATTGCATACTTAAAAACAATACTGCTTTTTGCCTGTTGTTTTGTGGCTATCTCGCTCGCTGCCCTGACTCACTCTGAAATGGGAAAGCCTATCTATGTGTGTATGCTGTAGACACACCTTATTTGGGGGGCTGTTCCATTAGAAGTTAGAAGGTGTTACCACAAATCCATACCAAAGATCCAAACAAGGGCCGTTTCCACACGGCGTACCTGCTTGCGTTATGTCCCGGCAGATCGCGCAAAAAACGCGGAAGATCGCGTTTTTTCGCGCGAGATTTGTGCGACGTCACGACGCGATCTCCCGAGTTTTTCGCACGATCTGCCGGGACATAATGCAAGCAGGTACGCCGTGTGGAAACGGCCAAGGTCAGTCACAAGAGTTACACAGTGTACCTTTGGTTACTGGACGAAGTGAGAGGGACGTTCTGGCCAGTACTGGCATAGCTGGCTTCCCTCTGACTTGTACCTGTTCCAAATTTCACAGAAGCCTTGGAGGGCATGGCTTCAGCTTTGTCAGTGTTGGCATCTGTGCTGCGGGACTGTGGACAGGGCCAGACACTTGACATCACATACTGCGTATCATGAGCAACGTCTGCAGGGCTGGGTAACAGAGATTACACGGTTGTACGTGCGCCAGAGAGATTGTCGATCATATCCCCTATGACTTAAAGCAGAATTATGACCTTGGGGTGACTGGGTAGGTGTGGAAATCCAGGGAAGAAAGCAGCTGAGAATTTAAAGACAGAGGTGCATTTCACAAGATCTACACACTCACCATGTAAATCTAGTATATGATGCCAAGAATTGCAATATTTGGGGCCTTTGCATTTGGTTCCTTCCATTTGTCCTGATCCAGCTATGGAGTTCTGAACACAGCTGGGCTTCGGCACACAATCTGTAATACTCATCGGGATTCATCTTTCAGGGTGTTACTTTCAGGGTGTTACAACTGCCTATACAAATGCACGGGCAGTTGTGTGCAAACTGAGCTAGACCGGGGTCATTATTTTTCATGGGTTAAGAATAGTGTTCAGGGATGCAATCCACCAGGTTCCACCCAAATGCAAGTTAAGGTTTTATGCACTAGTGGAGCTTGGTGGGTTGCCCTTCCCAAGGGGAAACAGAAAGTGCCAAAACAGAATATTAGAGATATCCACGTGGAGATTCTGGCTTTCATGTTTTGTTTTGTTTTGTTTTGACTTGCATTGTCAGAGAAGAAATGTGCATTAGAAAAGTTCCAACCTTCTGCTTTTGTAAGCCTAGGACAGAGTTTGTTTTCTTTGTGCATTCACATGCCATTGAATGTAAGAGCGCACCATCCTTCAATGACACACAAAATATATGTCTAGTAATGCCTTTGAAAACTAAGAGACCTAAAAACTTTAGATAGATAGATAGATAGATAGATAGATAGATAGATAGATAGATAGATAGATAGATAGATAGATAGATAGATAGATAGATAGATAGATAGATAGATAGATAGATAGATAGATAGATAGATAGATAGATAGATAGATAGATAGATAGTCCTTCAGGGGCCCAAATCCTAAATAGCACACATTACATTAGAACACAATTGTGAGACATGAATGGAAGAAAAGGTCCATGTTGAATGTAGGTGGAACTTGCAAACATCTTAATAATTTTTCTTTTTGCTGTGCAATTTTAAAACAGTCATTAGAATGTTAACACTAAAAAACTACTAGCTACTCAGCCAGTTTTTAAAAATAAAAATGGCAAATTAAAGATATAAGCCAATACATTCTGCGCACAGGCAATGCTGAATCTTACACCTATCTTGTTTTAAGATAAGCTTTGTTTCTAACTAGGGGAACACTTTTGAACATGCAGGCGCTTCTTACATACTGTAGTCTGACAGTTCATAAACCAAATTGCCAGAAATTCAAGATAAATTTAGGTGCATTTCTAATAGAGATGGGCAAATGTTACCTCCCACACATACTTTATTTGAGAAATGGTTTAGAAAATTGAACTATTTTCCAAAACCTATACAATAAAAATAAAACCCCTAATCTCTGATTCCACAAATTTCAGTTCTAAAATGAAATGGCGTCTGAAATCCACACCTCAACCCTCAATGGTCGGTCATCCCAGTGAACCCCTGAACCCTTCCCTAGCCCACCCCTGCCCACCTCCCTAGCTGTAGTGCTGGCAGTGGTACTTGGGAGATTTCTCTGGAGCCTCCTTCCCTTCCTGCCTGGTGCCCTGAAGGCTACTACAGCCACACCCCGGGGATCTGGGGGACATCGCTTCCAAGACACGAAGCCACAGGGAGAGAGAAGGAAGGCTCTATAGAGATCACCCTGCCACCAGTTAGGTCAATAGGAAGACAAGAGGGAGGCCCAGAGGAAGGATTTTTTCAGCTCAGATGACAATCTGAGACTGAGAAGAAGTTGTGGGGCTGTAGCGCTTGGCATCTATCGAAAATGAACATTATAACCTGCTCAAGTTTGTAGAAGCAATTTCAACGGCAATTGGCAGCGTAAGCAGAGCCCAATGGGATCAGACCAGTGGTCCAGCTAGAGCCAAAACACACGTTAAGAAATACCTAGGTTCAGCACGTGTTCTCTTACCTCAAGGTTTGCCGGGATCTGTAGGAGTCCTGGAAGCTTAAAGTTTAGCATTTACAGAGCAGCAAAAAGGGGAAGGGAAATACAGGCGCCTGTATTTTAAGCTTTAAGCTTCCAGGACGCCTTTAAGCTTCCAGGACGCTTACAGATCCTTTAAGCTTCCAGGACTTTAAGCTTCCAGGACCCCTACAGATCTTTAAGCTTCCAGGACGCCTACTTTAAGCTTCCAGGACGCCTACAGATCCCGGCAAACCTTGAGGTAAGAGAACACGTGCTGAACCTAGGTATTTCTTAACGTGTGTTTTGGCTCCTAGTCTAGCATCTGGTTCCACAACATGCCCAGCCAGTTGCCCGGCAGACCCAACAAACCGTAACAACCAATTAGGGCTCTTATGGGTAATCGCCAACAAACCAAAAGACCTACGTCCCCGTAAATACAATTGACGCTATCACAGTCTCAGTTACAGTTTTATCAATTTTAAAGTGCAAGGTGCTTGAAAATATAAGTGCATTGAACAACTGTTGATAACAACTTTCAAATTAATTACCACATCAGCCACCGGCACACTGTGAAGTAATATTCCTGCCAGAGGTGTCATTCACAATTTCTAATTACTCATGCTCATTGACAAACACTGCAAAAATAAATATAATGTTGAGAAGAATTTGTGGGGCTGTAGCACTTGGCTTCTCTTGAAAATGAACATTATAACCTGCTAAAGTTTGTAGAAAGAACTTCAATGGCAATTGGCAGCATAAAAAGAGCCCTATGGCTCAAGGAATAACATTCGTATCAAGTCGTATTATTATTTGTATTTAGTCATATTTAGGTAAATGTGTCCTTAAATTATTATAATATGAGTATTATTCCTTGAGAAATGTATTACAAAAAAGGAAAGTAGCTAGCATCCTGTCATCACCCACAGTACTCCGGGTCCTGCGGGGTGTGGATGGTGGCTTGCATCGGTACCTGTGGAGCGGTGTTGGGTCATTGTGCCGGTGAACCTGGAGAGACACACAAGAACTAAATCGACCACTGAGGAGCCACTTAAGGACACACCAGGACGTTAAGGCTTTGCATCCCCGTCCATCCATAGCAAATCGCAGCTGTCGTGTCTGTACCCCTGCATCCATGCCATTGTTCTAGGTGTTGAACCATTGCTAATACATTGCTCACTGTGACACTGAGAGATCTCTGTCTTTTGGTGCTACACCTCTGAAGATGCCAGCCACAGCTGCTGGCGAAACGTCAGGAACTACAATGCCAAGACCACGGCGATACAGCCCGGAAAACCCACAACAACCATCGTTCTCCGGCCGTGAAAGCCTTCGACAATACATTGTTAATACTGTGCCTTGATTTCATTTTGCAAGTGCTCTAACCATCACTTTCGTTTCTCCCTCCAGCAGCCTGAGAACACAGCTGTCTTTTCTTTCTTTGAAGTTCACAGAAGTGACCTTGTGCTGTCTAAAATGTTGCCGTTAAATCTTGTGCCTCTTTGTCCTGTCTAGACTGATGTGTAAATTCCAGAAGAAGTTTCCCAGACCTTTTCCCGTGCAAACCTGTGGTCAAAGTGGGAGGGGGGAAATGATTGGGTATTTAGAGCTGTACTTTCTTCAAGTCTCTATTCCTATCAAGGAAGCATGTACTCCTGAGATGCTTTCTTGCCTCTGAGTAACTCTATGGAAATATATATGGAAAAGATTGGATTTCTGAATGAAACCATTTAACCAAGAGCTTGGACTTCTTGTGGCCATGGTGCAGGGACCTGTCTGCCATATCCTGTCATCCGTAGCCTGACAACAGCCTTTTAATCTATTTATTATGGACTTACCTTTGTAATATTTATTAGAATATTTATTGTACTTTTAATTCATATATTTATTGTATATGTATATTTATTTTTACAGTGTTTGTCAATAAGCATGAGTAATTAGTAATGAGTAATTAAAAATTGTGAATGACACCTCAGGCAGGAATATTACTTCAGAGTGTGCCAGTGGCTGACGTGGTAATTAATTTGAAAGTTGTTGTTATCAACTAGCAGTTGTTCAATGTGAGGATGTGAGTCTTTTGGTTTCTGGACCCAACAAACAGGGCAGAGAGGCCGAGGCCCCCGAACACTGGGATCCAGAGGTTGACTGCCCCTGCACATGGAGGTATCACTAGTTTAAATCCCACTGCTGAGGAAGCCTTCAAGGCACATTATTGTTTATCAGTTGGGACAATTCTGCGTGAAGCTGGAAAAAGTCTGAAGGAAGCATCGTTGACAACTAGGAAGCCAAAGAAACAGCATATTACCTGTTTTCAGATGTGTCAGCAACATTTTTCTTGCCACTGCAAAAGGAGGGGAATACAGTATGAATAAAATGTGATTTTTCCCCCCATGGTGAGGAAACCTCTGGTGCGAGCAGTAACAGGCAGTGATCTTGCTGTGGTCCAGATAAAGATAAAGAGGCTCACTGAGAAGGTCTGAGGCAACCAACTGCAACACATTTTTGGTGCATACTTGCACACAAACATAGGCCTACATTCTAGGGTTCTCAGGTACCCCAGGGCCCAGCCTGGGGGATGGGGGTGGGGTTATAGGATGTATGAACGGGACTTACCTTCTGTGTGCACTTTGTGCTCACTCTGGAGGACTTCTTTGTCACACTGGGCATGATGTCATTCCTGGCATGACAAGAAGGCCCCTGCGCGGGGCCAGTTTGATAAAAACGCTAGTATTGGGGGCTGATGTTTATTAGATCGGCCCCATGCGGGGGCCTTAACTTCCTTGTCACGCTGGGAATGATACAATTCCTGGTGCAACAAGGAAGTGCTCCAGAGCATGTAGGAGATCCCAGGCCCATTCCCCACACCTCCCCCCTGTCCACCAGCCAGGTAAGTGGTGGAGGAGGTGAAGGCTGGGAGCAGGGGGTGAAGGCTGGGAGCAGGGGAATGGGATCCCTACCAATTCCTCACCAAGGAAGCCATGCTGAAGTGCTGTTGTTGGAACTCCAGACTTCTTATTTGACTCTACAGACCAGGCATTTGGGGCAAGGGAATGGGGGGGAGAGTCTCTTCAGGCTATTTTGTTCATCAAATGTGGCTCACCCCAGACTGCTTTAAACCTGTAAAGTCAGATACTTTAAAAGTGCTTTTTCCCTCTATTAGGGCTTAAGGGTGCCTGGGTGGGTAAATTTCAGGTTCAATAAAGGCCATTTTTGATAAGGTAGAAAATATACTTGCGGAACCCCATGCTCTTCCAATGTACTGACTGGAAAGAATTGCTAAAGTGGCACACAGTAACCAGGGAGATGGAGTGTTACATCCCTAAACACAAAAGCCCACTCCATGCGAAGCAATCGCTGACTGAGAGAGGCTTTGTATAGATTCCAGTGGGATTTACGCTCATCTGTGCCTAATTTCTAACGCATAGTCTCTAATATATTGAACATGCATGTAGCGGTTTACATTCTTGACCTCCCCATAGCTGAAAAGACTTTGCTTGGCAAAAGGGCACACAAAGAATAAATCTAATGTGCAGAGCTTTTTTTCTGGGAAAAGAGGTGATGGAACTCAGTGGGTTGCCCTCAGAGAAAATGGTCACATGGCTGGTGGCCCCATCCCCTGATCTCCAGACAGAGGGGAGTTGAGATTTCCCTCCGCGCCGCCACGACGTGGAGGGCAATCTCAACTCCCCTCTGTCTGGAGATCAGGGGGCGGGGCCACCAGCCATGTGACCATTTTCAAGAGGTTCCGGAACTCCGTTCCACTGCGTTCCAGCTGGAAAAAAACCCTGCTGATGTGTGAGGTTAAATGTGAGCAATCTGATGAAAGAGGCCTTATTGATAACTTAATTTGATCCTCTTCCTGCTTTAAAGCATTTCCTGTTTGGGGTATGATCCAGTCAGAAGTTGGCAGGGGATGAGTTTTTCCCATCACTACAACAATGTGATGGAAGAAAGCACACCTATGAAACTTTTGTCTCCTCTAAAACCCAACAGCTACTGGAAGAGCAATGCTCCAGTCTTCATTCTGAACCCTGTGAAGAGAGTTCACAAACTAATTGTCCTTCCTAATTGTACATTCCATGTATTCTGCAGAACCATAGGCATTAAAACTCCATCACTATGTGTGACTGCACTCATCTCTTTCTTATAATGCCACTGAAAAAGGCAATTGTCTACCTAAGGTTCAAAGTGCACATTATCAGCCATCCCTAGACTTCAAATTTGGAACGGGAAATCCTGACCAGCACTGCTTATCCCTTGCTGAACAGCTATAATGAACGGAATTATCAATCCACTGCAAAGGAAGGCTGTCAGCCCCCCAGTGGGGCCGTGGGACCCCCTGCTCTCAGCCTCTGCCCCCCGCCACCACTCACCTGGCCAGTGGGGGGAGAAAGGCCTCAGGGAGGCAAAAAACCTCCCAAACCAGCACACACTGGGTACACTTCTCACAGACGTGATGATGTCACTTCCTCAAATGACATCATCATGCCTGGTGATGCCCACCAGCGGGCATGATGATATCACTTCTGGAAGTACATCATCACGCCTGTTGGGAGCACATATGCAAAGTGAAGACACCAAAAAAGTCAGTGCCAGGTCCCCCTCCTCCCACTGGGAGGGCAAGGGGGCCTGGCAAACCTACCGCTAAGTCATATGATAGAACAGTCAGAATGCAACACTGCTAGGTGGGATTGTGTGTGTGAGTGCATGCTGAAGGGGTAGTCTGTGAATGAAAAGAAGTATTAAAGAAGATATGCTGAGAACCAACAGGGCATGCAATGCCATGAAAATAAACTATCACACCCATTCAGCTTGAAAAATCTGAAGCACGGTTTATTTCCAAAGTAGCCAAATTTACAGCAGGATAAAGCAAATGATCCAGACAAAAGACAAGACCAAAGATTAGGCTTCTAGCAGCATTAGGCCTCTAAAGTTATGAAAAGAAAAAACCTCTGATAGTTATGGTAACTAAGGGCGGATTTGATTCATACCCCTGGTTTCTCTTATTCAAAAGTATTTTTTGTTATCACCACATGGCAAGGTCCATATAGAACTAAGCTGAATGGTGATCAGTTCCCATTTTATTATTATTTAAACTCCCTTGCCAACCGACAACAGGGCCGTTTCCAGACGGCTTCTCTACCCCCGGAACGTCGCGCCACGTTGCGGGGAAAATGCGAAATATCGCGTTTTCTTGCGCGAGTTTTGTGCGACGTCGCACAAAACTCGCGCAAGAAAATGCGATATTTCGCGTTTCCCCCGCAATGTGGCGCAATGTTCCGGGGGCAGGTAAGCCGTCTGGAACTGCCCAGGTTCTCAAGGTGGCTTGCCTTCCACAGCATGTGGGTGGCTCTGATATTGAGTGTTGCTAACCTTGTGTTGGTTGGGATGACCAAGATATGTTGTTCTATCCAGTTCCACGGGCCCCTCGTTAAGGAGTTAGTCCATCAGTCTGGGTGGACACAGAAAGTCATTCCATAATTTACCACAGTGTGCATGTAACCACTCGGTAAACTGTGTGATTTTGTATCCACATAGTTTCCCCAGGATGACGGGTAAATGCTGACTACCATTTATCAAGGGGTAACTTACACAGTATGTATGTAACTACTCTGCATAGTGGTCACTGGCCTCATCCTACCATGAGATAAAGAGAAGTTTAGTACCCTTCTGTTCTTAAACAAAAACTCAGGGGAGAAGATGACTGGTCCAAATCTCTTCCCCACTTGGCTGGCTGGCTCAGACAAATCGGTTGTGTCAGGCTGTGTCAAGTGACCACTTTGTAAATAATCATCTGATTTCCCGGTGGGGAGAAGCGGCTGTGATAATCCAACAGAAATCTTTCACAGTCTCAAGGAAGCTACCAAATGATGACGGCAGGGGAGTTGCATAAGTTATAAAGAGAAAGTATGATATGAAATAATGAAAACAAATGCAGTTCCTCACAGCACACGAGAAGAAAAAAAAGGTGTGATTCAGAATGGTGAAAAAAGGGGTGAGCAAGTGTGGAGGTCAACAAGCAAGTCTCCATTCTAAACAGGTTTTCTGACAAGAACGTGCTGCTGACCATCGGCTATGTTAGACAGTTAAGTCTGAACACCTCATCTGATGGAACAAAAACGGCTCACTGACTGAAGCCAACTCTCAAACCAGAAATGTTAGAATTTCTGGCACAGATACCTAGGGAGAGAAACATACTTCTCACATGAGAGGCAGAACTTCAAGTGATGACTTGCTTGAGTGAATGAGCCATTACAGACAATTTACCACAGACTATCACCTCACATCACTTTAAAGACAACATTTTACAATGGAGTCAGGTACCATGAGATGAGTAAACAAATGACATACTTATACGCTGAATGATCCACTAGAGAGACAGAGGCAGATCTACACTACAGTGATGTAATATGATACCACTTTAACTGTTACAGCTTCCCTCAGAAAATGCTTGGAATTGAACCTGTACTTGGGCTGAGAGTTCTGTCAGAATTCTTAGCCCTCATCACAGAGCTCTTGCTTCCTAAGGACAGGGAATGACTCTTTAATAGACATGGGCACGAATCGAAACACGAATAAAATTTCGTGACGAATCGGGCCAATCTGTATATCGCAAAAACACATTTTGTGGGGCCGCGTTTTTCATGAAATCCATGATTTTTGGGGCCAATTTGTTTGATTCGTGAATGCTTCGTGATGCCAGACAGGCTGGTGCTGATCCATTGATGCAACATAGGCCCAGAATGTCGGCCGACCTTTAGTTGTTGTGGAAATCCCAATTTTAGCCCACATAACCTTAATAGGCAGCTCTCCCTGCCAACCTGAGATCTCCCATTCTGTTCTATGAGAGCAATGAGTGGGGGGGAGATGGGGGAGATGGGGGGGAGATGGGTCTTCTGTAGCCATGGGAACACCAATCTCATTCCTCCAAACCCTGTTAGGCAGGTCTATCTGCCAACCAGAGAGCTCCTGTTCTGCCCCATGTGAGCATTTCTTATATAAGGCACAGCTCTGTGCCTCCTGCTTTCAGTTCCAGTAGACATATGGAGAGGGAGGAGCTGTTACTGGGATTTGGAGTCTGAGAGAGTGAATTTGGGAGCTTTTGGCTGGATTTGCTGCTGCTTCAAAAGAGACTGAAAATACTCTTATTTTCTGCTCTTGTCCTTGCTGGGAAGGTTGGTGGGTGAAGGTGCATTTGAAGTTTCCCTGCGAGTTTGGCATCTCTGCGTATGAAGGGGGCTGTTGTAGGGTCCTGGGATCTGACGAATCATGAACCTAACGAATCGTTTCGTGAAATGGGACAATTTCGTGAAAGTTCATGGTTTGTGGTTCGTGGGATGTGACAAACCACGAAACTCAGGGTTCGTTTTTTCCCCCTTTCATGCCTATCTTTACTCTTTAAGTCCATCATTGATATATGCATAGACATTAAAAATGTTCATGCCCAGGCAAAAAGCATCCGCATACACTTCGGGACTATAGCTTTATTCAATGTTAAGATAAAATCTCTGTGAGCATTTAGACTGGCATCATAGTCACCTTTCTGCCCCAACTGCCCTGATATAGAGTGGCCCGCCCGAGGAGGTCAGGAAAGCTCCCACTCTCCTGGCTTTCCGCAAACTATGCAAAACTGAATTATTCAGGAGGGCTTCCTCCCAGATTTCAGAGAGATGCCTTGGGAAGGGGCAGGGATTGCTACTGGGTACCATCTGCTGATGGAGATGTGCTCTTACTGGATAGTTTCCATATTGCTAATAGATGTCATGTTAATTAGTTACATTTTGTTCCAAAAATGTTTCATCTCTGTGTTTCGGTTTTATGCTTGTTTTGAAATTTTCTGCTACCACACCCTATTGCATCTGTTCACTGAATATTCTAACTTTTGTTCATTATGGTATTTTGCTCAGGAAATGTCCTAGCTGTTGATTATATTGTATTCATTTGCAGTATGTAATACACTTTGGGACTCACTGAGAATGGGAGATAAATAAATAAATAGATAAATAAATAAGGCCTGGCTTACAGTGACAACAGAATTAAGCATGGAGGAAGTAGTGGAATGGACCGTACCACTTCACAAGTGGGGATAGAATTGCAACTCTGGCTTGGGGAAATTGTGGATATTTAGGGACATTACCTGAGGAGAGACATCCATTTCTCCAAGACTCAATGGTATACCATAAAGTCTGCCCTCTGAAGTTCTCATTTTCTCCAGAGGAACTAATCTCTGTAGTCTGGAGAGATTCCAGGAGAACTTACTCCCCCCATCTGGAGGGTGGCAACCCTATGCAGGGACCCCGTGTGTGAATGCTCCCCCAAATAAAAAAAAAACCTGCCTGCAAACAAATTACTGTCTCACTGAGGAGAAATCTGCCCCAGCTGCCCCGCTTTTTGCCTGATACATAGGATTTTATTTGCCAGGTGTTGTTTCTCGGGCGAACATTGAAAAATAGTATTCTTCCCACGTGTAGTCCATTCTTCAACCTCAGCATTCTTCCATCTTATTCTGTGACATCTGTAGACCAGGCCTAATTTTTGTTCAGAATACTTAAGGACACTGGAATCAATTTTCCCAGTCAGGGAACAGCCAGAGCCGGAGGCCCAGAGCTCTCCCAGAAAATTTGCACCCATCAGCAATTTTAGGCAGGTGGGAGTGTGGATGACTAACAGTGCCATCCTCTGCAGAGTTAATCCAGTATAAACCCATGGAACATCTTAGACTGGAATAACTCTGCATAGGATGGCACCGCTAATTTAATCCTCCACTCCCCTCCCTGGCAGCTGTTTGGACCAGTTGCTAATTTTCTTATTGGGGCTACACATGTGTAGCATCCATTTGCAGGTGGTGCTTCTTCTTCCAGTAGGGGTTAAACATGCAAAATCCTTTTTCTGTACACACGTGGTCCCCAAACTGGACCAGAGTGAACAGGATTAAGTGCGTAGAACTCTGTGTGTATTATGCCCATATATCTGGACACACCTTCATAAAACTTTCATACACCCAATTGCAAAACACTTGCCCCACCTGCGATATTAATAAGAAGGCAGGCCCTCCCATTTCTAGAAAGAGATCATTTTGATTTTATGAAGCAAAAATACTTAAGGTAAAAAGGCACGTAAGTACATCTGTTTTTAGAATCTTTATTTCAAGTAAACCACACTGCTATATACAGAGAAAAGTGGGTTTCACACCAATAGCAATACAGGAGAGGCAAAGCTTTGTCTAAAATTATGCCATGCTTTTAAATATGCAGTGCACAAATGCTCATATATTCTCATTTCTTCTCATTCAACTTTACTAGGTACCATTGTGTGCCTTTTGCTTCTCTAGCTCCTGAACTACCACCATCAACTCTTCATAGCAAGAGTCAGGTTTCAAAGGCAAAATTTTAGCTGTGACTAGAGATGCCACGTACCAGAAAAATAAATAAGTAAACCCAGGGCATCCGCATGCCTTCTCTAAAATGACATCATTGAACTATGCCAACGAAGACGTCTGCCTGTATGGCAAACCAAGTCCTAGGGCACAAAACATTTTTCCTTTCCACTTCCAATAGTATTTAATCTGTAACAACAGCCTGCAGAAATTTTTTATATATGCTGCTCAGGGAATCCTACCAGTCTCTCCATTTCATAGTCTTGCTAGATAAAAGCGAGAAGCCAGTCAGTATTTTAAAGCTACTGAAGATACGTCTACAGCCAAAAAAATCATATCCATTTTACAATTAGGAAGACTTACAGAATGGTGGAGGGAAACCAGGATAACAACAGAAAACAAAGACAAGCACTTGGACGGGTGGGGGGGGAACCCAGAGGCACGCCTTCAGCATGTCAAACTATGGGATGCTCCTAGGTGCTAACTCAGGACAGCCGCTTATCCTTTAGAGTACATCTGTCTTGCACATTTGTTTACTATGCATAGGACTTTTAGCTTTTGACATTAAGGATTTGCGCCGAGAGGCCGTGATGCCAGTTGCGCAATTTGGCAAAACGTGGGCTGTTACGTTCCGTTTCAAACCTTTCCCTGTGGCATGGAGAAAGAAACAGAGGAAAAAAGAAAGAGAGAAAAGGAGGAAGAAAGAAAGGGGTTAGGGACAGTGGCCACCACTCCCTTGTCTTAGAAGTAGGGCAATGGCAATTTATTTGGATTGACGTTGCCTCAACAATCGATACCGAAAAAAGGGAAAAAACAGCTTTTTGGAGAAAAATCAGGGTTCAGTTTAAGTCTGGTTTAATTCAACCCAAATGTCTGTCCTTTGGTCTCAGTTTGATTTTTGTTGACAGGGCTGCTTTTGCTAGGTACTCTTAGTATAGCCGCATGGTCTCCCTGCCAGCAAACTCCCAGCGGATCAGGCAGCAAACATGTCATCGTGCAACGAGAACAAAAGCAAAACTTTTCAGCATTCCAGTCTCTAAATCAGCTTATCTCCATTTGTTGTACATCTAACACATGTCTGACTAGCTTTTAAATATAGATTTTCGACCACTGTTAATGGGAAGGCAGTGAACAAAACTCAGTGGCTAGAACTGGTACAGTTTCTTGGTAATCTCAGGGGCACGGGGCTGGCCCAAGATGTTTGGTGCCTGAGCAGGGCTTTTTTTCTGGGAAAAGAGGTGGTGGAACTCAGTGGGTTGCCCTCGGAGAAAATGGTCACATGGCTGGTGGCCCCGCCCCCTGATCTCCAGAAAAAGGGGAGTTGAGATGAGGGCAATCGAAACTCCCCTCTGTCTGGAGATCAGGGGGCGGGGCCACCAGCCATGTGACCGTTTTGAAGAGGTGCCGGAACTCCGTTCCACCACATTCCAGCTGAACAAAAGCCCTGTGCCTGAGGCAGAAAATGCAAACGGCATCTCTCCACTGACAATCCAACCTTCTGCAGACCTAGAGTGATTCCAGTCTAAACGCAATGATTCCAGCGGATTTCGACTGGAGCTGCTCTGCAGAGGGGCGCATTGTCAACAGGTTATTAACCTGCGCACTGATGATAACAGGCTTTAAAGGGTCTGTCTCTGCTTAGGACTGCACCACACACCTGCCCCTCTCTGGAGGCTCTTTCGTTCTGCCTCGTAGCAGGTCAGCCTTGCAGAGGCAAAATTCTGCCAGACGCTGATTCCTTCCCGTTCTGGGACTCTTTTCCTCACTGATGACGGATGCACAAAAATTGCCCAGCATCTTACAGTTCTGTGGCTTGGTCTTTTCGGGACTGACTTTGGCAACTCAGTTTAGAGTTTGCAAGTGAAGAGGGGGTGGGTGGATAAGGAAGAGAAGAAAAGAAAGATTTATATAAAAGAAATCACTCCTGTAAACTGTTTTCATTTGGGGGGGGGGTTCTCTCCCTCATAGCAACCTCTTTTTTCTAAGCTTGCATCTCTGAAATTCAAAATATAACCTGAGTAGATTCTTGTGTTAATGCAGCGTTAGAAGGAAACAAGCTAAACAAATGGAAGAGAGATCCTGTTCATAAATTATGTTTTCCCCAAGCAGGGTTCAGTCATGCAGCGTAGAATATAATGCTTCCTAAATTAATGGACCTGCTATCATTTTCACCATAAAAAGGTTTGCAAATAAAGTGTGAAGGTAGGTTTCCTGTCCCCTGAAATGTCTGTCCAAAATACAGTCAACCCTAAATGTTTCATACTAAATTAAAAATACTGCACTGAAGAGGTCTCACCAGGTATTCTGTTAATGCCATTAAAGGAGAAGAGGTGTTTTCCCTTTAATGTCACCCATTTGCCAATATTATGGTGTTGCCCAGAATAATTACAATGTCTTCATGACGCCCAATTAAGAGAAGGGCAGGGAGAATGTTCAACCGGAAGGCTCAACAGGAATTGTGAGGAAATGAAGGGATGTGGCACCCACTGAGTTGGATCCAATAGGCATTGATGGTCACAGATCTTTCCTGCACTCCCTTCATCCCAGCAGTCGCTTCCAACCAGGGCTTTTTTTCAGCAGCAACGCAGGGGAACGGAGTTCCGGAACCTCTTGAAAATGGTCACATGGCTGGTGGCCCCGCCCCCTGATCTCCAGACAGAGGGGAATTGAGATTGCCCTCCGCGCCGCTGAGCGGCATGGAGGGCAATCTCAACTCCCCTCTGTCTGGAGATCAGGGGGCGGGGCCACCAGCCATGTGACCATTTTCCCCGAGGGCAACCCACTGGGTTCCACCACCTCTTTTCCCAGAAAAAAAGCCCTGCTTCCAACCAAAGGAAAATTATTTTCTGGGATTGTGATACTCACATAGACTGACAGCTATGCAGATTGGCAGGGCTGCAGTGGGGTGGAGGGAGGCAAAATTGCCCTTCCTAAGCTGTGCTGACGCAGGAGGAAGAAGAGGACAATTTCACACCCTTCTCCGGGTTGCCATGTGCCCAGTGGAGGCGGGGGAACTCCCACCCACCCCCATTGCCTGCCCTTGTTCATGCGAGCAGTGGAGGGGGTTATGCAGGGAATGGAATGATGTTAGGTGATGTCATGACATCATTTACAGCCACGTAACTGGAAATGACATCACAGCATTGCAGGACACTCTAGGATTCACGCAAAACTCTGGTAATGTCATGACACTGCTTCCCATCTTTTAAAGCCAACGATGGACCGATGATCCTTGACCTGTCACTCCACTGTCTGCTACCTCTTTTCCTTTTGGTTCCACATCATTGCCCCCACCTGCCCTGCCAACAGTCTCCATCGACTTTCTCCTGGGTCTTTGTTCTGGGCAAATGCCACTGCACCTTACTTGGGCAAGGACAAGATGTATAGAACATTAACTGAGAACTTCTTTAAAAGTAGTCAATGGCTCATGGTGGAAAGTGCTATCAAGTCATAGCTGACTGATGGCAATCCCTGCTGGGATATTCAAGGCAAGAGACCAAGAGAAGTGATTTGCCATTGCCTGCCTTTGGATAGTGACCCTGGTCTCCCTTCGCGGTCTCCCATCCAATTACTAATCAAGGCCGACCCTGTTTAGCTTCCAAGATCTGACAAGACTGGGCTTGCCTGGGCTATCCAGGTCAGGGCATCATTTTAAGAGGAGAATGTCCTCCTTTAAACAAATGTCTCAAAAGCAAAGTACAGAATGAACGTTCAGCAAGCACGTCTCATTCCAAGCCACCATTTCTAAAGATAAACACACATGGCACACCCTGGTTCCGTCCATAGTTACCCTGCAGCAGGGCATCTGGGCTTGCTAACTACAACCGGCTGTTGAGGAGGCCATTGCTGAGCCTGCAGACTTCTGCCACAAAGTCCAACCCTGAAGGCAGCGGTAGAGCCAGGGCTTTTTTTCTGGGAAAAGAGGTGGTGGAACTCAGTGGTGGAACTCAAGACTGCACAATGACGTCACTTTGGGTCAGCTGGAACAAGGGGGGATTTTTTAAACGTTTAAATTGCCCTCGGTGAAAATGGCCACATGGCCGGTGGCCCTGCCCCCTGATCTCCAGACAGGGAAGTTTAGATCGCCCTCTGCGCCACTGCAATCTAAACTCCCCTCTGTCTGGAGATCAGGGGGCGGGGCCACTGGCCATGTGACCATTTTTAAGAGGTGCTGGAACTCCGTTCCACCGCGTTCCAGCTGAAAAAAAGCCCTGGACAGAGCTAACATTCAGCTACCAGAAAGCACATTCAAGTGGTCTTACAAATTAAAGTTTCTGATTTAATATATGAACAGGGCCTTGGTTTCTGTCCAAGCAGAAAGAAGCACAAACAACAGCATAAACAGTGGAAATCAGTTTTTTAAAAGAAAATTGGCTAGTGATAAAAAAGCTCATGCATATTCAGGGGGAGGGGGGAGGAGGGCTCTGAAATTTGTAGTTTCCCATGCAGAATTATGACAAAATGAAGGGTTTAGTTATGTAACAAAGTATTAAAGGAATAGGGAAAAAATCAGCTGAGTTTGGGAAGTTGGAACTGAAAAAGGATTGCTTATTATCTGGCTCGCCTGTTATTGGTCAAGCTTCACGCTAGACTGGTAGAAGTTTGAAAATTCTAAGAGTCTTTAAGGGTTAGTTAAAGTCCATTAGTGGCTGAAGGGAAGACTGAGGAACAACACTGCTAAAAACTTCACTTCTGGAAAGTCGGCAGTCAAGGAAACTGCGTGTGGTTAAAATACATACGTAATTCAACTATACAGTAATGGTTTAGTACAAATTATTCTATTACTTAAGTATTAATAAATCCATTTATTTAAGCAATATCTACATCTAGCATTTTTTTACATTAATTACTATGCTATATGATATATCCTTGTCTAGATATACGTGAGGGTATCTTTGGGGGAAAACAACTGACGTCTCAGTTAGTAATAGTCCTCATGTCACAAGAACTACAGATTCAAGGAAACACGGCAGACGATCTCAAGTTCCCTATTTCAACTTTTGTCATGCACACTGTGTATGTCCTCACCAGTGGCAGGTAATGATGATGAGAAGAGTCCAGGAAACTTACTGCATATGAACCACATAATTTTTTTACCTAACTGATTAGTTGTGGAAGTTGGGGGGGGGATATAGGGGGCACCATTAGAAATGGCTTGACATCAATTTCAAGAAAAAAAATCTAGAAGTGACATTCCACCTTCTCAAAGAAATGCTGTAAACTCAATGGTGAAATCACAGATTTTCTGACAATTCCTAGAGTGGAAGAATGGAAAAAGGAAAGGGGTCCTTATAATCCAGGCAGAGGGTAGGAGGGGTAAACAACTCATTCACAACAATGCATTTCCCAACATGGTCACGATGCGAACTCTGGGATCAGTGCCTACAATAAACTAAAGAGTTCAGTAGCACCTTTAAGACGAACCAACTTTACTGTAGCATAAGCTTTTGAGAACTACAGCTCTCTTTGTCAGATGCTAACTAAGATGCCAACTCTGCCTCCATATTCACTCCATCAACACAATTGCTGGACCTAATAGCACCTGCTATACCATTTCAGGTCCATCTTCCAACGCTATATATGCTATCCAGTGTCAGCAATGCCCTTCAGCTCTCTCTATTGGACAAGCAAGCTAGTCCCTTTGCAAAAGAATGAATGGACATAAAGCCGATATTAAAAATCACAACATTCAAGAACCAGCGGGAGAACATTGCAAACTGTCAGGACATTCCATCTAAAAGTTCTCAAGCAGAGAAACTTCAGAGGAAAATTACAAGATGAGATGGCTGAAATTGGGTTTATTTGCAGGTTTGGAACAATCAATCCCCGAGGGATGAATCAGGACATAGTGTTTTTCTTATACACCTTGTACCTCTGTCAAGCTAACTAGAACATGTATTATCGCTAGCTTCCAGACAATGCCCCTCCTGCCCTCTGCCTGGACTATAAGGCCTCTTACCCTTTCCCACTCTGACAAAGGGAGCTCTGACTCTCAAAAGTTCATACCAGTTGGTCTTTATGGTGCTACTGGACTCAAATCTTGCTCTTCTAGAGCGGACTGATGTCACTTTTGTTTTCTCTGCAGAAGTGACATCATGCTGACAACGATGGTGTTTTTTAAATATTATTTTTCTCAATGGTGGTGGCAAACAGGAGCTGGCGGGGGGGGGGGGGTCCCCCTGTTCCTGGAGGGGAAATGGCAGCCCTGGTTGTGATCAGTTGTTGAGAATGATGGGAATTAAAGTGTAGTGTATGCATATGTGTGAGGGGGTCCTGTACTCTAAAAAATAAGGAAATAGTGAACTGAGTAGGGCCTTATCTAGCCATTACGATTTTCCAGACCACACAAAGTTTCAACACAGAGGAGCCATTTCACCAAAATACAGTCTTGCAATAGCAAGCCAATCCTCTTCTGCATGGAAATTCTGGTCACTTGTATGTTAAATATTGTGCTAGTTTCAGTCTATGCCAAGGCCAATTTTGAAGATCCTCTTTGAGGAGATGTTACACTGTTTCTTGAAAAATAGGTCAACTGCATATTATTGTAGCAGGAAAAATACTTTTTTAATTTCATTTCATCATGGGTGAGTGGTTTGGGGACTATTTGGCTATTTGAATATAAAAGGAGAGCAAATCTTTGGGAGACTGTTGTCAGAACTGGTCATTTGAATAGTTCCTTGGTCTGTAGTGAAACTGGGAGGAACCAGGATCCCTTTGGCATATAAAATTCAAAGAGTCCATATACTTGGCAGAGCAGTTTGGCACAGTCAGCCAACACAACATTCTGCCTTTTTCCCACTCAATGTTTTGGAATTAGGAATGAATTTACCTCCCTACTTCCGTGAGGAAAGCTGAAAAATAACAGGGCTCATGACGACCAGTTATAAAGGTAAAGGCAGTCCCCTGTGCAAGCACCGAGTCATTACTGACCCATGGGGGGACGTCACATCACGACGCTTTCTCGGCAGACTTTTTGTTACGGGGTGGTTTGCCATTGCCTTCCTCAGTCATCTACACTTTACCCCCAGGAAACTGGGTACTCATTTTACCGACCTCAGAAGGATGAAAGGCTGAGTCAACCTTGAGCCGGTTATTTGAACCCGGCTTCCGCCAGGATCAAACTCAGGCCGTGAGCAGAGCTTGGGCTGCAGTACTGCAGCTTACCACTCTGCACCACGGGGCTCTTATTACTGACCAGTTATAAATGCCCATTATAGAGGGTTGGATCCTGTGAAAAAGATCCCCCAGATCCCCACCCCCATAAGCCAGCCGTCCGACTCCCTGCTTATGCTGCTGGTGGGGGCTCTCTCGGGGTTTCCCAGGAAAAGCATTTGAGGGGCACTCCAGGCTGCAGCAGGAGGGAGGAGGGAGGGAAGCTACACTTCCATGCATGGAATTTAGATGAGGTCCAACACACTGAATACAGAAAAAAATGAACAGCCATGATCACTCGGTTCTCCATGAAAAAAGCAGAGGATCCCAGAAGCCTCTGAGTGCAGGGGCTGAATGTGTGCCCCCTCCCCCCCCCCCCCGAGGCTGCCCTGGTCCCCTCCTGCATAAAGGCATGAGGCTCATCGGTAGCTGAACATCTCGCTAGCCATAATTTTAGAAACATGAAACAATGATGACAACATATAGTACATGACACATAAATTGTTTTTATGTAGTTTAAATTACACTCAACAAAAATATGTCATTTGATGTAAATCTGGGTGTCTGCTAATACCTACACATTTTCTGTCTGGAAAAAAAAATCCACCCTCCTTGCTGCAATTTATCATCAACTTCAGGCTCCCACATTCATCCGTAGTAACAGAACAAACTTCAAATCCAATAGTACCTTAAAGACCAGCAACACATTTGGGGAGAAAAGCATCTGTGAGTCAAAGCTCACTTCATCAGATGCTGGCAAAGTAAGCAAAGCTTATACCCTAGAAAGTGTCCTTGGTCTTTAAGCTGTGAGTGGACTAAATTTTGTTCTAGGACTTTTAAAAGCAGAATTTGTTGAACAGTGTCAGCTCTTCGAAAGCTATATTTTTCCTTCAAATGCAGGCGCAGGAACAACAACAAAGGGTTATCCATGAAAATTTCCCTAAGCCTAAAAAGTTATGCAGCATATTAAGCCTCCAATTGCAGGTGCAGAAGTCGCTAGCTTGGTCAAACAGGACCCCCCCCAATAAAGTCTGTCCATTGCTTACTTGATAAGAATTCCCCCAACACTTGCCCATCCTTGGCAGCACCTGGCTTCTTCTCGCCTCAGCAGAAAGGAACAAAAAAGTCACTGGGTTGACTCTTCACTGCTAGAACAATCTAGAAGGTGAGCAAGCAAAGGAATGCTCGAGTGGCTGGTGGGCGGCCACAACAGCTTCTATAACTCAGAGATTTCTCATCATATAGGGGCTCCATTTAAGATTCCTCTGTGCACCAGCTCTCAGAACTGGGCTAGATACGACAAAATATAATCAGAATATAATTCAGCAAAAACTTCAGAGATGTGTATTATCTACAGCTTCACATTCCATATATGCCTAGTGTACCTATAGCAAACTCTCTGCATGTGTGACGGTCATATATTGCAATGCCCATGTCGGCTGCACATAAATTCCTAAGGGCCAAACTAGACATGATGGCTTCCTCATGGCTGCCATAAGGACATCACCATTTTAAATTTTAAAATGCCGCAAGCAGGCTGAGGTGCTCTTGTTTTTAACACACACACACACACACACACACACACACACACACACACACACACACACACACACACGGTGCCTTATCAAGTGTTGAAACAGTGGGGCAACCCCCTTCCTGCAGCTGTTTTGGCACTTGAAAAAGGAGGGACGTGAGCACCAGTGCTGCTCTTAGGATGTTCAAATGACTTTAAAATGGCGGTGGTATCCTTATGGCAGCCACGTGGTTGCCGTCACATCTAGTTTGGCTGTGAGTCCTCTATCTCTGTTCTTCTGTAACAAAAGAAGAATTTAATATAAAATGGTTTAAGCTCAAATAGATAATTCGAGCCACAGTTGCATCAGTATCTGTCACTTGCAAAGCAAGGTCGATGGCAGCCATATTTCCCTGCAAGTTTACTTTAAAAACTGCTGTTATGAGCTGGGGAGGGGCTGAGAAATGGGCATATACACAGGAGGGTCACGGGATCGAGCATACAGAAAAGCCAGTCTGCAGCAGCACAGCCGGAACTGCGGCGAGACAGAAGTACCAGACAGATCACAAACGAAGGGCCTTGCTCAGAAGACGACATTCAGGGAGGCAGAGGTGTGTAAATGAAACAGCAGACTAAAGTCCAGGTTTCTCTAGCCAGTATTAAAATGAACGAAAAAACATCACGAAGCCTGTAGCCCATTCACACCAGCCAACCACAATAGTCTTAAAACCAGAAGAATATCTGAGCTCCCAGATATCGAAAAGGGACAAAAACTTTACTCTAGTAGCAAAAGCAGTCCTGTGTACTCATACTGCATTGTTATGTGAAGAGAAAAAAATCCAAATAAAACTTTGGTTGGGTTGGATTTCTTTTGCCCAACATAGTTTTCAGCAAAATGAAGTGAGGTATTTCATTCATATCATTGGGAACAACTCCTTTACCGTGATCATGTGCACCTCTCCATTGAAACAAAGGCCAATTGCAGAACCATCCAAATAAATTGCTCATTAAAATTTCAACGCTAAACCATGCTGTCTTATTGCATTTCCATCTAGTTATGAAATGTAGGCCAATCGCATGCACGCTGGTCCCATAAGTTCATTGCCCAAAGCTGTCCCACCACAAACAAATGGGACATCGTTGTGCAAAGATGTCACGGGGCTGAGTACACCCATTAGGAACGAGGCCGCTTTGTCAACGTCTCTGCCTAGAGATTCTTGCTCATTGTTAAGCCACCCGCGCTTTCAATTTAGTGATTCGATTAAATGTATTAGAACAAAAATCTAATTTATTTTGTACTGTTCAGATTAATGTCAGTTTAGAGCACTAAGTATTTGTTATCAGTAAAGTGAAGGCCGTAGTGCTTGCTGCTAGGTGCCTACCTTGATCTCCTCAGGGCATCTTCGTCTGGATCTTGCACTGCAGGTGAGAAATTGACTCCGTTAGAGAGAGAAAGGAAGGAAGACCGGGGGGGGGGGCGTTCACAATCTAACTACAAAGAGGGGAGAAGACTGCTCGGCATGGCATCTCTTGGTTGGGCAGATCATGTGCAGGTACATATTTAATCATTAGTAAAGGGCTCAGTACACTGAATGTAAAATGTAAAAGTACTAGAAATACAATTTTGTGTTTTTCATATTGAAGTTTGGTGGCAGATCTTTTCATGAACAATTTGCTAGCTGAGCAATCCTAACCTGCTCACAGGGTTAGTCAATGGTTCAATTACTTGAATGGTGTTGAATTAAAATACAGAAATATGATTTATTATCTCTTCTGTTCCAAAATTGTTTTAAATTAGCTTTAATGTATCTGGAGCATTCTAAATTCATTTAACCCATTTGACAGTTGAATCCCACAATTCTGGTTGTTACAATTAGAATACATACAGTGCAATCCTAAATGGTTACACCCTTGTAAGCACCTTGGCTCTGGCTAGGATTGCACTGTGAGTAATCTAATTGCCCACATTTCTTTAAAAAAATGGAATTATTGGGGGGCATGAGGAGATCTCACAAATATTTTCTCACTAATTTAAAATCTTATTGTTGTTATATTGGAATGCACATTTTGTCTGAAACTTTGACTTTTGGAAGTTATACCAGTTCTCTTGTTCATGTGACAAACTGTATTAATTTAATTAGTAATAAAAATAGAAATATTAAAATAGCAATAAAAATAGAATCTTTTTTATAGCTTGCCACCAAATCCACAGAGTGAATTAAAGGATTTCTCTTTCGATACATTTAACCTTTGAGGATTTTTAAAAAGCTTCCTAGAGACTGAATGGAGGGGAGGTCTTTTTACAGACACCGGTTGTACAAAGGTGGGAAAGGAAAGAGTGTTAAGGAGGTGTGAACCGGGGCTTCGCAGCCTGGACTTACTGTACTCAGTTCCTGTCATCTGAGCCAGGATGCGGAAGGACCTGGACTGCAGGTGGGAAGAACGGCGACTCCAATCGTCAAGCTCATCCTCTGGTTTGTTTTGCGTTTTAAGTACTGCCTGATATACTGGAGAGGCGCTGTCTACATGAGGGTCTTTAACAGGGAGGCTACTGTAATGTAGAAAGAGGGCACTGAAAAAACAGCTCGCACGGGTTTTGCCCCCTCCCCTTCCCAGCACTGCCCTCTCGCGTCTGAGTGGATCCCCCAATTTCTCTCCAGTCAGTCTGGGGATACAATGTTCTTCTGGAAAACAAAAGTTTCCCAAGAACTTATGCTGAGTTGAAGGAGACAAAAAATTTTAAATTATTTCCATTTCGATGGTTGTTGGGGGTTTTCCGGGCTGTCTTGCCGTGGCAAGACCACGGCAAGACAGCCCGGAAAACCCCCAACAACCATCGTTCTCCGGCCGTGAAAGCCTTCGACAATACATATTTCCATTTCCATATAATAATAATAACATTCAATTTATATTCCACCCTTCAAGAAAAGTTAACACCCACTCAGAGCGGTTTATAAAGTGTGTTATTATTATCCCCACAACAAACACCCTGTGAGGTGGGTGGGGCTGAGAGAGCTCCGAGAAGCTGAAACTGGCCCAAGGTCTCCCAGCTGGCTTCAAGTGGAGAATCAAACTCGGCTCTCCAGATTAGAGTCCCACCTCTCTTAACCACTACACCAAAACTCTCTGGTCTATACTGACTCAGTGTGTGATTTTATTTGATTTCTATTACGTATTTGATTTTTTAAATTTGATTTTTATACCACATCTCTTTGGTTAAGAGCTTGAAGCAGTTCAGATCAATAATTTATATCACTTACAATCAAAACAAAAACATGATAAAAATCCAATAAAATCCAACAAAACATATAGCATAATACAAAATTGTAGTATGCAGTCAACTATGCCCTCCCCCCCAGGAAAAAAGTGCTAAGGGTCAAAAGCACAGCAGAATAGTTCTGCCTTACAGGATCTCTGAAAAGTCATCAGGTCCTGCCGGGAATGAGTGTCTTCCGACAACGCAGTCCAGAGGGAGGGTGGCCCAATCATAAAGGTCCTCCCTCTGGTGGGAAAAAGGTGTGCTACCCTGGGGTGACTGCCTCGACTCAAGTCGCTGGCAATGGTCCAAAGTATCAGGGTAAGTCCATATACACAATTTATAAAGAATAACAAGAGAGCTGCGGGAGGTCCCTCATGGTCCGAACAGATGAGAGGTAACTTGGCCAGCTTATTGACCCGTCAGTGTATGAACCCTGGGCCTGCGTATGCTACCATCACACTGAGGTCGCCTGAACTCCGTAGGGTTGCCGGTCCCCAGGTGGGGGAGGGGATCCCCCACTCTCAGCCTCCCCCCCCCCGCTTCCACTCACGTGGCTGGCAGGGGGGAAAGGCATGGGAACGGGACTTCCGGGGCATGTTTCCGGTGTGGCACAACAATGTCATTCCCACGACTGACGTCATCGCACACGTCCTGGAAGTGGTCCTGGGCTTCAAGCCAGGCAGTTCTGGAAGAATCAGCCCATTTGGGGCCCAAATTGGCCTGGTGCGAAGCTCAGGAGCACTCCTGGGGCCTGTGTGACAACGTCACTCCTGGAAGTGACATCATTGCACCACACCAGGAGTGCACGACACATGTGAGCGAGGGCATCATACAGGTGAGTGCCAGATCCCCCCGCCCACCGGGAGTGTACAGGGACCAGGCAACCCTAGAATACCATAATGTCACTTCTTGGTGCATGGAGCTTGGCCCTGATACTTGCATATTTCACAGTTTCTACTGTACTATACAGGCTACATTTTCCATATACCGAGAAGCATCTTTCCCCTTGTAATGATAAGGTGTGTTTAACTGCCAGAAGCTATACACATTATTGCAGCTGACAATAAGAATCACCGCTCCAAAATGATGGGCATTGAACAATAAACCCAACAGTAATAGCATGAGGGTTATATACTGACTGCTAGTAAATGCTGTTAAATCTTCTAGTGCGAATGGCTTTCCTCTTATGGCATGATGAATTTCCAGATTAAAACAATAAGAGCCATTAAAAGAGAGGAAACTGAACAGCTTTTACCGCTTGGATAGACAAACACTTTAAAAGGCCAACATATTATTGGTTTTTTTCCCTTTTCTTTTTGCTGAAGATCGGTTAGTGTATTCTAATTATATGCTGGAGTTTTGAAATCACACATCAGTTTGCATTCATTTTTAAATAAATTCTTAATTTTTATAGTTGCCTGTAATGACACCACTGTGTCCTGTTTTGAGTAGTGTTCAGATATTACAATCTGATTGTCTCATTCCCAGGAAATGTACTTGCTGCTGCCAGGGCTTTTTTTCTGGGAGAAGAGGTGGTGGAACTCAGTGGGTTGCCCTCGGTGAAAATGGTCACATGGCCGGTGGCCCCGCCCCCTGATCTCCAGACAGAGGGGAGTTGAGATTGCCCTCCATGCCACTGGCACGGAGGGCAATCTCAACTCCCCTCTGTCTGGAGATCAGGGGGCGGGACCACCAGCCATGTGACCATTTTCAAGAGGTGCCGGAACTCCGTTCCACCGTGTTCCTGCTGAAAAAAAGCCCTGGCCGCTGCCAGTATAGCATATATACAAATCACAAGCAATAAGTTAGCTGCTATTTAATATTGTACATCATGTTGTTGTAATGCTTCTAACTAACTTCTTTCGAAGTGTGTATACAATCCAGAAACTTGGCTGGGCTTATTATGGTCTGAGATAAGTAACAACAACAACTGTTCATTTTTATATCACTTTTCTGGACCCACCCAAAGTGGTAAATTAAAGGCAGTGTTGTTATCCCCACAATATAGCCGGGGAGCTGGGCTGAGAGGAGTAGCTGACCCAAGGCCCCCGGCTAAATTCACAGCAGTAGTGAGATTTGAACCAGAAAAGTGCTGCGTCCCAGCTCAGATACTTAACCACTACTCTACACCAGGTAGCGTAAATAGACAGGGGCAGGAACTTTATACCCTGCATAATTTCTAAAGAATCCAACATTCACATAACAATGGGTATTGCAGTAAACAAAAAAAATCAGCACTCAAACTTCTTGGCATAAGAATCAATTCAGTTCAACTTTCCTGTTCAGGATGTATATGGAATATCCATTGGCATTGCTGGATCAGACCAAGGTTCGTCTGGTTATGTTAACCAGCTTCAAAATGCATGAAGGAGTACTTATTTTTTCCCTATCCTGAACTCAGTACCTAAAGGTAGAATTAAATCTGAGTAAGGTATTCAGCACATGGCCCCTCAAGTTAGAATATCAGCAAACACTGATGATTTGTGTATAAATACTAATTATTGAAATGTTTTCTTGACACAATGGTGGAATCTAGGCTATTACTACTAAATAGATTAAATGTCTGAGTCAGCCTTTTCGGCCTTTCTGGTGAATTCATATTACTTATTCAAAAATTTTAAACCATCATGCGTATTTGTGATGTATAGTAATGATCTCATTAGACTGTGGCAGAAATGGAACAAAAAATGTAATTCAATTGCAACAGGAATTAAAAAAGAACACCTTCTTCTTACTAACTCCTGATTTTTGATATCTTATTGTTATGGGTTAAACAGAAAAACAATGATCAGAGATGCAGTTTTAATGTCTATGACAAATTTTAGATATTTTAAACTGCATTTTAATAGATGCATTTTGTTTTTATAGCATTGTTTTCTAATTCTATAATCTACCTTAATTCTAATCCTATATTTCACCTTGAGCCTCAATGAAAAAGGCAAATTATAAATGAAGTAAATAAGTAACTAAGGAAATTAACAAGAAACAACAAGAGCCGTAACTATGCAACTATTTTTTCACCACTTAGACAATAGCTGTTATACACATACCTGGACTATCCAGTATGTTTTTTTTTATTCCTAACTATGAAAAAGTGGCCCAGTCCACAAGGACTACGGCCAAGTTCCCCAGCATCATTGAGATTAAGGTACAATCCTAACCTTATATACATGTAAACAAGGTCAACTAAAACCCATTTAGGCCCTCTTCCAAGTGAAAAAGTTAATATTGGGATGCTGAACTCTTTGTATGCACTTAATTAAAAAAGAACTGGATGGAACATGTCATTCTCAATACTTCTAACTTGCACAATAGTGTTGAATTCAAAAGGATTTTGCCCCTGTGTGGCAATCCATACTGATCATTACAAATATTGTTAATGCTAGCGACATGCTTATCTATGTGCTATGCCAACAAGTAGTGATTCCGCACACGTTGGATAATGCACTTCCAATCCTCTTTATAGACCATTTGGAACGGATTTTTTCGTGTGCGGAACAAAAAACCCACCTCAAACAATCGATAAAGTGCATTGAAAGTGCATTATCCAACGTGTGCGGAATCCATGAATGTCTAGCTGAGCTTGTTTGGCTATGACATTGCAGCGGGCATAGAACCTGCAGAGGCCGGGATCTGCAGTTGGCCCTCTTAGTAGAAGAGGACTAACGCCGTCCCGTTCTCAGGTTTCAGAGGGGGATAAATGAGAGTTATAGAGAGGTCAGGAGGAACTCAGGAATCTGTTGACCCTTCTGCTCTCTCCCACCCTGGCACTATCCTTTAACATGTACTTCCTCTTTGTGGCACCTCATCTTCCTCTCTTTCTCACACTCTCTCTCTCGCCTTCCATCTTGTACCATGGATGCAAGACATGCCACCCTGCTGTCTCCTGGCATCCTTAGGCTAGAAAACTAGATAGGGATCTATCTATTACCTTTCCTATCATGTATGGAGTTCCCACAATAAAGAACTCTTATTTCTTTTCTAAAACTTAACTAAGTCTCAGAGTGTAAGTTTGTTTCTCTCTCCCATGAGCACCCTGGCGAGGAGGGAAGGGAGACCTGGCATTTACCTTGCGCCTGCTTTTTTCATGAGCATGTTCCCGGCGCTCTCATGATGACATCACTTCCTGAAGTGACATCATCATGCAGCCATGGGCGTGCTCCCGCACTTTGCGTGGGGCTAATTCTGCCCTGTTTGGGGCCAAAATTGGCCCCAGAGAAGCACAGGAGCATGACCACGGCCAGTGCGACGACGTCACTTCAGGAAGTGATGTCATGCCCCATCAGGAGTGTGTCTGGCATGCGTTTTCCCAGGTTGCCTGCCAGTGGTGGGCACTTTCTGGGGGGGGGGGGCTTGCCACCTCCTATCAATGACCAGTGATCGATGGGCAACGGGGCAAACCCCTGGGAAATCACCCAGCAGCGGAGGGCAACTTGGAAGGCTAGCACACAGCAATGGAATCTCCTGCACCCACGTTTCTCTGCAAACTATGCTGCTCTACGAACAGGCCCCTTCAGGACCCCTGGCCTTCCTTCTCTCCCCTCCCCGCTTGCCCTGTGAGTCACTCGGCCTTCACCGACAGTGGATAGAATTCGAACATCACGCAGCTTGTTTGGGCTGAGATGTGGGTGTGGGGAATGGGAGGGAGGGACTACAAGAAATAAAGGCCTGATAGCCCCAAACGATGATGCGACTAAATGAAAGAAGCCAGAAACTGGCTGTTTTATATGTGATTACGGGAGAAATCCTGAACGAAACACAGACCTGTCTACTCATAAGAAAGTACCATTTAATGAGGCTTACTCCCAGGAAAATGTTTTAAAGATTGCAGCCCCTTATCTCTCAATGCCAGGAGGATGGCAAAATTTTCAAGCAGAAGAAATATTTATGCATCATCAAAGGGTTGCCAACTCTGGGTTTGGAGCAATTGGAGACATGTCTGGGGAAGGTGAGGTTTGGGGAGGAGAGGGACTTCAGCAGGTTATAACAACTCCAAGGAGCCCACCCTCCAAAGCAGCCGCATTTCTGCAGGGTAGACCAAGTGCAGCCTGGAGATCAGTTGTAATTCTGGGAAATCTCCAGGCCCCCTCTGGAGGTTGGCAAGGCTAATGTCTCATCACCACATTCCATACCCAGGCCTCTCATATCGAATACCTCATCGCTTGTTTGGTTTAAAGTCCTCATCGACTAATGCAAAGTTGAGCCAAAAAACTTCATAAGCATAGAGTGAAATCCTGCGCTGAGAACTAATCCATGCAAGTTAACACCTGCAAGCAACTTGGTTCTCTTCATTAAAAAAACGTAGCAGATCGGAACCAGAAAAAATGCAGAGATAACAAAGTAATCACCAGGATTTCAGCACAGTCAGTATTTCACCTGGCGGGGCTCTGGCATCCCTACTAGAGAGACCTTCAGTATGCCAGGAAATTGGACACTCCCTTCTTCTTTCCACCACCCAGATGTATAATACAGGGGTCCCACATGGACATCTAATATAGGCACCCAATTCAATAAATTCTTGCCCCATAAAAAGAAGTCAGCATGCCCGGGGGCCAGTCATATCACACAAGTCATTATCTATATGGTGGAGGGGAAGGAGAGACCCCTCTACTATCCAAAGACACAGGTTGGCCTAGTAAATACCCACCGGATTAAAATTCCATTTGATTAAAATGAAACAGTTTTTAAGAGTATGAGTTTAGTTGGTATTGTTTACAATGTAGAGTACACAGAGTTCCACCCTTCTAAGGGCCAAGCTACAAGTGACGAATGACACTTGAAGGGCATGTGGACAGACTCGCATGTATTCCTCCCTGTTCACTTGCGCTCCACTTGTGCATACACGTGAGTCTGTTCACTTGCTCTTCAAGTGTCATTCGTCACTTGTAGCTTGGCCCATAGTCCACTGAAGAGTGTAACCGCTTAGGATTGTACTGTTAGCACAGGGCTATTACATACTAAAAATGCCTCTAAAATCTGAAAGCAGTGAACCGTGTGTGTGTGTGTGTGTGTGTGTAAAAGACATGTTTATACTATGCCCTTCTTTGCCTGTGTGTAAAAGACATGTTTATACTATGCCCTTCTTTCATTCTATGGAGTTGGAAATATAAGTCTACTTACGCCAACGGAGATTCACTGTGAGTCATGGGATCAAGCCCCAACAAAGAGCATTGAGTATTTAGGATCCATCAGTATGAAGAGTTGGGATGCGCACAACAGAGCAACATTAGTATGAGAAATTAATGCAAAAGGAATGTACAAAGAGGGGAAAGAAAGAGAAGAAACCAGTATCAATAACAGGGAGCACAAAGGAACACACGACCACATTAGCATCCTGAACAAGCTTGCTGGTTATCAGCTTTTGGCAAGCTATGTTAAAGATATAGCAGCATTGTTGCTGCTGGCACCCCAGAGGACAACGTCTTCAAATTCTTGCACGAAGATACACAGTAAGAGAGATCAAGGGCAATGTACGTACCAAATATCATTTTGGAGGAGGTACTATGGTTGTATAACCACAGCTAACACAGTGATCAGCATCCTTCTAAAAGCACTACTGGGTGAGAGAGAGAGGGTGTGATCCGACACTTCTCACCTTGATATTTTCTTCACTTAGTACCAGTCACTGAATATTTAGGGAGAAAATTAAGAACTGTATAATCCGATTCTCGTTTGAGGCCAAATCCCATGTTAAAAATGATTCAGAACTAATTGATGATCGGCATTGTTTTACTGTCTAGAACCACATTCACTGTGTCAAATGTATCGGTCCTAATCCAGAGACAGTCCAGCACAGTAGATGCTATGTGTAAACACAAACACACAGGGGGTAAGTGCGCCACCACGATCCCATTCTAACACAGATGGGAATATGCACTTTCACCTGAGAACGGCAGGGGCGCCATTGGCCGCTGTGTATCCCAACAAGCATCGGGAGGTGCGTGCACACCCTGTCCCTGCCATTCTTCATTGTACACACGTTCAAATACAGATATCTGGATATTCCTCTTTAGAAATGAGTGCGAATGCTGCTTCCACTCCCACATCTGTTATGGTGCACAAAAGCAGCAAGATGCACAATGGCATGAACCCCTATTGTCATTTTTTTCCATGGGAAGAATGAAAGAAAGGCCATTGATTTCTATGAGCTTGGTGACAACAACCAGAATTCATGCAAATTCAGTGACATGAATTTGATTTGTATGAATGTAGAGTCATCCTTAAGAGAGAGCTGAAAAGCTTTGCTTACAATTTTATGTATTGCTTCTCTTTATTGTGGCTCCATCTCAGGGTCTCACTAGAACCTTTCCGTCGTTATGATTTTAGCAATACAACCATATGCAAGTTGACATCGCGGTACGCTCAATCTCCCTTAATATGCACTGTTGCCATTTTGCCTGAACAGGGACAACCATGCATGTTTGAGCTTTGATACACATGGTTGTTAGCTGCCCTGAGCCCATCTGCAGGGAGGGAGGGATATAAATATAATAAAATAAATAAAAATACATATTTGCACATCATACCAAAACTGGAAAATGAGCATATTCACACAAAAATGGCAACTAGACATTTTGGGTAATGCACTCTCCAATTACAGAGGGGTGGTGCCTCCAAACTGTAACAATTGAACAGGGCTTAGATGAGCAGCCGGAAGATCAGTGTGGATACCTTCCCACCATCTTCTTAAAGGCAACAAGCAGCCGCAGAAGGCCTTGATTTGATTCAGTCTGAGACAGGGGTGGGAAAGCGTCTTAAGTTCCATCCCCATGTAATTTGGTAAATTGAAAATAATCTTCCCAATGCGTTTGTTAGCCCCACACAGGCAAAAATACCACTCAAGAAAAAGATTCTTTCCCCCAGCTATTACCAACCAAGAGGAGAGGACATTTCAAAGGGTTAAAACATGCAGAAGTGGGAGGACTAAATCCATTCTCTCCCTGCGCCATGGTGAATCCAGACCCCCACAGCTGATCTTTGCCTATAAAAACCACTGGGGAGACCCACTGCCTTGTCTAGTTAGACCCTCAGATCTCAAAATCTTGGTTCTGCTGCATACTCTAACCAAACAGGACTCAAAACCTGCCTTATGCAAATTATTTTTAGTAAAGCTTCCGTGATTGGCGTGTTTTATTCTCGAGATATTTCCTGCAGAATTTTGAACGGTGATGGCAGGTGGAATAAAAGTAATTTAAGGAAGAGAAGCCTCAAGGGAGGCCCAGCATTGGAGGCAACTATAATTTTTGTGCTGATGAAGACTGCAGTGTTTATTGGTTGTATTTTATTGCTTCTTTTTAATTGTGTGTCACCTTAAGCACACTGTGCTCAAGGTGGGATTAAAAACATTTAAAACAAACAATTAAAATAAGGTGATCTTGCAAGAAGCCCGGATTACATCGCTTTCCTAATATTGACTGAGGGCCATAGAACAGGGCGTCCCCATTGCTGGATCGTCCCCAGAGTCATGTGACTTGTCATTTGACAGAACTTTGGACGGTGAATTTGCTGCCGTTCACCTTACCACAAACTATAGTTCCCAGACTTTAGTGGGGAGGGAGAACAGCCTGTTTAAGTCTGTAATGAAGATATGCCTCTTGATTTTAAGATGATGAACAGCTTCCAAATTTCAAGAGATGCCTTCGACAGGCATTTCAGCAATTCAGGCAATCTAAACAAAGATTCACCTCTCCCCCCCCAAACAAATCCCTATTGGAAATATTAATGTATAGATATTTATACCCCACTCTTCTCCCCTATGGGGAAAAAAACATGGTTGCACCCACCTGTAACTGTCATTCATCGAGTGCTCTTCAGTGCAGGCACACATGGGAACTGCGCAAGTGCCGGCCTGAGCATGCTCACTTCCCATGTGGGACTGCACAGAAGACATGACCATGGACCAAAGTTGCTTACAACATTGTTCACCCCTCCTCCATTTTATCTTTACTCAAATAAGTCTGTGAATTAAGTTAGGCTCAGAAAGAGTGGCTGCCCAAGTTACTAAGAGGGCTTTCCTGGCATGGTGGGGATTTGAACCTGCGTCTCCCAGATCCTAGCCTGACACTCCAACCACTTCTCCACATTGCTGTGAACAGGCAAGCTCCTGTTAAAGACTATGGCTCCTCCTTTTCCTCACGCAGAGCGGACCATATGGGAGAATATTTTCGGAGTGAAGCTCACTGAGACACACAGGAGTCGCACAAGAGCAGTGTTTGGGTTACGTGTGCGCAGGGAACGTTCACGGACAACTAAGGTGATCAGTGACTAACAGCCAGGAAAATCAGCAGGACTTCAATGAGTCCCATTTAATTGCTTATAGTAATACTTTACCAAACTTTTTACCTATCTAGTTTTACAGCCAAGACCCTAGGGATGCTGTCCGTGGTGCTGAAGCAAGACCAAACTCTGGTCCTGCCAGGTTAGTTTCCTGGAAAGTTCCGTGTCGGAGGGTGTGGCGGAACCCTAAGATCCCACGTGGCTCAGGACTGGAGGGCCCCCTGGGGGGGGGGTCTGGATTCTCGGCCCCCTGGAGCTTGCATGAGAACAACGCTTTATACCCCATTCAATATTAGGGCTACTCGGCCAACTTAATGCCTCTTTGACAAAAGGCAACCGGTTTGGGCCTGGTTCCCTTTTTGTCATGTTAGTGCAGAACCCATTAAAATGGCGGGACCGTCCTGTAAGAATTCTCTGATTGGTGGAAATCGCCTCTGACATCAGAGACGGAGTGTTGCTTGGGATTGGTTCGATTTGCTAGCCAATCTCATTGAGAAGGCTGGCTTAGGTCAGACCCCACTTTGGAACATCTGGAGACCCCAAGGCCAGTGGGCCAGGGGTTAAGGACTCCTCCAGTATCTTGGCACTACAAGGAACTCTGCATATGCTCTGAGGAACCTTCTACAACTTAGGTCAAGTGTGCTTAGCTGAGTTAGCTCAACATTATTGTTTTATTTGGTAGACTGTGGGCTGTGCAATAGTGTGCTCTTCCACGGGTTTTGTGTTTTGTCCTCCTTCCTAGCCCTTTTGAATCCACCCACCATTTCCCCTTTTTTTTCTATAATAAACCTTCTTTCTGTAAAGGCATTTTTGGCTTCCTTGGTACAATTCCTTTTCTCTGGGATACTTCTCTGATCCTCTTCCCTACGTGCCAGACTGCTTGGGCACTACCCGCAGTTGGCTATGGGATAATTTTTTCAGGGTTTCCACCCTGTGACTTGGTTACGTTGCTAGGGCTGAGCTGGAGGAGCTGCTTCCCACCAGGTCAGTCTAGCTGTTCTCAGGAGGTACCTGAGTGGTGGCAGCCGACTACCCGAGTGTTTCCCAGGGACTGTTTTCCTTGTTTTCCTGGATCCTTTTCCAGGGATTGTTTCCTGGTGGTTCCTTCCTAGGAACCCCCAAGGAAGGTGGTTCCCAGCAGGGAAAGTCACTTTCCTGCTCTCCTAACTGTAAGAGAGTGCATGAGTGGGAGATTAAGGACTGGGGGAAACAAGGGACTGAACCCTTCTCTGCTTTTCCACCGGAAACCCCTTTTGAAACTTTTTTTCTCCTGGTGAGGTTTACTCCTGATCTTGAAGCCCTGCCCAACAGCTTTTTAGAAATTCAGCAGCAAAACCGATTTTGTGCTGTTGCTGTATCTAATTCGACATCTGTACAGCTCTTGAGGTTTTACTCTCTGTATTAAAAAAAAATGTAGCCCCAAGTGCCTTCGAGGGTATATATGTGGTAAAACCTGGTTCACCTGAAGGGGAGGCTACATTTTCCACCTCAAGAGGGCTGTCAAAAAATAGAGGGTTGTCTTAGGGCCTGGAGTCATGTGGCCGAATACAGATGGAGCCCACCGGCAGGACAAGCGGCACCCCCAGGCCATTTCCACTCAGGAGGGTAGGCTGAAGCCCCTCCTGCCCTTGCCTCGTGCTCCTGAGTCACAGCAAGCAATGGAAGACTTTGGAAGTAGGGTTCCCAGGCCCCACAGGCTCCCAGTTGGGGGGCGGGGGGCGGGAGCTGTACTCCGCGCATGTGCTCTTAGCTCTGGGGTGATGACATCACTTCCTGATATGACATGTCATGCTGGCCATAGGAGTGCTCCTGCGCTTTGCACTGGGCTGATTATTTCAGAACTGGCCTGTCTGGGACCAAAATCGGCCTCCAGGAAGCACGTGAGCACTCCCGCTGCCAGTATGATGATGTCACTTCAGGAAGTGACTTCACTGCATCCCACCGGGACTGCACCCACTGAACACTTGCCCAAGTTGCCTGCTGGTGGTCAATTGCCAGGTGGCTTGCAATCAGCGGGCACTAGGGCAAACCGCCTGAGAACCCTATTTGGAAAATGAGCCCCCCATTATACATGTGACTTAGGATTGCCAGGCAGTGAGAGACATGGGGGGGCACCATCTGCTATGGTATGATCTCACTTCTGGGGAAACTCTGGAAGTAATGTCGCATCTCTCTAGGAATCACTGGAAACTGGTAAAATCATAGTTTCCAGCATTCCTAGAGAGGACCGATATCTCCTCTGGGTTTTCTCCGGAAGAGACGTCACACCAGCACTCAACAGCCATTTGTTTAGACTATTCTTCTCCTATCGGCCTTGGTGGTGATCGTGGGAAAGGGGAGCTGGAAGCAGGGACTTCCCTGCCCCCAGGAGGGGCTTGACCGCCGTAATGTGACTGCAAGTCAGGTTGGGAGACCCCTGACTTGACTCACATCACACACCTTGTGCGGTTATGGCCTTAAATTCATAAAAAAATATATGACAGGTATATATAGTATTAGTAAACTTTTTTGTATAAAACTGTTTGGGGCAGGGTGTGTGTATGTTCAGTGCTGTCTTCCTTTGGAACAAATATAGGTGTGTATATATTCTAGATATACCATTTCCAACCATTCCTTCCTCCAAATGTCCAAGACCCATTAACCCTCTCAGCTCATTCCATACTGTGGCGCCCAGGGCTTTTTCTCTGGGAAAAGAGGTGGTGGAACTCAGTGGGTTGCCCTCAGAGAAAATGGTCACATGGCCGGTGGCCCCGCCCCCTGATCTCCAGAGAGAGGGGAGTTGAGATTGCCCTCCGCGCCACCGGAGGGCAATCTCAACTCCCCTCTGTCTGGAGATCAGAGGGCGGGGCCACCAGCCATGTGACCATTTTCAAGAGGTTCCAGAACTCCATTCCGCCACCTTCCTGCTGACAAAAAGCCCTGGTGGCACCCACTGAAATGCTCAACATTAAGAGACGGGGGCAGGGGGACTGTGCAGCACTCCGCACAAAAACCAACGCACACACAGAGGAAATATCTTACCCCGCAAGTTCACCTCCCTGGGCCTGGGCCTGGCCTGCAATGGCATCCATGATAGCATCTTGAGAATACATGCTGATCGGGGTGTTATACTGGGCATGAATGATGGTGGCCTTGCCACCCGGCCCTTTCACCTCAATGGGTTTGTGCGTCGATAGAGCAGAATCCTTCAGGACATTGGGATTGAAACGCTCCACGTACTCCGTGCTAGGATGGGAGAGTTTCAGGAAGCAACGGGAAGAAAGGAGAAAAGGTGATCGTTAAACGGAATGGAGGAGAATAAGCAGCACGGTGAGTAAGCAGCCAAAGATGCCGCACACGGAAACACTCATGCACAGGCTGACAGAGTTTAAGTGGCAAAGGAGGCCAGGAAGACTCCTCGCTGCCCTGAGTGTCCGTATCTTTAGGAGACTGTGTACTCTTCCTCTTCAGCACTAGAATACAAGAACTGTTATTTGACAAATGAGATCAATAGCAGAACTGCTTTTCTCCTGAAGCAAGAATATTTCCCCAGCCATGAAATCTGCATGCTAATAGGACTGGATGGGGGACCGAGGGGACATCACGCAAAGTATAAAAGGTGGTTTGCATGGCAGTATAGAAAAGATGGATGAA
The DNA here is from genome assembly GCF_028583425.1 of Eublepharis macularius. Lineage (NCBI taxonomy): Eukaryota > Metazoa > Chordata > Lepidosauria > Squamata > Eublepharidae > Eublepharis > Eublepharis macularius. The sequence continues at coordinate 142,329,336 of NC_072795.1, forward strand.
AAGCAATGACCAGTTAAGAACATTGTTGGTTAAACTCTCACACACTACACTGGCATAATGAGGGCCAAGTTCTACCGAACCTTTAAGCCCAATATGGAATTCTTTGAGTTACTGTTCTGTGAAGACTCTTTGGTCCTTAAAAAACCCCTTAAGTACTGTTTGTAAAAGACACACAAATGAAGTGTGAGCAGTTTGCTCACATCTGTAGCTCTAGCTCACTGAAACAGAAAATTAGTGGCACGCTGCTTATTAAAGAGAACACTGAACATCTTGTACAGAAATTCCTCTCATAGGCAGGGCTTTTTTCTGAGGAAAGAGGTGGGGGAACTCTCACCTGGGGAAACCCTGGGAGAAGGTGGTGCCTCTGTCACTACATGAGTGTGCGCGTGCTCCCGGGACTGCACAATGATGTCACTTCTGGGAAGTGACATCATCACACAGGCTGTGGCTGCCCCAGGAGCGCTCCCGTGTTTCTCGGGGGCCCCAATTTGTCCTGAATCTGGCCAAATTTGTCCTGAATCAGGCCTGCATCGACCTGGAACAGGACACTGTGTCACAGGGGAGCACTCCCCCACCTGGCAGCGGCCTGATCCTGGCCATTTAGGGCCCAAATTGGGCTGGAATGGGCCTGAAATGGCCAGGATTGGGCTGCTGCTGGGCTGAGGAGTGCTCCCCCGCCCAGCAGTGGCCTGATCCAGGCCGTTTCGGGACTGTTTTGGCCATTTGGGGCCTGAAACGGCCAGGATTGGGCCGCTTCCGGGTGGGGGAGTGTTCCCCTACCCAGCAGTGGCCCATTTCCAGGAAGTGACATCATCATGCAGGCTATGGCCACCCCAGGAGCACTCCTGTGCTCCTCGGGGGGCCTGATTCATCCCAAATCTGGCCAAATTTGGCCTGAATCAGACCTGCATCAACCTAGAACGGGCAACTGCAGCACAGGAGAGCTCTCCCCCGCCTGGCAGCAGCCCAATCCTGGCTGTTTCAGGCCCGATCCTGGCTATTTAAGGCCCAAATTGGGCTGGAATCGGCCCAAAATGGCCAGATGAGTGCTCCCCCACCCAGCAGCGGCCTGATCCTGGCCGTTTCAGGCCCATTTTAATCATTTTGGCCAGGATCAGGCCCTAAACAGCCAGGATCAGGCTGCTGCCTGGTGGAGGAGCGTTTCCCTGCCCGGCAGAAACCCAATCCTGGCCATTTCAGGACCAATCCTGGCCATTTTGGGCCCCGAACGGCCAGGATTGGGCCCCAAACGGCCAGGATTGGGCCGCTTCCAGGCGGGGGAGTGTTCCCCTACCTGGCAGTGGCCCATTCCAATCTGATTTGGGCCTGATCCTGGCCATTTCGGGCCCATAATGGCCCAGAGAGTCACAAACAACCAGGAGCAGGGAGGGGGGCAGTTTTGAGAACTGCCAGAACGCTGTTCTGGAGTGTTCTGGCAGGAAAAAAGCCCTGCTCATAAGTAATATGATTAAAGGCAATGTTAGCAGTCATAGTATACACGAGGCAGCCATGAGGATGTATAAATCTCTAAAAGATGCAGTTCTCTCCAGTGAGGAAACAGGAATCAGGGGAAGGGAATCCTGTTCTTAGAAAAGGTGTGTCCTTTTGTGTCCTGAACCGCTGCGTGTTTACTTTGAGGAAAGTTTAGTGTTACTCCCTCCTGAGTAAACATGCAAATGATTCTGATCTTGTCTGGTCTCAGTGGCAACCATTTTGATTTGAAGGGCATTACACATTCTTGGATGAAAGTCCACTACACAGAAATGCAAGAACAGCAGCAGCATGCAGGAAAAGGGTAGGCGAGTTTGCAAAGGGATGGGGCAGACACGGATTCGAAACACTCTGAACCAACAGGTGTGGTTTTTCATGTCACTGCAACCACAAAACAGGGGGGCGGGAAATCTGCGCTACATTTGGCTCCCTCAGAGTTGTGGAAAGGATGGGAGCCTTTATCCTTCGGGGAATACAGGTTTATGCAGAAAAAGAGCATTTTAAAAGATAAAAGGTATGGTTTCAACAATGTAGTGCATGCAGACAAACTGCGAAAGAACACAAACTTAAGATGATAAAAGCAACATGCACCACAAACTAAAAACTGTTGGAAGCAACACTTTAAAGTGGTTCACATATTAAATTCTGATTAAAGTATCTCATGTGTGGAAGCTTCAATTCACCTGCAGTGGCTGCACAAACCACTGCTGCAGGTGCATGCCGCTTACAAGCTCGTCAAACTCTCTTGCCATTCTCTTCACAAGGAAAAAGCTCCTACCGGCCATTCAGCTGAAAGGAGAGATTCCAGTCTCGAAGTGCCGTCCCAAGCAGTTATACCCTTCTTCCAACAGACTTAGAAGAGTGCATCTCTGCTTAGGGTGGCCATGGCAGTTGCCTACAATCCTGGTAGAAATTGTCACCACTACCAGGGCACGGAGGCCCTCTGCTAAGCATTTGTATAGACACAAAAAGGACCTTTCTCAATTAAAAAACATTTGCAATGACATCAAAATAAAATACCTGAAAGAAACGGAGAGGGTTTAGGGATATTCTTTGAGCAACGGGTAGGATAACAGCATTTTATGACTGTTACGATGCATCGCACTTGCAAGCACACACGGCAGCAACAAACAGGCTCATGCTACCCCAAAAGGGGGGAATGGCCAAACATTTAACACTATCACACTGTTTAATACTAACTTGGCAACAGTGTTGGCTATGACCTAGGGGAAAGAAAGAGAGACAGAAAACATCAGACCCAAATATTTGATGAGTTTGTAAGAGCATGTGGCTAGCAAGTATTGACCAAGGCAGTTGCTAACTCTACAGGAGTACAGGAATAGTAAGAAACTGTTATGCCCACCCACCTCAATGTAATTAAGAGAGTGGGAACAAGCAGGGATTACAGCTGATCCACTGGGACTTATAGACATTTTGCTGAACTTTGACAGTTCTGTGGATTTCTGGACATCTCGTTATCTGTGATCCAAGAGCAAGGAAGCAAGGCTAGATACAGAAACTGCAGAGTCATCTGACAATAAATGACGAATCAAAAAGATCACCTTCTCCCCCACGGAGGCTCGGAACCCACCCTTTCTAAGGTCACCAGCCGCCAGGTGGGCCCTGGAGTTCCCCAAGAATTACAACTTACCTCTACTACAAAGATCAGTTCCCCTGAAGGAAACAGAAGCTTCAGCGGGCAGACTCTGTGGCAGCACACCTTCACGGCGCTCGTTTCCCCCAAACTTCACCCTTTCTAGATACCACCCCAAATCTCCAGAAATTTCCCAAACTGGGGTTGGAAACTTTTGTTTCTCCAAAGCCCTTTGCTCCTCCCTCCCTTTTCCTATTGCTAGTGGCTGCAGCCGGACGCCATGGCATCTTGTACGCTCAAGAACATCCACAGTAAATACTGTCAAACATTGTCATGCCCAGGGCTTTTTTTCTGGGAAAAGAGGTGGTGGAACTCAGGACTGCACAATGACGTCACTTTGGGTCAGCTGGAACAAGGGGGGAGATTTTTAAAGTTTAAATCGCCCTTGGTGAAAATGGTCACATGGCCGGTGGCCCCACCCCCTGATCTCCAGACAGAGGGGAGTTAGATTGCCCTCCGCGCTGCTCCAGCGGCGTGGAGGGCAATCTCAACTCCCCTCTGTCTGGAGATCAGGGGGCGGGGCCACCGGCCATGTGACCATTTTCAAGAGATGCCAGAACTCAGTTCCACTGCGTTCCCGCTGAAAAAAAGCCCTGGTCATGCCAGATCTATATATCTACAATCTCCCTCGCAAGGTTCTGTCACTCTACTATCACACTATGTAGCAGGATCCAAGAATAGGCAATGTAAGAGCAGTCTCAGTGATTCCTCAATAAATTTTATGGTTTAAAGTAAATGTGTAGCAACAGTTCTTTTTTCTTTTTTAAAAAAAGTGCTGGTATTCACAATTTTGCCACCTTGGGGAGTCAAGGCCGCCGGCTGAAAGAGGTGCCTGTATAGGGGAAAGAAGTGCTGGTACTGTATACCAGCGCATACCATCAGAAAAAAAGTCCTTGGTATCGATAGCAGAAAGGGAGATAAACTAAGGATGTGAAGTACAGGTTTCTGGAACCAGACATGAAATAAAAAAGTAGACAAGGGAAGCTGCGATGGAAAAGTGGTAAATAAGGGGAGGGATACAGGCCTCTGTTACTTCTTGATGCAAATGTGTCTCCTCGGAATATGAAATAACAAAGAGACTTGTTTGACCTTCGGGATGTGGTGTGAAGCACAAACCCAGCATCCTGATAAGGGTACTGTTGGAAATGGTGCTCAATCCATGGTGTTCGTGTAATGTGAGAAGCAGCCGCACTGAGTGAAATTGTTTTCAGCTGGCTCCCCCAATATTTATTGGGAGAAGTGAGAAACAAAACCTTCATGTACAAAGACAGTTTTTAAAAGTATAATGGCATATTTATTAGGATAAACAATTAAAATCTCCCCCTAACACACACCCAGCTTCATGCCTCCCAGTTTCTCTCACTCAGAATATTCTCCCACCAGTTTTGTAAATGCTCCTTTAATCCAAATATATCTGCCCGTTATAGAAACTCTCAAGAGATATATTGGGAACAAGTTGTAACCAGTAAGCAGATCAGTGACTGTATATCCATTTTAGGTATATGCAAGACAGCTGGGCATGTGCTTACAGAGAAGCATAGCTTAAGAGTATCCTTTTCTGAAGGGGATGGTGTGGGCTGTTCTAATCCTCTAAGCTATGCCTGTGCATGTAAAACAACATTTTAAACTATAGCATAAGCCTTTAGTAATATACCCCTTGAACGAGAGGGAGAACCACAACTTCCATGCAATCTGATGGGACTTCCAAAAGATATCCAACACTGAACATGAAGGCCGTTTCCTCACAGCTTACCTTCTTCCAAAAACTTCTGAAAAACAGTGTCTTTGTGTGCAAAATTATACCAGGAAGATGATGTTATTGCGCGAAATCATGCGAGAAGACGCTGTTATCGCGGAAGACAGCGTCTTCTCGCACAATAACAGCATGCAAAGATGCTGTTTTTCGGAAGAAGGTAAGCCGTGCGGAAACGGCCAAAGTCTTCACAGAGCAGAGGTCTTGAAAGTAGTCAATTACAAAGTCATGTCTACAGACAAAACTAGACAGAGCATCAGGAGATCCATAAGCCTGTGATTTTGAAGAAGGTAATTAGCAACTATGGGGGAGGTGGAAGGTTTAAATCCTCCCCCCGTCCAATCTTCATTGCCCTTCCAGTCCTGCAATTTGCCTTATGGCAAATGCCAGCCCCATTCAAGCACTGGTATGTTTGCCTCCATGGGGCAAATCACCACTCTGGTATAGAAAGGTTAGTGAGGTTAGGAAAATGAGAAGAATGGTACAAAGCCCCCCCCCCCTTGCACAACAGCCCATTCTAACACACACAAACCCTAATTTGCAATTACTGCTATTTTCTCCATTCTTGGATCTCCTAGTGTCACGTTTAATTCGGACCACAGACATAGCTCAAGAGTGGACCACTTTCAGGGTCACTGGTATGAAGAGTTTATGTTATGTTTCTGAATGCCCCCTCCTCTGACCACAGCCCAATCCAAGGCCGTTTCTACACGGCTCCCTGCTGCTCGTAACAACCCAGAAGATGGCGCAAAAAACGCGGAAGATCACATTTTCTCGCGCGAGATTTGCGCGACGTCACGTAAATCTCGCGTGAGAAAACGCGATCTTCCGCATTTTTTGCGTGATCTTCCGGGTTGTTATGAGCAGCGGGGAGCCATGTGGAAACGGCCCACATCAGGAGTCCAATAATTGCTATTTACAATTTTTAAAAACTGCTAGAATCACCCGATTCATGAATCACCCGATATCTCATCTAGCTTGGCCTTTACAATATATAATCTTGAACTTTCTGGATTCTTCTTCAGGAATCCTGTGAACTACACTGTGACAGGACATGCCCAGATCCCGAGGAAATGCTGTGCCTTTTAGCACTGCTGTGATGGGAGAAGTTCTCCCTAACAAGCCCCCACATCTATACAACTATATAAAAGTATGGGAACCTGCTTTTATTTTACCTTGACCTTCCACCTCCTCCAAAATGCATCTCTGCGCTTTTAGAGTTGACCTGACTCTCCCCACAGCAGCAGCTGCAGCAAATTAGTTTTAAAAAACAAAGGAGAGCCCAAATGAGCTCCGAATGCCACCGCAGGAGGAGGAGGAAGGGCTGCTTATTTGTGATGGGGTGTGTGTGGGGGGCAACGATGGTTGAATTGCGGGTAGCTGCTGCAGGTTGCTGTTCCTGCTGTGTGTTAATTTGTGAGGGGAGGGTTGCAGAGGGCAGTGGATATGAAGGGGGAGACCCGGATGGAGATGGGGATCCCATTACTCCGTGGTCGAGGGAGGTATTGGATGTGGGGTGGGAATGGAAGGCCACGGAGACGTGGTAGAGCTCGATGTCCTTCCAACTTGCATCCCATCCCAAGGCATGTTGGTTGGTGGGGCTAGGAGATATAGCCTCCCTCCGACACTGGTACTGTACAATGCCAGGTCCATCAATAAAAGACCAAAACACTGAAGGATTTCCTTGCAGCAGAAGGTATGGACCTGGCGTGCGTGGCCGAGACCTGGGTGAGGGAAGGTGAAACTGTCGTCTTGGGAGAACTGGCCCCACCAGTGGTTGTTGTGGGTTTTCCAGGCTGTATTGCCGTGGTCTTGGCATTGTAGTTCCTGACGTTTCGCCAGCAGCTGTGGCTGGCATCTTCAGAGGTGTAGCACCAAAAGACAGAGATCTCTCAGTCTTTTGGTGCTACACCTCTGAAGATGCCAGCCACAGCTGCTGGCGAAACATCAGGAACTACAATGCCAAGACCACGGCAATACAGCCCGGAAAACCCACAACAACCATCGGTCTCCGGCCGTGAAAGCCTTCGACAATACATTGGCCCCACCAGGTTTCTGTCCTTCACCAGCCCCGGTCAGATGGCCAGGGGGGTGGGGTGGCAATACTCATTCGAGAGTCTTTTTCCTTTAGGATACTCCCCGCACCAAAGATTGCTAGCATTGACTGTGTTGGCCTGGTGTGGGATGCAGAGGAGAGTTTGGCTATCTACTTGGTGTACCGACCGCCTAGCGCACCAGTAGCTACCCTGTCGAGCTTGTTAGAGGCGGTGTCGGAGTGGGTGTTGGAGCACCCTAGACTGTTGGTCTTGGGTGACTTCAATGTCCATGTCGATGACACTGCCTCTACTCAGGCTGTGGACTGGGTGTCATCCATGGCAGCACTGGGACCCTCCCAATTTGTTTCTGCTCCTGCACATCAAGCGGACCACACACTGGATTTGATCTTTGGGGTGGGGTTAAGGAGGACCTAAATGCTATTACAGCAGTGCCATGATCGAACCGCCAACCCCTTCCTGCATAGGCGGCGAGCTGATTTATCTCGCCTGCGGAGACGCATGGATCCAACTGGTTTCCAGAATGCTCTGTGGGATCCGATGCCCCCTGGCAGTTCGTGGGGGATTGGCAGGACCGTCTCTCGAAAGCCATTGACGAAATCGTTCCCCGTTGCCCTCTCCGTCCCCATATCAGACTGGCCCCCTGGTATACGGAGGAGCTATGTCAGATGAAATGGGAACTGAGACAGCTAGAGCGAGTGTGGCGAAGGAATCGTGGTAAAGCGGCAAGATCATCTTATAGAGTATTTATGAAGGCCTATGAGGTGGCTGTGAAGGCGACAAAGAAGGAGTACAAGAAGGAGTACTTCGCCACCTCCACAGCGTCTGCAAGCTCATGCCCGGTGAAATTGTTTAAAGTTGTTCGGTCTTTGGGCTCCCTCTCGCAGGGAGACTGCCAAATTAGAAATTTGGCCATTAGCTGTGAGGCTTTTGGGAGCTTCTTTGCAGATAAAATCTTGTCTCTCTGCTGCAACCTGCCAGCCACGATTGATACAGTGAGGGAACTGGAGGCCCCTTGGCTGCCTTCTGGCTTGACTTTTGATCACTTCAGCCTGGTCTCCCAGGAGGAAGTGGACAGAATCCCGCAGCTGGTTAAGCCCACGATGTGTTCCCTGGACCCCTGCCTGTCGTGGCTGGTGAAAACCAGCGTCGATAGGCTGGGGACCCAATTGGAGGATATTATTAATTCATCATTAAGCTCTGGGGTTTTTCCCAGGGCACTGAAAGAAACCGTGGTGAGGCCTCTCTTTAAAAAGCCATCTTTGGATCCCACCGACCCGTCCAGTTACCACCCAGTATCGAACTTCCCGTTCCTGGGAAAGGTGATTGAGCGGGTGGTGGTGGAACAGCTGCAGGCTTTCCTGGAAGAGACTTCTGTCCTGGACCCATACCAGTCCGGTTTCCATCCAGGCCATGGGATGGAGACAGCACTGGTCGCCCTCACAGACGATCTCTGCAGACACGTGGATCGAGGCGGGTCGGTGCTGCGGATATTGTTAGATCTTTCAGCGGTGTTTGACATGGTCGACCATGAGTTGTCGGCCCACTGTCTTGCCAACATGGGGATCTGAGGGACGGCCTTGCAGTGGCTTGTCTCTTTTCTCCACAGTCGGGGACAGAGGGTGGCGCTGGGGGAGAGGGTGTCTATGTGCCAGTCACTGGTTTGAGGAGTCCCACAGGGGGCGATACTCTCCCCCCTGTTGTTCAATCTTTACATGCACTCCCTCGCCCAGCTGGTGAGGAGTTTCAGACTGGGCTGTCACCAGTATGCGGATGACACCCAGTTGTATCTGCTGATGGGCAGCCGACCTGACTCTGCCCCAGATGCCCTTTTGAGAGCTTTGGAGGCCATGTCTGGATGGGTGGCACAGAGCAGGCTGAAGTTGAACCCTGCAAAGACGGAGGTCCTGTATTGGGTCGTGGGCTGTCGGATGTGGGGATCCATCTCCCCGCCTATTTCTTTTTCTCTTCTTAGAAGGGGAAGTGAAACTGACAAAGCCTTCCAGAGGCAAAGAGGAAATTAACAAACCCTCTGAGCAGAGATCTCCCTGGCTCTGTAGAGAAGGGGAATTGACAAAGCCTTCCGATCTCTTTAAAAACCCAGCTTCCCAGCTAACATTGCGACTCCCTTCATGTGCAGTCCTCGGGTAATTTGTCATTTGTAGCTTGGCTCTCAGAAACTATCCAATAGGAGCATACTTGCCACAACAATCAATATGCAGTAGTATAGTCTACAGCCCCTATCCCTTTACCTATGCCTCTTTCGGAACCAGCCCTATTACCTATTTTAAAAAACCTCTTGAATAATTCAGTTTTGCATAGTTTGTGGCCTTCTTGACCTCCTCAGGCAGGCCATTCCATAAGGTGGAATCTAATACTTATTTTTTTGCACTTTTCTAATGTTTGTAATCTTAGTCCTATTGCATTATTGCATGCAAGTTAACAGACTTATGCAAGTTAATAGATCTCTCATGCTATCTGATTACAACATTTTCCACCACATAATCTGTCTTGAGTTTGAATAAGAAAGGCAGACTATAAATACTGTAAATAAATGATGATGGGCTGCTCTTTGCTGTACTCACCCCCCCTCCAAACAAAAACATTCTGGCTGCATAATATACCACTTGGCTTACTTAATTATTTAGTAAAATCAGCATGGCAGTTCTGTACAGACACACGGTGGGCTGCCCACCCACTGTGCCCCCTAACAAAAAATGTCTGCCCATGAGTCTGCACCAGGGAGGGAGTTAATTCCCTGTTTTTGCTGTTCCATGTGCACAGAAGTTCTGCCAGCATCCCATGGTAGCACACCCCTATGCTGGCTTTCCAAGGGCAGTGTATCTTTGGAATCGCCTTATACACCCTGTTAAAAGGATCCACAAATGCTTCACTTGGTGGCAGAAGAGTTTCCCTGTTCTGTGTCTATCAAATGGTTTAAGAGAGACTATGAATGAATTCACCGTAGATTCAAATAATGGTAACAATTCTGTATAATGTAAGTAATTGCAGATATTATAAAACAGGACAAGAACTCGAATCTCTACAGGATTTAAATTATCACTTTCATATCCCATTCATTTAATTTGAACAAATTTGCAAATGCAAATGACCCTAGAATGCCATTTTTTTTTTTGCATAGCTACACTGGACTGCCTCCAAAATATAACAAATGCCTCGATCTATCTGTAACATGAGCAGAATTTAACAGTTATGAAAACAGCTTTCCTTTGTATGGTAAGGCTCCATTAGATGCTGAGTCTCAAGCAATGTTTGCAATCTGACCACTTGAAAAAAGCTCCCCCTTGGAGTAAATCCCACCAGACATGAGTTCTTTGCCAACAAGCATCAAGTGTGTGCGCACTGAAGGGCTGCACTTCATGTACGTGAACGTCATTGAAGATTCAGTGCATGTATTATGATGTATGCCTGTAAGGTTTCATTCTGCTCCTAATAGTGCCAACCTAAGCACAATTACAACCTTCTGAGCCCACTAACTTCAATGGACTTAGGAGGGTTTAATTCTGCTTAGGATAGCGTTGTAAGCTTACCATTGAATAATAATACACCTTTCACGGAAGTCAGTGAGAAAACAGTCTACAATCTGTAACACTGGGTAGCTCCAGGCCCAAACTATTTTTGCACATTTGGATCAAGCTAAAAGCAATTCATGTACCTAGATTTGTAGAAAGGGAGTGTTCAGACAGGGAGAAAATAAGAGATTCAAAAACATGGATGTATTAGTATTAGTTTACAGCAAAGTTTTTTGCTTAAATAAAGAATTCCCAAAATGAAGCTGATTCTTGTGTGACGTAAGTTTCAACTGTGCAGCTCCAGGACTTTTTTTTCTGGGAAAAGAGGTGGTGGAACTCAGGACTGCACAATGACGTCACTTTGGGTCAGCTGGAACAAGGGGGGCGGTTAAAGTTTAAATTGCCCTCGGCGAAAATGGCCACATGGCTGGTGGCCCCACCCTCTGACCTCTAGACAGAGGGGAGTTTCGATTGCCCTCCGTGCTGCTGGAGCGGCACAGAGGGCAATCTCAATTCCCTTCTGTCTGGAGATCAGGGGGCGGGGCCACCGGCCATGTGACCATTTTCAAGAGGTGCCGGAACTCCGTTCCACCGCATTCCCTCTGAAAAAAAGCCCTGTGCAGCTCTAAAGAGGTCACTGCAGTCCTCCTGGCTATTTGCAATCTAAGTCTGAAGAGTGCCATTAGCTGGGAATTCAGATGTAGAGAGGATTATTTGAGCTATTCATAGCTATTATAGTACTAGTCTAACCAACATTCTCTCCAGATGGAAACAGACAATTACTTTTCGTTTTACTCTTTCTACAGTGGGCAGCAGGTAATTCAGGTATAATTTCGATTGGGTTTCTCTTCCAGACTCGTTACCTGCTTTGTACTTGTTGAAAGTCTCAAACTACACACAGCACTGAGTGTTCGTGAACGGTACCCCGGCTGTGTGGTTTATTCTGAAAAAGCCACTACAGAGAGGGGTTGTGGATTGAGGCTCCAGTGCTGGGGAAGGCTTTTAAAAAAATCTCTCCCCCAGTCCACAGCAAGGGGCCCTGCAGGGTCCATGGGGGCAGGGTGGGGGAATCAGCCGCAGCTCCCCAGCATGAAGTTTGGTTTGGCCATGAGGCAGACTTTTCAACCTTCGAGAAATCTCTGCTTTTCTCTTTGGCAGTGACCTGTTTGAAATCTAGAGACCACTAGTTGACTCATCAGCAGTTTGGAGTAAAAAAACTGTAATTCAGAACGTAACATTTCAAGCTTAGAAATAAAAATTCAGAATTCACATTCTTAATGAAGGAATTCAAATGAAAGGTGGCGATCGGAAGAGGCCACCACCACTCACCTATGGGTGTAGGCCAGAGTTTGCTGATGTGGTGCCCACAGACAGTGTTCCTGACTCCCATAACTTGCATTTAGAAATTGGGTGGGGCCAGGTGGGCCTTTTGCCCATCAGGGCTTCTGACTGGCCCCGTAGATCTGATTGGCTATGTAGATTTTTTAAAAGTTGCTTCAGCAGCAACTAGGGGTGCCAGTCCCCCGCTGGAGGCAGGGGATCCCCTGCTCCCATCCCGCACCCTCCATCCCTGCTCACCTGGCCAGCGGAAGGGGGGGAATGCACCTCCAGGGTGCTGGATTTGGGCCGATTCAGGCTTGAATCGGGCCGCTGCATAGTGCGGGAGCGGTGCCACGCTCTGCAGCAGCTGGATCCGGACCCTAATTGGGACCCCTGGGGAGTTCGGGAGTGCTCCCAGGGCGGCCTGTGACCTCCGTGATGATGTCACTTCCTAGAATCTGGCCCGGATACAGTGGCTGTGGAGCACGTGCTCCTCAGTGGCTGGATCTGGGCCAATTGAGGCCCAATTCGGCCCAAATTGGCCTGGATTCAGGTCGAATCTGGCCAAATTGGGAAGCTGCATTGTGTGGGAGCATTGCTGTGCTCCACAGTGGCACGATTTGGGCTGATTCAGCTCTGAATGGAAAAGCACAAGGTAGGAGCTGGACCACAGATCTCCCGCTGGGAGGGGGGTTGGGGGGACCTGGCAAACCAAGCAGCCACTGCCACCACAGCACGAGGCTCTTCCCTGTATGACTGAAGATAAGCTCTGAGCAGGCAATAAAATATTTCAAACAATATGTTCATTTTCAAAGATAACAACACTTCTGCTTGAAATGTCAGAGTTATGCATGCCCTTACTCCCTGATATTTTATGACTGGCTCTGCCTCTTGTGGTAGCCATTTTGTGGTTAGAATATCTATATTATTTAATAGAATATTTAATTCCTTTATGTAATAGATTATGAAGAGACTGCTGAAGGCATATCAACAATAATCTGTAAATGGCCAAACAGTGTTGTAACTCAAAAGGATAGTTATTTCAGGAGGAGTGACTTCTACTGTCTGTTTTTCAGGAGATTACTGAATGATGGTAGCCAGCATTCAGAAACATTTTCTCTCTTTACCAGATGTTTGGGACGAGCAAAACAGATGTGGTATAATCATCATGCCAAGCATGTATGTTTCTTAGTGGCGTCTCTTGGGCCACTATTGGACTCCTAGTCTGATCCAGCAAGGCAAGTTCTTATGTTCTAAGAATGAGGAACTCAAGGGAATATATATATATATATTCACTTCTCTGAAGTCTTCCATTCAGTTATGGATTAAAAAAAACACCGTTCAGTGAATTACCCAGAATGCATTGTTATAAAACAGTTTATTACATTTACATACCCTCTAGGAAATCCATCTCCCGAAGCCCTTCTCCCGAGACTTAATTTATGCATCTCAGCCATTTCCTTTAGAGTATCTGCTGAGTAAAGGCCAATGGGGTTGTTATATTGCCTTCCCAGGCTCAGCTGGTGTTTAGGGCTATTACCATCTGAAATCACCAAGCTCATTTTTGAACCTAGGTCACTTTTGGCTGGTGAGAGGTCAGGACTAGGAGTCACAGGCTGTGAAGACCTGCAAGATGTAACCGTAGTAGTCTTTAACAGGGAAGAACTACGTGACGGGCTGGTCTCTTGTTTGCTGCAGTAGCCTGACAACGCGCCATTGCTTGCTAAAATGCTAGTCATGGACCCAGCGGACGTGCTGCTTAGAGGATTGAAGCTTGTTCGGTTGCCGTTGACTTCCAGAACAGAATCCTGTAGAAGCAAACATGCAGGCCAGAGAAAGAAAAAAACAATCACAGAACACATGCAAAAAGAAAAGATCGCCAGCTCTGGAATTCTACACATCTGCAAAGTTGCCAATGTTTGATTTAAAAAACAAATGACCCCTGTCCCCCTGGGTGCAGCCAGAGTACACGAACCAAGAGCAGAAGCTGGCTGGTTAGGAACAGAGGTTTGAATCTGCTCATTTTTCAGACACCAATAGTAGGTTATCTGACAGAACACCAATTAAATCCTGACTGGTTGGCCATCGTACACATCAGACATTTGCAACAAAACAGGTGAGCAACTTTCAAAGCTTTACATTAGCCAAGCAAAACAACTAACTTCACCTCTTTTTAAATCAGCAAGTTCAGGTAGATGCATATCAAGAAATTTTCCCATCCAAACAGCAGCCAATATTAGTTGCTATATGTATGTTTTGATGGCCAGACAGCTGCCCATTCATTCACTCTCATGAAACAAACGGAAGGTTCTTAAAGAAATGGCAGCCAACTGTATCACTGTACACCTGTTACAGTGAACACACGTACAGCTTGTATGAGTGGGCACTATTTGTTTGTAAACAAGGATTCATTTTAAAAATAAAAGCAGGGGCCAATACCTGCATCAACACGGGATTTAAACCATGCATTCAGCTGTACACCCATTGAGCGTAATGTAAGAATTACTCAATACATGTACACTGAAAAATCATACACACAAGCATGCTGGACTTCCCCCCAGCTGCGCACAGCTGCCTGCTTGTGACTATGGGTCTGTGCACAGGGTCCTTCCCCAGGATGGGGGTGCTTCTTTTTCAAACATTCCCAGTCACAGAGAAAGAGCCACAAACTCTGTGCTTACAAGGAGGGGAGCAGGGCTAGGAGGCTCATGCCTGCTCCCCCTCTTCACAAGGGCGTAATGTTGCAGGCACAGGGTTCATATGTACACCCGCTGCACAAGCATTCACTGCAATACGTGTACAGCATTTATGTCTATCCAACAGGCATAGCAGAAGTATCGAATATGCAAGGGCTAATATTTCTGCAAGCACATCATTTCCTTCCATACGATTAGTCTTAAAATGAAGGGCTGCTCTCAGCAGAGGCTGAAGTTCATGCTAATAAAGGCCGTGCCATGTGGTTAGCAAAAGAGGCTGCAAAGAAAATTCTATGAATAGACTTTGGGGGGGGGTACATGTTCAGAGATTGCATTTGAACAAGTGATACTGGACCGTGCACAGTACAGGGACCTCCACCCCATGCTGGTGATTCTACCGCCTTGACTCACAAACGATTTCTTTCTTTCTTGTCAAACAGCTTGAAACTGGACTGCTCTAAGGTTTCCTTTCCACTGCTGATTGCCTGCTAATTTGGTCAAAATGCAGAATAAAAAAGAAAGACTGAAATCCTTGGCAGGAGCCCACTCAAAATCAAGACTGAAATCTAAACAGGAACCAGGAAGTATATGGATAGAGAAGGTTGAGTGAGCACCGGTGAAAATCCATTCCCACTGTGTTCCGTGCATGATCACTGGTCTGAAAACACTTAACGACAGCACAGACAGCACAGATAGTACCCTGTCGTGAATCCTTTCCTGCTTTATACATACATTACGTTCTGGGTACAGCTTCCAACAAAGGGCCAAACTACAAGTGACAAATGACACAGGTTGGACACTTGTCAGCTTCTCTCAAGTTTTGATGGGAAATGTAAGCAGCTCGGTGGAACGTTGGACAAGTGACAGTCGAAAAGTCCGTTGGACAGCAGTCAGAGAGCGAAGCTGCAAGACGAGGATGCCTACATTTCCCATCATCATCATCATCATCATCATCATCATCATCATCATCATCATCATCATCATCATCATCATCATCATCATCATCAATACTTTATTGCTTCAGCACAGCCATAGCAAACAACAAGAGAAGTACAATATTATCAATACAAATTACTACATCATAAAATTTAAACCAAAATTGACAAAACTCCATCAAGATCTTTAAATCCATAAAATCCATAACAGCATGTGATATAATATAATACTACTAAAGGGAACCTATTAATACCTTCAAGTAAAATAAAACTTACTTCCATAGTCTTAACGGTATTTTGTTTACCAGTGTTACAAACTTTGCCACTTGTGTTGTAATCCATTTATCCTTATCTGCCAGCACCACCACCACCAATTTATCTTGATCTGACCTCCCTGGCACCTGTTGCAGAATATTTCTAAGATATTTCTCCCGAATAGTTACAAATCTCGGGCACTGAAACATAACATGGGACATTTCCCATCAAAACCTGAGGGAAGCTGACAAGTGTCCAACCTGTGTCAGGCGTAGCTTGGCCCACAGTCTCCTTTTGAAGGCACTATGGTTCAATTCAGACATTATCTACAAACCAGAGTTTTCTCATGACATTTAATACTGAGCTCCCACGCTCCCTCTCTCCTTCTTTCTCCTCCCATCACACAGCACACTAAGCAAGAAGACGGAAGTCTTCAACTCACTTTCATTTTCACAATATCCAGATGTGGCCTTCTCAATAAACCAAGCATCTGATGAAGAGAACTTGATTCTCGAAAGCTTATGCTATAATAAAATTGGTTAGTCTTAAAGGTGCTACTGGACTCTTTTTGATCTTGAACAAACAAATTCCAAATTCTTGTGACATCTGAATTGAACCATTAAGTTGCCACCCAAATTTGGCCTAAAGCTAAATACGAAGCAAATTTGAATGTTGGGCAAACATCTAAGTAATTTCAAGGGAAGCCAAAAGACATTTGCTAAAATTCTTATTAGGATTTTGCACATCCTCTGGTGATGAAGTTTAAAAGTGGAACTTGTATGGATTGTCACTTCCATAAGGTGAGCCATCCATCAAAAGAAGACTCGAGAAGACTCCCTTTCTGTGGGAGGTGGAAATATGGAAAAGCTGGTGGACGCTATAAACAGAAATTTGGGGACCTAAAGACTGTAGAAAATCTTTCTTTCTCTCAGCTGACTTGCATGCAATGCGGACAAAATCTAAGAATAGAAATGCATCTTCTCAAAAAGATGCAACCAAGAAAGTGTGACAACTTGGAGATATTTTTTAAAAATCTGCTTGGGGTAGGCCAGAAGCTATAATCAAATTTATCAGATCATTTGGCAAAACAAAAGGGAAACGGGAAGTTTGGCAGAATCTGGGCTACACCTGCCTCCTCAGACGCCGACATGAGACATCTGAATCTTTAACGCAGTGTGACTGGTTAGATCACTAACACACCAGCGGGTTAGCAGAACCAGCTGTCATTACCCCTTCCAAGCATTCACGACCAGCGTCAACACTCAGCAGGCTCAGGCCTTCTGTGAGGCCCATTGGTCCCGTGAAACCCTAACCCCTTCTCTACACTTCTCTTTGGGCATTCAGTCGGTTGGACTAAGGACAAGCGGACTGAGAATGTGGTGATGGGCTTTACTGGGGAAGGAGAAAGTTCTCTAGGCTAAGAAGGCACTCACTGCAGGGCTACAGCAGTTGTGAGTTTTCATTCTGGAAGGTAGAAAGCGTCTCGTGGTATACACACGTTGATGACAGAATTTAGAGAACCTCTGAATAACAAGAACTACAATTGGTTGTTTGCAGGGCTTTTTTCAGGGGGAAGCGGGGGAACGGAGTTCTGGAACTTCTTGAAAATGGTCACATGGCTGGCGGGGCCACCAGCCATGTGACCATTTTCTCTGAGGGCAACCCACTTAGTTCCACCACCTCTTTTCCCAGAAAAAAAGCCCTGGTTGTTTGGTTGGTGTCACTCCAGCCATAAAGGCAACACATGATACAGTAATACTTCTTCTAATCACAGGTCCCAACTCTTTGCAGGGATAAACCGGCATTTCAGTTTATACAACCCAGATGAAATGGATTGGATTTCTCTTCTGTTTTTTCCCCATAGTGATTGCAAACATGAATATATATATATATATATATATATATATATATATATATATATATATATATATATTCACTGTTAGCCCAGTGCAACTTTTCAGCTGGCCAGAAGAGGAGGCTGTTACCCTGAGCATTCAGCTCCATCCGGAGACACATGACCTGTCTTTACTAAAACATCTGGTTTCATGGGAGAGACCAATTTGTTGTTTCATTCTGGGGTTCTAACATTTTAATGCATGGATAATTCAGAATGCTGGGGTTTAATCTCTCCCTCTGATAGACATAATAGGCAACAACAACAACAACAACAAGACATTAGGAACATGCAGGAAATATTCCTGCAGCATTACATTTCTATACTTCCTGCATGAAGATTTACATTCTTTTTACAGGGCAAATTTGCCCTCCCTTGATTAAAAAGAAAGAACAGATCACCTTAGGCGGGCACAAGGAAGGAGACATATGGGGGAAGTTTGTGTTCCTCGCAGCTGTTCATACATTACTGAGCCAACTCAAATGGTTGGAATAAGTGAACCGCAAAAGTTTGCCAATCAGCTTTTTGAGGTACTCTTGTAGACCTACTCCGCCTGGAAATCCCCACATATGGAAGCTAATCAGCAATCTGTTTTGTGGATTCTCTTATCATAAGTTACCTTTCTCATGTGGGTAAACTCATATCCTATCACAAATTTGTAAGCTCATACCCTCCCACAAATTTTGTTAGTCTTATAGGTGCTACTGGACTCTTGCTCTTGCTTCTAAATTATTACTGTAGAACAGGAATGGAAAAAATATGGAAGACAGCCTTTCTTGCTAACTATATAGTAGAGTGGTTGTTGTGGGTTTTCCGGGCTGTATTGCCGTGGTCTTGGCATTGTAGTTCCTGACGTTTTGCCAGCAGCTGTGGCTGGCATCTTCAGAGGTGTAGCACCAAAACCCAACCCCACCCCTCCTGAGTAGATATAAATGACCTGCCAACATCTTTTCCACACTGTGACACTGAGAGATCTCTGTCTTTCGGTGCTACACCTCTGAAGATGCCAGTCACAGCTGCTGGCGAAACGTCAGGAACTACAATGCCAAGACCACGGCAATACAGCCCGGAAAACCCACAACAACCATCGTTCTCCGGCCGTGAAAGCCTTCGACAATATATAGTAGAGTTTTTTTGCTTCTTATCAAATTGCATGTTATCTTTGATTTTTTTCTCTCAGAAGTACTTCAGAAACATTTTGGTAAAATGCACATTTCTTTAAGTCCAGTCAAGTCATCAGTTCAAAGATCTCTATTCCCCAACTAAAAATTCTTTAATTATTTCATAGCTCTGCTTCTAATTTCTATGTCTAAAGATCTCACTTAATTAGGCAACTGCCTCCCTCGCTTCCATGGTATGAAGAGCCTCCTTCTTTAGCTACACGATCTAGTTAGAGATTCAAGATACCCAAATCTCTAAGGGGCCGGAATGCTGAACATCGTTTCCTTGATAGAAATCCCAGTCCCTGATCCTGAGTGCGGTCTCTGTGCACAAAGTTAATGGTTACACACAGAGCTTTTTTTCTGGGAAAAGAGGTAGTGGAACTCAGTGGGTTGCCCTCAGAGAAAATGGTCACATGGCTGGTGGCCCTGCCCCCTGATCTCCAGACAGAGGGGAGTTGAGATTGCCCTCCTCGTCGCTCCAACGGTGCAGAGGGCAATCTAATCTCCCCTCTGTCTGGAGATCAGGAGGCGGGGCCACCAGCCATGTGACCATTTTCGAGAGGTTCCAGAACTCCGTTCCACCGCATTCTAGCTGAAAAAAATCCCTGGATATAATAATTTTCTCATAGTTCATAGAATCATAGAGTTGGAAGGGGCCATACAAACCATCTAGTCCAACCCCCTGCCCAGTGCAGGATCAGCCTAAAGCATCTCTGATGCTTTAAAACACCATTTTCTCTCGCCTCTCATCACATTACGTCTTTCCCATATTTGTATACTGCTTTTGTAACTAAACCCATCTTGGATAGATTTTAGTTCCTTCCAAAACACACAAATGGTGTACTTCTCTAGAAATATACAATTGTTGACTTACTCTGCTCCCCACCAGTCGCGAGCTTAGCTGCTTATAAATGTAGAAAATCAAGTACATAGATCTCAAGGGTGTATATATGAGACCAGGGCTTTTTTTCTGGGAAAAGAGGTGGTGGAACTCAGTGGGTTGCCCTCGGAGAAAATGGTCACATGGCTGGTGGCACCGCCCCCTGATCTCCAGACAGAGGGGAGTTGAGATTGCCCTCCGCATCGAGGGCAATCTCAACTCCCCTCTGTCTGGAGATCAGGGAGCGGGGCCACCAGCCATGTGACCATTTTCAAGAGGTTCCGGATCTGGAACTCCGTTCCACCGCGTTCCAGCTGAAAAAAAGCCCTGGTTACATATGTGATCATTGTTTATAAATATCGCATGATGTGATTACAAAGGTATCCTGTAACTAGGACCAGAGGGTCAGGAGTTACACCTTCGATTTCATATCCCCTGCATAACAACTTTCACTTTGTATTCTTTTAATTATGACACCCCTTTCCATTCCACAGAATCAAATCGCAACTTATATACTTCTACAGGCTTGTCACCTGAACCATCAGCACTTAAATTTCATTGGCTTCAAATGTTTGGAGTACTGCTTGATGTATATTTTTTGCTCCTCTTTTAACCTTGCCCTGGAAAATAGCATTTCTCCCTCTGGTTCCATGCCTATATATCTATGTATCTATAGATCCTCCCATTAACTTGGGCTAACAATCCAAGGCAACATGACAGGACTTGTTTTCCACCTGAAGTCAGCTTCACTTGCAACCTAGCACCTAAATTACCCATAAAATACCATTGAACATTTGCAGCGAAATCCTAAGCAGAGTTACCCCAGTTGAAGCCCATTGACTTCAAAGGGCTTAGACTGGAGTAACTTTGCTTAGGATTTCACTGTCAAACATGTAAATTTAAAACATAATGTAAAGCATATTTAACAATGCATGTCTAATATTCAGGCTAGGGAGCTCTGCACCGTGAGTGGGAAACGTGTGTTTGCAACCATTCACACTTTCAAAGTATGAAGCAGCCTTCAGCAATATGTGATTTTTAGACTGCCCATCCCTTCCTTTCCAAAGAATTTTTCTTTTAAGTGCAATTCTGCAATAACTGTGTTCAAACTCCCTTCTTCAGACACTGGCTTGCTTCCAGAAGGACTTTCAATCAAATAAGAAGTTCCTGAAAGAGCATCGCCCATTCCTTCTGCTTCGTTATTATTGTGCCATCGATGCAAACATTGCCAGAAGCCCTAAGACACAACAGGTCGCATGATCCGTGGAAAGAGATTATCACTCTGATCGTCTCCATGGCAGAATCGCCACTGCGGCCTTCTTGCGCTTTTACAGGGACACGTCTGTCCCCAGCTGAGCATTATGCTTAGACTGAGGTGCCATCTTAGGCACAAAATGTACATGTGGGGGAGGTGAGAACGATAACATTCAGCCACAGGGTCCCCTGGGGGCCTAGGGAGAGGCTTTGGGTCAGGAATAGCAGAAGCTCCCGGGTCAGAATCATAGGGTTGGAAGGGACCTCTAGGGGCATCTAGTCCAACCCCCTGCACAATGCAGGAAATTCACAACTAACCCCCCACCCCCCCCAATCTCTGGCACCTCCAGTTACAAAAGGCGGAGGTAGTAGATAGCGTAGAAGGGAGCTGTTGTCTGTCACAGACGATACTGACCTTGACAGACTGAAGTCTAAGCTAGTTTCACACGTCTGTTTACACTTGACCTGAAAGAGGAGGGTGGAAGCACAAACGGTTCCCCTTTACAGCACCTTAAGAGCCAAACTAGATATTACAGCGGCCACCGGTCCACCCCAAGGCCACTGATGCCATTTTAGAAAAGAATCCCGGCCATTTTGCCAAAATACCTACTTCTGAGGAGGCTCATGGCGCCGTGGGGCCAGGCCATCTCATTTCCTTCCCACCTGCCTTTTCATATGCTGGAACAGCCCCCCCCCCCCGCCCCCGTCCCCAGCTAGTCCAGCACTTGAGAAGGTGCAAGGGAAACCAGACTGCATGGCCCTGCTGTGCCTGATCAGGATTGGGTCCTTGCAACATTTTTAAATGGCCAGACCCTCCTCTTAAATGGCGTGGGTTGCCATGGGCTGTATTAACTTCAGGAGGGCCCCACCCCACCCTTTCTGGTTGAACACTCACTCCATTCAGGAGAACTTTGGTTTGGCTCCTCTCACTTCTCACCTGCACTGAAAATATCTGCACAGGAGCACTTAAGGTCCCCCCAGTGTCCATTTCCCTGTCTTCTAAAACCACAGTCTCTGCCTCCATGGTTTCATTCAAACAAGAGTCCACTAAACACAACTGAAGGGCACTGAATTGCACTGTATGATCGTTTCCTTCATTCAAGCCACTGTAAGGAAAGCTCTGGATAAAAGAAGAACAATCCTGCTAGGGGTTTCCTAACGCTGGAGGAAAGGCAGCGATGCTCTACAGGGGCTCAGGCATGCCTCACAAACTGATGAGCAGCAGCGGTGGGAGCGCCAACACGTACCTTTTGATGCGGGATCACGGGCATGGGAGAGTCAATTCTCGGGCTGGTTGTTGGAATTGGAATCGGGCGCTTTGATCTAACATGAAGGGTAAAAAGAACACTGTTACTTGTTTGCTTGTGTTTTAGAAAACATGTTTTTATATATGCACCCAAAAAACTGACAAGAGCCATAATGCTGTTCTTTTTACCCCTTACTCCCAATCCATTTTCCAGTTTTTGTCACTTTCTTCCCTTCGGATCCATTCCCACAGAAGCCAACATTCTGTCACCCAGTAGCACCTGCATTTGTTTTGCACGAAATCAGAGACAGGAGTCAGCGTCCTTCGCTATGACTGGGGACGAGGGAGAGGGAACAGCAGTTTCCACCCACCCTAAATGCATGTTTTTACTTCTGCTGCAGCGCTGCCCTTGGGGACGCGGACACGATAAGGGCCAGACCCTGCCGCCTGGCCCTTCCTGATTCCTCAAGGGTTTGTGGTCTGCGCGCGAAAGGATGTTGTGTGCAAGGCCGCCTTCGGCACACACACCCTTGTTTATCATGATGGAAACATTTTATTAGTATTAAATAAAACACCATTTTTTTTATTTCAGTGGCGCTGCACATACTAAACCCTGGTGCACTGTTAATGCTCCGGATGGTGAATCTTTTCAGGCACATCAGCAGAGATAACTTATTTCAAGGCTTTGAAGTTATATGCCAATGTATTAGGCCTGACTTAAATCTGATGAAAGGAATTTTAAAAAACTATTCATATGATCATAGGCATCTATGTAAACAACATTAACATGCCATCATGTTATATGGATTCCTGGCATACTTGCACTGCACATGGAGTCATCAGTGACCCATTTCCCGGGTATGTGGAATTCATAGATACTTGACCGTTTCCACACGTCTTACCTGCTATTTGCGCAAAACTCCTGGATAACAGCGTCTTCCTGGCGCGATTTCGCACGAGAAGACGGTGTCTTCCGGGTCTTTCGCACAATGTTCCGCAGGCAGGTAAGACGTGTGGAAACGGCCCTTCTTAATTATGCACCAAGAGACACAATTAAGCCAACCCGAGTGTTCAGTGCTGAAACAAACTGCACCTATTGAATCTCATCCTGCTTCTTACAGAAGGATTCTACGGTTAGCCCCCGTGAATTGCCTTGCTGATGGGATTGTGCGTGAGCTCCTCCCACGAGCACCACAAAACAACCAGAAGCTACATGTTGCTTGTGCACCCAGAAGCCATGCTGACCAGCGCAGCACAGATTACACACCAAGAGTGATGCCTCCACAATATGGGGCTCTGCAAGCTGCATGGCATGTTGCCAGCATCGCCATGGCAAAGCCCCGCCCCCCCAGCTGTTACGCTTGTAAACATCCATTGTGTGAGCCAGGGACGTTGCGTACCATCGTCTCATTGTCCCTATCAGAGACTGCTTGTTGGTCACAACTAATTTAGACAGCACATGTGCAGTGGAGTAGTAAAAGAGAGGGACTTTGTCGGGTCACATCATATTTGCACAGAGATCAGAATGAGGTGGGAATGAATCTAAGGTGGTGGGATAAACTGCATCACTTCGAACACCAAGCTCTGGATCACATTTCTGAATTCTCTTGTAGTAGCAAAGCAGGGAGCAGAGGAGGGATTTGGGAACCTCTTGACACGCTGGGCTATTTTTTCTCCTTGGAGTTATTTTAAAAACATAGCTCAGCATTCAAAAATCTGAAGTGGCATAGCCCGCTCTACCATCTCAGACTGTACCACCTCATTTTGCTGAATGAGTAAATTCAGCCCAGGTTACATAAAATGAGTCTGGGGAGGGGCTAGAATTCTGGACCACACCCTAACAGACTACAAGCAAAGAGTCACATTTTCACATTCCCCTCCACACACATACATTGTACCTGTCACGTAGGCCAGCATACCTGCCATTATTGTATTCTGCATTTTGTGCTGATCATTCCTGTTTTGCTAAAATTGTATTCTGTTATAGCATCTGAGAGTGTGTAAACTGCTAACATGAAATGCAGGAGATCCCGTGGGGCCTCTCTGTGATCTGTTGAAAATATTTACTTTCACTTTTCTAGCAAGTGTCCTTGAAGGCGGAGTGCACGCAGTGAAAAATGTATCTTTCCCCAGAGACGGGGATAATTTCACTTTGTACTCTGTCTAGTCTAAACTAATCAGTTCTCATGTAACTTCTTTGGGTTTTCGCGCCAGAATGTCAATGGACTCGAAGGACAGGAATTTCCCCTATAATTAGTAATGCCTTTGTTTGAATTGTCACATCTGCCAATTGCTATCTTTGAGTGAAGACCCTGAACTGAATGGATCTCTAATAAAGTTGCTTCAGCTTCACAACTTAACCTGTGTGTTAATTGTGGAGAACTTGAAGGGACCTAACTGCCAGGGACTGACAGTACCTGTATGACAGGGAACAGCACATCTTTCATTGATCAAATGTTTAAGTTGTTTCCTTCGTCTCATCTGCACAGCTGATTTTGCCCCCTCCAGTTGCCTTAAAGTTTCTGTAACCAGTTCTGTACCTGCCAGATATGCTGCTATAGCCACCGACATTGCTCCTCCCCTAAGTGCTCTCTTTTGACATTCACTTCTTAAGGAATTTCAGAAGCGCTACATTAAACATAAAGGCTTTACCAACCGCTCCGTCTTGAACATCTGCAGCCATGACATTTATCACTCCACAAGAACATTTGCTACAGAAGGCACATAATAGAACTGGAAGGAAGGGTGGCAGAGGCAAAACCCTCAGGGAAGAATGAAAGCAGGGAGCAATAATTTATGTAGGGCCCCTGCTCTCTTTAGGGCGCATCATCCCCGACGCTCATTTTTGTACCACAATGGGTCAAATCTGAACAAATAAATACATGCCTTTTTTAAAGCAAGGAATGGCTGTTTTATGAACAACACTGGACTGCTGCAAACTGTTTATTGCATCCTCTGGGGAAACTGTGTCAGACAACTGTAAGATTTTAGGATGAGGCTCTTTCATTCACACGGCAGGTTTCTGCCTTCTAAAACGACTTTCGAGAATCACTTTGGAAATTATATGGAGGTACCAGCAGGAGAGGCAGGAGTGAGTGATTCATGTTTCACATGTAATGTTGCATAAAGGAATTCACACTCCATCGTGAGCTGCGCATTCACTTATCTGATATTCCGTCATCTCAGTATGGGGGAGACGGAGCTTGCGCCTTGATATATCACAATGGAAACATTAGAGGAATCACTTCTGTAACTGCTGCCAGATCTTTGGCAGAACTTCCTTACTGGGGGGGGGGGAACCTGACTCTGATGAGAATCTCTTCCTCACAGATTGAGAGAGAGAATAACTTCTTTCTGATCCTAGTTGCCCAGCACCAGGGTTTTTTTTCAGGGGGAACGCGGGGGAACGGAGTTCCGGAACCTCTTGAAAATGGTCACATGGCTGGTGGCCCCGCCCCCTGATCTCCAGACAGAGGGGAGTTGAGATTGCCCTCCGCGCCACCAAGCGGCGTGGAGGGCAATCTCAACTCCCCTCTGTCTGGAGATCAGGGGGCGGGGCCACCAGCCATGTGACCACTTTCTCCAAGGGCAACCCACTGAGTTCCACCACCTCTTTCCCCAGAAAAAAAGCCCTGCCCAGCACTTATTGAAATGTGGTACCTCCCTAACACTCACAACCCATCTTCAGTCCTCTTGGCACACGGGACCACCATTTTGCATGAAAAGGGCAATAGGCGTGCTCTGCAGCTTCCATGTGTGCAAACTCCTACCACCTCTCCCCAATCCAAGGTTTAGGGAGCTCAGACAGTGGCTGCAAAATATGCTCGATGCCTCTTACACACAAAATGGCAACTGCTCTCCTGGCACATGAGATATGACTTCAAGACATGTAATGCTTGAAAAGGAGTGGATGTTTTCTGCTCTGCTGCGAGACAAAACAGTCAAATGGAGACAGTTTATCCTAAGCCAGATGTCACTTTCTCTCCACAAGGCTTGCATGTGTCTGAGGGCCAAGCTACAAGTGACGAATGACACTTGAACGGCAAGTGGATTGATTGGAGGGCAAGTGAACAGGGAGAAATACACTTGCCTTTCAAGTGTCATTCGTCACTTGTAGCTTGGCCCTCAGAATCCTACTGGGTTGAGATTTCAGCTCAGTAAATAAAGCTTGGACAGACCTTCAGTTTAGATAATACAATTTTACAGAGAAATTGCCACACTTCCAGACTAGTGACCACGTCCTGCTACTCTCCAGTACTTGAGATGGGTTACAGGCACATTTTACACCCCCACTCAGAGAAAAAAAGCTCCACGATGAAATTATCAACCTAGCCACAAGGTGTTACCTTCATAAGAAAGCACAACAAAGGAAGAACAACAGGGGAAAGATGCCACAGGGAGACTTTTATCTGATTTTAAAGGGTTTTGTAAATTTAAGGAACAGGGCAAAGCAACAATGACTATACAGCTGTAAGCAAAATAATGGGAGGGAGAAAATAGATTCGTAGAGACCAGGGAACACTAAAGGCAGAAAAGATGCGATTTTTAAAGCCACAATAGGGCTTGTAACGACTACTACAAATCTCACTTTGTTTCTTCTAATGACACTAAAAACAAAAATACGTCATATGTGGAAACCAGAGGGCTCCTTAACTAGTGTTCGATATCTCTGTTGCAGCACTGAAGTCATTTGTAGGTGAAAATCAGCAGCCAGAAGGAGAGGACTCTCGCAGTCCCCCACCTGATTCTTCCTTGCAATCTCTCTCGTTAGCATCTTTTCCATTCATTCCCATTAAAACCAAGAAACAAGCAGAGTGCCCCCACAGTACCAACCAGTTTGTTTCCTGGCACAGTTTTGCTCTCTGGGCCTTGGGACTGGCTGTTCTTCTTGTAGTGGCCAGTTGGTGGTAATTTCTCTCAAAATTCCACAAGTGTCCTCAGCCTCAACGAAGTTGGAGACCTCTGAGTTAGGCATTCCCTTTCACACACTGATTCACTTTTGCAAATGTCACCATATCGACCCAGAGACTCTCATCCCCGGTCCCTGCTGGTTCTCCAGACCGCAGAGGACCCCTAGGAGCCTCTAAGAGTTCTGGTTGTTACTTTGATGCACCCTTGCTTCTGGGTTCTTTTTTGAGTGTGTGTACCTCCTTAGCAAGCAACACTGGACACAGGCTGATAAAAAATAAAGGAAATTATGAATAGAACATAGGAGCGTATGCTCCTATGTTAGAGGTTGATAGAGGTTTACAAGAGGTTTACAAGACAGAGGTTTACAAGATTATGCATCGGATAGAGAAGGTAGAGATAGAAGTATTTTTCTCCCTTTCTCACAAGACAAGAGCTCGTGGGCATTCAATGAAATTGCTGAGCAGTCGGGTTAGAACGGATAAAATGAAGTACTTCTTCACCCAAAGGGTGATTATCACGTGGAATTCACTGCCTCAGGAGGTGGTGGCAGCTTCAAGCATAGACAGTTTCAAGAAGGGATTGGATAAACATATGGAGCAGAGGTCCATCAGTGGCTATTAGCCACAAGGTATAGAAGGAACTCTCTGTCTAGGACAGTGATGCTCTGTATTCTTGGTGTTTGGAGGGGGGGGGCAACCAGTGGGAGGGCTTCTAGTGCCCCTTCCCCACTGGCAGACCTCCTGATGACATCTGGTTTTTTGGCCACTGTGTGACACAGAGTGTTGGAATGGATGGTCCACTTGCCTGATCCAACATGGCTTCTCTCATGTTCTTATGTGCTAGGCAGAAACCACTCATAAAAGCATTTAGGCAAGGCAAAAAAATAACAGCTTGCTAATCCATCTATGTCCTATCTAGCTAAAATACTACTCGCTGGCTAGCTGTCTGAACATTCTCTGAGTTGGTTCCAAGGCTGGTTGTGCTTACCAGAGTCCATCCATGCCAGCCCACTCTGGGCATCCTGGAGGCGGCACAGAGCTAGGAGCTCTCTTCTTCCATAGCTGGTAGCTGGCAGTGATTACAAGACAGCATAGCTGGTCAAGACTGGAACGGAGTAAAGAGATAAACCGCCTAGAGACAGTGAGCCTTCTTCAAAGTGGTGGGGGCATCAGCCTACCGAAGGAACCAATCAGGGCTCGTTACTTAATTGGACATTATCTCAGTGAGAAAGTTTAGGGAGGACGGCTTGGAGCTGAGAGCAAGGCCGGGTACAGGGCTTCTCAAGGCCCCTGTCAGAGTGTCAGTTTGCTAGTAATGTCTCAAGCCAGAGCTACGCCATGTTCTTGTGTTATTATGTGTAGCTGTTTAGTTCTCTCCCTCCAGGCCCAGGTGCTGTCCAGGCCGCATATATCCATGGGAGCGAAGAATTCTTATCACCCCGTTCCGGCCGACCTTGACGTCCTCGCCTTCCCAGGCCTTCTAGACGGGACTAAGGGGGGAGGCTGGGAATGGGTGTTTGAAGTGTTGTTACTTTCATTTTATGTGTCATTCTCAACAAAGCTTTTGTTCAGCCAAGGCTTTCCTAGCCCTTGGAATATGGCTACTTGTATCCTGAGCATTGTCTTTCAATAAACCTTTTGGAATCAAGAAACCTTGTGCTTCTTGCAGAAGGGGGGAGACGAACTCTAGATAACTGGGATTCCATAGTCTGACATTTTGTTGAGAATCCCTTTTAACTTCCCCGACCCCTCAACTGGGAGAGATGGATACCGGATTACCTCCGACAGACCTGTCTGATCCAGGCATCGAGGGTGAGGGGCTATTTTCACAGCCTGTCGGTGAGACCAACCAGGTGCGAGCGAGCAGGGAAGGCGCCAGGCCCCAGACCAGCGTGGGACGAGGAATTACCCCTCAGACGTCCGGGCTTACGCGGACTCGGGATACCAGCGTGGGACGAGGATTTACCCCTCTGACGTCCGTGCCTACCCCCCGGCAGTGGGGCCCGCGGCCACAGGACACCAGGGAGAGACATGCCTGCACTGTTTTCCCAGCCTATGATGGACTTGGCTCCAGTGTCGGTGGACCTGGGAGCAACAGGAGGCCAGGTTTGGGAAACCAGCCGGATGTCCACTCTCTCCGCCCGAAACGCCCAGGACAGCACTCAGCCGTGGTATCGTTGGGATGAGGCGGCGAGGTGTCTAGTGGAAGTGAGCCTGCCAGAAGAGACGGGCAGTCTCCCGGATTGGACTACGCCGCGTGCCGAGCTTATGAGCTGGGACTATGCAGATGTTGGCTCGGTCAGGACTTGGGAGACTGAGACGGGAGTTCCTGAAGTACCGGGACGTTTGGCCGCTCTGCAGGGGCAGGCCCAAGTGCTACAGTACGGAGTACTAGCAGTGACTGGAATTGCCAAGGGTTGGGTGGCGAGTGCGGCTGAGATGGCGGACCAAGGTGCTACGGCGGCAGCGGCTGCACCTGATCCTCAGGCTCAAGATCAAGAGGCTTAGGCCACGGAGGAGGCGGTGGAAAGAAGCTGACTACAAGAGGCACATGTGCCGGAGGAGGCTGACTAGAAGAAGTATGCAGATCGCCATCGTGTGGCACAGTGGGAATTACACCCCGGAGATGAAGTGTATGTCTCCATCCAAAAGCCCCTTTCTCAGGAAACGACGGGAATGCAGGTGCCGCTAATTCACAGGGGCTGTGCCTTTCTCAGCAAACAGGCCTAGTAACATCTCTTACAGGCACGAAGCCTGAACCAAAGTTTTACTCTGTACAAGATGGAACAGGGCCTGCTCCTTACAGTCACAATGCATGAATATTAACTGTTAAACTATTGGTTGTTGGGGGTTTTCCGGGCTGTATTGCCGTGGTCTTGGCATTGTAGTTCCTGACGTTTCGCCAGCAGATGTGGCTGGCATCTTCAGAGGTGTAGCACCAAAAGACAGAGATCTCTCAGACTGAGAGATCTCTGTCTTTTGGTGCTACACCTCTGAAGATGCCAGCCACAGCTGCTGGCGAAACGTCAGGAACTACAATGCCAAGACCACGGCAATACAGCCCGGAAAACCCCCAACAACCATCGTTCTCCGGCCGTGAAAGCCTTCGACAATACATGTTAAACTATTATTTGCTGAGTTGACAGATCGCACCCAAAGAGTGCTTGTTAACAGTTCCTCATCTTCTTGGAAAAGAGTGACAGGTGGAGTTCCTCAGGGATCGATCCTGGGACCTGTTCTGTTCAACATTTTTATAAATGATTTGGATGAAGGAATAGAGGGAATGCTTATTAAATTTGTAGATGATAATAAACTGGGAGAGATAGCAAATACAGTAGAACATAGAGCCAGGATACAGAATGATCTTGACAGGCTGGAAAACCGGGTAAAACAAATAAAATGAATTTCAGTAGAGATAAATGTAAAGTTCTGCATTAGGTAGGAAAAACCAAATGCATAATTATAGGATGAGGGAGACTTGTCTCAGCAGTAGTAGACCATACAATGAACATGAATCAGCAGTGTGATGTGGTAGCTAAAAAAGCAAATGCGATTTTGGGCTGTATCAACAGAGGCATAGTGTCCAGATCACACGAAGTGATGGTATCGCTTTACTCTGCTCTGGTTAGACCTCACTTAGAGTATTGTGTTCAGTTTGGGGGACCACAATTTAAGAAGCATATAGAAAAGCTGGAATGTGTCCAGAGGAGGGCAACAAAGATGGTGAGGGGTCTGGAGACCAAGTCCTATGAGGAAAAGTTGAAGGAGCTTGGTATGTTTAGCCTGGAGAGGAGATGACTGAGAGGTGATACGATAACCACCTTCAAGTACTTGAAAGGCTGTCATATAGAGAATGGCGCAAAGTTGTTTTCCATTGCCCCAGAAGGTCAGACCAGAACCAATGGGTTGAAAGTAAATCAAAAGCATTTTCAGCTAAACATTGGGAAGAACTTCCTGACAGTTTGAGCAGTCCCACAGTGGAACAGGCTTCCTCGGGAGGTGGTGGGCTCTCCTTCTTTGGAGGTTTTAAAGCAGAGGCTAGATGGCCATCTGACAGCAGTGCTGATTCTGTGAACCGGAGCAGATCATGAGAGGGAGGGCAGGAAGGGCTACATCAGTGCTAAGTTCTCATGGCCCCTTCTTACATGCCCAGGGTAAATGGCCAATCACCACTTTGGGGTCAGGTAGCAATTTCCCCCAGGCCAGTTCAGTTAGGGATCCTGTCCGTGCTTTGACATCTTCAGGGCATGGAGGTGTGTCACTAAGTGTGTGTGTGGGGGTGGGTGGGTAGTTGTTGATTTCCTGCGACTAGATAACCTGGGAGGTCCCTTCCAACCCTATGATTCTAGGAATTAACATGTAGTTCTGCCCCCAATATGTGATTTATACATTATCTGAATCAGCTGATATACGCAGCTACTCATGTTAGGCTCTGTTCTCACGAGAAGTGCAATGACGGTTGTTTTTATGGAAGATCACAAAAGGTACTTCAGTGAGCCTGCTGGAAAATGGAAGTCTGTTTCATGAACGTACCTACTCTAATGGAGCAGCACTTCTCTGAGATTATTCTGCTTGTATCAGAAGAATACTCATGTGAGCACTTATATGTGTTGGCAACAGTAGTCACGCACTGATTAAAGGGTAAAGAAACCTTTATTTAGGAACTAACACACTTGATAGTAAAGAGGAGAGAGAGAGAGACAGACTGGCTGGGGGTGGGGGGTAGGGAGATGTTCTAGGAACAGAATTTCCGAGAAGAAGAAGGAGGGGACCAACGTGGAGACCATGGCCGTTCTCACACTGCTTACCAGCCATGGTACATCGCGCTGAGCTCCCGGAACAACAGCGTCTTCCTAGCGCAATTTCGCGTGAGAACAGTTGTTCTTGTGCAAAATCGCACCAGGAAGACTCTGTCATTCCGGGAGCTCAGCACAATGTTCTGTGGACGGTAAGCAGTGTGAAAACGGCCTAGGAAAGGACATTCACTAAAAGGAGATGTGCTCTCCTCAGATTCCTAATCTAAATAGACCCCGTAGGGTCTTCTTTTGTTTTGTACACCAGACATTGCTTTCTCCAACAATATGCATCTGTTTGCAATTCAACTAATGTTTGAACCAGCTTTAGTTCCTATTCTCCAAGCATATAATGAAAATCAAATTGCTGTCTATAAGGAATGTCCAGAGCACCTATAGGACATGGCCCATCACGTCAACAGCCGTCAGAACTGTTCCTACCAGACCAATTTCTCCTGTTTTGCTACACGACAGCTATGGGAATGGCTTTTTAAAAATAAAGGGGAGCCCAACTGGACTCAGAACATCACTGTAGGGGGAGGAAGGGCTCCTGTCCCCCCCCAGCTGCTCTTCCAGGGTGTCTGTGTGGGGGGAAGGTTTGCCCCTGTTTTTTACAGCTCCATCTGCACAGAATCCTCCTCATAGGGAACCTAGACCCAAATCACTCAAACCTCAGACGTGCAGTTTGGCCCTTACAGAGCGAAAGGATTGTGAGCAGCCCTACTGGGTGGGGTGGGAGTGACACGCTCTTTCCCTTGCAATCTGGATTCCAAAAGGGCTGAATGTTGCACCGTTGCTTGGACAAGGAAAATGGGATGTGTTGTGTATTGGGCTGAGTTAGGCCGGACAAGGCCTCTACTGTATCATATTAAATGTTATGCATTGTGTTGAGCTCCATTATATAAGGTTGCCAGCCTCCAGGTAGTGGCTGGAGATCTCCTGGAATTACAAGTGGTCTCCAGGCCACAGAGATCAGTTCCCCTGGAGAAAATGGCTACTTTGGGGGGTGGGCTCTATGGAATTATGCCATGCCACAGTCCTTTCCCTCCCCAAACCCCACTTTCTCCAGGTTTCTCCAGGTTTCACCCTCCAGATCTCCAGGAATTTCCCAACTTGGAACTCAAACAAAGACCAATCAGTGGCCTGCCTGCACACTACAGTGTATATAGTTTATGCAAATAATGGCATTCTAAAATACACGTTCTTATTGGTTGCTGGCTATTATTGGGGCGGGGTTTCTGTGTATATAATGAGGGCTTCTGTTCAGCTTGTTAGAGAGTGTCTAGTGAGTACTGTCGGCTGTCGTTTGTCTGTCCTGGCTTGCAATAAAGAACCTTGTTTTGGCTGAGATCACTCTGGGCTGCAATCATTCTGAGCTCCAGGCTCAAGTACACAATATGGACCAACTGTACAGAGTCTTCAAAGCAAGTAGGAAGCTGTTTACAAAATCACAGAGTACGATTACCCGTATTTGAAGGCCCAGCTCCCCCTCTGTAGGTTACAAGGCATTTAATAGGCAAAAATGCATCGGCTGCATCTGTCACCTCACATTTGCAGCTCATTGGTGATTGCGGAGTCAGCTGCTAACTGTGTTTAAATTATTGACTGGCTACACTTCATATTATACTGTGAAGCACCCCCCCCCTCCCAAGCTTTCACTGCTGCTACACGCCTACAATTATTACACTTTTGCACAGAGTTTTCAAATATGATTGCCGGATCACCAGTAAAAAGTCCAGTAGCACCTTTAAGACTAACCAACTTTATTGCAGCATAAGCTTTCGAGAGCCACAGCTCTCTTCATCAGATCTGCCGAAGAGAGCTGTGGTTCTCGAAAGCTTATGCTACAATCAAGTTGGTTAGTCTTAAAGGTGCTACTGGACTCTTTACTATTTTGCTACTACAGACTAACACGGCTAACTCCTCTGGATCAGATCACCAGCGGCAACCATGGATTTAATTCTGGTAACTCCTAGTATTCTCCCACCACAGGAATAATATATTTTTAAAATGACACCAGCAGACACAGGGAAGCAAAAAGTGCTTATTTCAAAATTCAGCTGCCAGTAGAATTCTGCATCGTTATCACGGGGTGAAGGGGACTACTATGAACACACACACTTTTACCATTACTCCCCTCCAAAAACCCCGTCCTGAGCTGCAGGAACAAGAGACAGGCTTACTTAACCTCCGTGGAGCAGGAACTAAGAAAGCGGAGCCTCTTTGCCTTTTGGACCGAATGGCAGGCTGATTCCCTAAATCACTGGACCCTTCTCTTTGCGTATGCCTCTACTGACCGAGACAGTAACCAACCGAGGGCACCATCCAGGCACGCCCTCGTTGAATATTTGCGAAGAACAGGCCCCGTCCTGTATCTCCTCTCGTTTCTCCTGCTGGATGGGAAGAAGCCTCCATCATGTTTTCATAAACTCCACTGGCTTTTGAGATACGTTTACACCAGTCCTGCTCCACAAACTCAATTGCCTCCTGTTGCTATCCACATCCCATCAAGTGACCTGTCACACACACATCTGTATCTTGCATTTATTTACTTTTATATTTATTTATTTATTTCCTGCTTTTCTCCTCAGCTGGGACTTTTAAAGCGGCTTAGAAGACTGCTCACAACAGCCCTGTGATGTAGGTCAGGCTGAGACGGCTGTGGCTGGCCCAAGGTCACCCAGAGAGCTTCCGCGGCAGAGTGGGGATTGGAACCCGGGTCACCCAGTTCCTGTTCCGAGACTCTAACCACTACACCACACTGACTCTCTTGGTGCCCTTTGGTTAAGGAAATATGGGCTGATTATTTAAAATCTAAGCATCTGTCCTTGACTTGACCAACTCCCCTTAAATACAGGAAATCCTGTATAAAGGAGTGCCTGATTGTGAACCCCCAGCCTGCATTGTGAAGCAGCACTCCCACACAGGACTCGCGCCTCTCCAAGCACTCGGTCCATGCAATGAAGTACTGACCTTATCCAGTCCGCACTCTGCTCCTTGGTGCTACACATCTTTCCATGGTCTCTCTTTCCACCAGCTGGCACCCCTAGCAGCCTCTCTCTGCCCACCTCCAGCTGGCCCTGCTGCCTTGCAAGTGTTCTCAGGTTTTCTCTCTGACCTACAATTTCACCTGAGTGACCTCATATGACAAGGTTTGAACCAGCAGTGACCCAGGTCTGATTTCCTTGCCCTCCCTCTCCCATGACTCCATGGGTATGCGTGTGGGGCAGCTGTGTCATGGGTGAGGAGAGGCCCCAAAGGATTGTTTATGACCTGATTTATTGCCTGCCCCGTTCCACGGGATCCAGGCAGGTAGCAATATGTTAACAAGGTGAAGTCATCACTGCAGCACGTAAGCCCCTTCCCACCAACCCACCTGCTCATTGGGATAGCCTCATCTCCACCCAGAATAACTTACCACTTCATTTTAAATGCATTAGTCAAGAAGTGTAGAGAACAGACTGAAAGTGAAATGTGTGCCCAACTGGCAGTTTGAAAACAAAGGGAGGATTCTACAGGTGGTTTCCCACCTGTGTGCAAGGGCTAAAATGGCCATGCGAAGCTTATGAGGACAGAACCAGGAGTTAAGACAGATAGGGTGGCTGGTGCCAAAAACGGAATCATTGTTATCGACTTCTCCCCTGAAATGTCCGATGAAACTCCCCATGTGACGTAGCGTCATTATACGGTGAGTGTCGTTGCTGCCACCTCATTGGCAGCACAGGAACTCACAGCAAGGGGGTGTCTGTGGCCAAGCCTCTGAAGAACCCATCCCCACCAGAAGCCAGCAGGTTGCTACCCCTTCACCTCGCCCCTGGGGATATCTCTCCTCCCGTGCTGCGCAGTGGAAAGGATGTGCCACTGCAGAGAAGAGAGGAGGAGCGGCTCCCGCTGCCACCCACAGGCAGCCCACTGAGAAGGCCGCAGGCTGTGCCTGTGCAGAATCAGCGAGGCCGACTGGAGACACCCAAAGAACAAAGGAAGCCTGGAGAGGCGGCCCGGCAAAATACAGAAGAAGGTCCTCCTCTTTGCAGGTTGGAAGCAGATGAAGCAGGGAGCAGACAAGCCCTGAAAGCAGCTGCTACTATATCAGCTCCTTTGCTGGTTAATAAAAGGCGACATAACGATGGCTGTTCACGTAACAGGTGCAATGAAAGCTTAGGAATGCCTCTGTTAGGTATCAGAAACAGGGCAGCTCAGTTAAGATTGTGTCTAATTCTTACCAGCAGGGCTTTTTTTCAGCTGAAACGCGGTGGAATGGAGTTCCGGCACCTCTTGAAAATGGTCACATGGCCGGTGGTCCCGCCCCCTGATCTCCAGACAGAGGGGAGTTGAGATTGCCCTCTGTGCCGCTAAGCAGTGCAGAGGGCAATCTAAACTCCCCTCTGTCTGGAGATCAGGGGGCGGGGCCACCGGTCATGTGTCCATTTTCACCGAGGGCAATTTAAACTTTAAAAAACTCCCCCCTTGTTCCAGCTGACCCTAAGTGACGTCATTGTGCGGTCTTGAGTTCCACCACTGAGTTCCACCACCTCTGTTCCCAGAAGAAAAAGGCCCTGCTTACCAGTCAGTTTCAGGCAGAAGCTCTCTTCTCCTGCATTAAGAGCAAAGTCTTGTTTCGAATATAGACTGAAGGCTCAGGTGGGCCAGCGGACCTGCGAGCAGGTTGGGACTCCAGCGCGAAGCACAGAGGATGGGGCAGGACCAAACTTGCCACCCTCCTTGTAGTGTCTGGGCAACAACAACCAACTGGAGGGTGCAGATGTGTTTCTCTTGGTGGGCAGGGAATGAAAGAACGCCACCCATGGTTTTCCTTTCATGACAAGGAGGTAGGGCAAATTACAGTTTTGTCCCCACAGAACCTGGGTGGGCCAGAGTTAATCACTTTGGGGGCGAGTACAGACCAGGCTTCTATGTAGCAGAGTACAGACCCTGCAAGAAAACCGAAAGCTTTACTCTGTAGAACTAGATTCAGGGATCATAGATCCAGAGGAGTTAGCCGTGTTAGTCTGTAGTAGCAAAATCAAAAACAGTCCAGTAGCACCTTTAAGACTAACCAATTTTATTGTAGCATAAGCTTTCGACAATCACTGTTCTCTTCGTCAGATGCATGGAGGGCAAGAAGAAACTGGTCATATGAATTTGACTCAGTCAGGCTGGGATTGAATAGAGACTATGAATGGTTATCTCATTATCAGAAGTAACTGACTTCCTTAACAGAAGCAAACTGATCTCCATATCAGAAGGAGTTGTTTGCATCTATTCCGCCCTCCCCTCTCCTCCTCTATATCTGACAAGTTTCTTTTGGCCCTCCATGCATCTGACGAAGAGAACTGTGATTCTCGAAAGCTTATGCTACAGTAAAGTTGGTTAGTCTTAAAGGTGCTACTGGACTCTTTTAGATTCAGGGATGTCTTTCCTCCCCAGTGGAAGATCCATGTCTTCCTTAACAACATGTTGCTTTCATAAGTCGGGACAGGGGGGGCCCACACCTTTTTTCAGCCCCTGCTGTTCTCTTTCCCTCGCTCGCTGTTTCAGCAGCAATCTGAATGTAGTGTTTAAATAGTATTTACAAATGTACATTATGTCTCTGAAAAGGAAATGTGTTTCCATATTATCATTATGTGAGTCATGCCAAACAAAGACCGATTAGCAATAAACTTGTCGCTTACCTGTATCTGTTCAGAACTTTTGAATACAAACCATACATGTACATATTCAGCGTTATACCACTCTAAGCCAATTGAAGTCAATAATAACATTCAATGTATATAGATTCAATTTATACAGAGAGCCAGTTTGGTGCAGTGGTTAAGAGCAGTGGGACTTTGCTCTGGAGAACCAGGTTTGAGTCCCCATTCCTTCGCCTGAAGCCAGCTGGGTGACCGTGGGTGAGTCACAGCTCTCTCAGATGTTTGTTGTTGTGGGGATAATAATAACATACTTTGTAAACTGCTCTGAGTGGGTGTTATGTAAGTTGTCCTGAAGGGCAGTATATAAATTGAATGTTGTTGTTGTTGTTGTTATACCGCCCCTCAGGACAACACAACACCCACTCAGAACAGTTTACAAAGTATGTTATTATTATCCCCACAGCAATCAGCCTGTTAGGTGAGTGGGGCTGAGTGAGAGAGTTGTGACTGATCTAAGGTCACCCAGCTGGCTTCAACCGGAGGAGTGGGGAATCAAACCCGGCTCTCCAGATTAGAGTCTTGCTGCTCATAACCACTACACCAAACTGGCTCTCAATGGATTAGAAGAGAGTAACTCTACTTAAGACTGCACTGTTATTTTTGTAGCAAGTAAAGAAAACAAGGGGAATTCTGTCCTTTCAGCCTAGGCACGAGTCACAATTGGGCTGACGTGCCTTTAACATTGTTTTCCCAGTAAGTCTAAACAGCTTTCATTCTGGTTTGCCCCACTGATGGTGACTCATCAAACAAAATCACATCCTGTGACCGGATTATTATCTTCTGCTACTCTTTTTAAAAGCAAAATCAATAGCGTTAATAGAGTTTTGTATCCTCTTGCATGCACGAAGTACCCTTTTAATCTAAATAATGCAGCATTTCATTCCTAATCATTACATTATCCTTAGGCTGAGTCACAGAGCCTGATCAGTAACGGCGGAGCTTGATGGAAATGCGTTCTGAATCTCTCCCTCCATTTCCCATACACTTTCTTGATTCTGACAAAGATTCATGATAAATACTGCTTTGGCTTTTAGACAACTGCTTGTATAAATTCACTGAAATAGAAAGAGAAAGAGAGAAAAGGCCAGGCCCCCTGAGAGTGGGACAGGCAAGTGCAATTTCTAGCAATTCAGGGCTGTTTCCAGATGGCTGTCCTGCCCCCGGAACGTCACGCCACGTTGCGGGGAAAACGCGAAATATCGCGTTTTCTCGAACGAGTTTTGCGCGACGTCGCGCAAAACTCGCACGAGAAAACGCGATATTTCGTGTTTTCCCCGCAAGATGGCGCGATGTTCCGGAGGCAGGTAAGCCGTCTGGAAACGGCCAAAGTCAGATTCTCATATTCCATTCATTTTCGGTACAGCTGTTGGGGATAGTTTGGATGGACGGACCGTCACTGGTTGGGTGGGGCTTTTTTCAACTGAATGGAAACTGTTGGACAAACACATTTGGCTTTTTAAAAATACTAATGGGAAACCCAAGTCGCTCAGGCAATCCATTTTGCCATCCCACTGACAGCAAATTTATCATGCTAACTAGAAAGCACACAGTGGCCTGTAATGCTAACTGGTTGCCTGATCCATCACTTCTGGAAAAACAAAGGAACAAACCACTATCCAGTGAATCACACCTGAAGACACAAATTGATTTGATCCAATATACTCACCTGCATTTACTCACTTATGTATTAACCACCAAAGAGAACAATTCTCTTCTTAAGCTTCTGGAAACAATCCCTGTAGCTACAGACATCCAGAAAGTGATCTCAAGATAGGGCAATCGACCCCGTGTCTTGGAATAAAGGTTGCAAAATAAAATCTTCTCCCATAGCAAAATAAATAAGCAACCAACAAGGAGAACACTATGCAGGCACAGAGAGAAGGTGTTGGTCTCATCAACAGCCTCTTTTATGGCTGAAGGCCCCACCCATCTCCAACATTTAGCCCGACACATGCACAATTTGCGGCTTACTTTGTCAATCCCCACCCCAGCTAGTTGGCACAAATCGTTCAGGAGCAAAAGGGCACCCTCTGGTAGACAACCAATAATAATTGCCTTTAAAAAAAATAGAACAACAGTTATTTTTATTCAGTCTGCATCAAGCCACTAATGCCTGCCGTGACCTTTTCACAGTGAGCACCAAGTAATGTTGCAGAAGGAAATTATTTTCAACAGCCTGCCCAGGGAAGATATACCCCAGACAAATACGGCTCGGCATTTGCATTTTCTTCTAGGTTAGTATTTTGAGATGAGGAGAGTGACGTACAGTGTGCAAATATTTCTAATACCCAAGTAGGTTCCACTATGTAATATATTCTCCATTGCCCTTTGAAGACATGGCGTAGATCAATAACATCTTGGCGCTTCCTTAAAATGAGCAAGGAGGCAGTCTATGCTGTTCTGTTAATATTGGCGCCCCACATGTCCTGCAATCAGGGCTTTTTTTCAGCGGGAATGCGGTGGAACGGAGTTCCGGAACCTCTTGAAAATGGTCACATGGCCGGTGGCCCCGCCCCCTGATCTCCAGACAGAGGGGAGTTGAGATTGCCCTCCATGCCGCTGGAGCGGCGCGGAGGGCAATCTAAACTCCCCTCTGTCTGGAGATCAGGGGGCGGGGCCACCGGCCATGTGACCATTTTTGCAGAGGGCAATTTATACTTTAAAAAACTCCCCCCTTGTTCCAGCTGACCCAAAGTGACGTCATTGTGCAGTCTTGAGTTCCACCACCTCTTTTCCCAGAAAAAAAGCCCTGCCCGCAATAATTAACAGCATTCATCTGAGGACCAAATTAGACATGATGATCTCTGAATGGCTCTCCCATGCTTTTAAAAACTGTAACGAGCAGGTGGGAGTGGGATTCAGTAAAAAAAAAGGGGGGGGGGCTAATCTCTTTCCTTGCACTGCTCTGCATCTGCCATTGTTGCACACTGCACACTATCATTGTACTACAGCAATCATTCACAACTGCGTAGTGATGGTTGCTATAGCACAATCCTACTGCAATATCCAACAGTGGGCTTTTTCACACCTAAGTTTTGCTCCAGGTTGACTTCTTAAACAGCAATCCCCCCCCCCTTGCACAGTGTAGTTTGCCTACCGTTGCTCTCCTATGTTTTCCCCATATTTTTTCAGACCACCATCAGAAAAACTCAAACAAAAACTTGGAAAGTAAGCATACTGTGTGTAAGGGAGGGAGAGAGCCTACACAGCTAAGTTGTGGAAAACGCCGAACCTTGGATGCAGGCAGAGTGCACACACACAACAACAACAAAAACAACATTCAATTTATATACCGCCCTTCAGGATGACTTAACACCCACTCAGAGTGGTATACAAAGTATGTTATTATTATCCCCAGAACTACAGCACCCTGTGAGGTGGGTGGGGCTGAGAGAGCTCCAGAGAGCTGTGACTAGCCCAAGGTAACATACACCAAAGGCTGCACTTTGCTGCATGGAGTAAACATATTGCTGCTTGCATATGGGGAACAGATACTACTTTTCCGACTGGCTCACTCTTTTCTGGCCTGCTCCCCCATTTTCAACCTGTCGATTTATAAACAAGCAGACATTAAATGGTGCCTGAATTTTCCAGTACTCTCGCCACACCATAAGGAAATGGAATCGTGTTTTAAAAGCTGCTGCTGACTGCTTCGGAAAACAGGAAGCAAGAAGCAACATATCATAGTAATAGATCCTATTTTTCAACATATCAAGAAACCCCCACAAAGTTTCCAGTCATATCACCGTAAAGCCTAAAATGTAATTGCTTTTGTGGGCCCAGGTTGTGGAAGGTTTTCCTGTTTCTTACATGTCGAACACCCTGGAAGACACGAAGCTGCCTTAAACTGAATGAGACCACTGACCTATCAGCATCAGTCTTGTTTGCTAAGGCTGGCAGTAGCTCTCCAGGGTCTCAGGGTCTCTTGCACATCTCCTTTTATTGGGAGATGACCAGGATTGAACCTGGGACCCTCTGCATCGAAGGGAGAGGCTCTGCCTCCGAGCCACCACTCCCCCTCCTATTTAGGCGCACCCCTTTCTCTCTCTCTCTCTCTCACACACACACACACACACCCCACTCACCACACCCCACAGCACGTGTCTCTCAGGGGTTTCCTGTCTGTCCAAAAACTCGGTTGTAACAACATTTACAACCAATCTTTACAAGGTCAGCAAAGGTTGTATTAAGAAGAATGTATTTTGTCATCTGGTCATCTATTCAATGTTTATCAATATCTTTGTTTATTAAAACA
Organism: Eublepharis macularius; assembly: GCF_028583425.1. NCBI lineage: Eukaryota > Metazoa > Chordata > Lepidosauria > Squamata > Eublepharidae > Eublepharis > Eublepharis macularius. Next base: position 142,371,115 of record NC_072795.1, read on the forward strand.
TTCATACCCCGCCTTTCCACATAGTTTAAGATGCCTTACAGTCTTAGTTTTTTTTAAAAAAATTTACATGTAAAAAAAGTAAGGATATAAGAAGAGCCCTGCTGGATGAGACCAGTGGTCCGTAGCCTAGCATCCTGTTTCACACAGCAGCCAAGCAGATGCCTTGTAGGGCCCATAATCAAGGCTCGGAGGCCGAGGCCTTCCCCAGGTGTGGCCTCCTGCCACTGGCATTCAAATGTCTGGCTGCCTCTGAGGAGAACGATTCCCTTTAGTCACCACCGTGGCTAATAGTCGCTGATAAACCTCTCTGCCATGAATCCATCTAATCCCCCTTCAAAGCAGTCTATGTCTGTGGCCACCACTAACAACAACAACAACACTTGACATATAGGTCGAATCCACATTCACCCATTACCCGCATGTTTATCGGATATCTTCCGTTTGCCTCCAATCCGCGATTTTTTCCTCTTCGTTCACATTCCTGCTTCCAATCCGTCTTTCTCCCTCTGGTCACACGGCTGCTCGAAAACCGCTTTTTTGGGCGGGACCATTTTTCCCCGCCCATTTTTTTTTTAGCGCACTTTCCAGTTATTTCGATCTTGCCTTATAAAGAAACATCATTGAAGATAATGATGCCTCTCTTTCCCCCACTGACAGCACTGATGGCTCTTTCCCGTTTCTTTTTTGGAAATTTGGAAGCATGTGGGAAGCTTTTGTGGGCATTTCCTATGCAGGACAGTTCAGTGCCTGAATTTTACTGAAGTTTCACTTCCTTGGAGTGTCATTATTTCCGTGTAAATTGCGCATTAGCCCGTTCACGGCCACCGTGAAACTCCCGTTGAAAACCTGTGACCACATATTCGGGAGAAATGCGAATGAAATGCGTCTGTTTAATGAGGTAATGTGACCGGCACTCGGGATTGCGTGGGACATGCGACTTAGAATGAGTAATGTGGATTCGACCATATACTGCCCTTCAGGACAACATAATGCTACACTCCTAGCGGGTTACAAAGTGTGTTATTATTCTCTCCAGGGCTTTTTTTCTGGGAAAAGAGGTGGTGGAACTCAGTGGGTTGCCCTCGGAGAATATGGTCACATGGCCGGTGGCCCCGCCCCCTGAAGTTTAGATTGCCCTCCACGCCGCTGGTGCGGAAGGCAATCTAAACTCCCCTCTGTCTGGAGATCAGGGGGCGGGGCCACCAGCCATGTGACCATTTTCAAGAGGTCCTGGAACTCCATTCTATCGCGTTCCCCCTGAAAAAAAGCCCTGATTGTCCCCACCACAACAATCACCCTGTGAGGTGGGTGGAGCTGAGAGAGCTTCAGAGAGTCGTGAGTAGCCCAAGGGCACCCAGCTGGCTTCAAGTGGAGGAGTGGGGAATCAAACCCAGTTCTCCAGATTAGAGTCCTGCCCAGGGCTTTTTTTCAGGAGGAATGTGGTGGAATGGAGTTCTGGCACCTCTTGAAAATGGTCACATGGCTGGTGGCCCCGCCCCCTGCTCTCCAGACAGAGGGCAATCTAAACTCCCCTCTGTCTGGAGATCAGGGGGCGGGGCCACCAGCCATGTGACCATTTTCTCTGAGGGCAACCTACTGAGTTCCACCACCTCTTTTCCTAGAAAAAAAGCCCTGCTACAAGCCATGGCTCAAGTCAATTGCACTACAGGGAACATACTATGTTTTCTGAAGTTTGGTTAGCTGAATGAATATTCTTGTATAATCTTGAAAATTCATCAGCATACAATCAAATAATTCATGATCATGTACATACAATTTACATATCATTAGTAACCGCAATGGGTTTGCTAGCGAGAAATATCCCATTTCTCTTACCCTTTCTTCATGGCAGTTACCAAGCTGAAATAATAAATAATATGTCAGAATATTAATTAATGCTTAAAATCCATAAATACCCTGGAATTATACTTACAAACAATGAATTAGAGATCTTCACATCTCAATTTCATTCTGGATTATACTGTATTGAGGATTGATTATTGTTTTGACTATCGTTTGGCAAGGAGGCACTGTCCCTTTAAGCTACACTTCCACTTTGAAAATAGAAGTTTACAGGCACAATTGCACTTTAGAACCTATGGAATGTATGATGCTACTACCTGGCTCTCAGGGAGGTTTGAAAGAAGGGTGGCTGCTTATGGTATCTTAGCTGTCCCATTTTTGCCACTGGTAAACCAGCTCTGTAGTTTTGTGTACTGTTTTACAAAACTGGGTTAGGCCCACTGGCCTGGTCCTTCATTCCCTACTGCCACTCTGCAGGGCCGGGGGAGGGGGGTGGGACTGGAAGTAATGCCACTGTATTGCATGACACACTAGGATTCACTGAAAACTCTATAGTTTAACTATAGAGATTTAGGATGAATGATAGTGTGATGATGTCACTTCCAGTTTTGCACAGGAAGTGATGGTGCATATTGATGTGATGATGGGTAGCTTGACCCTGCCTCCCAAATTACCCTGATGGTCTGGCAACCTTAGATGTTTCTGTCACCTACATCTATTTGAGAATATCTAAAAATGTGCTTAAGAAAATGCCCTATTATGCTCAAACTTCGACCAACTTTTAAAATTTATTCCAACACCTATTTTTCTCTCTTAGCAATCAGATCCTGGACCTGACAAAGGTCCTCCAGAGTTGGGATTCACCCAGTTCCAACATTTGGAACAAACCTGGAGAACTTCATCAAAAGAGCTTTAAACTGATGCCGCAAGGGGAAGGGGACGATCGACATGGTGATTTCAATGACGAAGTGAAAACAGTGGGGACCCACCTGGGTAGAAAAGGTCAAACAAAGGTACAAGACTACAAGTGTCTATATACCAATGCCCAAAGTATGGGCAATAAGAAAGAAGAGCTTGAGCTTCTATTGCAAACAGAGGGCTACGATATAGTAGGAATTACTGAGACTTGGTGGGATGATTCCCATGACTGGAATGTGCTAGTGGATGGGTACGAGTTGTTCAAGAAAAACCGGAAGGGTAGAAGAGGAGGTGGAGTGGCGTTGTATGTGAGGGCTTGATTGTCAAGAAGTTATGGAGAATGGGGCGGACAGCCCAGTGGAAAGCATATGGGTAGAAATAAGGGGAGGAAGGACAAAGGGTATTATTGTTGGAGTCTGCTACAGACCACCTGACCAGCGAGAAGAAACGGATGCTGCCCTCTTTGAACAGATTGGTAGAGTATCCAGACATCAGAACCTTGTAATTATGGGTGACTTCAACTTCCCTGATGTGTGCTGGGAGACAGGCTCAGCAAAGCGTCATGAATCACGCAATTTCCTGAACTGCCTGTCCGATAACTTCCTTTTTCAAAAGGTGGAGGAAGCTACAAGGGGCTCGGCCATACTAGACTTGATATTAACCAACAGGGAAGAACTGGTAGATGAGATGAAGGTGGTGGGGACCTTAGGGGGAAGTGACCATGTCCTCCTTGAATTCCAGTGGCTGTGGGGAGCCAAGGAAGTTCATAGCCAGACTCGTAGGTTAGATTTTTGTAGGGCCAACTTCGATGAGCTCAGAGGCTTGATGAGAGTCATTCCGTGGGGGAGTGTGCTGGAAGGGAAAGGAGCGAGTGAAGGGTGGGCCCTTCTCAAACACGAGCTTTTGCAAGCTCAAGCCCTCACTATCCCAGCAAGATGGAAACATGGTAAGGGCTCCAAGAAACCGATGTGGATGTACAGAGAGCTCCAGAATAAGCTAAGGGAGAAAAAGGAAATGTTCAGGAAATGGAGAGAAGGACAGACCTCTAAAGAGGAGTATATGAGGGTTACTAGGTACTGCAGATCAGCCATCAGAGAGGCCAAAGCTCAGTACGAGCTGGGTCTGGCCAGGAGGGCTCGCTACAATAAGAAAAACTTCTACAGATATGTGAGAAGCAAACGCAAGGTAAAAGAGGCAATTGGACCGCTGTTGGGAATAGATGGAGAAACTCTGATACAGGACAGAGAAAAAGCAGACAGGTTTAATGACTTTTTTGCCTCTGTCTTCTCCCTGAAGAACTCAGGCACATCTAGAGATAGTAGAAAATCTGGCAGGACACCTGAGTGACTAATTGACATTGACAGAGAGGTTGTGGAGAGGCATCTGGCTGCACTGGATGAATACAAATCCCCTGGGCCGGATGGTGTGCAACAAAGAGTGCTCAAAGAACTTTCTAGAGAACTTGTAGAGCCCCTGTCCATCATCTTCAAGGCCTCCTGGAGGACTGAGGATGTGCCACAAGATTGGAGAAGAGCGAATGTTATCCCAGTCTTTAAGAAAGTCAAGAAGGATGACCCGGGAAACTACAGGCCGGTCACTCTGACTTCTGTTGCTGGGAAGATATTAGAACAGATTTTAAAGGGATCAATCTGTAAGCATCTGAAGGACCGCTTAGTGATCCAGGGAAGTCAGCATGGTTTTGTTCCTAACAGATCTTGCCAGACCAACCTGGTTTCCTTCTTTGATCGAGTGACCAGCTTACTGGATCGGGGGAACTCTGTTGACGTGATTTATCTGGATTTCAGTAAAGCTTTTGATAAGGTCCCCCATGACATTCTGATGGGCAAACTGGAAGACTGTGGAGTGGACTATAGGACAGTTCGGTGGATAGGGAACTGGTTAGAGGACCGCACTCAAAGAGTGGTGGTCAACGGCATTTCATCAGATTGGAGGGAGGTGTCCAGTGGGGTGCCGCAGGGCTCGGTTTTGGGCCCGGTACTTTTCAATATTTTTATCAATGATCTGGATGAAGGAGTGGAAGGGCTGCTCATTAAATTTGCTGATGATACCAAATTGGGAGGGGTAGCAAACACCCAAGAAGATAGAATTAAAATTCAACAAGACCTGAATACTCTGGAGAAGTGGGCAGCTGTGAATAGGATGCAATTCAACAAAGACAAGTGCACAGTATTACATCTGGGCCACAAAAATGGGAAGCACAAATACTGGATGGGGGACACACTTCTGGGCAGTAGTATAAGTGAAAGGGATCTTGGGGTAAGAGTGGACTGTAAACTGAATATGAGCAGTCAGTGTGATGCGGTGGCAAAAAAGGCAAACTCAGTCTTGGGTTGTATCAAAAGGGTCATTGCATCGAAATCGCAGGAGGTCATAGCCCCTCTCTATAATGCCTTGGTCAGGCCACACCTGGAGTATTGTGTGCAGTTCTGGAGACCTCACTACAAAAAGGATGTGGCCAAAATCGAGAGGGTGCAGAGGAGAGCAATGAGGATGATCAGGGGTCTGGAGACTGAGCCCTACGAGGAAAGGCTGAGGGCCTTGGGAATGTTTAGTTTGGAGAAGAGGAGGTTGAGGGGGGACATGATTGCTCTCTTTAAATATTTGAAAGGCTGTCATTTGGAGGAGGGCAAGGAGCTGTTCCAGTTGGCAGCAGAGGGTAGGACCCGAAGCAATGGGCTTAAATTACATGCACAAAGGTACTGGCTGGATATTAGGAAAAACTTTTTCACGATCAGAGTAGTTCCAAAGTGGAATCAGCTGCCTAGAGAGGTGGTGAGCTCCCCCTCACTGGCAGTTTTCAAGAAGAGGCTGGATGAATACTTGTCAGAGATGCTTTAGGCTGATCCTGCACTGGGCAGGGGGTTGGACTAGATGGTCTGTATGGCCCCTTCCAACTCTATGATTCTATGATTCTATGAGTAGCTGGGTTGGGGTCTGCTCTTCAGGGCAGCTCTAAGGTGTAGCTCACAGCTTGGGATTTGTGAGGTCTGAACTTGTAGCTGAACTGGCCCCTAGGAATTGGTGGAACCAGAAAGGCCCTCTGGTCTGCCTAGGATTAAAATATCCTGAAAGGAAGGGAAGAGCAAAGACACTTATGACACTTTAAAAGAAATACAACATAATTACATTTCTTTTAAATTGTCATAAGCTGCTTTTACAACATTACAGTCAAAAAGTTAAACAAATAATCTATATATACAAAGACAAGTGTCCTGATTGACTCATCATTAACCAGCCCAAACCCCTGGACCTAGAAACGTGAAATTTGGGGAGAACATTCTTTTCATGATGTAAACAACAACTAAGATGGGATTTAAAGAAATTTGCCCCCTAAGGGGGTAAAAAGGGGTAAAACGTGTTTTCCCATAGGGATACAGCTTCCCTGTGTGGGTGGCAGGCCCCCACCCACTGCCAGCTTGCGCCCCCACCCACTGCCAGCTTGGCCACTCTTCCTGGATTGGGCCAGCCTTTCAAGGTCATTTGCATATGCAGGCTGATTGGGGCTTACAACATTCCACACCTCATCCGTCCTCAGAGACAGATGGAACACAGAGGTCATTTGCATATGTGACCTGATTGGTCCTCACCCCCTACATTCTAAACAGTATGCAGTTGCTATTGGGAGTCATTGAATCTGTCCTGAGGTCAAATGCACCTCCCAGTCTTCCCCTCAAAGTTCACTCAGGTTGCCAATCTTCCTGTGGGGCCTGGCTTTCCTGTGGGGCTGGCAGGCTCCTGCCTGCTCGCACCCCCCCCCCTCTGATTGGTCAGCTGTGGAACTCTGTGTTCTGAGGTAAAAATCAGGTCAAAGAAACTGCAGACACTTGAAGAAAGACAGTACAAGACTCCTGAATAGGGGGTTTATATATAAAAGTCACTATGGCAGCTGAGTTTTTAAATGTTAATGGGGAGATGGTGCACAACCTTTCTAGGGGTCATTTCACTGTGATCCTCTCCCATGAACCTGCCAAAGGGCCCACCGCACCACCCCTCCCTCAGTCCAACTCCACTCACACCTCTCACAGCCATCACCTCTTACTGCCTCCAAGAAGCCTCCTGGCAGATGTCGTGCAAGATATACCGATGCTAAAAGAAGGAAGCAACTTAGAGATGCGGCAAAGAAATATGCACATCCTGCTCCTGCAGTGCACCAAGCAGCAGAGGCCAAGTAACAGCAAGATCACCCTGAGGTGCACAGAGCAGCAGAGTCTCTCTATGAGCAAAGCAATCCTGGAAGACGAGTAGAGAGGCACTCACTTCCATGGAAGGTCAAGGCTCACTCAGGCACGGCCTATGATCCTTCGCTACCTTCAAGCTGCCTCTTAACCTCACCCATGCAGAAACACCCCTGTTCAGGCATCTCAAAACAAAGCAACATGGTCCAAGTGTTGTGGAACTGTAAGCTCATTGTCTGGGATGAGAGCACCAGGGCGCACAAGGGGTGTTTAGAGGCACTGAGCATAACCCTCAAAGATGTCAGGGGCAACGAGAGAGCGATGGGGGGAGTCACCGGGCTGCTGGATGGAGACTTCCGGCAGACTCTGTCAGAAGTCCCAAGGGGAACTCGAGCTGATGAGGTTACCGTGTGTGTCCAGGCGTCGTATCTGTGGCCCCTCATCAGGAAACTCTCACTAAGAAAGAACACGAGGGTCCACTTGAGAGGCGAGGGGTCTGCTGGGGAATTCTCTGAACTCCTACTACAAATAGGGGACAGAGAGTATCCCGAGTCGAAGGGAAAGTTGACCCTCCCTGCAGGCCTGGGCACAGCAGTGACGATGACCCCGGCAGACCTAACAGCCACGATATTCCCTGATATCGTCACTATCACAGAGAAGTCCATGGACTGGCTGTGCAAGCGCGCCATTCTGACCCTCAAGAGCGACAAGGCTGCCATCATTAATGAAACACAACTTAACTCCCTCGAAGGGGCAGAAATGGAGTACAGATCTGTGGACTCAGTGGTGCAAATGAATGACATGGTCCACTACCCCGTGGAGTTCCTCAACATGCTCAACCCTCCTGGCTTCCCAGCCCACAAGCTTCTCCTCAAAGTGGGAGAGCCAGTGATGCTGCTCCAGAACCTCAACCCACCCAAACTCTGCAGTGGCACCAGACTACGAGTGAAAGCCCTCCACAGGAACATCATCGAGGCCACATTGTTCGCCAGCAGTGCTCGGGGGGAGTCAGTGTTCATACCATGCATACCACTCATACCATCAGAGAACCTCTTTGAGTTCAAGAGACTGCAGTTCCCCCTCAAGGTCTGCTTTGCTATGATGATCAACAAGTCCCAGGGGCAGACACTGAAGGTGGCAGGAATTGACTTGAGGGAGGGCTGTTTCTCACATGGGCAGTTCTATGTGGCCTGCTCCAGAGTGAGCTCACCCAGCAGCCTGGTCATCCTAGCACCTGAGGGGGAAACCACCAATGAGGTCTACAAAGAGGTCCTTCAGTAGAAAACAACTGGTTGTACGTATTTTTCACTTTATTTATTGCACTAAAATCTTTTCCTTTTAAAAATCTCTTTAATAAATGTTACATTTCGAAATTCACTTCATCTGTTTTTGGCATCAACATGCTTCACTTTATTCAAACACTTTTGTGACGCTTGGGTACTATGCTATAAAACCAACTCAAAAAACGCCCCCACAAACCAAAAAATGTTACATACCCATACATTTTATAACTGGATTTAAAGTAGTTAAATACCATAGAGAAGCACAGCTCTCAAGCTAATAAAATTATATTTTATTCTTTCTAATTTAGACCTCATCAGTCAAAATTTATTTGAAACAATTCATCCCATACGACTTCATCCACCTTGATAGGCCATTAATTGAAGACGGGGAGCTTCAGATACAGGCTCAGCAAACTCTTAAGCCATCCATCATCTTAAAGAGTCTTCCTCCCATTTAAGTAGCTCTTTTGCCACTGTAGCCTTACACCAGAGGAAGGCTTCTGATTTTGCTAAGCAAAGAGGCAGAATTATAGGCCAGTGATTTAAAAGATATTGGGGGGAACAAAAATGGGAAAAGGAAGGAGGACTCGAAGCAGGCCGATGCTGAACCAGGGTGGAATCGGACATGTTAGGGATTAGGGTTCGGGTTGAGCTAATAGCAAAGTTACCTTTGATGAGGTGATGGGGACCAATCCTCTACCACAAATGCAAGGTGAACCCACACCCACTTATTATTTACGTGATTTAAAGTGTTTTTATTTTGTTCTAAACGAGACTCTTTTTTACTCCTGATGGCACAAAACAAACCTAAGCCAGCTGAATTTAATTGAATAAGGGTTTGAGCCTTTCTTGCACATCCACTCCTGTTCAAGACTGAATTATTACCCCAATGTAACATTTTTTCCATTGCAGACTTCTAAAGCAAAGCAAAGCAATAAAATTACAAGGGCTGCCATTGACACTACAGCCCCCCCCCCCCGCTATACTTCAAACACGCATGCACATTTGTAAGGGCACGTGCACATGTGGCCTAAATCAAGCAAATCCAGATGCCCCTCCCCCTGCCTGCACGAACTCTTCAGGAGTGCATTGGGGCTGCCCCCGAGTCCAAATCGCACTCATGCAGGGGTGCCATTTGTGAGAATCAGGAGACAGAGATCCTATTGCTTGTGAGATTTCAGCTTCATAGAATAGAAGTACTGTAAGGGGCCTCCGTGCTGAAGCCCCTGTTCTCAGAAACGGCACCCTGACACAAGCATTAGCAGGCTATCAGTCCAGCATCAGCCGAAGCAAACTTCCCAGTTACCTAAGAGCCAAGCCACAAGTGACGCCTGACACAGGTTGGACACTTGTCAGCTTCCCTCAAGTTTTGATGGGAAATGTAGGCATCCTGGTTTTACAGCTTGGCTCTCCATTACAGCTGCAAGACCAGGATGCCTACATTTCCCATCAAAACTTGAGGGAAGCTGACAAGTGTCCAACCTGTGTCAGGTGTCACTTGTAGCTTGGCTCTAAGTGGGATGCTTGATTTGTCTGGACCAGATCTGGGAGCTTCAAACTTAGCACCTTTTCTGCCTCCTCCATCAGCATGTTTTGACCTTGTTTGGACCTCTCCTTTCTGTCACTACAAAGATATGCACTTCTGGACATGCACGCAAGTCAGGCAGTATACTGCCTAATATGGGTTCCCATGTGGCTTCAGACACACAAGAACAGTATGTGCAAATTGTCCCTGTCTGCTATGCCGCTTCAGTAATGCTGTATTTGAAATTCAGCCTCTGCATCTCCCAGCTGCCCAAGATAGGAAGATCCAAAGGCTGAATTTGGATGTGATATTGTTGCCGAAGATGCACGGGGAATCTGAACATCCTACTTCCTCTTTGCAAGATAACAACAACAACAACAACAACAACATTCAATTTATATACCGCCCTTCAGGACAACTTAACTCCCACTCTGAGCAGTTTACAAAGTATGCTATTATTATCCCCAAAACAAAACACCCTGTGAGGTGGGAGGGGCTGAGAGAGCTCTGAGAGAGCTGTGACTGACCCAAGGTCACCCAACTGGCTTCAAGTGGAGGAGTGGGGAATCAAACCCAGCTATCCAGATTAGAGTCCTGCCACTCTTAACCACTACACCAAACTGGCCCCAAAGTGTCCAAGATGTCTGCCCTCTTCCCATGAAAAAAAAATCAAATGCTTGCATAGATAGTAACTTGTTTCCTCATACTTTTGTAGAGTAAGAGACAGGTTGTAGCTTGCTAATTTGATCTTATTCTGGGCTTCCAGGTGGGTCATGCCATCTGTGTTGGCGCCATCAATGGCTACCACCATGTCTCCTTGGTTCATCTGGGACTGAGCTGCTTTACTGCCAGGTGTAATCTGTGGAGTAAAAAAGAAAGGAAATTAAAAAGAGAGAAAAAGTCCATCAAGATAGTGTACAATTCTTTTTGTACTATACATCCTTATACATCTACATCCTTCTAAAGATGACAAAACAAGTTTGAAAGTAAACAGGAATCAAAGTGGTACACCATATTTCCCCCTCTGTGTAATCCAATTTCAAGAAAGTTGCATATATTAGACAAAACCCTCTTTGACCACCCATCTATGTTCCTGCTAATAGTGGAGAGTTAGGATAGTGGTACAGAATTAAACACACCTAAGTATTATGTTATCTGTTCTGCACTGAGGTGGCACAAGGTCTACACACCACCTGAATGCAGGAGGAACTCTTCAGCCATGGCTCTTGGGTTCTAGCTCTTTGGCACAGGGGTTGAGTGTAGTCTCAAAAGGCTTATATAGGCCGGTATCCCACTTCAGGAGTTCAACCCTTAACCTTGCTAGCTGGAGGCAGTGAGGAAAGCTTTAATGTTATCTGAACAAAGTTCATTCTCTCTCACTCTCTGTCTTGTAGAAGGTATACTTGAAACTTGGACTCTAGTACATTCTGGTTGTACAGTTCACACTTAGAGGAGTTTGCATCGGAAAACCTAATCGATTATGTCCACTGCAAGACAGCTAAAGAAGGATCTATGTGTCATCATATACTAGCAGCTACCAACACCAAGAAACAGGATACGAGAGCCCTTCGCCGTCTGATAAAGTAATTCAGTGCTTAAGAGAGAACCATTAAACAAGTCGTGCCCTTGTTTAGTGGTTATCTCACTAAGCAAACAATATAAGGTAAGGACAAGCAACTGGGAGCTTAGAGGACAAATTCAGTCCTCAGAATAGCCCCCTGCAAATACAAATAGACACACACACTCCATTCACACTTCAACCCGTCAGTCGCTGCTTAAGTACAGTCCCAAGTTAAAGACCGGAGATGTCACTTCAATACAATTAGTAGGGTTACCACTTGGCAGCCTGTCCCCCAGTCATACGCGCGCAAAACACATGCTCTCAGCGTATGCACGATAATGTCATTTCCAGGGATGATGGCCGTCGTCACACAGGCCCTTATTCCGTCAGTTTTGCACTAGAAATCGTTTCTTCTGTTATCATTATTAGAACGGATTCTCCCATCTTTTGACGACTGCTTGCGCTTCCAGTCAGTCACATTAAAAGGGAAAAGTGCAATTTGACGGTCAGTCAAAGTGCCTCTGGAAACGGGGCCCTAAAAATCCTGCCCCTTTAAAAAAGTTTTTTTCCGCATATTTGTGCTATATCACTCTTCTATTATACCAATGTTGTGCTGGGCCAACCCAAAAGCCAACTGTGATAGGTAGCAGAGCTTTCCCGCCCATGGCAAAATAGTGCTATAGCGCTATAGCGCTATAAGGCTGACGTTTTTTTAAAAAAAATTACTTTGAGGCTTAATTGCGGGTCGCACTGGGGCTTGTGGGAGTGTAGGGCAGGAGAATCAGTGTTAGGTGAGACAGATGATTGGGGAGAGTGGGCGTTTTGGTGCTGCAAAGCGTTCATTGTCGATCCAGGGCATTCACATGGAAGTGGATAAAGATGACATAAAGAGTCACAAAGCATGGATTGGGGAGAATGGTGAAATCGCAAGAGAACTGGAATAAGGTGAGCATTCAGCGGGAAATGGCGCTAGTTTGGTGCTAAATTTATGGCCATGTGATGACAGCCGATGTCATCACGCTGGACTCGTGAGTGCTCCTGCACCCCGTATGGCGCCAAAATTAGCGCCAAATGAAGTGCAAGAGTGTTTGCACAGCTGGCACGATGACATCACTCCAGGAAGTGATGTTGTCATGCCCCCCCCCGGAGCACGTGCACCACGTGTGTTCCCGGGGTACCTGCCAGTGGCAGGTGGCCTCTGAGGGGGCTTGCCACCTCCTGCTGATCACTGGCAGATTGGCGGGCAAGGCGTCAAACCCCTGGGAGTTTGCCTGCCACCGGTGGGCATCTGGGAACCCTAACAATCACTGATGCAAATGTATACAAGAGCCAGCAATGTGGTAATTCCCTATGCCAGTTTTGGAGGTGGCAACATTCCAGTTGTCATCTGACAGTCTATAGACCAGGGGTCCCCAACGTGGTGCCTGTGGGCACAATTGTGCCATCTGACACCTTTCCTGGTACCTGCCAAGTGTTTTTAGAAAGTGGGTGGGGCCAGGTGGGCTCCTAATTGGCCTAATTCTAATTCTAATTGGCTGGCTGTGCACATTTTTAAAAACGCTGGTTTGGCAGAAACTGCTTCCACAGCAAGAGGGTCTTCACTGCATGACTGACGGTAAGCGACAGCAATCCTTTTGTCTCCATCTCCATTTTGTGGCGGCCATTTTCTTGCGGTGGCCACCACACTCAGCATTCCAAATGTACCCACAGGCTCAGAAAGGTTGGAGGCCACCGCTACAGACTATGCAACCAAAGCAATCGCAGTCAGAAATGGCAGCAAGGGGGAAAATGTGCTCTGGCCATACTGGAATTTGTCCAACACGACTCCTTCCAAATAACAGGCTGAGTTGCCTTGGTAATTGCGACACTTGACTGAATAAGGCCTGCCAAACAAAAACCAAGATGTAAGTTTGGCCAATTTACAATTTGGTCAATTTACAATTTGGCCTATTTACAAGAGGTGGGGGGAGAGGTCTTCAGCCATCCACTCTAGAGGACCACACATTCCCCCCATCTTGAAACACACTGCCTGCTCGTCATAAAAACGGGTAACTAACTACTGCATGACGTATCTAAATGCCGGAAAGCTGACTCCTAGCGTCGCACACCTGCTTGTACTTATCAAGAGCACAGCCTCATTGCTTAGCACCGACTCCCTTACTGGAAAAAGCCACGAAGGCAGCCAAATTTGGGATTTCTGATCAACCGATCAGCCTCTCCTCCTCCATTGATATGACTACCTGCCCACAACGCTAAACAACGACTCCTCAGAAATGTAAGTTTTAAGTTAGCTGAATTCTCTTATGCTTAAATAGGGTGATACTAGACGAAAGCTTCCCAACATGAAACTGAGGTGGTTATGATCCTTGCCAGAAAACTGAATCGCTCATACGGATCAGGCATGAGAATCACAAAGGCCTACGTTGGCGTGACAGATCTGGAGATGCCACTTTAAAGGAAGCTTTTCAGAATATGTGCTTCGTCCCAGCCATGATCGCTCATCAGCCTCCTCAGTGGAATAAACCTTTTCCAACCATTTGATCTGCTAGAGTGCCTGTGGAGGGCAGTGCCTACAGCACTGGACTCGGATCTGGGAGACCTAGGGCCAAGCGAGAGGAGACGAATGACACTTGAATGGCAAGTGAACAGACTCACGTGTATTCCTCCCTGTTCACTTGCGCTTCACTTGCACTCCACTCGATCACATAGTGGAGTGTATTCCTCCCTGTTCACTTGCGTTCCACTTGCACGCCACTCGATCACGTAGTGGAGTGTATTCCTCCCTGTTCACTTACACTCCACTTGCACTCCACTCGATCACATAGTAGAGTGTATTCCTCCCTGTTCACTTGCGCTCCACTTGCACACCACTCGATCACGTAGTGGAGTGTATTCCTCCCTGTTCACTTGCGCTCCACTTGCATGCCACTTGATCACGAAGTGATCGAGTGGAGCACAAGTGGAGCGCAAGTGAACAGGGAGGAATATACGTGAGTCTGTTCACTTGCCATTGAAGTGTAATTCGTCACTTCTAGATTCCAATCCCCCCTCGGCCATGAAACAAACCTTAGGCGAGTCACTTGATCTCAGCCTCACCTCCCTCTCAAGGCTGCTGTGAGAATAAAACTGAAGGAGCTCTTCCCTGAGCTCCTTGGACTTAACTCTTCCTTTCCATTCCAGTGGTTAGCAAAAGCATCCAGAGATGGCTAAGCAACTGAAATGCCCTTACATTACCCTGTGCTGCCTCTGGACCTCAGGCCAACAACCCTTCCATGCTGTCCTAATGCCACAATTTCATCCACATTTTTACCCTCTCAAAAAAGGTCTGAGTAAAAATGTTGGATTTGCTTAGCAACAACATAACAACGTCCTCTCTAATTACATCTGAACACTTCTCTGAAATTCAGCAGGACGTATCTGTGATGAATTTTTTAAAAAATAAAGTTTGTTCTCTCCTCCTCCTGTTTTGTCCTCACAGCCACTTTGTGAGATGGATTTGGCTCACAGAGAGCACCTGGCCCTTTGTCACCCTTCAACGAATGGGGATTTCAGCCTGGACCCCCCCCCCCCAGTACTGACTCTTCAAGGACATCACAGAGGCTCTCCGTTAAGATAAATGAGGGAGAGTTGAAATTTATAACAGATAAAACTGGATGGAAAACTTGAGTGGTTTGGCAATATAGGGATGTTAAAAGGCCGATCCTTTACCCAATGTTTCTCTCTTCAAAAGACTGCACCATCTCAATCGCTACTATAATTAGAAGCTATTTGCTTCCACCATCACCTCCCAAGAAAGTCAAAGGTATGCAATTGTGACCCAGCCAGGAACACTCAGTAATCAAAATCCAGTGACATTCCAGGACACTGTGTGACAGCTAAGACAAAAGCCAGCTCTGAAGTGTTAGGGAACATTAGGGACTATCTCATTCCTATCTGGAAGAAAGGAATGGAGTGGAGAGCCTCTGTCTCCCAACACTGTCCTCTTATCTGCGCTGGAGCTTACCACAGGCCAAGATGGATCTTGGGACTTGCCGCTGGGAGTAACGCGGCCCCTTCGGCCCACTCCAGTCAGAATTCTGGCTGCAGCATTCCGCATCAATTGCAGGTTCCAGATATTCCTCAAGGGCAGCCCAATGTACAACGAATTGCAGTAGCTTAATCTAGACGTTACCAGGGCATATAGTACAGTGGTGAGATAATTTTTTTTGCCCAGAAAAGAATGTAGCTGGGTCAGCAGCCAAACCTGGCGAAAGGGGTTCATGGCCACTACTGCCGCCTGCTTTTCCAGTTCCCCCATACAGAAGAAACATCCTAAACACTGCCAAAAATCATTCAGATATGAATTCTTATAAAGTGACAGATTCTCTCATATGCTAAAAAACAAAGAGTCCTGTGGTATGTGCAGGGGTCATTTCGTAGAAAAAGAGCTGCAGGAACTCATTAGCACAACTCATTTGCATATGCCACGCCCCTTGACATCACCAGAAATGTTATTGGCATAACTGATTTGCATATGCCCCACCCCCTGACATCACCTATCCTGGCTGTTTTGGACCCAATCCTGGCCATTCAGGGCTGAAATTGGGCCCAAAATGGCAAAAGGGGGCTGAAAATAGCTGAAAAGGGGCCCAAAATGGTCAGGATTAGGCTGCTGCTGAGCGGGAGTAGGCTCTACCACCTGTCAGAGGCCCAATCCTGGCTGTTTCAGGACCAATCCTGGCTGATTTGGGCCTGATCCCGGCCATTATGGGCCCGAATTGGGCTGTTTAGGCTCCGATCCAGGCCGAAACGGGCCCCAAATGGCCTAAAATCAGGTGGGCGGGGCCACCTGACATGTGACCTTTTTGGAGAACTACCGGAACTGTGTTCCTGCGGGTTCCCCCTCAAAATGAGCCCTGGGTATGTAAAAGACCAAAGGGTTTTATTGTGGCATAAGTACCTCTCAAATACTAAATAGCATTGTATGCCCCCTATTATACACTGTCAAGCATTATGCACTATTATATGTCAACTATTAAGTATGAAATACCAATATATGTAAGCTATTGCTAGCAAATATTAAATACCATTACAAATCAACCTTCGAATACAAATGATCAAATACAGAAGCCAAATATCATTGTATTTCACATCTAGATACAGAATGCTGGTTATGAACATTCAGAGACTGTCCTGCGAATATCAGACATTAAATTTAGCAGAGAATTTTGGTGTCCAAACTTGCTTCACCTCCGATAAGAAAGACTCTTCAGGCAACCAAACAATATGGTTTAACTGCAGAGTTTTAAAAGAATGCCAGAGGGACACTGGCAAACACAACAATGTCACTTTTTGTCATGCCACAAGTGACAACGGAATGTCAGGATGCTGCCAGTCAATTCTTGCATTCCCCCTCCATTCCCCCCCCCCACTGCCCAGCTGGAAGGACTTCTGGGGGAAGCAAGACTTCTGCTCCCAGTGGGAGCAAGGCAACCCTACTGGAGGGGGACAACCACAGTGGAAAGTGTAGTGTGCCTCATATACTTTTCAGCCTCTCAAAAGGCCAGCGTGATTCACACGCAAACCCTACAAATGTTCTTACAATATGAAAGCCCTTTCTCCACCCTGTCTAGCACAATGATGGGCCTTTTGCTAGCAACATAAGACAAAAGAAGGCCCCATTGCAACCTGCAGAAGCTTTTCTATTACAATTGGGTACTGGGGTAAACACAAGCCACCAGAACACAATTTTGCAATGAGGACTGAAGCCATGACGTCCAGGCACGTCGAAACCCCTGGACTTTTCATTCCAGGAAAATTTCCAGCACTATGTTTAATGGCAACTTTATGGCAGTTTTGCAGATCTGTGATTCAGAGCCAGTTTGGTGTAGTGGTTAAGAGCACGGGACTCTAATCTGGAGAGCCGGGTTTGATTCCGCACTCCTCCCCTTGAAGCCAGCTGGGTGACCTTGGGCCAGTCACAGCTTCTAGGAGCTCTCTCAGTCCCACCCACCTCACAGGGTGATTACAGTTGTGGGGATAATAATAACATACTTTGTAAACCGCTCTGAGTGGGTGTTAAGTTGCCCTGAAGGGCGGTATATAAATTGAATGTTGTTGTTGATTCGACAAAATACTCATCGCTTTTCAGTCAGTAGCCAGTTGCTATTTTAATTTCAAGGACTCAGGCATGAGCTAGGCCTCAAGACCACGGTGGAAATAAGTCTTTTCTTATATTATGCATATTCTGAGTGTTAACCTGGGTCTAGCAGAGTTGGGGAGGGGGGATAGTTATCTAGCTAAGCACAGAAACATCAGCCTGTGGTGTTTTTACAACACAATTCTATTGCTCTTATTGCACCCACCTAACTCCTTACTAGATTTGGTAGACAAACAGTAAGTACCAGTATCAAAAAGAGTCCAGTAGCACCTTTAAGACCAACTTTATTGTAGCATAAGCTTTCGAGAAACACAGTTCTCTTCGTCAGATGCATGGAGGGCAAGAAGAAACTGGTCAGATATATAGGTGGAGAGGGGAGGGGGGAGTAGATGCAAACAGCAGCTTCTGATATGGAGATCAGTTTGCTTCTGTTAAGGAAGTCAGTTACTTCTGATAATGAGATACCCATTCATAGTCTTGATTCAGTCCAAGTCTGACTGAGTCAAATTTACATATGAATTCCAATTCAGCAGCTTCCCGTTGGATTTTGTTTTTGAAAGGTTTCTGTTGAACTACAGTGACCTTTAAGTCTTTGGTGGAATGTCCTGGTAGATCGAAGTGTTCTCCCACTGGTTTCTGGACGTTGCCATTTCTAATGTCAGATTTGTGTCCATTTATTCTTTTGCGTAGAGGTTGGCTGGTTTGTCCAATGTACAGAGCAGATGGACATCGTTGGCACATGAGGGCATATATCAGATTGGAGGAAGAGCAGCTGTAAGAGCCAGAGATAGTGTAGTTGATGCCATTGGGTCCTGTAATTGTATTCCCTGGGTAGATATAAGGGCAGAGCTGGCATCTGGGTCTGTTGCAGGGCCTGGTACCTGTGCTGGTGACTCTGCTGGCCGATTCATGATTGTAAGTGAGAAGTCGTTTCAGGTTGGGGGGCTGTCTGTAGGCAAGGAGAGGTCTTCCACCCAGGGCCTCTGAGAGAGAGGCATCATTTTCCAGGATGGGGATCAAAAGCAGCACAGAAAAGTTGATAGTCTTTAAAATTCTGAGTTTCTCTGATGGGACCGAAAGCAGTTCTTAAGTCCATTTCGGGTCAGGAGAATGTAACCAGGAGGAGACTTAAACTCCCTCCCTCTGCATGCTGCAGTCCCAGTCTGAATCGGGCCCCTAAATACCCAAGCATGGATTTCCCAGAACACATGAGCAGAAAGTTGCGGCAGCTGTTAGAACACTGTAACATGTGAACCCGTGTAAAAAGGGAGACGCGATGGGAGACGCGATGTGGATTAAGGGTTTGGGAACTGATGGAGGATTTCCTCTAATCAAATTTTTGTAGCCTATGGGCCGATTCCAGACGACTAACCTGAAGGCGCTGCATGCCGCCATGTTCTGGATCGCGACGGGGAAAACGCGAAATATGCGACGTCGCGCCAAACTCGCACGAGAAAACGCGATATTTCGCGTTTTCCCCGTCGCGATCCGGAACATGGCGGCATGCAGCGCCTTCAGGTTAGTCGTCTGGAATCGGCCATGGTTAGAAATGGGAGGGGTGTGTGTGTTAACTTTAGCTCTTGGAATAGCAAAAAGAACCCAGGGCTCCGTCCCTGGCAAGAAAGGATATTTTACAGAATCTAAACTCAGGATGCTTCGAGGCTTCCTGATAAAATTGGCAGCACACACTGGGTTGGTACTGAATGTTTGCTGTTAGCGCCCTGGCAACAGATTGTAAGCAGTTTGATGGAGAGCAGAGATTGTCAAAATGACAATTCTGCTGCAAATGGTACCCTACAAATCTAGCAACAGTCACAAACTATGGTAAAAGGTCTGTCTATGGTAAAATATCTACGGTAAAAAGTATCTGTCATATATAGTAAGAAGGAGCGTTGCTGTTGGGTTCAATCCACTGGAATGTTCTCTTGCACAGGAAATGAAGCTGTTCAAGAGTGCAGGAGCTTAGATTTGTTTCAACGATGCTAGCATGGAAGAATTTCGCAGTGGATTCTGCTCTTCTTCAGTAAAAGAAGGAAAGAAAGGGAAAACAGTGCCTGGCGCCAAAATTACCCTCATTTGTCTTTATTTTGTATCTTGGAAGAAGATAAAATGCAACGGACTTTCAACCTGAAGTCAACGATCCAGACTGCTATTTGCCTCATCTGTGTCCTTTGTCCTGAATAATGGGAAGTGTAAACATTTCTGAAACTACTTTTAATCTTTCCTCTTCTCAGACAGCTGTGGCTGATATTTTTAGCGACTGTCTGAAAGAAAAAGCAATTCCAACTTTGTGTACCTTATGCTGCAGCCAGAGCAACTAATGTGTATGTTTTTAAGAAGTAGGTTTGCTGCAGCCACACAGCAGCCGTAGGGAATGGCTGTTAAAAAATATGGGAGAGCCAAAACAGCCTCAGAACGCCACCGCAGGGATCCTGCCTCCCCGCTTAAGCTGTTTTTCCAAAATAGAGAGTGGGAGGGGTGTCTCCGTTTCTGCTGCCACTGCGCCTCCAGTACCACCCCAGCCCTGTTCCTGTTCTTGCAGAGAGAATGGAGGGCTTGGCCAGTGGCCACTGCCGCAGCCACGGCTTCTGCTCGCTGCTGGAGACTGGAGTGGAGGAGAACATGGACGGGATTTTTTAAAACCACCTGTAGGCTGTGACTGAAAACCGAGGGAGCAAAAGGGGACTTCTCGTATTCTCCGATTGCACCATTCTCTTCTTTGAGATCCGAGCAGCCCAGCCTGTGGCAGAGAGAAATAGGACGGCCAACTCCAGCCTCAGAAATTTCTGGAAATTTGGGGGTACTGCCTGTGGAGGGGGGAATTTGCAGAGGGTTTTCACCTAGAATTGATGATATATCAGTTAGGTTTGCCCTACAGTTGTAGGTTTGCCTTACAAAACTGCCATTTTCTCCAGGAGAACTGATCCTCATGGTCTGCAGGTCAGCTATCGTTCTGGGAGAACCCCAGGCCACACCTGGAGGTTGGCAACCCTAGCCAGAAACTTACTTCTCTGTGGTACTGGATAAGCAGGGTGTCTCCTGCCATAGAAGATCTCCAACTGGCAACCTCTGCTTCCCACAGCTGTCCCATTGAGAAAAATTAAATTTAAAAAATTACCATATGACAGGGAAAACCCAGAAGTGATACCACATCATGCCAGGAATCATCAGAAACTCTATGATTTTTCCATAGCCCTACCAGCGATTCCTAGAGAGGTGTGTCGTTCCTTGCAGTTTTTTTCTGGAAGCGATGCTACACTGTTGCCACGCCACCCCATGTCCCCTCCCCGCCCCCCGACTCCCGCTCAGTGACCCTATGGGTAAGTTTGCCTGCCTTTTCCATCATTTTTATTTTCACCACCATTTCAAAATTGTCTGATGCATTACCTATTCCATAAAATATTATTTGAGTGAATATGCTAAATCACTATAAAATAGTGATTACTGCAAAATCTATTGCAGAAAGTTTTGCTTGATGGTTACATCCTGATTTGTATTTGTATATTAATTTCAGAAAAGTTGTGGCTTTGGAAGAAGCATAACTCCTGCGAAACGGGAAAATTGCAAGCCGGCAAGCCCGTTGCCATCTCCCGCCGGGAGGTTTGGTGGTATTTTTTGACTCAATATTTATATATATTAAGCTCCAGTGCGTTGTATATTTCAGTTCTACAATTTGGAACATAAAAGCTGGATTTGGTTGTCGTGGTCCCTGCGTTTTCTTTGTTTCTGCGTTGACTTTGGGACGTCCCCCCATTTTTTCTTTCTTTCCCCTTGTCCTTTAAGTGACTGACAAAATCATTTGCCGTTTGGCACTCAAGTGTCAGGAACCCCCAGGGCTAAAACTATTAGCCTTCAAATCTGTGTTCTGCTGTCCTTTACAACCATCAGCTAGAGAGACTGAAAGACAGCCATGATGATCTCCCAGGCCCCAAGTGAATCTACTAGCCCAGGCAATTCATTGCTTTCCCCTGACCTGGTACAGCTACAAAAACCACCGGCTTGTGGTTGGGCTCGCTTAGGCAATGGTCAGCCTTAAACTTGACCTGGCTACCAGACTTGCTTCTTGCCCATGCAAGTCCCCGTCTGCTGGGTGCTCTTCAGGCCCTGATACCAGGGACTTGCACCACTCTCTACTTTTCACCCTGCTGACTTTCTAAGCTGCTTGTGGCCCAGCATCTTCGTACAACCATTGAGCTGCATGGCTGAACAGAGAATCTTCCCTGGACCCAGCTTTTCTTTTCATTCTTGCCCTGAATTCCTTGGAGGCTGCGTGGAATACAATTGATATAAATAATGATAAATTTTAGTATACGGTGGCTAATTACATTTTATCAAGTAAATAAAGATCCTCCATTGCATGAATTCTGCATCATATGATATAACAAGCCTGAAAAACAGCACCACTTTTCAGCTGAGCGTTATTTATCTAATTAAGTCATTTTGGAGGCAGAATTTGGTCTCCGTGGTTTGAACCACAAGCCTCTTTTATGTATGGTTGGCTGTATTTGTCTTTGCTACAGCAACACCCAGAGACAGCAAGTCAAAAACTGCCAGGATGAAAGCTATTGTTCCACAGACAAAATATTTTCTGGAAGGGAGAGAAAGGGCTGTCTGAGCACGCGGCCTCTTTTATCTGCTGATGTGAGATGAATAATTCAAGAACGGCAAACAAACCAATCCGAAGACTGAGAGCAGGACCTTTGTGTTAACTGGGGGTTCCTCATGCCTGAAAAATGGAAACAACATACTTTAATTGTTTATATATCTGCTTTTGATAGGCAGGAAAAAACCACCCAGGAAAAGTAATTCTGTCTCCTTCCATGTACCTTTATTTAAATCTCTTCGGGTCAGTGGGTTTTGTTCATTTTTTCCTGCAGTCACGACACACGTCAATTACATTAAAACAGTGGCCGTTTCCAGACGGCCCCCCGCCTCGCGAAACGTCGCGCGTCGTCGCGCGTCGTTGCACAGAAAACGCGAAATATCGCGTTTTCTCGCGCGAGTTTTGCGCGACGTCGCGCAAAACTCGCGCGAGAAAACGCGATATTTCACGTTTTCTGCGCAACGACGCGCGACGACGCGCGACGTTTCGCGAGGCAGGGGGCCGTCTGGAAACGGCCAGTATTTCAAGCATGTGAAAGGGAGAATGAATTAATGAAGAGAAATTCAGGAGACGTCAAAGGCCGAGCAGCAGCAGGCCTCGCCACCTTGTTATTAGGTACTCAGATCTTTTGCTAATGGAAGGACTGGAAAGTTTGTCACTAGGAAGTGAAAGATGGGACTCCAACGGGGCTTTGTAGTCCTCGGCTACGTGAGGTGAGGGTTTAACTTCAGTGCTAAAGTCAGGGTCACAGCTGAACACAACGACCCACCAATCTTTTCACTAGGAACCATTTTCCCTTTACAGTAGGAGACGTTGTCGGCTTCCAGTTTTCAGTCTCTCAGAAGCTCATGAAAGAAACAGAATCAAACCCAACCATTGCAAAATAGTACTGGAAGCTGCACGAGGCCATTCATTTTTCACTGCACTGTAGCAGACGTTACAGGCTGTTTTCATTGTACCTTCAGAATCTGCAGGCATCTTTCCGCAGCATCAACATGCCACCACCTGTATCTGCAACAAAAGCTTGAAAGCTGCGTGTTGCTAAGAGCGCTTCTCCATGTCACTGCAAGGCGTGGCAGTAGCATCAACCACAGTCCAAAGCAGACATTATGTCATAACTTCTGTTAGGAAGGTGCGCTTGCAGCCCTCTCGGCCAAGGAACTAATGAAGCTGCCTTACACGGAATCCGTTCTTTGGTCTATCACACTCCCTATTGTCTAATCTTACTGGCCGTGGTTCTCCAGGGCCCCAAACAGAGGTGGTCTTTCCCATCACCTACAACCCGATACTTTTAATAACAGAGGGCAAGGATTGAACAGGGGATCTTCTATGTGCAAAGAAGATGCTCTGCTGCTGAGCCACGGCCCCTCCACAAATAATGTATCTATATTAAGCTGCTTAGAGTAGCCCTGTTCACAGTGAACGCACGTACAACCTGCATGCATGTGAGTATACACCTGTTTGTAAGAAAAATCAAAAAGAGTCCAGCAGCACCTTTAAGACTAACCAATTTTAAGCACCTTTAAGACTAACCAATTTTATTGTAGCATAAGCTTTCGAGAACCACGTTCTCTTCGTTCTGACGAAGAGAACGTGGTTCTCGAAAGCTTATGCTACAATAAAATTGGTTAGTCTTAAAGGTGCTGCTGGACTCTTTTTGATTTTGCTACTACAGACTAACACGGCTAACTCCTCTGGATCTATGACCTGTTTGTAAGAAACAGCCAACACGCATTCACTGGCGCTGGGGCTGACATGGTGTATGATACGGCAATGTCCCTTTCTCAGCCTTTCACACATGCTGCCACCCACCCCAAACTTTCCTTCACAGCTTTGGGGCCTCCCAGGCAGGTAAAGGCTGGTTCACCACAAGCCACCTGTCTAGCCTCCACTTCTGCAGGCAGAGAGCCTGACCCAAACCCTCCTGGGGGCCCTCTCTCCTGTTCCAGAGGCTCCACCAAACAGGCAGCCCCTTCCCTGTATGTACCTCCCCTCACCCTGCTATAGCCCAGGGCTATTGGGGGGAAGGCAACTCAGAGGCCACTTCCCCTATATATATGCTGCCACCATTCAAACGTGGCCCATTTAACGTGACTGGAGTGTTTGAGGCCTGTGCGTGAGATATTTTCCCTCAGCCAGTGATTTCAAGCCAGCCAGGGTTAAGCAAAACAAAAATAAACTTTATTTACAAGTTGGGGCATAGGACTGAAGGGATTTTAAATGAATAAGCAAATTGGGGTTAAAAAGAGAATGTTTCAGTGCCAGCCATATCTCTGCTGCCTCCCCTCGGCAGAGCCAAACCCCCTCTCTTTTCTCTCAGCCTCTCAAAAGTCTGCCTTCCCTCCAACGGACACTAAGGCCATTTCCATACGGTCTAAAAATAGCGTTTTATTGCGGTACTCACGGATCGTTGCTGGCTTCCTCATACGATTTCTGACATCGCCCATTTACAAAACGTCAGAAATCGCGCAAGGAAGCCGGCAGCGATCAGTGAGTATCACGCTATTTTTAGACCGTGTGGAAACGGCCTACCTCTCATTGGCCTAGCATTACACTTGCTCCCATTGGCTGTCTCCCAGGAGAGGCAGAGCTGGAGCCAGTCCTGTCCGTCACACACGAGTACGTCCCATAGAGGCGTAAACACAGAGAATTCCCATTTTCCTTTTTTAAAGGAGAGGCAATGCTATGGATCGGGCTTTACAACATACAGGCTTCTGCATGGAGCACTACTGTTGCTCCATGGGAAGTGGATTGTTTGGCCCAGGGCTTTTTTTCCGGGAAAAGAGGTGGTGGAAGTCAGTGGGTTGCCCTCAGCGAAAATGGTCACATGGCTGGTGGCCACGCCCCCTGATCTCCAGACAGAGGGGAGTTTAGATTGCCCTCCGCGCCACTGGTCTGGAGATCAGGGGGCGGGGCCACCAGCCATGTGACCATTTTCAAGAGGTTCCAGAACTCCGTTCCCCTGCGTTCCCCCTGAAAAAAAGCCCTGGTTTGGCCAAGCGAGCGTAAGAAGTGGCCCAAGGCATCACATTTTATGGGAATGATGCCACAAAGGGTTATATTGAACTTGTGCTTTTAACAGCACAATTCTATTTTGGCCCTTGTAACAATATCCATAATTTAGTGCTCTTTATCCACTTTTAAAGAAACTGTTATTCGTCTAATGGGGGGAGGGGAAGTGCACAATTGTTAAGCAGCACACTTAAATGACTTTCCTTAAGGCTGGACCAGGCAACCTGCCAATGGGGGAGCTGGGAGGGGAAGAAAAAGAAAAGCCAAGTCCCAAGGTACTAGTTCTGGTCGTTGCTCTGTTCTTCAGATCATGGACAAGGAATGGAAAAATAGCAACAGGGTTGGGCCTAGAGGAAAATGCTTAATGCCTTTAATAGAGGCTTGATGTTTGGGAAAGGGCAGCTGAAGCTTTTCATGGCATGGTAAATGATGCTAAGACGCTATTAAAGGGAAAGGATTTTTTCCCCTCCAGGCCACTTGGCGGTTAGTAGACAAGAGATAATATTCTGGAGCAGGCTGTAGCTAAGGTTGGCAAGCCTCGTTCTGGCAGGACTTGTATCTTTAAAAAACGACTCCACAAAAGAAACTAAGCCAATAAAGCTTTTCCACATCAGTGTACCTGGAGGCTGAGAAAACCCTCCCATCTGCTGACTTTTGACCGACTGCACAGGAGAAGACCTGCCAGAAAAACACTGGCAATAATAAGTAGCCCTTCACTCACCATCTCCCTTTAATGCTAAAGGAGTCCCAATATACAGAAAATGAAATAAACAGGGTAACATATCTTTGATAGGTAACACAGCCTCTGAAGAGTTAATTTCCTAGGGCAGTTAACCCGAGATTTAACATATTTTACGGCGAGAGATATAATAACAATCATTTCCCAACTTTCACACAAACTTTTTCCAAGCACGCATTTAAGATACTGTACTTAAAAATGCAAATAAGTGTACTAATTAAGGAGCCACGACTGGTGCTCAGCTTCCATGTGAATGTATACTCAGTGCTCCACCTTTTGCTACCCCAATGGAAAATCCTAGGGGACCATCACAGCTACATCTGCAGCAACGAAAATAACAAAATGTCATATGAAACATCAATGGCTAAAACATGAATTTTGATAAGCATGACTCAGCTGGATGAGATGCACCCAGGGCTTTTTTTCAGCAGGAACGCAGTGGAATGGAGTTCCAGAACCTCTTGGAAATGGTCACATGGCTGTTGACCCCGCCCCCTGATCTCCAGACAGAGGGGAGTTTAGATCGCCCTCCGCGCTGCTGAGCGGAACATATGGCAATGCTGGCAACGATCAACATGGGAAGAAGTGATAACAGCAGGGGCCCACCTGGGTAGGACAGGTCAAACAAAGGCACAAGGCTACAAGTGCCTCTATACCAATGCCCGAAGTATGGGTGATAAGAAGGACGAGCTTGAGCTTCTCTTGCAAACAGAGGGCTACAATATAGTAGGAATTACTGAGACTTGGAGGGATGATTCCCATGACTGGAATGTGATAGTGGATGGGTACGAGTTGTTCAAGAAAAACCATAAGGGAAGAAGAGGAGGCAGAGTGGCATTGTATGTGAGGAGAGGGCTTGATTGTCAGCAAGTTCTCGAGAACGTGGTTGACAGCCCGGTGGAAAGTATATGGGTGGAAATAAGGGGAGGAAGGACAGAGGGTATTGTTGTTGGAGTCTGCTACAGACCGCCTGACCAGGGAGAGGAAATGGATGCTGCCCTCCTTGAACAGATTGGTAGAGCATCCAGACATCAGAACCTTATAATTATGGGTGACTTCAACTTCCCCGATGTGTTCTGGGAGACAAGCTCAGCAAAGCGACAAGACTCACGCAACGTCCTGACCTGCCTGGATGATCACTTCCTTTTTCAAATGGTGGAGGAAGCTACAAGGGGCTCAGCCATACTAGACTTAATATTAACCAACTGGGAAGAATTGGTAGATGGGGTGAAGGTAGGGGGGACCTTGGGGGGAAGTGACCATGTCCTCCTTGAATTCCAGTTGCTGTGGGGGGCCAAGGAAGTTTGTAGCCAGACTCATAGGTTAGATTTTCGTAGGAACTCAGAGGCTTGATGAGAGTCATTCCATGGGGGAGTGTGCTGGAAGGGAAAGGAGCGAGTGAAGGGTGGGCTCTTCTCAAACATGAGCTTTTGCAAGCTCAAGCCCTCACTATTCCAGCAAGACGGAAACATGGTAAGGGCTCCAAGAAACTGATGTGGATGTACAGAGAGCTCCAGAATAAGCTAAGGGAGAAAAAGGAAATGTTCAGGAAATGGAGAGAAGGACAGACCTCTAAAGAGGAGTATATGAGGGTTACTAGGTACTGCAGATCAGCCATCAGAGAGGCCAAAGCTCAGTACGAACTGGGTCTGGCCAGGGGGGCTCGCTACAATAAGAAAAACTTCTACAGATATGTGAGAAGCAAATGCAAGGTAAAAGAGGCAATTGAACCGTTGTTGGGAGTGGAAGGAGAAACTCTGATGGAGAACAGAGTAAAAGCAGACAGGCTTAATTACTTTTTGCCTCTGTTTTCTCCCTGAAGAACTTGAGCCAGTCTAGAGATGGTAGTAGACACGACAGGACACCTGGATGGCTAGCTGACATTGACAAAGAAGTTGTGGAGAGGCACCTGGCTGTACAGGGTGAATACAAATCCCCTGGGCCGGATGGTGTGCACCAAAGAGTGCTCAAAGAACTTTCTAGAGAATGTGCAGAGCCTTTGTCCATCATCTTCAAGGCCTCCTGGAGGACTGGGGATGTGCCACAAGATTGGAGAAGAGCGAATGTTATCCCAATCTTTAAGAATGGGAAGAAGGATAGCCCAGGGAACTACAGGCCGGTCAGTCTGACTTCTGTTGCTGGGAAGATATTAATGCAGATTTTAAAGGGATCAATCTGTAAGCATCTGAAGGACCACTTAGTGATCTGGGGAAGTCAACATGGTTTTGTCCCCAACAGATCTTGTGAGACCAACCTGGTTTCCTTATTTTATCAAGCAATGAGCTTACTGGATCATGCGAACTCTGTCGACATGATTTACCTGGATTTCAGTAAAGCTTTTGATAAGGTCCCCCATGACATTCTGATGGGCAAACTGGAAGACTGTGGACTGGAATATAGGACAGTTTGGTGGATAGGGAACTGGTTAGAGGACCGCACCCAAAGAGTGGTGGTCAATGGCGTTTCATCAGATTGGAGGGAGGTGTCCAGTGGGGTGCCACAGGGCTCGGTTTTGGGCCCTGTACTTTTCAGTATTTTTACCAATGATCTGGATGAAGGGGTAAACTGGCTACTCATTAAATTTGCTGATGATATCAAATTGGGGGAGTGGCAAACACCCAAGAAGATAGAGTTCAAATTCAACAAGACCTGAATACTCTGGAGAAGTGGGCGGTTGTGAACAGGATGCAATTCAACATAGATAAGTGCATGGTATTACATCTGGGCCACAAAAATGTGAAGCACACATACAGGATGGGGGATACTCTTCTGGGTAGTAGTGTATGCTAAAGAGATCTTGGAGTCAGAGTGGACTGTAAACTAAGTATGAGCAGTCAGTGTGATGCAGTGGCAAAAAAGGCAAACTCAGTCTTGGGTTGTCAAGCTCTAGAAAAAAAGGACAAGTTTGCAACTAAAGCAGACAGTGATTGGTATCGTCTTGATATTGACAAGGGATTTCCACCATAACCAACCCTGGAACAATTTTACTATTTTTTCTTTTATTAAAAAGAGTGAAGAATGAATGGGTAAACAGATGACCCTACCAGTAAGCAGGACTCACACAACACGGAAAGCATGCAGTGACTTTAAATATCCATTCCCACTGCTGATTTTCCAGCTATGTGGGGGAGAACCTGGTTCAAATCCACTCCCCCCGCCCCCCCTGCCCCGCTTTGCACCCAGACAGAGGAAAGGAACCTGACTGGTTCTGATCAATCAATCAGCCAGGGGAAAGAGGGCCATAAGTTTTTGTAATAAGGCCCTGAGAGGTCTCAGCATTCCACAAGGGCAAAATTGAACTCATCAAACTATTTGAATTTAGAATGGCGTCTCAGAAAGGGAGTGGCAGTGGAGACTGTGAGGAGTCACACATATCATAGGAGAAGTATTAATAGCTTCCTTTTATCCACTTGATGACTCAGATGGATTTCTAGAGTTACAAACTCCCAAAAGGACGGTAAACTGACACATCTCCTCCATGCTGAAGTACAGTACATATCAGGGGGTTTCTTGGGCTTAGAATAAATTTGCAAAGGATGGGTCAGGATTTTTCTTTCTTCCCTCTTTGGATCCAATTCATAAGGAACTTACAAGATTTGTTTGTGCCTTCCAGATGGAAAACGTGCAGAAGAGGGCAATCAAGAGAATTCAGGAAACCCCTTTCCTAAGAGGAAAAGCCAAAGGGCCGGAGACAGCATACACTTTTTCTTCCTTTGCCCCTAGTATTTAGGAGCCCCCAATGAAGATGAACAGCAATAGATTTAGGATGGGAATCAGGAAGTACGTCTTTACACAACACGTAACTACCTGTACTGGCACCAGGGCTATCATCTTCTGAGGGCATCATGTTTTATAATCTATTGCACAGGCAACTGCATAGTCACCTTGAGAGGGAGGGCTCCCTGCACCTGGCTGAGCAGCCCAGCTGTCCGTGTCCTATCGAGGCCCCTCTGTGCTGCCCTTTCAGCCATGGGCAATAGGCAATTTCATGATGGTGGTGGTGACTCACACAAGGCACCTCCAGACGATACTTTTCTGCATGGGCATATATTTGTTTTAACAACAGCAGCAACAACATTCAATTTATATACCGACCTTCAGGACAACTTAACACCCACGCAGAACGGTTTACAAAGTATATTATTATTATCCTCACGACAATCACCCTGTGAGGTGGGTGAGGCTGAGAGAGCTCCAAAGAACTGTGACTGACCCCAGGTCACCCGGCTGGCTTCAAGCGGAGGAGTGATTGCACTTTACAGACACGACTCTCTCCAGAGGACGGTCCTGTCCTTCATGTTAAATTGCATTGGAGGGAAGCAGGAGCCTTTTGTTCCTCCGCAGTGCCATTCTCTTCCCATTTGAGCTCTCTTTTTTTAGCAGTTCCCCACACGGCTGTGTGAGTGCAGGGAACATTTTAGGGAGTGCAGGGAGCCAGTCTGGTGTAGTGGTTAAGAGCGGCAGGACTCTAATAAGATAAGATTGCACCCTGCGGAACACCGCAAGATAGCTCCCGTTCTGGAGATAGCTGATCTCCGACAGTAACCCTTTGAGTCTCTTCCATGAGAAACGATTTAAACCAGTTGAAGTCACACCTTTTGATGCCCACTTCTGTCTCTAGACGCCTCTACAGGATGGTATGGTCTACTGTGTCAAAGGCTGCAGATATATTCAGGAGGAGCAATAAGGAGGCATGGGCTTTGTCTATGTTCAGTCGGAGATCATCCACTAATGCTACTAGTGCCGTCTCTGTCCCATGCCCTGGTCTGAATCCAGATTGGAAAGGGTCCAGAGCGCTAGAGTTATCCAAGGAACTCTGGAGGTGGTCAGCTACTGCTCTCTCTGCCTCCCAGAAAGGGCAGATTAGAGACTGGGCAATTTGTCTAGGGATGTTTTTTTAAATTTGTGGATGGATAACTGCCTGTTTCAGCAGGTAGGGGAAGGTGCCCTGAGTTAGCGATTGATTTACAATAGACCTCAGTGGTTCACTTATGTGGTCCTTACTTGATTTTAACAGCCAAGGTGGGCAAGGGACGAGCACACAAGTAGTGGCTTTCATAAATGTCAGAATCTTGTTAAGATCTGTCATTGTAATTGGTTCAAGGCAATCCAAATATAACCTAGATGGTGCAATATGCATTCCTTCTATCTCGCCTGCATTGCAGCTAGCAGCTAGATAAGGGTGTATTTCTGCTATTTTATCAGTGAAAAACTTAGTAAAGGCCTAGCTGCTAATTGTCTGTCCTGGGACTGTAAAGGTTCAGATTTAGGAGTTATCTTAAACAATTGAGAGAGTTGTGAACTAGCCGATGCAATGATTTCTGAGAAATATTGTTTCTCTGCTGTCTTAATTTACACTTCATAGGTGCTCTAGTGGGTTCTGTAGCATGTTCTATCAGCTTCCACATGGGTTTTTCGCCAGCATCGTTCTAGATGTCTTCCAACCCTCTTTAGGTCACCAAGTTCCGTGGTAAACCATGGGGCTAGCTTCTGTCTCAGGGGCCAGAGGGGGTCAACAACGAGCAATCATGTCTATGGCTTCAAGGGCTTTGTGTTCCATGTTCCTACAGCAACTTCCATGGAGCATGTGTCTGGAATGCTAAGATCCCCCAAGGCATTTTGGAATCTAGAAGGGTCCATGAGCCTTTGTGGGTGAATCATTTTAACTGGATCCCCCCATTTTGCAGGGTGCTGGGGCCATATTTACTTTGCCTTCAGTAGATGATGGTCTGGCCACAGCTGAGGCCAAATCTCCAACGCTGAAACAAGACTTTGCCTCAAAGACTCAGTGCAAAATATTAAGCGCAAGGTGTGACCTTTTTCATGTGTAGGACCTTTCATTATTTAAGAGAGAGGCCCAGGGTTGCCAGGGAAGCTATAAATTCCTGAGCCAGGCCTGACTTGGAACACTCAGCTTGGAGGCTGAAGTCCCCCAGAACAATAAGTCTAAGCGCTAGAAGACTTACAATAATATTGACTAAATAAAATCAGTTGCAAATGAGGTTGTGCTAAAGGTTCCAGTCAACATTCCTGCAAATTCTATGAAACTTATTAGCAGGGCTTTTTTTCAGCTGGAACGCAGCTGAACATAGTTCTGGAACCTCTTGAAAATGGTCACATGGCTGGTGGCCCCGCCCCCTGATCTCCAGACAGAGGGGAGTTGAGATTGCCCTCCGCGCCGCTCAGCAGTGCGGAGGGCAATCTCAACTCCCCTCTGTCTGGAGATCAGGGGGCGGGGCCACCAGCCATGTGACCATTTTCTCCAAGGGCAACCCACTGAGTTCCGACACCTCTTTTCCCAGAAAAAAAGCCCTGCTTATTAGTATGCCTAACTCAGTGATTCCCAACACGATGCCTCTGTGTGCCATGGTGCCTGCCAATGTGTTTCCTGGTGCCTACTTCCTTCCTCTAACTGGTCCCAGCTTTCTTCTATCATATAATAGGATCAGGGGGCGTGTCAAAACAGCCTAGGAGGGCATCACTTTTGCATCTTCAGGAAGCACAATTCAGCAACAGCTTCCTCCCTCATAAGGTGACACTTAGCTTGTAACCTCCCAGCATTTTGTGATAGGTCCAGCTTTCTTGGCAGCCATATTGTGATTGGTCACAACCCCACCTCACATATCAGCGATTTTTTTGGTGGTGCCCAGTAATTTTTTTCAAAATTCCAAGTGTACCCACAAACTCAACAGAGTTGGAGACCCCCTAGACTAATTCAAACATCTGGTAAGTCCTTCTCATTTATAAATGCCTTTCTTGCTCTAGTGGACACATAAATTTATTTTATTTAATATTTTATTTTATTTATAGTCTGCTCTCCCCGCAAGCAGGCACAGAGCGCATTAACAACATCTAAATACATATAATAAATAGACAAAACTCTGGTAGCAATCATATAAATACAGCAATAAAAACGTATTAAGACAACCTGCATTGCACCCCACATCTAACATCTTCAAGATCTGTGGGGCAGGGTGGCTGAGATTTAATAAATACAGTTTGGGGCCCATATCTCCCCCCCCCCACTAGGAGGGGCTAGTTGGATGATTCACCTGCCTCAATCCCCATAAGCCTGACAGAACATCTCCGTCTTACAGGCCTAGTGAAATGATAACAAATCTTTTGAAACTGGGCCTCTGTGGATAGAGAGTCACACCAGGTAGCTGCCAGGACCAAAAAAGCCCTGGCCCTGTTTGAGGCACGGTGAACCTCCTTGGGACCAGGGACCACCAGTAGCTGTTTGTCTGATCAGAGCAACCTCCGGGGAAAACAGGCAAGAGACATTCCCGCAGGTATGTCAGTCCCAGGCCACCAAGGGCCTCGAAGGTCAAAACGAAAACCTTGAACCTGACCCGGAACTCCACTGGGAGCCAGTGCAGCTGGTGCAGAACAGGTGTAATATGTGACTGGAATAGAGTTCTGGTCAAGACACACGCTGCGGCCACATTCTGGACCAGTTGTAACTTCTGGAGCAGACGCAAGGGGCAGCCCAGCATACAGCGAGTTACAGTAGTCCAGCCTGGAGGTGACTGGTGCGCGGATCATTGCCGCTGGATCACAGGTCGACAGGTAGGGGGCAAGCTGCTTGACCTGGCGAAGGTAAAAGAATGCAGATCGGGCACCGTCTGTAACCTGGTCCTCCATTGACAAGGAAGCATCCAGGATTACGCCCAAACTCCTTGCTGTTGGTGCCGGCTCAAGAAGTACCCCATTGAGGGCTGGGAGCTGTATTCCCAAACCTGATAATCTATGATCCAGATGCAGTACCTCCATCTTCACTGGGTTCAACTTCAGTCAACTCTGTTTTAACCACTCAGTCACAGTTTCCAGATTATCTGGAGCAGAGTCCAGCCGGCTGTCCATAAGGAGATAAAGTTGGGTGTCATCAGCGTACTGAACACATGGGGGCTCTCAGAAGTTATCTGTCCATGTGGCCAGTTGAATTTTATCATACATCTGTATTCAATCAGAAATACAGGAAAGGAAGGGAAGGCAATTTTCTCTTTACAATGCGGATAGATGTTATATCTAATCTTAAACAAAGTACGGGTAATCACTCGCGAGAAAAGAAGCTTCTTCTTTCTTTACATCCCAAGTACTACCTACAATATTTTACTACTTGGCAAATGGTTGTCGGGATTCACCCAGAGATGGTACATTGGGTGGGGGGAAAGGTTTGGATCTCTACGCAGCCACTAACCTCTCTGGGAGCTCTTGGGCATATTGCTGCTGCTTTTGTCTGGCCTACCTCCCAGAGCTGTTGTGAGAATAAAATTGAGTATCTTCCTTGATGCCACCTGATGCCACAGGGGAAGACCAGGGAACCAGTGTGATAAAAACACGTAACTAAAATAAATAAAAGGACTAGGGGCACACTGTGCTGCAGTGAAAGCTAGCATGTTTCAGTCACTTGCAAAGAAGTCTTTGGGCTTAACTTAATTCACTGCGAGAACAGCAGAAGTTTACTAGTCAAAGCCTTGCCGTCAATAAAATAACAGTCTTAGGAGGGCCCTTACGCCTACTGTTCCCCGCCCCTTCTTTCCATCTGGTATGGCCCTTTAAGAATTCGAAACATGAGAGGGGGGAAAAACCAGGTTATCATTGAGCTGACTTCTTTTGGCTGCCATTCAGAAACAACAGGAACTTATGTTCACCTTATGTTAAAGCTGATAAAAACATTGTATTCTCCTTGTACGAAAGCTCCAGACACTGGGAGGACATGTGCATACAGGAAGCAGATATCCAAACACTCAGACACCCACCTGCTCCACAACCATCTCCCACAAAAAAGACTGAAAAGGACAGTTTAAATGTCAAAAGGGAACGCCCTGTCCGTGCTACAATTTTGTACTGGTTTCACTTCATTTGAACTGACAACAGTCGTAATTTGTAGTTGGTAAGATACAGAACATTCTCGTCCACCCATTCCTCATCAGTCTGTTTGCGTTGGCATTGCCACCTGCTCTGCTCCTGAACCTGGCCAGGTGAAGGGGGGACAGGCATTGCCACCTGCTCCACTCCAGATCCCAGCTGGGTGAAGGCAGGGTGCGGGCATTGCCACCAGCTCTGCTCCTGATCCCAGCATGGGCTTCCTGCCATGGCACGCTCTCGGAAGGATGGGCTGCTTCTTCTGGGCTTCCCTCCACAGCAGCGCCCTCTGGAGGTGCACCAGGGTAGGAAATGAGTTAGCCTTTTATGTAGTAGGACTAGTAACAAAGTCCATTGTGGGAAAAAATACAACAGGCTCTAGAAAGGAGAGGGCGGGCAGATGGGCATTGCCTCTTGCTCCGCGCCTGATTCCAGCCAGGTGAAGGAGGGCGGTCATCGCTGCCTACTCTGCGCCTGATCCTGGCCGAGTGAAGGGGGGCAAGCATTGCCACCTGCTCTGCTCCTGATCCTGGGCTGGAGAAGAGGGGCCTCCTACTCTGTGCCTGATCCCAGCTGGGTGAAGATGGGGGGTGGGTATCGCCCCCCTGCTCTACACCTGATCCCAGCTGGATGAAGAGGGTGGACAGGCATTGCCACCTGCTCCAATTCTGATCCCAGCTGGGTGAAGGCAGGGGGTAGCCATGACCCCATGCTCCACTTCTGATCTAAGTTCGGTGAAGTTGGCAGGTGGGCATTGCCATCTGCTCCACTCCTGATCCCAGCTTGGTGAAGGGGGGGTGGGCATTACCTCCTGCACTGTGCCTGACCCCAGCTGCGTAAAAGGGTGTGTGCATTGTCTCTTGCTCTGCACCTGATTCAGGCAGGTTGAAGGTAGAAGGTGGACATTGCCTCCCACTCCGCTTTTGATCCCAGCTAGGTGAAGGCAGGGGTCAGGCATTGCCACCTGCTCCACTCCTGATCTCATCTGAATGAGGGCAGGGGGCAGGTATTGCCACTTGGTCTGCTCCTGATCCCAGACAGATGAAAGCAGGGTGTGGGCATTGCCACCTGCTCCACTCCTGATCCCAGCTGGGTGAAGGCAGCCGACGGGCATTGCTCCCCATCCCAGCTGGGTGAAAGCAGAGGGTGGGTGGGTGGACATTGTCATCTGCTCCGCTCCTAATCCCAACCGAGTGAAGGCAGGGTGTAGGCATTACCGTCTGCTCCATGCATGATCCCAGCCTAGGCTTTCTGCCACGGTGCACTTTCTGGAAGGATGGGCTGCCTCACCTGGTTATCCTCCATGGTGCACCAGGGTAGGAAGTGAGTTGTCAGGAACATGGATTGCCTTTTATATAGTAGGATGAGAGCCAATGCCTACTTTTGAAATCACCATATTCATCCAAACAATAAAGGACTGAAGGATGTCAGTTTTGAAACAGAATTGATTAAAGTGATTATTGATTCATGTACCAATAAAAGATATATACTCTTCGCTGGTTTGTAAAAACTGTTGAAAGACACCCATGACTCTCTCTTGTACAATCCCAGTCAGATAGCATCAACACTTGTACTCCGTTGCACATTTGTTTTTAAAAAAGAGGCCCCTGCAAGAAGGTCCATACATTTAAAAATTCCATCCTATTTGTGACTTGTATCCAGTCTCTTTCACTTATCGGCGGCAACTCTTTTGACACTACACACTCAGTGCTATTCGAAATCACAGAATTTGGAGTCTCCGGATGCCTAAATCAATGTGCTTGTAGGGCTTTAATTATTGACAGGACACAAGAAAGAACTGAGTTAATGATAAACAAACCCCAGTTTCTTCTCTGCAGCATGCAAAAGTGGTACCTGTGGGCGCTGGAGTTGGTACATGATCAGAGATGTGACCAGTAGAGCAAATAAAATAGAGAAAGGTATTTACTTGTTTTGCTTGAAAGAGGAGATATAGGGGGATGAGCAGCGGTATAGTGCATAATGCACCAAACAAAAATGGGCCAGATAAATGAGCTGAAAAAATCAGAAGCGAGACAAGAGTGAGAAAAGGGCCCAGGTCTCTGCCCTGAGAAGTTTACAAAACTGAGTGTTCTGTGTACTGCCTAAAGTGGAAAGAACCTCAGTCTTCCTTTGGGAAATGGCCCAAGACCTGTTCCAGAATTTCTTTAATCTGTATAAACTCTTGATTTTCTTGACTCTTCTCCCTGACCCCTTTCAAAGAGCTAAAGTGTCACTTCAGGTTCGAGTGAGGAGGGGACAAAAAGATTCCAGAGAGCTAAAATGAGTTATACACTGACTTCAATGGACTTGGATGTAACTCTGGTTAGGATTCCACTGTAACCCACCTCTCCCAAAGTAGCATATTTACTTTTTAACACATGTTGGGGCTACACATAGTAAGTAGAGAGATGGATGTTCCAGCAGAATCCCCTGGGGATCTGAAAAAAGCACAAGGACGCAGGGCAGGGCAGTGGATTGCCATGTCTAAATGTCACCCCAGCAAAGAATCCACCTGCTGTCCTGCTTTCCATTCTAACTTCCTAGGAGTAAAAAAGGGCCATTCCGGGGAGGACTCTGGCCTCCCTATTTTACACCCCACTCCATGTGGAAAATGCTTGTCTGACCTTTGCTTTACTGCTAAAAACAGACCTTGCCTGTCACCATCAGCCAGTGAGATTTCAAATGAAGCAGAAGTTGCAGTTCTTGCAAAGAAATTCCAGAAGACTCCATGGAAGGGTTGCCAATAATAGCAGCATTCTATAAATTCATCAAGCCCATGTTTTTGATAAGAAGAAAAAAGGGTGCATCAGACCCTGTACACAGATGAGATATTAACGCTTTGATGTGTCAGAAAGGTTTATACACTGCTAATCTTCCCTTTTCAGCCTTTAGTGGGTCAGTAATGTGGTACTGATCCATTTGCACTCCCAATAAGTGGTCACAAATTTATCAATGCAAACTGGTATTCCAATTTGCTGATAGGTGTGCCGGAGGCAGGTCTGTTGAAAATCCTTCACAACATTTTGAAATATTGAACTATAAGCCATATAAGCCTACTACCCGCAGTGGCAGAATTTACAATTTCGAGTCTACATCTCTTATTGTACAATATTAGGGAAGCGCTAATTTGTGGACTTGTCCTAAGATCACGAGATCTTATTTAGTTGTAGAACAAGGCTTAGAGACTGCTGTGTAAGATGTTTCAGTTGCTGTTTATATGAAAGTTGTTTTAAGTCATTCCCCATTCTGTTAGCCTGCGTGTGGACTCAGAAATGTTGCCTTTCTTGTTCCCAGAGCAGATGCATGCCTCCTCCACCAAGGTTATAATATAACCAGTGAATCAGGGCTCCTGTGCGAATGTAGTCCAAAATCAGTGAGACACAGTGGCTCGGGGAGCCACGTGTGGCTCTTTGACATGACACTCACAGTTCCCACTTTGAGACAGCAGCAACTGCTGGAGGTATCAGAGGCTGAGTGAGCGGCAAGTCCCGTGCTAGGAAGTAAAAGGCCTGGAAAAATCATGCGGATGCAACTAAGATTATCATTATATATTTAACAGTTGTATCTTATATTATTGTATGTATGAGTTTCATGGGATGGCCCACAGGGCATACAGTAACAATGTGGCTCTTTTGGCTGATGGTATGTGGTTCTTTACAAGCTACAGAGTGGGTTTCACTGCCCTAGACTAGACAATCTTGTCCCCACAAAAAGGGCCCTTTGAGTATTCATGTGGAGTGCCCAAGACCACGCATTATGTTAGGACTGTGGTAAAGGAAGTGTTCACTTGCTCCTCTACAATGATTTAAATATATGTGTGAATCAGGGCCAAGCTGGAAGCGATGAATTACACTTGAATTGTAAGTGAACAGCCTCACGTGTATTCCTCCCTGTTCACTTGCGCTCCACTCGATCACTGAATACACGTGAGTTTGTTCACTTGCCGTTCAAGTGTAATTCGTCACTTCTAGCTTGGCTCTCAGAGCCAAACTACAAGTGACGTCTTACACAGGTTGGACACTAGTCGGCTTCCCTCAAGTTTTGATGGGAAATGTAGGCATCCTGGTCTTGCAGCTGTAATGGAGAGCCAAGCTGTAAAACCAGGGCGCCTACATTTCCCATCAAAACTTGAGGGAAGCTGACAAGTGTCCAACCTGTGTAAGGCGTATTTCTCTGACTCTCCCAGCAGACTGATTCACAGCAACAGGTTGCCTTATGGAGTTTACAAGCGTTAGCGACCAAGATGAGAACACTTAAAAACATAACTCCAGCAGAGCAACTGAAGACATTTAATTTCATGCCTAAAAGCATCTCTGTTTTATGCTATCATATTATTATTTTACATAAACCACATACTTGGAAAGGCAGCGAGTTATATCTCTGTTTATTCCCAAATAAGGTTGAATTTTGCATGTAACTTATAGAGTCTATTTCCATTACAGAGTATCTATAGCAATAACAACACAGAGAGATTTTATCATTTTCTCATTTCTTATTATGCTAAGAACTGGTGTGTGCTGTGTAGCGCAATTTATGATCTAGGCAATATTATGAAGCTGGTGTGCTATTAAATAAAGAAACATTTGCTATGAAACGATGACAATTGGGAATATGGTATGTCATCTTAAGATACACTGGGTAGTCCTCACAATATTTTAGTACAGAAGCATTAAATTATATGGGTTTTCAGTTAATAGTAGGATTCTATTAGTAGATAATGTACCACCACCACCACCTA
This sequence comes from Eublepharis macularius, assembly GCF_028583425.1. NCBI lineage: Eukaryota > Metazoa > Chordata > Lepidosauria > Squamata > Eublepharidae > Eublepharis > Eublepharis macularius. Next base: position 142,410,500 of record NC_072795.1, read on the forward strand.
CTTAATGGTGGCTTCACGTGGATATTAAATTAGAGCTATTTTGCTCACTGCCAACAAGATATTGGGTAAGATACAGCCAAAGTTAAGCACTTTTGACCCACTGATTCCAGTGGGACAGATTTACGTATTTGCTTACCTCTCTGGTTAATAGAACTTGAAAACACTAAAGGTTGACTAGACTGAAGCAGTTTATTTTAACCATGCTTAATTGGTAATACCAGGATTCACCTGGTAGATGATTGTTCAAATCCTGGTTTGCCTTGACAAATGCCAGTTTTGCCACCTTTATTCTGTAGCAGGGGAGGGACATGTTTTGGATTGGAACAAGACAGGATTAAGCTGACATTCCCACATCACCCAGTGACTAATCAACCAAATTCAAATCATGGTTTCAGATCCCGGTTAGATGGACTCTAAGTAACCTTAGTTAGGGGACTGACCCACATCCAGATGATTACACTATTCATCAGGGGTCATTTCGCAGAAAAAGAGCTGGAGGAACTCATTAGCATAACTCATTAGCATATGCCATGCCTCTTGTCATCACCGGAAGTGTGTCATTAGTATAACTGATTTGCATGTGCCACACCCCCTGACATCACCTATTCTGGCTGTTTTGGACGCAATCCTGGCCATTCAGGGCTGAAATTGGGGTGAGAATGGCAAAAAGGGGCTGAAAATGGCCAAATATGGGCCCAAAATGGTCAGGATCGGGCCGCTGCTGAGCGGGAGAGTGATCCACCACCCGTCAGAGGCCTGATCCAGGTCATTTTGGCCTCAATCCAGGCCGAAACGAGCCCAAAATGGCTGAGAGTCAGGTGAGCAGGGCTACCTGACATGTGACCTGTTTGGGGAACTGCCAGAACTGCGTTCCTGTGCGTTCCCCCTCGAAATGAGCCCTGCTATCCATAGATTGTTTATTTAAACCAGGAGTCCCCAATGTTTTTGAGCCTGTGGGTACCTTTGAAATTTTGAGGCACGGTAGTGGATGATACTATAATATGGCTGCCCCAGGAAGCGGAAGCAAGCATCCCCTCTGCCGCTGCTGCCTGACCTCCTCCACTTCCTGGAGGAGCCACAGTGCCCTCTCGAGTGAGCTGTGGGGAGGATCCAGGTGGAAAACTCCTTTATTCATTTGCTGACCTATCCTCCAATTAGACCGATGCCTCCTACTCAGAGGGTTCTAGCCAAGAGAGGCCTGAGCCAGAGTGTTCAGGAGAAAGAACGGAGGGTCCTGGACCATGGGACGAGGAGGGCCAGCATGAGCAGGCTGGGCTTGGCCTGGCAGAGGCACCTGCTGACTGTGCCTCAGCTTTACCACAAGCCTCTCTGCAAGAGCTAGCAAGCGAGCCCACGTTGCCACCTCCTCAGACAGCTGCTGGGCCTCTGTCAAGCAGGTGGCATAATCTGGGCTGTAGTCTCTCAGGACCCACCGACACTCTGCAGGAACAGCAGCAGCAGAGGGCCCGGGCGGAGGTGCCACACGGGAGGAGAAGTGCTAGATTGGCTGCAAGCAACCTCACACTGTAGCCCAGAGCAGAATGCTGAGGACAGCGATTCCTTGTAGAATCCTGACCACAGCACATCGCAGCCCCTTGAGCTCCAACACCTGCCAGCAGGTGCAGCTGAGCCAGATCACCTCACAGCCTATTTAGGCGGAGGCTTAAGAAGACTGCATTGCTGGGTCAACTGATCCACTCATAAGGCCTTCCGGCCGGCCAAGGCTCCATGGCACCAAGACGGAAGACCCCTGATTTAAAACACGGTTTCACATGATGGCTGAATTGAGCCAAACAGCTAAAACTAAGGCTAACATGATTTGCATGTGGGACACAGGCAAAAGTCACTTGGAAACAAGCACCTTGCGGCTGATGGTGTAGATTTGTTTTGTAATGCTTCTGGAGCACTACTGAAACTTGTGGCTGCAACTGATGCGCACACACAACAAACATCTCCTAGAGCTGGATCAGGAGGAGGGTCTTAACTCCCTGCAAGAGATATTTGTACACTGAAGCAGCCCCCTAGTCTGGATTAATTAGCTGGACTGAGAAATCCACACAGGGTTGATACAACTGCTCATCTGCAATACGATGCACATTCAAACATGACGTATCTCATGCAACTCCCATTTGACCTTCAAATATTATTTATTGACTTACTTTGTTTATACCCCACCTTTCCTCCCAAAGGGTACCCCAAGCGGCTCCCATCATTCTCCTCTCCTCTAGTTTATCTTCACAATGACCTTGTGAAATACCTTAGGCTGAGACTGTGTGACCAGCCCAAGGTTGCCCAGCAAGCGTCCATGGCAGAGGGGGGACTGAGCAGTGGACAAGAGTGTGCCTCTCCCAGGGCTTTTTTTCTGGGAAAATAGGTGGTGGAACTCAGCGGATTGCCCTCAGAGAAAATGGTCACATGGCTGGTGGCCTTGCCCCCTGATCTCCAGACAGAGGGGAGTTGAGATTGCCCTCCGCACCGCTGGGCGGCGTGGAGGGCAATCTCAACTCCCCTCTGTCTGGAGATCAGGGGGCGGGGCCACCAGCCATGTGACCATTTTCAAGAGGTTCCGGAACTCCGTTCCCCTGCGTTCCAGCTGAAAAAAAGCCCTGGCCTCTCCACCTGGATTGCAATGAGAACAGGAATAATTCACCCCCAAGTCATGTCCAGTTGTGTGTCCTTCTTGCACACAACGGTATCTGGACTGGAGCCACAGGTTTAATACAGAGCTTATACAACATGGACCCTACTCTGAATGTTCGTCCCTAGCATTGGACTTTTTCTCTTTATTTTTCCAGCTGACTGTAGAAGGCTGATAGAAGTTTCCCTGTATGCTCTGCCACATCAATTAGCTCAACTGTAAGGATTTGCTTAGTTTTTAACCACCTTGCAATTATTTGCTGTTTTTAAAACCTTTGCCTTTCAACCTTTAGTCCAGCTCCTCCTTACTTTACCTTCAACATAAACCGCAGAAGGACCCCAATCACAACCGACGCGCTTCCTAGTTCCACTCACACTAAGCTTCAGGTGTTCTCTACTCTACCCAGGCTTATACCTTGAGAATAATAGTAATATTATAATAATAATAATATTAGATTTATATACTGCCCTTCAGAACGACTTAACACACACTCAGCAGTTTACAAAGTATGTCATTATTATCCTCACAACGATCACCCTGTGAAGTGGGTGGGGCTGAGAGAGCTCTGAGAGAGCTCTAACTGACCCAAGGTCACCCAGCTGGCTTCAAGTGGAGGAGCTGGGAATCAGACCCGGCTCTCCAGATTAGAGTCCTGTGCTCTTAACCACTACACCAAATTGGCTCTCACACCAAACTGGCTCTCACCAAACTGGGAATGCCTTCCCTTTTGTGTTTGCGTGACCTCTATATTGCTGCCTCCCTGATTCCCTCAAAAGGATTTTGCCACAACCAAAGACCTTTGTCCTAAACCTCTTTGTTGTAACTTATAGATGGCCGTTTGACAGTGCAGTCAGCATGTGCGGGTGGGTTGTGAGGTAAAAAAGCATCTTTTTTCTTAAACAAAAGTAGAATTTAGTTCGTAAGTACCTAAGCGTGATGGTTGTAGAGTTACGCTAAGCATATTGGTTTCAGAATAGTTCTTAAGCTTGGTGGTTTCAAAGACAGTTATATATTCACAAACCCAGCCAAACATACTAATTTTCCACATAGATCTTCGCTAACAGGATAAACTTTCATCAAATACACTCAAACACAGATTCACAGAGACCTTCCCACACAGTTTGCCTGAACTAGATAGATTAATCTCTCACTTAGATATATACAGACTGTCTCTCAGGCGTGCACACAGTTTGCATGACTTTAACAGAATTTAAATGCCCCACAGATTCACTAATCTTGGCACAATGAGTCCCTTTTCAGGCTTCCACACAGGCTGTTTGACTTAACTAGAATAAATATTTTCTCTCAGAAACACACAGACATGGACTCTCTCACAGGATCCACATCGTTTGCCCGACTCCACTAGCATCACCAAGATGTAGGAGGGTGACTCAAACTCTTCCTTTCAGCACCTCCTCTCAAAATGGCAGTTTTGGGCCCCTAGGCCACCTCAACCGTTCCCCTCACCCATCCAACTCCCCCTCCTTCTTCCTCAGAGGCCTACAATTAAACTCACAGCAATGATTTTAAAAACCCCACATTAGTAGGCAAAATTGGCCAAACTTGGCCTCTGTGAAGGGCAGGAGCATGACATTATCGCACCCAGCAGGAGTGCGCGTGCGTGGGACCACTAAAGGCCAAGCTACAAGTGACGAACGACACTTGAACGGCAAGTGTATTTCTCCCTGTTCACTTGCCCTCCACTCAATCCACTTGCCGTTCAAGTGTCATTCGTCACTTGTAGCTTGGCCCTAAGAAGATAAGTGCCGGTAACACTTATTGCTTTTCCTACAATCTACATAGCAGAGCATGTACTTATGCTGCTATGTCACTAAAGCAAATTGGCTACAGCCCAGATAATTTGTAAATGACTGCACCAGAATGGTGCCAATGGCAAATACTTCTTTTAATCTACCCCTGGATTTGCAGAGTCTCACGCGGTGAAGCTGCCCTTGGGTGTGAATCACTCGGTATATTCCGGCTGACTTTAACTATGAACTGAGCTCTCAGGAGTTTGAAGTATCAGTAGCTCAGTTTTCTCCGGTTCATTTGGATTGATTCCAATCTGTCTTTCTCATCAATGCAGTGGTGGCGGGGGGGGGGGGGGTGCTCAGATGCTGTGAAGGTGGGCTGCACGCAAGTTGAAAACTCTGGCTGGAAAGCTAAAGCAGCAGCTGAAGTCATATCTTGTGCAAAACAGCTGAAGTGCAGCCGGCTAAATCTTTTCCTTCTGGCTTCTGAAAGTCCCCCAAACCGGCCTTACCTAGACTTTCCTAAGAAACCACAGTTCTCCGACCCACGTAGGGTAGGAATGGGCCTCTCTCAGGCCAGTCCACATATGCAGTGGAATCAAGTCAGGATCGTTCCATTTCAGGCTGCACACTGAGGAGGGCTGAACAGCCCTCCCCCCACAAATCTTCTATATCCACGGAAAATAAGCTTAGGAAACAGAAAGGTTCAACTAGCTTAATTTTCTTCCCGACATGCAGGTTTTCTTTGTGTGGGGACATTTCCCTCCCTCCATGTGAGAGTGTATGCCAACACTGCTCCACAACCTGACATGGTATAGTCCACAAAAAGCTTTCCCCCACTTGCTTCTACAGTATATATCACTAGGAAGCCTTCTGATGCAGTTGCAAGCACTGCTTTGGGTCCTGCTGCTTTCCCACTTGCCTCACCCCCCCCCTCGGCCCCCACAGCTCTCCCTGCACGGTGCTGCCTGTGCTGGCCCCTTCCCCATGCCAGCTCTGACGGGTGCTGCTACCTCCACTCAGGGCAAAGGATCAACTCCCAGCACTGGAGGATGAGAAGAAATTATCTCCTTGCAGCACCTACTTTTGTGCTTTGCTGGTGTGCATATAGGAGCAGCCCTTCTATAAGTAAACCAGAGTGATGTAGCGGTTGATGTGCTAGACTAGGATCTAGGAGACTCAGGTTCAAATCCCCACTCTGTCTGGAAGCTTGATGGGTGATCACGGGCTGGCCACACGCTCTTAGCCTAACCTACATCTCAGGGCTGTTGTGAGGATAAATTGAATGAGAGGAGAATTATGTCAGCTGCTTTGAGTCCCCACTGGTGGGGCATAAATAAATAAAAATCACCTGGTTTATTTGGTCATGCCAAATACACTAACTGACCTTTGTACGTAAAGGAAAGAAAACAGGACAGTAAGCTAAACTATGTTTTGGGTAGCTAGATGCAAAGGGCAGGGCCCCTTTACCTTTAAGCATTACACTTGTTTAGAAGAGAGGTGATTTTGGGCAGAAGTAAGAAAAGTTGCCCCAGTTAAAATCCCCCCTGCTACATAACTATTGGAGGCAAAGATGCAGTCTTCTTTGGGATATAGTCAACTGCACTGCCCAAAATACCAGTGATCACGTACATTAAGTCAAGCATTTTCTGCTAAACCGCATAAGACAATACACAAGGTACAATTGAATTGGGTTGTTTAGTATTTTAAAAAATTATTTTGGGGTAACAACCAAAAATATGAACTGAAAATATACCCGAACTGAAAATATACCCAGTACATTTAATGTCAACACATATTAGCTGCACCCTCCACATATTTACAGTATTTGTTGTCTCTCCAAACAGAAGTGCTTTTATTTCATCTCAAATTCCTTTCCTGTGCCACTGAAATAATAAATTGATGAGCATTTGGAAAGTATTTTGTTGCAATTAATATGAGAAAACATGTTTGGGCCTCCTGGCCTTCTCATCTTCAGGGAGGCCCACTTTACCCCTTGTAGGAAAATAGTAACACCACCATGAGAATTTGGTTTGGGGTTAAAGTTTCCTTTTGGGAGGAGCATGTCAATGTGGACTGAAAGAGAACAGCAGCATTTTTTAAAGACTCTGCCCCAACCTACACTCTTAAAGACCTCTAATTCTAAGAGTGCGGCAGACTCACAGGAAACATTTACGGGCTAAAGAGGCGGAATCCGTCTCTACGTTCTTCTGCGTTCCCTTCAGAGAGTAAGGCCTCGTTCTCTGCAATCTGACAGGATGCCAGATTTTAAAGCGTGTCCGTACCTATTTCGCATCCCATGTTTGCAGGGGTTTCACACTTGCAAGCCAGTCATGGGACACGGTGCTGCTCTTTTCCCTCATTACCCTGATTTTTCTCCCTGTGGATAAACCGCGATGTTAATTTTTAACCAGCTGCCCAGTCGGGGCTAGCCCGATTAATGCCAGTGTGAACACTTTTGCAATGCTTCCCCCCCCCCTCTCCTTTTTCCCTGGGAGCTGATTGGTTTGTGTGGAATTGTGCGCAGGGAGCCTGGGCTCGGCTGGGGCAGCTGCTCTCCTGCTCCGCAGCCCTCCCGAGCTGCAGAGCAGGGGAGCAGCCACCCTTGAGCCCCGGCTCAGTGCATCTCAGCTGAGCGTGCAGCGAGCCAGGACTCATCTGGGGTGGCCGCTCTCCTGCTCTGCAGCTCGGGAGAGCTGAGGAGCAGGAGAGCGGCCACCAGCTCGGCATGTCTCAGCTGAGCTGGGCTCAGCGGAGCAGGAGAGTGGCTGCCCCAGCTGAACCCAGCTCACTGCGTCTCAGCTGAGCCAGGGCTGGGTACAAGTCTGCTCTCCCCCCACCATGCCTTACCTCTGGGAAGAGTGGGGTGGGTGGTTGAAGGGTGGGCATTGGGGGGCCTTGTTGGTCAAAGAGGTAGTAACGTTGAAACGTTACTACGTATACTCAAAGTTAAAAAAATGGTGATGTGCACTTGAAAGCCCCTAAACACCACAACCGACTTGGGGCTTTGAAGCAAGTATGAAACGAAACATGGGACACCAATCTGAAGCTTCAGCTGAAGTATGAAATGTACGGGTGCCAAGCCGAAGCCGCAGTGATCATGGCGACTGCTCAGAAATGGAGCATTAAACCATGAGTGCGAAAAGTACCTTGTTAAATTTAAGGTGGGTGATGGTGGCACCTCCCTAGGTTTGAGGGAAAAAATCTGTAACATGAACCATTGTACAGATTTTTGATCCACACATTGAAGGCCAAATTTGAAATAATTTTTTACAGTACCATCCTAAGCAGAGGTTGCAACCCATTCACTTCAACTCTTAGAATGGATTCTATTTTGGATGGCACTGTAAGTAATGATTGTTCTGTGGTAAATCAAGGATTATTTTAATTATGGCTGTTATATTTTAGTACATGAAGTGCCGCTGCAGCAGAAAGTGAGACCTCCAGTCCCATAATAATAAATACATAACAGTGCAATCCTAAACAGAGTTACGCTAGTCTAAACCCAAAATCCATCAATGGGCTTAGACTGGAGTAACTCTGCTTAGGATGAAGCCAGCTGGGTAACCTTGAGTCAGGTGCATCTTTCTCAGAGCTCTCCCAGTCCCACCTACAACACTGGGTGTCTGTTTGTGAGGATAACAACACTGACTTTGTTAACCCCTTTGAGTGTGGCTCTTATCTGCCCAGAAGAGCAGTATAGAAACACAAGGCTAATAATATCATTCTGAGATGTGATTCTAATAGTCCTTCTTGACATACAAAATGTCATTTTGGTGTTTGGCGAACAGTGTTTGGTTTGAATGTAGACACATCAGTAAATATCTTTAACCCTGTTCAGGGCTTTTTTTCTGGGAAAAGAGGTGGTGGAACTCAGTGGTGGAACACAAGACTGCACAATTATGTCACTTTGGGTCAGCTGGAACAAGGGGGGAGTTTTTTAAAGTTTAAATCGCCCTTGGCGAAAATGGTCACATGGCTGGTGGCCCCACCCCGTGATCTCCAGACAGAGGGGAGTTTAGATTGCCCTCCGCGCCGCTGTCTGGAGATCAGGGGGCAGGGCCATCGGCCATGTGACCATTTTCAAGAGGTGCTGGAACTCCGTTCCACCACGTTCTTGCTGAAAAAAACCCCTGACCCTGGTTAAGATGAAGCAGGGCTTCCTGTTGATCAGGTTTTGAAAGCAAAGTTTGAAACTGGCTTCAGAACTCACATAAATAGTGAAAATTTGTTTAGCAGCTTTTCATCCCATCCTTCCTTCAAAAAGTACAAGGCAGCATATATCACTCCCCCCTTCTCGAATTTATCCTCACTACAACCCAGTGAGGTAGGTTAGGCTAAGAATGTGTCATTGGTGCGAGGTCACCCAGAGAGTTTCCCAGCAGGACACTTTGAATGTGGGTCACTGATCTCCTAGTCCAACATCGTAACACAGCAACTCTCCAACTGTTCTGACATAAGCCTTATCTATGGTTAAGGCCAGCAAGGCCTTAAAGAGGGTATTAAAGGTATTAAAGAGGGAAGGGGGTGTGAACACACAATCCCACAGCCAAATCCATTGTTTAAGGGACAAGGTGTGTTACAAAAGCACCATTTTATAGCAAAAATTGGTTATTGCCAGGGCTCATTTTGAGGGGGAACGTGCAGGAATGCAGTTCCGGTAGTTCTCTAAAGAGGTCACATGTCAGGTGGCCCGCCCACCTAATTTTTGGCCATTTTGGACCCGTTTCGGCCTGGATTTGGCCCCAAATGTCCAGGATCGGGCCTAAAACAGCCAAGATTGGTTCCAATACGGCCAGGATCGGGCCTCTGATGGGTGGTGGATCACTCTCCCGCTCAGCAGTGGCCCAATTCTGACAATTTTGGGCCCCTTTTCGGCCATTTTCAGCGCCTTTTTACCATTTTGGGCCCAATTTCGGCCCTGAATGGCCAGGATTGGGTCCAAAAGAGCCAGGATAGGTGATGTCAGGGGGTGTGACATATGCAAATCAGGTATACTAATGACACACTTCCAGTGATGGCAAGGGGTGTGGCATATGCTAATGAGTTGTGCTAATGAGTTATGCCAATGAGTTCCTGCAGCTCTTTTTCTACGAAATGACCCCTGGTTATTGCCACAGATCAGTGAGCCTGCTCTTCTCTTCCTGGAACACCCCACAGATGGGCTCCCCATGCGTTTGCTGTGGTGGCATCTTCTTCTTAATAGACAAGGACACTAGGTCTTCCCATTAAAATGAAAAATGATTTTGTATCAGGATCAAGCGGGCTCTTTACATATCGTGGTTGCTGTATTTTGCCACAAGGAGCGCTGCCCCCGACTGCAGATGTAAAATGTAATTCTGTTGTCCAACAGTGCCCTGCCTCGTGCTTCAGGTTAGGCACTACACAACGCTCCAAAGGAACTGAGGGTGAGGAACATAATTCGGGCTCACTTGCACCTGTTGGGATAAAGAAAGCAACTGCCCTCTAGTTTTGGCTTCATCATTCGCTGTCAGCCTCTTGAGACACAGAGTGTGGAAACATGCCTCAAGTTATTAAGGACACAATGATCACTACTGCTCACACTCAGTTCTCCTCAGACAATGTGACAGGCATCAGTGTTAGCAGGCTTTTTATTGGTCAGCCATGGATAATGCTGTGACAGGCGTCAGTGTTAGCAGGCTTTTTATTGGTCAGCCATGGATAATGCTGTGACAGGCGTCAGTGTTAGCAGGCTTTTTATTGGTCAGCCATGGATAATGCTGTGACAGGCGTCAGTGTTAGCAGGCTTTTTATTGGTCAGCCATGGATAATGCTGTTTTTAAGTGCAGCCCAATTTGAGCTGCTGCCTTTTCCCCCCTGCTCATGAACCTTCAGCAGCGACTTGATACACAGAAGTTGTTCCTTCCAGGTTGGAAATATTTGCCAAAGTACACCCCAACTGTCCCCATTTACAAACGGCAGTCTCTAGCTGCTGGGACCTGTTCCAGGTAATTCATTTTTCCTATTTCACCTTTTGGAGATGCCTTTTTAAAATGTTGTTCAAGTTGCTAGAGCTCAGTGTTTCAGCCCTCTCCAAGGGGGTACCTAAAGAAAGGAGCAGGTGAATACCTCTCAACTCTTTCACACGTGCAGGAAAACGCAGGAATCTCAAATGCCAGCACACCATGCCGTGGCAGAATTTATAATTTAGAAATGTTCCCATAACAGGTCATGGAGCTGATAGTCTTGGAGATTTGCCCTGAGATCACATGAGCTGATATCTGGAGCAAGGTATAGAGACTGCTGTAGAAGACATTTTAGTTGCTCTTCATATTACAGTTGGTTTAAGCCTCATTCTCGTAGTCTCTATCGGTGGAACCAGAAATATCACACATTACTTCTCAGCAACGATCACCTGTTGTATGGTTGCCAACCTCCAGGTGAGGCTTGGCGTTAATCTTCAGAATACAGAGATCAGTTGCCCCTGAGGAAATGGATACTTCAGTCAGTGGACTCTATAATATACCATAGATTGTAGGTGAAATCCCTGGCCAAATTCCTGATGCACAGGCTCCACCCCCAAATCTCCAGGAATTTCCCAGGCTGAAGTTGGCAACCCTAGCCTATCCAAATAGCAAAATGTTGCTGTTTGAATTGCTGCTGTTCTCTAAATACACCCATATCTCTTTTAAATATTACAAAATGGGGAGCCATGAGAACTTGTGGGAAGGAGACCCTCATTTCCCCCGCTGGCTCCCTCTTCCTCCTGCCTGGATCTGTTTCCCTCCACGCCCCGCTGGTTCCATTTCCCCTGATTAGCTCCTGCTTCCCGGTTCTGATTGCAGCACCACTGCTCCACTCCTCTTTCCATCTCCTCCCCTGTTGGTTTCCTTCCCTCCCTCCCTTGCGCCCCCCAGCTCTTGATCCCTCCTTCCTTCACCTCCTCTTCTGGGAACCATTTGCAAGGTCTGCACACGCAAGGAAACTGCTTGAACGCCTACATGCGTGAAGTTGTCTCGCACCAAGTCTGACCCTTGGTCTGTCAAGATCTGTCACTATCATGTTCCCTGACCTGCGGAGATTCTCCAGTTTCTCAAGCAGAGGCATTTCTCCTGATCTTCTGGAGTTGCCAAGGATTGAATCTGCAATTTTCTGCTTACATAGCAGATGCTCTACCGCTGAGCCATAGCATTAATTGCTCTTAAAGTTTCTGCAGTTTTTTATTCCACTTTTTTGAAAAATCGATTTTTCTGCAAACTTGTTACTCTGTAGGTTTTGCAGACACTTAAATTGCAGCCAGAGCTTGCTCTGTTTTGTGGGGGGGGGGGGGGGGTTGGATCCATATGGTGGCCAGCCTTTGGTTCACTGATACAAAGATTAAATTTCAATTACACTCAGAAATGCTTAGCAAACTCCCTTGGGTACCCTAGGGCACAGACTGAAAACCACGGCCACCAACTGCTTTTACGAGACTCTTCTGGAACTGGCAGTCCTTTTCAGGTGCTGGGTTGCAAGATGTACACTGGGCACTCTGGATGACTTACACATGCATTCCACGGGTGTGAAGCAAGCACCGCATTGGTTCCTGATCAAAATGCCTTCCCACTTCACAAGGGATTTTAAATATAGAACATCAAGTGCTTAGTTCAAGCTGTTGGCTATCATATACAAGGCTCTTCATGGCTTTGGTCCGGCATACCTACGGGACCGCCTCCCTCCCTATGTTCCTCCACAGCAGCTCCGCTCATCTGAACAGGGTCTCCTTCAGGTGCCACCCTGCACATGGGCAGAGTCAACAGCTGCCTGTACACGTGCATCCTCTAGGGCGGCCCCTGCCCTATGGAGCAGACTGCCTGAGGAGAAGACCCCACTCTCCTGGCCTTCTGCAAAAAATGCAAAACAATTCAAAAGGGCTTTTTACTCAGATAGGAGGGCTGTATGGTAGGGAGGTGGGGTCAAAGAGATGCTAATGAGTTAAGGACAACAGACTTCACCACTATGTTGCCTTCCATCCCATCTGTTGCTTTAAGTATGTGCTCCTATGTGCTACCTGTGCTTCAAGTATGATCCGACTGGGTAGTTCTATGTTGTCTAATGTCAGCCCCGGAATTACTTATGCTCTGTTTCAGCATTTCTTCAGCTCTGTGTTGGTTTTTTTGCTAATGTTATATCTTTGTAAACTTGCATTTACCCTATGGCATTGTTTGTTGAAATGTCCTTGATACTGACTCTGCTAATCTTGAGCTATGTAATCCTCCTTGAGTCTCAGTGAGAAAGGTGGACTCTAAATGACAAATGAATTAAATACAAATAAATAAAATAAATAAATAAGTAGAAAGCTGTAGTAAGGAGCAAATAAACGTTTCCATTATCATCATTTTTCCATGAGGCATGCGGACACGGAGTAATTGCAGGCTTTGCTGGCTGCCCTTCAAAGAGCTATACAGGTTGTTCAGAATGTATTAGGGGCCCTGAGCTGCTTTGGAAAAGAAAGGGGTATAGGACAGTATTTAGGTCAGCAATGATGGCCAACCAGCTGCACTGAAGAGGCGAAGCCAAAATACTCCCAACAATTAGCACTTGTCCCTCAAGCCTGAGAAGCAAGAGGACATCACTCCACAGTCCCCAAATCCATCGGATGGCCATCGCTACACATCAGCTCATGTGGAACGTCATTGGACAAGGCGGCACAGGAATCACTGAAGATGTATTTGTTCTCAGAATCAGGACCCCACTCATCGATGAAGATGTTACTATTAACTCTGTAGTGATAATAGGCACGGTCAAAACGGCAAGAAATTCTTTCTCAGCCTGACTAGTGGGAGACTGCCTGGCAGCCCCATGCAAGCCGTTTCGATTAATTGAAAACACAACCTGTTCACAACCGCCCACTTCTCCGGAGCATTCAGGTCTTGTTGAATATAAACTCTATCTTCTTGGGTGTTTGCCACTCCTCCCAATTTGGTATCACCAGCAAATTTAAGGAGTAGCCCATTTACCCCTTCATCCAGATCATTGATAAAAATATTTAAAAGTACCTAGCCCAAAACCGAGCCCTGCGGCACCCCACTGGACACCTCCCTCCAATCTGATGAAATGCCTTTGACCACCACTCTTTGAGTGCGGTCCTCTAACCAGCTACCTATCCACCGAACTGTCCTATAGTCCAGTCCACAGTTTTCCAGTTTACCCATTAGAATGTATGGGGGACCCTATCAAAAGCGTCAGAAACCTGCTCTAATATCTTCCCAGCAACAAAAACACTGACCGGCCTGTAGTTTCCTGGGCTATCCTTCTTCCCTTTCTTAAAGATTGGGATAACATTCGCTCTTCCTCAATCTTGTGGCACATCCCCAGTCCTCCAGGAGACCTTGAAGATGATGGACAAAGGCTCTGCAAGTTCTCTAGAAAGTTCTTTGAGCACTCTTGGGCGCACACCAAGCCCAGGGGATTTGTATTCATCCAGTGCAGCCAGGTGCCTGTACACAAACTGTCTGTCAATGTCAACTAGCCACCCAGGTGTCCTGTCATGTCTACTACCATCTCTAGATGGGCTCGAGTTCTTCAGGGAGAAAACAAAAAAGTCATTAAGCCTGTCTGCTTTTTCTGTCCTCCATCAGAGTTTCTCCTTCCACTCCCAACAGCGGTCCAATTGCCTCTTTTACCTTGTGTTTGCTTCTCACATATCTGTAGTTTTTCTTATTGCAGCGAGCCCCCCTGGCCAGACCCAGCTCATACTGAGCTTTGGCTTCTCTGATGGTTGATTTGCAGTACCTAGGAACCCTCATATATTCCTCTTTAGAGGTCTGTCCTTCCTGAACATTTCTTTTTTCTCCCTTAGCTTATTCTGGAGCTCTCTGTTCATCCACATCGGTTTCTTGGAGCCCTTACCATGTTCCATCTTGCTGGAATAGTGAGGGCTTGAGCTTGCAAAAGCTGGTGTTTGAGAAGGGCCCACCCTTCACTCGCTCCTTTCCCTTCCAGCACACTTCCCGACGGAATGACTCTCTCTTTTTTTTTTTTATTAATATTTTTTATTTTTTATTAACTACATTTACTAACAATACAAAGGGAAGAAAGGGAACAAGGGGAGGAAGGAAAAAAACCATAACAACTACAACATGCAACAGCTATGCTACACAAAATGTTTTCCCTTCATACTGCCATTATTCAAAAGTTAAAGCTTTATGTTATATTGATGGAGTGGTTGACCTTACTAAATGCAAGTTACAATTTAAATTCAAATTAAATTTTTCTTCCCCTCCTGGGTCCCGGACGCAATTCTCTCTGAGCAGCTGCAGCCGCAGTGCTCATTTCCTCCCCCCCCCCTCAGACTTCTCCTTTTCGTCTTGCTTGGTGCACTGAAATTCCGGATTTTTATCCTCAAAATCCCTTAATTGATCTTCTGATAATATCTTGAAAGCTTGATCTTTGTGACTGAACCAGATTCCTTCCGGAAATAACCATTTGTACTTTATTCCACGTTCTCTCAGAAGAGCTGCGAACTTTTTATACTTAAAACGTCTTTTCCGAACTAGAAATGGGACGTCTTTCAATATCTTAACTTTATTACCCAGAAAGTCCAAATCCGCATTGTATGAATTATATAGGATAGTGTCCCGGATCCTCTTAGATGAAAAATCAATGATGATCTCGCGAGGCAACTGACGCTTCATTGCATATTTTGAAGTAGCCCGACGGACTTCCAAAATGGCGCTTTTTACTTCTTCTTTAGTTGCCCTCGCGGGTGTCGCCAATAGTTCCAAGACAAGACCCCGTAAATCCTCATTTTCCTCCTCTTTCACATTCTGGAGACGCAAAATTGTCTGTGTTCGTTCCACTTGTAGCCTGATCAGCTGATTCTCCACCAGCTTAAGCTCTTTATTCGTAGCCTTCACGAGTGACGCACTTTCCCGAGCAGACTTCTCTGCCCCCCCCGCTGCTTCCTTAATGGTCTTCACTTCGCTCTCAATTAAGCCCACCCTTTGATCTGTTTCATTCAGCTTGTCAACAAAGGGTTTTATAGCTTCACCAACCGCCCTCCGCACCACCTCCTCCAACGACTCTCCCTTCAGGGCAGCCGAAACTGACTTGCCCAGGGCAGGACTTTGTTTTTTTGTTGCCATTTTAGGGGGGGGGGAACCGCCAACCGGATTCTGAAACTCAGCAAAGGGGAAGGACGAGCCTTCTTAGCTTCAGATCCCACCACTCCTTCGCGTACGCTTGTAGTAACAGAAGGGATTCGCTTACTTGCAGGCTTTCGCCTAATTCTGCTCTTTGCCGTTTTCCATGGCCCGGCAGCACTCGAGGCGCCGCGCACGTCCGCCGGCCTCCGTAGGGACAAACGGGCAATTAACCCCCCGCATTAATTCCGGGGGGCTCTTCCCGCAGCGTCCCGGACCCAGCCTCCCTCACTGGGAGTTTTGGGGGCTAATCTTCGCAGATCAGCCGCCCGGACAGGGTGCTCGGGCGCTTCCTCTCGAGCCCGCGAAGAGGAGCGTCCGACATGGCTGAGAAAACGAAACCGAATCACGGAATGACTCTCATCAAGTATCTGAGTTCATCGAAGTTGGCCCTACGAAAATCCAACCTATGAGTCTGGCTATGAACTTCCTTGCCCCCCCCCCCACAGCCACTGGAATTCAAGGAGGACATGGTCACTTCCCCCTAAGGTCCCCACCATCTTCACTCCATCTACCAATTCTTCCCTGTTGGTTAATATTAAGTCTAGTATGGTCGAGCCCCTTATAGCTTCCTCCACCATTTGAAAAAGGAAGTGATCAGCCAGGCAGGTCAGGACGTTGCGTGAGTCTTATTGCTTTTCTGAGCTTGTCTCCCAGCACACATAGAGGAAGTTGAAGTCACCCATAATTACAAGGTTCTGATGTCTGGATTCTCTACCAAACTGTTCAAGGAAGGCAGCATCCATTTCCTCTCCCTGGTCAGGCGGTCTGTAGCAGACTCCAACAACAATACCCTCTGTCCTTCCTCCCCTTCTTTCCACCCATATACTTTCCACTGAGCTGTCAACCACATTCTCCAGAACTTGCTGACAATCAAGCCCCCTCCTCACATACAATGCCACTCCACCTCCTCTTCTACCCTTATGGTTTTTCTTGAACAACTCATACCCATCCATTATCACATTCCAGTCATGGGAATCATCCCACCAAGTCTCAGTAATTCCTACTATATTGTAGCCCTCTGTTTGCAAGAGAAGCTCAAGCTCGTCCTTCTTATCACCCATACTTCGGGCATTGGTATAGAGGCACTTGTAGCCTTGTACCTTTGTTTGATCCGTCCTACCCAGGTGGGCCCCCGCTGTTATCACTTCATTGAAATCCCCTTATTGATCATCCCCTTCCCCTTGTGGCATCAGTTTAAAGCTCTCCTGATGAAGCGCTCCAGGTTCTTTCCAAACATTTTCTTCCCTAACCTTGAGAGGTGAAGCCCATCATGTGCTAGAAGGCCTTCTCTAAGAGAACTTATCCTGTGGTCCCAGAACCCAAAGCACTCCTGCCAGCAACACCACCTCAGCCAACGATTCACCTCAAGTATGGTCTGCTCCCTTTGCATTCCTCTTCCTTTGACAGGAAGGATAGAAGAGAATACCACCTGTGCCCCCACTGTCTTCAGCTGCCTTCCAAGAGCTTCATAGTCCTCTTTAATTCTTGTGATAGTATTCACAGACGTGTCATTCGTTCCCACATGCACCAGCACAAATGAGTACACATTAGTCAGTTTCGGCAGTTGGTGTGTACATTGCCAGAGGAAGGGGCTGTTTTTTCCTTCAGCTTTCAAAGGATCTCATCTAACAGCTTTGCAACACCATATAACATTTCTTACTGCCCACAGCTAGGAAAAAGTAATTCAGTGAAAAAAATCATTTCTCATCTGCAACCCAAACAACTTTGCTTTTAACTTCTCAGCAGAACTTCTAATCATAGGTTCTTAGCCTCGTAAAGTCATTAAGCAGCCTCTGTTCACTAACTTGGGAAATTTTCTTTTAGCAATTCAGGTAGTTATTTTCACACTCAGTAGTTCTTAATGAGCAGAAAGTTGCACATAATAAGAAACACAATGCTAGATGCAAAGATTGACTGAATTACATAGGAAGAATCCAATACATTGCCTATTGAGTTTAAGGAATCAGTAATTTGATATTGCCAAATTTAAAAAAAAAGCATTCTTCAGATTTGGAGAGGCTCTTTGGAAGAGCTTTAAAGGCTGGGAACTTGCAGCTAGGAGCCTAGTAGTGGGGGTCAGATGAGCAAAGCTGCCATGGCAGAACAAAGGGATAGAGGCAGTGCCATAGATATGATGGACCAAGGCTATGAAGAGTTTTGTAGGTGATAATACGAATTGGGCTTGGTAACTGATAGGTAGCCAGTAAAGTGACTGTAGAATGGGACTAATATTCATGGTACTCTTAGTTTCTCGTAATAGACAAGCTGGAGCGTTCTGCACCAACTGGAGTCTCCAAGTTCTTCCAGGCTAGACTGAGTTTGAGGAAAGCATTTTTTGCAGCTGCCTTAATTTGCTTTTCTAGCAGCAGTGCTGGATCCAGGATAACCCCTAGACTCTTAAATGAGTCTGCAAGGACCAGAACAATTCCATCAAAACTGGGGAGCATGACAGCTTTCGAGATCTCTGCCTTCCCAACCAGCATCACTTCTGTCTTGTCTTGGTTCACTTTCAATTTGTTTGCTTTCAGTCATTTGACCCAAGATCTTTACTGTATCCCGTAGTGATTTGGATAGCGAGCTACAGAGCTGGGTGTCATCTGCATATCGATAGCATCCAAGCTTTGCTTAACTGAACAGGCCCTTCTCTAGGTGCCCCCTTGCACCATAAGCAAAACCAACAGCTGCCCACACACGGCCCATTCTGTGTGGCAGCCCCCACTTTATGGAACGGCCTGCCTGAGGAAGATAGGAAAGCTCCCACCCTCCTGGCCTTCTGCAAAGGATACAAAACTGAAATATTCAAGAGGGCTTTTTGCTTAGATTGGTGGGCTGTTCTGCAAGGAAGCGTTCTCATAGAGAACCGTAAGTAACGGGATAGGGAGGGACCACAGACTTTACTACTATTGTTGAAAATACTGATAGTAGCGGACCACAGACTCCACTACTATTGCTGTATGTATGATCCTACTGGGTTAGTTTCTGTGTTCCTTAAAATGTCAGTCATAGAATTGCTTATGCTGTGTTTCGACATTTCCTCAGCTCTGTATTGGATTTCTGCAGGTGTTTTAAATCTTTGCAAATTTGCATGTATATACCCATTAACATATTTTATTGAAATGCCTTTGATATTGACTATACTGACCCACATTGTGTAATCCACCTCGAGGCTCAGTGAGACAGGTAGACTATAAATAACATTAATACATGAATAAATATAGAGCATTCCTGATTACTCCATACTCCAAAATAAAGCTGGTGCATAGTCCACATTTCTTCCTCTGATTGCACCCATGGATTCCATATTACTGAGGTCTGATGCCAGTTCTGGACTTACGAGGCAATTTCTCTGAAAATCTAAAAGCTCTAGACAGCCAAACGACAAAGAAACCAGGACAGTCAGTAAACGTCTCAGAACAACATTAGGATATAGATCAAAATGGTGTCTTACGATGAAGCTGGGTATGCCACTCACCCAGTTCTACAAATGTACTTTCCGCCAGCTTACTTCAAACATATGATACCGCAAGAACAATAACCCATGCAGGCATTTTGAATGACCCCTCCAAGGTCTTTCCCAGCGTTGTTACTTGAGATCCTTTCTAGTGGGAGGTTCCAGGGGCTGGACCCAAGAACATAAGCAGGCAAAGACTGCATTCTGTCCCTGCGGCCACTGCACTGGCTTCTAACTGACAGGGATTCAAAGCCTCCAGACTTCCTCCCGGGCCCCGTTCTTATCTGAGATGGGCACAGTACTCTACCCGTCGGCTGTATGTTTGAAGGAACGCCCAGCATTTATCCTTCTAGACTGTATGATGGTCTACACCTAGGAATTTGTAAATAGATTGAAAAGAAATCTTGTTTATGGAAGAAATAATCAAGTACGATTGACTTTTGCATGATTCTCCACCAGTTGGATTTTCATTAGTTGGACATCTGACTTTATCGGGTTAACTCTACCTGTTGGACACGCCATTACTATGTATTGATTGTGTAAATTGTGTGTTACATTTATACCATTGATTTTTGCACCTTGCATGTTGATAAAACTTACACATTTTGTAATTGTGATTTCTCCCTGATTGTGTATATATAGTAGTTCTACTAGTCCAGAGAAATCCCCCTTTGTTGTGGTTGTTGTTAGTCTTTATCAGTGCTGCTGACAGGCACAGAAAGGAGCACAGAAAACAGGACTGAGGGTGTCAGGCCTTTGCTGTGACTTCACATCAGGGCAGCAGTCACAGCCATGTAAACTGCACTGCGTACAAACAGCTGCTTTTTACATTTAGGACAGGATTTTTATGACAGCAAAATGAAATGACAGTGCAGTGGTTATAAAAGCAGCCAGAGAGTGAAGACAGGAATGATCACAGGGAGGAAGTCTGGCATACAAAAGCAAGACTTGCAATTTGCATGAACAGCATTATTTAAGGGAAGCTTCTGGTTGCTGGTGGAGCCTATAAGTTATGATAGTCAAGAGAGGTCATTTGTGATGGCTTTATTTTGATCATAGACTGGAAAAATAGGTTTGATCTGATCTAATCGAATGTCTTAGAATCAACACGGGCATCTCTGGAATAGGAGCAGCATATTCTGTACCTGTACCAAAAAGGGTTACAGTTTGGAGGAGACTGTGATGCACAAATGACGTTAAGAACAAAAAAAAAATAGAAAAGGATCAGTTTTCTGATGAAAATTTCCATGTAATTTTTAGGGTAGTGGTAGGATTTTGGGATGCTTTTAGGACAACTTCCACAATTGTGAAATTAGTGTAAATTGATGCATGAACTGATCTTACACTTCTCTACAGATTTACACTACAGAGTCATCACTAGAGACGGGCATGAACTGAAATACGAACCAAAATTAGGCACGAACCAGGCCGGTTCATGGTTCACGAACCGTGGTTCATCAGATCCCATTTCTGACGAACCACCACGAACTTTAGGCTGGTTCGTTTGGTTAGTTTTTTGGTTCGTGACTGCAGATAGCCTGGTGCCAATCAATCAGTTTCCTAGGCAACACAGGATGGACTTCCTGCAGACCTTCTGCTGGCCCGGAAGTGATCTTCTGCTGGCCTAGAAGTGATGATTTTCTGACCTGGATGTGATGTTTTCACGAACCAAACAAACCGGTTCGTGAACCAGAGGCAGGTTCGTGAAAGTTCGTGGTTCGTCAAATTTCACGAACCACGAACTGCATGGTTTGGATTTTTTCCGGTTCTTGCCCATCTCTAGTCATCACTGTAGTACATTGCCTGAGAACGTGAACTGCTAAGTCTATGCTTTGGGTTGTAGCACAGTTATTAATTTACTTGGTGATGTTAGATGAGCAACTCAGAACCCAAGGAAAGCACTCTTCCGCCTCCTAATCTCCAATTCCTGAGATACTGCCAATGATGCAATTGGAACATTCCAAAGAACTGTGCAAAAGGTAAGTATTTTTTAATTCCTAGATGAATATTTCCATTAATACTGGCAAGAAGGGAAAAAAGGGTTCAGACTTTCCCAGCCTTGTGCTATCTGCCAGGTAAATGGGCACTCGGCTCCTCTTCTTCAAGATCAGCAGGAAAACGATGAATTCCTAATAGTTTGCCGCATAGCCTGCATGGAAAAGGAGCATTCCTGGGCAAGGTGCCCCCCAGTGGCAACCAACACTGCCTTATCTTCCTCCACCTACTCCAGCCCTGTGCACACATACAAACACATGCACACTTTAACAGTCCTGGTGCTACAAGGAGTCTGAGAGTGTTTCTGCTTTACTTCCTCCTACATCTCTCTAACTAGAAAGTTAGAGATTTCCCCAGAGAGCCCCATTATGCTGCAGCTACCTCAAGGGCGTTCCTCCCATTTTCTGTTAGGCAGATCTCTGGAGGGAGCTCCCTCCTTCCCCAGGTACCTTGCCAGCAGGAAACGTGAGACTGCCCCTTAAGCTGTTGCAATGAGAAGGCCTCTTCTCCGCTAGATGCTTCTGCCATCACAAAATTGGAACTCCTCATCCCAGAGGCCCCTGTGGAAGCAGAAGGGCCAAGCGTCCCTGGCTGGCATTGAGCCACAAGCCTCAGCATATGCCAGAATTTTATCCCATAGTATGTGCCTTTAGGGGTGCAAAGCAGTAACCTTCTAGGAACTGCAAAGACCTCACCCATGTACTAGTGAGAGTCAACTCACTAGTGATTTTTAAAGATTCATCAAGAAACCACAAAGAAAAACTGTTAACTTCAGGAGCTTGGCTGTTGTAGTCGTATATTTCTTAAGCCAAAACAAATGTCAAATGTATCTACTCCACCCAAAACTTCCTTAATAGAACAACCCAAGCAGTTCATGATCTAAGCAAACCATGATATGCTACAGGACACTCCAAAAAGACAGTAGACGACTCACAGGGCTCTACTTTGGTCCTGTCCCTTTCCCGCAAAGTACTGCCTCTTCCCTGTGATTCTTCCCCTCTAAGCCAAGAAGGATAGGGAATCTAATGGCAACCCACTGGATCCCTGTGATGCAAGAAAACTGTAACTTTTTTTGGTATGGATTCAGAATAAGCTACGCCTAACAACAATAATAATTACAACAACAACAACGTTCAATTTATATACCACCCTTCGGGACAACTTAACACCCACTCAGAGCAGTTTACAAAGTATGTTATTATTATTCCCACAAACAAACACCCTGTAAGGTAGGTGGGGCTGAGAGAGCTCTGAGAGAGCTGTGACTGACCCAAGGTCACCCAGCTGGCTTCAAGTGGAGGGGGGAATCAAACCCGGCTCTCCAGATTGGAGTCCTGTGCTCTTAACCACTACACCAAACTGGTTCCTATTCCAATGCTGATTCTAAACAGGGTCGGCGCCAGAGGTTTTAGCGCCTGCGGCGGCGTGCGCGTGCGCCTCCGCGCGGCGTGATGAAGTCATCGCAGACGTCATCACGCACCGCAGGGGGGCTGGGCGGCGCGCGGACCGCCGAGCGCAGAAGCTGCGGGCTGCTGCTAGAGCGGCGCGCGGAGGCTGCTCCGTGCGCCGCCCCAGCAGCAGCTCACGGCTTCTGCACTCGGCTGGGGCGGAGGAGTGCGCAGCGGAGCTGAGGTGGGCTGGCTGCAGCAGTAGCTGCAGCCAGCCAGGCAGCCCCGTGCCGCCGCCACCACATGCCCCAGCCGAGCGCAGAAGCTGCGAGCCAGGGCTGGGGCGGCGCGTGGAGGCTGCTCCGTGCGCCACCCCAGCAGCAGCTCACAGTTTCTGCGCCCAGCTGGGGTGGAGGAGCGCGCAGCAGAGCTGGCGTGGGCTGGCTACAGCTGCTGCTGCAGCCATCCAGCCAGCTCCGTGCCGCCGCCGCCGCGCGCCCCAGCTGGGCGCAGAAGCCGTGAGCCGCTGCTCGAGCGGCGCACAGAGGCTGTGCCCGGCTGGGGTGTGTGGTGGCGGCGGCGGCGGCAGCAAGGGGCTGGCTGGCTGGCTGCAGCAGTAGCTGCAGGCAGCCCAATCATGCCAGCTTCGCTGCGTGCGCCTCCACCCCCAACACCCCCTCCAGCGCCCCTCCAGTGCCCATGTGCCCGAGGCCACCGCCTACCTGGCCTCCATGGGCGCGCCAGCCCTGATTCTAAATAAATAGAAAAGGGGGAAGAAATAGAACATTCCTGTGGATATAGCTTACATGAAGGAGTCTTATTTGAGTGAGAAGAAAAATGGTCCCTGTGGCCCAGCATTGTTCCAGCTGGGACTGTCTGTGGGCAAAACATGCATTGCTGAGGCATCATCTCTCCCTGTTTTGTTCCATATACATGAGGTGTGTGTGTGTGTGTGTGTGTGTGTGTGTGTTTGGGATCTGCAGTTCAGCTGCCAGCCAGTACCACCACTGGGATTCAGAGAGGTAGAAGAAATTTCACTCCAGGGCACTGCAATTCTTTCCTCCTCCTTTATGTTATAATTCTACTGCTCGACCTAATTTTCCAAATGTGATACAATATTTGCAGCACCATAATACTTCCTGCAGAGTCCCTGGCTGCCATCTTTGTCATTTTAGAGGAATTTAAAACACATGCATACCAACACACAATTCCTCACTCAAATTGTGGGTTGGATCCAGAAGTGAGTTATAGCTTTCTCATGGGAAGGTCATGAGGCCAGGAGGAAGGAGGCGGAGCAGGATAAAGCTCAGGGAGGCTTAATGGCAATGTTGGGATTGAGTATGTATATGATGTGGGGCATGGCCATGAAATACAGCCTATTGCTCACAATGCTACGTATTTGTAAATATTAAACTTGAAAAGTAAAATACATAAATCTGTTAACTGATGCCAGATTCTTACATTTTATGCTACGGAGGGAGGATGCGGCATGGAGTTAATTTAGTTGCAAGCAGAGCTCCCAAAGTACCATTTAGAAGCAAGGGTGACTTCAGACTGTTGGAGAGCTTCAGTCTTACATTATATAAATACTGAAGCATCAGATTACAGGCTTCTCATGCATTACTTCTAAATCTAAATTGGATCCCTGACCTTTTAAATCCGCTCAGTGTGGGCAAAGCACTACAGAGCAAAATTCCCCCTTTAAGAATCAGAAACTTTTGTGCAGGTTCATTTTCTATCTGTCAACATTCATTTATTTCTATGCATTCATTCACTTAAATATCTCCTGTTTATCATAGGGACAAGAGCAGGTCAGAAGAACATGGGGCTGATATCCAAATCAATGGTGCTGTCAGAATTAGCCGTGTGCAGAACAAAACAAATCAGCCAGAAACACACATGGAAATCACTGTTTTGTTTTATTAAAGCAGTTTCCGGAACAGTGAACCAAAACTGGAAAAACCAAGTTCTAACAAACACCCGCCCAACGAAAAGTTTGTGTGTTTCGTTTGGGTTCTTAACATGCAGCAGCAAACAGGCAGACAGGCACTGGGCCAGCAGGATCCTGTTTTCCTTAACGGTATGGTCTCCTACCAATCAAATCCCAAGGGGAGATATATACCACCTAATTAACTCCGTTGGAGGGAAGGGAGAATGTGCCCACAGGCGCTTTTTTTTTTTTGGCAGCACTATGGGTTCTCGCAAGGGGAAGAGGGACGACCACTCCCTGCCTCTTGGCTTCAGAAATGTTTGCTTTATTAATTCCACTGGAGGGAAGGGGGAATGTGCATCTTTTTTTTTTTTTGCGGCACTACCCAGGCACTAATCTGGGTAGGAAAAGAGCTGCTGGGTGGGGAGCAAGTAGTCTATTCCATCAATCAAAAAAGCTTTGGAAGGCTTCAGTCATCGTCTTTTGGCTCTCTCTTTTTCTGAGTCAAATAGCAAACATATACTCCAATGATACTTCAGCTACTTCACGTTTCCCACCTACACAACAAAAACAATCTAGTTTTCTCTTCAGAAATCCCTCCTACTGCAAGCTCCCTCCCTCCCATCCCTCCCATCCAGCATCTGCCAAAACATAATTTTAAAAAAATTCTCCATAGCACACTTAAGTCAAGCCCCCTGTGAGCCACTGATCTATTCTGCCCTTTCAAAAACAATCCTGCCTGTCCACTGCAAAAGGAAAACTTCTGGGGAAAGCCTAGGTCTGTTTGGGGAGGGGGTGAATTCAGACGGTCATTCTGCCTACCTGGACGATGGATTGATGGCAATTAGTGTGAGAACACACACACACCCTGTTTTGCAGCGAGACACTGAGTTGCAAGAGAGGATTCAACCCCCTCATCACGGGAACGAAACTACAAAGCACAACGAAAACGGCAGCAAAAGGCAATAGCAGGGCACAAAGGTAATAACTTATTGGTACTATCATCACTTAGAAAAAGGAAAAAGTGAAAATAAAGCAGGGGGGGCCTACTGTCACTGTCTAGTTGGAAGTAGACACACACAAAACGATTAAATGTTAAGCCTGTTTTTGCAATGGGACTGCAAGCCTCTGGCTGCTGATGAGTTCCTAATCCAGAATTCTAATCATTTGTCATCAGGGCTTTTTTTCAGCAGGAACACGGTGGAACGGAATTCCGGAACCTCTTGAAAATGGTCACATGGCTGGTGGCCCCGCCCCCTGATCTCCAGACAGAGGGGAGTTTAGTTTGCCCTCCATGCCATGCGCGGAGGGCAATCTAAACTCCCCTCTGTCTGGAGATCAGGGGCGGGGCCACCAGCCATGTGACCATTTTCTCATAGGGCAACCCCACTGAGTTCCACCACCTCTTTTCCCAGAAAAAATCCGTTTGTCATAAAACACCTAAGAAAAACGAAACAGCATTTTTGTCGCGCACACACACACACACACACACATACACAATTTGCTTGCAAGCGCTTATTCATGGTAAAGAATGAACAATCACTTCGGAAAGCCGAATGCTTTAAAATTCCAAGCAAAGCCTTGCTGGGGAAGCAACAAGGCCACACCAAAAAGGAAAAAAGCCCCTACAACCAAACCCTGATATTGCTGTATTGAGAACTAGTTCAGACACCCAACGGAAAGAATAGGAAATACCGTCTAGGGGCTACCATGGCAATGGAGTTTACCTGACCCTTGCCAATTCAATTAAGAGCCTAGAAAAGCAAATTAAGGTAGCTGCCAGAATGCTTTCTACAACCTAAGTCTAGACTGGAAGATTGGCCTTGACACAGCCGATTTGGCCACCTGGATCTGTGCCAGGGTAACATTAAGACTTGACTACTGTGATGCATCATACATAGGTCTCCCCTCCAAGTTGTAGGCTCAGGTATATCTTAGGAATGATCTTGAGTCTGATTAAGGAGTGAATGAAGAGAGTTTATTCAGGAACTACAACTTTGACAGAAAGGAGAGAAACAGAATAGATACTAACTACCTCAGTAAACAGAGAGGAGGGACTTGCGGGAAGAAGCAGAAAGCAGGAAGCAGCCTAAGAATACCAATCTGGAGACATGCAAGAAGGACAGAAGAGAGGAGGACAGAAGGATCCCACTCTGCCATCTACCTAACGGTCAGACCCGCTGCCCCTTGCAGGTATTCTGTGTCTTCTGCCTTCTCTGTACAAGACATGGTATTTCCAACACCCCTTCTCAAGGTGTCCACAAGGTTTAACTTCTTGCGTAGACTTTCAAACTTATCTTTAGGGAGTGGCTTAGTGAGTAGATTGGCAATTATCTCTTCTTTGCGGCAATACTTCTACTCAATAAGCCCATCATCTTGTTGTTTCACATCAATATGTGAAAGAGTTCTAGAGTTCATCTTTTCTGTTTGTGCAATTTTTATGCACCCTTGATTGTCCTCGAAGAGTTTTATCGATTTGGGTTCTTCTGTCCCAAAGTCATTCATCAGTTGCAGCATCCACTTCAGTTGTCTGCATGCATCTGCTGCGGATACCTATTCAGCTTCAGTCGAGGACAGAGCCAGAGTTTCTTGTTTTCTGCTACTCCAGCTCACTGCTCTGTTGCCATAAAAGAATAAATGTCCATTGGTAGACTTTCTGTCTTTGGTATTTCCTGGAAAAAAAAAACACTCTTGAATAACCCGAAATGCTATTACATGGAACTGAATACAATTTGATCTGCTTGGATAACTTTTACATTATGGCCTGAAGAAGGATATAAATATCTGAAACGAGTGAAGAGATAAAAGGCCGGCGTGGCTCGTTGCCTTCCAATCAGCCTTAGTTTTGTAGCTGATCTCTGCAGCACCTTCGTCCGTTACCCACGACGAATTTGGAGCTGACTATATCAGCAGCCCAGAGTATTACAACAAATCTACGTACGAACATTACAACGAATCTACGTACGCCAGCAGAGAGCATAGCGGGGCAGATCCCGCCATTATCTCCCACTCTGAAGTGGTTCCTCTCCCTGATATTGGACTTTTTCCGGGACTCTTTTCTATTAATTATGCATGTTTATTGAGAGTGTGGGTCCTGTTGATTATATAACTTCATATGGTTATAATCTAAACAATACACCATAGGTGATATAAATTGACTACACATTGTGTTGTGTCCTTTTATATTTGTAGCACACTTCCTTGAGCTACGTTTGCTTCGTGTTAATTTTTTGTATCTGAGGAAGTGGTTCCTGTTTTTTCTGCGTTTGGTATTTCCTGTCCAATCTGCATCCATATATCCCACCAATCTGGGATTATCACTTGTTGGCAACTTCAGTTTCAGATGCATAGTCCCATTCAGGTATTTGCCCAGTCTCTTGACTGCATTCCAATCTCTTTTGCTTGGTGATTCAACCTTCCTGCACAACATGCCAATTGCTGCTGCTGTATCTGGACGCGTTAGTGTACTTATGCACAGCAATTTTCCAATTGCTTCCCTGTATTGTTTATTGTTGGGCAGGAGTTCATCATCTCCTTGTTGCTTTAGGTATTTTACTTCCATAGGAGTATCTACTGGCTTATAATTTTTCATTTGCATATATTCCAGAAACTCTAGGACTTTCTGTTTTTGGCTGATAAGATATCTCTCATCTTCTTCTCTTTCTACTTGGACTCTCAGATAGTAGGTGATAACTCCTAATTCTGTCACTTCAACCCCTTGACTCAGATGTTGGACTATTTCATTGTCGTCCTTCTCCTCTTCATAACACAAAATAAGATCGTCAACATAAACCAGAATTTAAGTCCATCTATTGTCTTGGTACCTTGAGTAAAGGCATTGTTCAGCTTTGCCTTGCTTAAAACCTTCTTTGGTCAATATTTGGCGTAGTTTTTCATTCCAACACCTAGCAGCTTGTTTAAGCCCATATAAGCTCTTTTGCAGTTTATACACGAGATGCCTGTCCTGGGATTGTTTGAATCCTGGTGGCTCTTCCATGTAAACTTCCTCTTTTATTTCACCATGCAGAAAAGCTGTTTTTATGTGTAGATGCTTCACGTGCATCTTTTGCACTGCAACTATACTCAGAAACATTCTTATTGAAGTGTGCCTTACCACTGGTGCAAAGGTCTCATCGTAGTCTTCACCGTATTTCTGAGTGTAGCTTTTGGCAACCAGTCTTGCCTTGTATCTTTGTACTTTGCCTTCTGCATCGTGTTTGGTCTTGAAAATACACTTGCACCCAACTGTTCTCTTCCCTGGAGGGAGTTCTTCAAGGTTCCATGTTTGATTTTTGATGAGAGATTCAGTCTCTTCCTCTGCAGCCCTTCTCCACTTTTCTGCTTCTCCGGCAGGCATTTTTGTTATGTCTTCCCATTTGGAGGGTTCAAGCACAACTTCTGTCTTTGCCAGATAGGAAAGTCTTTTCAGTGGAATGTTTTTGTTTGCTCTCTCTGATCACATGATTTGTGGCTCTGCGGCCCCTTCTGGCTCTGCAGGTTCTGCTGCAGTGTCATGTGTGCAGTCCATGATGGGTAGTTATATTGCTCTTTATTGCTGTTCTTCATTTTCTCCTGTTGGAGCGCTTTCACCAATGTCTGCTATCTTCCTTTCATTAACATAGACAATGTGGCAGATTTTTATAGTTTCAGTCTTTGGGTTACGGATTCGGTATCCTCTACATCCTTGTGCATACCCCACAACAATTCTTTCTTCTGCTCGGAGATCCATCTTAGACCTTTTTTTCTTTAGGAACATAACTGTAGGCTTTTGATTCACACTTCGTTTGTACCCATACCATAGTTCATATGCGGTATTGCTTGCGCCTTTGGAGGGCAGCCTATTTTTGCAGGTAGGTAGCAGTGTTAATTGTTTCTTCCCAGAATTTCTCAGGTAGCCCTGCTTCTCAGGTAGCCCTGCTACTCATTCCAGTGAGAGAGTGATTCTTTCTCTCTGCTACTACGTTCTGCTCTGGCGTGTATGGCACTGTGACTTGATGCTGAATCTTCTGCTCGGTCATATAATTTTTCATTTCATGTCCTACATATTCACCTCCATTGTCAGTGCTGAATGCCAATGGTCCTCTCTAGTATTTGTTATTGACCACTGCAACGTAAGCTTTAAATTTTTCCAGCACTTGATTTTTCTCCCTGATCATGTATGTTACTGTATACTTGAAGAATGCATCAATGAAGGTGAGAATATATTTGGTGCCACGTGGTGTCTAACCACATAGGTCACTGTATATTAAATGTAATAACTGTCTTGCCTCATTTTCCTCAGCTCCTTTCCCTTTAAAGCTGGGCCTGATTGCTTTGCTTTTAATACAGCATATACATTTTTCTTCAAAAACACACGTTGTAAATTGCATGCCTTTTGTCAGATTATTGCTTTGAAGTTGGCTGATTGCATTTACATCTCGATGCCCAAACCACCTGTGCCAGATTAATGAGCAATTCTTATGTTTACAGGTCTCCTTTGCATTTGCAAAGTCAGCTACTTGCTGGCACATTTTCATGGCATACAGACTGTTCCTCTTCTTAGCTACAGCTATTATTTCTCTGTCCTCCTTAATGAGACATTGTTTCCCAAAAGATACTTTCATGTTTTCCTCTGCAAGCCCACTTACAAAAAGCAGGCTAGTTTCCAAAGTTGGCACACAGAAGCACTTTGTGAGCAAGAGTTCCCAGTCTGTTCGTTTGGAAGTTTTCATCTTAATGTTCCAGACCCTGTGCCTGCTATTTCTACATATCTACCATCTGCTACATGCAACACCTCCCTTTTTTCTTCCTTTAGCATTTCAAAGAAAGCTTTATTCCCTGTCATGTGAGCTGTACATGCAGAGTTAATATACCAAAATTGCTCTCTAGGTTCTCTTTCTGTTAGCATAAAGCATTTTCTTGCAGGTTTTGGTTTGTCATGTTGGAAATTCCTCCCTGCTCCTTTCTTTCCTCTCTGGGAGGAATCCCTTTGTTTGCAGAGAGTGTAGTTCTTTTTGAAGTGACTGCTTTTCCCACATTCATGACAAAATGCTTCTGCTTTCTTGCTTAACTTTACAGCACCCATAGCACCTTCAGACCCTCTGTCTGAATTCTGGAATTCCTTATGTCTATTATACTCCTCCAGCATGCTTATGGCTTGACTCAGAGCCAAATCTTTCTTAGCATCTACTTGATTTATGAAACTCATAAATCCACAAACCATCCTCTACTACCATGTAGACTCTGGTATATCTTAGGAATGATCTTGAGTCTGATTAAGGAGTGAATGGAGTTTATTCAGGAACTACAACTTTGACAGAAAGGAGAGAAACAGAATAGATACTAACTACCTCAGTAAACAGGGAGGAGGGACTTCCAGGAAGAAGCAGGAAATAGCCTAAGAATACCAATCTGGAGACATGCAAGAAGGACAGAAGAGAGGAGGAACGAAGGATCCCACTCTGCCGTCTATCTGACGGTCAGACCCGCTGCCCCTTGCAGCTATTCTGTGTCCTCTGCCTTCTCTGTACACAAGACATGGTATTTCCAACACAGGTTGTTTCCACATGACCTTAATTGGATGGCCTGCTAATGGAACTTTAGCAGGTTATTTCATTCATTACACACATCATCGTTTCCCATGCACAATCAGATCATGATGATCCCGATTTTTAAGCATTTTTCGTGAAACTTGTTTTGTTCCGTTTTAATTTTTGATGCAACTTTTTTTGCACAATTATCTACCGTATCAATGCATCTGGAGGCTTTTTTTTGCTTCAGAAGAGCCCTCCCACAAATCTCCAACCCCTCCTCTTGCCATTACCCCTCCTACCCCCAGACGCATGCGAGCATCTGGCTCGCATGCACAATCGTATAACCCCGCTCCCCTTTTAAAACCGTTTTGCCCCTGACTTGCTTCTCATCCCTGTGTGCTACTCCTGCATGGGGATAAGGAGTGAGTGGTCAGTTTGCCTTTTATATAGTAGGATATGGAATCATGCGATCACACTACTCTACTGTTCGCATATTTATGAAACACTTTTACATTTAAAACTTTGAGTGGGAAATCAACAGCAGAGAATGCTGTATTATGCATGCCGTGTTTCTACAGAAGTTGAAAGATGAGACAATGGTATAGCACAATCCTGCATGCGCTCAAAAAAAAAGAAGGAAAGTTGGGCAGGAAAGCACCAACGTCATTTGTGACGAGGTACAGATAAAGAATGCATTTTCTGTTTTGGGACCTTTTTCCTCAACAAACACCCACAAAACACGCATGAGGATGATGCATGTGAATCTTGAAGAGGATTAGGAAGACGGGGCTTTGGGACAGGGAACCCCCCCCCCCCAAATTTGGAGCATGTGGAAGCGACCACAAGCTAACCTGGAGACTCCAGTTGGTGCAGAATTCTGCAGTTCAGTTAGTATTGGGAGCTAGGAGAATGAGTATTACTCCCATTCTGCAGTCACTTCACTGGTTACCTATCAGTTATCAGGCTCAATTCAAGGTATTGATTATCCCGTACAAAGCTCTTCATGGCCATGGCCCAGCATATCTATGGGACTGCCCTTGTTCCTATTTTCCACCAAGGCAATTTTGCTCATGTGAACAGGGCCTTCTGCAGGTGCCACCTTGCACATGGGCAAAATCAACAGCTGCCAAAATCAACACATGTTTTCTCTGTAGAGGCCCTCACCTTGTAGAACGGCCCACCTGAAGAGGTCAGGAAATTTCTGACTCTCCTGACTTTCCACAAATGATGCAAAACTGAATTATTCAAGTTGGCTTTTTTACTCAGATAAGAGGTCTGTACTGCAAGGGAGTGGTCTCAGAGGGATACATCAGTAGAGGGATAGGGCCCATACACTTTACTACCATGTGCTACTGTTTGCTGTCTGTTCCTTTGTGTATGATCGTGCCGGGTAGCTCTAGGTTGTTTTATGTTGTTTAATGTAACATTAATAGAATTGCTTATGCTCTGTTTCAGCATTTCTTAAACTCTGTATTAGAATTCTGCTGGTTTTAAATCCTTGAAAATTTGCATTTATATACTGATACTATTATACTGTTATTGAAATGTCCTTGAATTTGACTGCACTAACTCACACTGTGTAATCCGCCTTGAGTCTCAGTGAGAAAGGCAGACGAAAATAACATAAACAAACAAACCTATCTAGGGCCAATTCCAGACGGCCCTCCCCATCCCGAACGTCGTGCGTCGTCGCGCAGAAAACGTGAAATATTGCGTTTTCTCGCGTGAGTTTTACGCGAAGTCACGCAAAACTCGCGTGAGAAAACGTGATATTTCGCATTTTCCGCGCGACAACGCGCAACGTTTCGGGATGGGGAGGGCCGTCTGGAATCAGCCCAGAATTGGGGACAATTTGGTACTCTAGGCAGCAACTGGCTTTCCTGGAGCCACTGCAGCCACTCGGAGAAAGGTTTTGCAGGATGGTAGGCCAACACCCCACCTCCCACTCCCCAAAATGGCCTGGATGTCCAACTAGTTTAGCACTCCACCCACACTCCTCTCTTTGCCTTCTGGAAACAGAAGATTAAAATTAGGCTTCCCAACCTCCAGGTGGGACCTGGAGTTCTTCCAGAATGATTAGCGATCTCCAGAATACAGAGACCAAGTTTCCCTGGAGGAAACAACAGCTGCGGAAGCTGTACTCCCTGGCATCATGTCCCTGTTGAACTAGCTCCCTCCCCTACTCCAATTCTGCCTTCCCCAGACACTACCCTCAAATCTCCAAGAGTTTCACAATCTAGAGTTGGCAATTCTAGTTAAAATGCACGTAACACTGAGATTCTGTAATTGGAATTCTAGTCTATAGAATCTTTTTAGCATGATGATGATGATGAAGACATAGAAACGGCAGCAGCAGGGGCGGGGATAGGAATCATGGCGGACACCGTTCTCTCACACACAGTTTCCCTAATTAGAAATGCTCCCCCCCCCCACTCAAGTTGCTTTGGGCCAAACTACAAGTGACAAATTACACTTGAATGGCAAGTGAACAGACTCACGTGTATTCCTCCCTGTTCACTTGCACGCCACTCGATCACGTAGTGTATCCCTCCCTGTTCACTTGCACTCCACTTGTGCACACAAGTGAACAGGGAGGAATACATGTGTCTGTTTACTTGCTGTTCAAGTGTCATTTGTCATTTGTAGCTTGGCCCTTTAAGTCTCTGAAAAGAGACACATTAACAATACACAAACAAATAAAATAAGAAGAAAGAAAAGTGTCTTTTTTTCTTATAGAATCTTGTGTTTTCTATCTTTCATGTTTATTGTCTATAGTTATTATTGGTTTAAATAAAGAAAATGAAGAAAAGTCTCTGAAAAGAGAAAAGACAGAAACCTATATTGTGCTTGTCTTTTTGTCCCCCAGAGGAGACACATTTCCATTCAGAGAAACAGCATAGCCTCAGTCCTTCTTCAGCGCTGTAGCCCAGTCCATATACCCTCCCCTGAAGCCTGTTTTGTAGGGTCAAAAATGTCCATAGTTCCATCATGTGGATTTTAATCCTGAAGCTGAGCAGGCAGGACTCCACTGAGACCTCTATGCAGCCCAGAGGCCTCCAGTTACTAACTGAGCACTTCCATGACAACTCAACTCTTCTACAACATCAGGAAAGTTCTCTGATCAGTTCTTGTTTACTGAAACTCGGGGCTTTGTGAATGAGAAATTTTTTTGCTTCAATTCTGATTTTGGGGGCAATCTCCATGGACCAAGTCTGATGAGCCCACAGGAACTAAAAACGGTTATAACTGTGTGTGTGATCAGATATCAACAACGCCAGGCTAAAGAAAGCAAAAAAATATTTTTCACACCTGCTTGCTGGCAAAAAATATTCAGAACCAAAATTCCAGGCATAGGAAACTGCAGGGTGACCTTAAAATCTCACGCACCAGAGAGCTGCCACTCAGCCACATATTTTTAGATAAATGACAAGGCGTGAAGCACAATGCTCCATTTCACAGGAACACAAAGATATGCCTTCACCTGTCACCCGTCTGATTGACTGGGACTCCTGCGCTGCGTGTTTTCAAAGACTCAACAGCAATCAGATCATCGAGACCTCCCAGAAGGGAATAACAGATAGTACCTCCAACTGCACTAATTAAAAGAGCCATGCTAATGTAATGTTTCATTACTGTTAGCTAGTAAATATTTAGCTACAATAGATGTTGTTGCTTTAATGACCGTGTAACAAATTCTTGTATACTGTGCTGTATATTGCGCTTTATGTATATCGTGAGGGTGTGCAGTATTCTTCAGTGTTGGGGGAACTGAGAAGTAGGACTGTGAGAGTTACAAGAGCACTTTTTCTGCTTTGTAAGCAGATGTACTTCTGTCCTAAGGCAATAATCCAACAAAGGTAGTTTTCAGTTCTGGCCCAGAGGCCTCCAGTTACTAACCGAGTACTTTCCTAACAACTCAACTCTTTGACAACATCAGGAAAGTCCTCTGATCAGTTCTTGTTTACTGAAACTCGGGGCTTTGTGAATGAGAAACTTCTTGTGCTGAGCACAGTAGCACTGAGAAAATTACAAGGCTATACGATCAATATTTTTGCTTCTTTCAGTTCTGATTTGGGGGCAATCTCCACGGACCAAGTCTGATGAGCCCACAGGAACTATAAAGGGTTATCACTGACCCCGAGACTGACATAATGTTATTCCAGCAGGAGTTTTCTCATACAGATAAACTTCCATTCTGGCCTGAACCCTCTGCCACAAAAGTCTACGTAGGAATAAAATGCTATCGGTCTTGAAGAAGCCACAAGACTTCTGTTCCTCTCGGTCCTAAGGCACCGGTTGCACAGCTGTTATCAACATAGTGAAGACTAAACGGGCAAGATCCACCAGTGAGGGAGCACCTACTGGAGGTGACTGTGACACCCTAAACCTGCCTCCCAATCCCCAGAGCAGTTATGCAACTTGGAAGTGGGGGAATCGCTTTGAAAATAAAATGTGACGCACGAGAGTGTGAACAAACAGATGTGCGGCACTTTAAAAATTAAAGAAAAGCAGGGAAACCACTTGAAGCATGAAAATGTGGCAGATGGAGTGGGATGGAGGTGGAACGAGCATTTAATTTGCGGGAACGTACATCTGTCATGAAACTGCAATGCAAAGAAGAACTCATAGACCACATGAAGAGAGTTGTGTTTTCCCATTTTATGTCATGCCATTCTTCAGTTAAAATTAAAATAATGAGGAGGGAGCCCCATACTTATCAGAGCCATGAAAGAATTTATTTTGGCATTACCAGAACTTCCATTGTCACCCTATAACAGTGATATAGGATCTCTAAACTCATTCACATACAAAGTTCCACTTGATGGTGTCTCATCACTTGATAGCATTTAGCCAAACTTGTGAACCATCTCCATTGAATGAATGGACACTGGATGACAGAAGTGCCATCTTTTATCTTAGATGTGGATTGACCCTTTCATACATGCTCAGAATGCTACGGTCGACAAGTAACGAGTATGTTGAACCAGCCCAAGAAGCTAAACTTCATGCCAGGGAAGCCAACAGCCACCATGGGCCTCGGAGCAAAGATTCTGTCTGGACCCCTTCCAGATCACTTGTGTAACTCAAACTTCAGTGGTCTTAGCCAGTGGACAACAGGGGTAATTGCCTGGGTCCCATGCGGTGAGGGGCCCCGGTCACCCACAGCTCCATCTACCCCTAAAGGAAGGAGGGAAAGAAGAAGAGCCGGGGCCTGCCACCACTTGTGCTGGCTCTGTCTGGGACTCAGGCTTGCAGCATCAGCTCCTGCCCACCTCACACGGGGCTAGGGCCACCCTTTGTTACGCCCTAGTGGGAAGGATACTAGCAATGGGGTGGTAGTGATTCTGGTGCCCCATACTGGACTTCGGCCTAAGGCCCTAGAGTTACTAAGGCCGCCACTGCAAATATCGTATATTTCAGCAGAGATGTGGATTAAAATCCATAAAGAGACTCTTGGTTCTTCAGTAATTGTGCCTCTAAGAGAAAATGGTTTAAAACTGTTTCAGATAGGTAGCCATGTTAGAGCCAAACTACAAGTGATGCCTGACACAGGTTGGACACTTGTCAGCTTACCTCAAGTTTTGATGGGAAATGTAGGCGTCCTGGTTTTACAGCTTGGCTCTCCATTACAGCTGCAAGACTAGGATGCCTACATTTCCCATCACAACTTGAGGGAAGCTGACAAGTGTCCAACCTGTGTCAGGCGTCACTTGTAGCTTGGCTCTTAGTCTGCAGTAAAACAGCAGGTCCAGTGGCACCTTAGAGACCAAAAAAATCTTCAGGGTATAAGCTTTCAAGAGTCAAAGCTCCCTTCTTCAGATAGCTGAAAATCTTGTTGGTCTCCAAGGTGCCCCTGGACTCAAATCCTTCTGGTTTAAAACTGATTGGGGGGGGTCCCTTGGCAACCCCCCCCCCTCAAATGGAAGATGGCATCTTAGTCCAGTGAGATTATCAATGCTAGTAATTCAATGCTGGTAAATGAATGCTTATATTGGTGTAACTCAATGATGAGTTACACCAGTCTAAGCCTATTGATTACAATGGGGTTAGACAGGAGTAACGCTGCATAGGATTGCACTGTGTTCTCATCACTGTAATATGACAGTGAGAACTTCAGATAAGTATTGAGGAGGTGAATTAATACTAGCTAAACCAGCTAGTCAGATTTCCCCACAATCGACTGTTGATCCTTCCAGAATATATGCAAACAACTATGATAAAGGAATGTAAATACTTGATACATTTGAGGACATCTTCAAGACTCTTAATTGCACAGTATGGGAAAGAAACAATTTTACCTAAAACAAAACTTTTGGCTGTGTAAGTGTTGGTTCTTTACATTCATGATTAAGATGAAGATGTACAAATTGATGTGAGAAAAGGAAGATCATTCTTAAAACAGCGTTCAAAAACTGGTTGCCATTTCTTTAGTATTAGAGTCGTGTGAGACAGGAAGTTTTGTTGTGTGTTTGACATTCTACATTAACATTTCATAGACATCTTACTATGGAAAGGTGTGTAAGTTTACTCGATGTATTATTTTTCTACTTAGTCTTGCATGTCTTTATTACACAGAGCAACCCTAAAGAGGTACACTCTTCTAAATCCAACTGAGTTCAATGGACGAAGAAGTGTATAAATGCATTGATATGACTGCACTGATAATCATACCATTTTGTCCTAAGTTGGGTCCTCCTCGGCAGCCCTGCTGATTTCTGTTGTATGTAAAGATGTTTTTCCTTCCTGAAAACTTAAGTAGGTGACCATGTTCCTCTTGAATCAGCCTCACAAACTCCATGTGTGATAAATTAGGGTGAAATGCAGCTACTTGTCCACAGATACACATTGGGACCATTGCCAATCATTTGGGCCTCCTCCATCTAAATTATGCACTCTGTTCATTATATCACACTACATGGTGGACGTTTTTTAAAGATAAAGATCCCCCACAATGGCCAGAAATTAATTGTCTTGAGCTGGATGGTAAAGGTTTTTTGTAATTTTGCTTACTTTTATTTATTTAAAACATTTATATGCCGCCTTTCCATCCAAAATAGGGTCCCCAAGATGGATATAAATGTAGTATGTATTCATTCTTGATGCACAATGTTTTTATTTGCAATAAAAGATTTATAAAACAAACAGTCCACAAAACCTCATTCCTGAAGAAAGGAAGTATCTTTGTTCCATTTAGGACACTTTTATAGAAAAGATAGTATAAAAGTGAGATTATGTGCTATTCAAAGTTATCACTTTTTGAAGTCATACAAATCCACAATTTAATGCACGTTCAAAGACAGCGGTTTACTTTCTCCAAGAAAAGAGTCCATTTTAAAGTATTGAAAAAGGCAGGAAAGGAATGAAAGTAGGCAAAAAGAAAAAAGTACAAGAACATCAAAAAGTAGATACCACATTGAGAAAGTCATATGTACAACATTCTTATAAAACTGTTTACGGAAACCAGGTATTTTCAAAGAGGTGATTAAAACACATCCAACTGCAATCATAAAGACAATAATGGATTCACTATCATTCATTAATAAATTCAATTCTTGCTCTCTTAATGGTGCCCATTTTAGCATCAGATTTATCTCAAAATTAATGTAAAGCCAGCTTTAACTTGCCCTTTCTTCAACATCTGAGCATTTATTTGGATTACTACTTTTCAAAATATTGAGCAACGGGCATAGAAAGTGCTCAAGTGCTTCACCTATAGTACTATAGATATTAATATACTAATCTTGAAGGGCCATTTTCTACAATACATTTTTGCAAACATTAGATTATTCCTGTGCCACTACTATGTCTATATGCATGTGTTGACACTATATGTTAATTAAGAATGCACAAGATTGGCTCCCTGACCTACCAACAATTGAAAAATTCTTCAATTCACAGACATTTGGGGAGCCAGGAAGAATACTCATTCATACCCACAATGTTTATAAGTGGGTGGAAAGCTACAGGATTCGAGGTGTGTCGCATGCACACATTTCATCTAGCCTGATTCTTATCCTTTTGAAGCTAAAAGGTGGCATACATCAATCAACCAGAGCGCAGAAGTGTGCAACCCTTGCCTCCCCACAAGCATCTAGATGAGAAGAGGAACTTCCTGAACATCTTTGAATGCAAACATAAGCAGGACTGAAAGATTTTTGCGGCGCTGGAATCTTTTCAGGAGGTTCCCGAAATAGACGGCGTAAGAACAGCAGCCCCCTGGTTAGCCCTTACAGTAACTCTTCGGGAAGGTGGAGGTTCAACATATTGAATCGTCAATGCTAATTACACTGGTTAATTAATTATTAATTAATACATTGCTTGAGCTGACAGCTCAGTTCCTGGATCACGCCAGATATTCTATTCCACATGGCAGAGGCCTTCATTTAATTGATTTCAAGCTGATTCTAAAATTAATTATTTTTAAAAATATCTTTGCTAAGAAAAAGCAAAGCATCATTTCTCCCACAGGCAAGGAAAATTTTGATCTTCTTTGGCACTGCTAAGTGGCATATACAGTGTTAACTACCCAGCTTGGCCACCCCCACGAAAGAAGGAGAAAAGACTTAACTGATTATTATGTTGAAATTACTGGTTAAGGGTGAAGGAGCAAAAATGATAGAAAACTCCAGGGTTTTGTGGGGCGGCGAGGGTTGTCATTCTGTTTGTAATGCTCACCCCATTCCAATTCAATTTGTGGTATTGTGGACTTTACCAGACTAAGGGCAGCATCATGCAAAAATATATCACTGTTTCCCAAACATAAATAGAGAAATTCTGAAGTAGAATAAGAAGACAGATTACAGGCTAACAGAATACAAACTCTATGCTGTAACTTCCTTACCCAGATTTCCATGTTCTCAGTTTATTTAAAAGATCTGATGCCCTGTGCTTCCCAAATGTTGTTTGAATCAGAAATGCCACAGAACAATACACAAAACTTTTCCATCCCTATTTCTCACAGCACTGTAATAGCTTACATCCCCCTAAAGCCCCCTTTCACTTCCCAACGTATTTTTTAATACAATAAAAATCCCCCGCTGGCCTGTGTCTGAAGCCACGACAGCCAAACTAGCCGCTGTTTCCCTATCTATAAGCAAAATCCAAGCAGCTTCTTGAGTTGCCAACACTTACCCTGGAGATGGTCAAAGGCATGTTGAAGTCCTTCCCCCCTTGCAGGCGGAACCCCCATGGTCCAGGTCCATTGAGAGTCACACTATAAGCCATTTTTTATCTCTTATACGCCAGGAACCCCAAAGGTCACTGTGAAACAGAGCGGGGAGGGGAAAGAGGTGGGTATTTCTGGTTTTTAAAAAATGTAGATTCTTTTGTTTGTTTCAAATTAAAGGATAAAATAATGATTGTCGTTGTCTCTTGCCTGGTCAGTCCTGCTGAAGTGTCACCTAAGAATAGATAGGAGCTATAATGCAGATACTGATATCCCTGATGAGAGAGTCCATAAAAGGATTGCA
Source organism: Eublepharis macularius (assembly GCF_028583425.1). Lineage (NCBI taxonomy): Eukaryota > Metazoa > Chordata > Lepidosauria > Squamata > Eublepharidae > Eublepharis > Eublepharis macularius. The sequence continues at coordinate 142,450,782 of NC_072795.1, forward strand.
ACCCAACACCAGCTATGCAAGAACTCCGTGACTCAGAGGTCTAATATAGTCCCCTGGGAGGTTAGCAGACCTTTCTAGACTCCAAAGCCCCCCTGTTCAGACTCAAAGCTGCTTTTCTGAAATAAAGTAAATGATTTATACTCTACCCTATTTTTAAAAAAATTAAAAAGGCAATCCTCGCTTGTTTCTAGGATCTTCTCTTGTCAAGAGCAGGCTTTCTGAAGTTGCCCAGGAATGGCGTGGGGAGATCCTTTTAATACGTGTCAAATATATTGGGATGTGTTTAAGAGTATGATATAATGAATATACAGTATTCATTATACCATATTGATTAATAGCATCATTTTATTTCTTGCATTAATGCCCAGCCTTTGAGAAAATGAAGGGGCATAGGAAACAGAATGAAGAGGAGGGAGCAGAAACTTGTCCATATTTAAGACTGCACTGATAGTCTATCAATTCAATCCTAAAAAGTTACACCCTTGTAAATCCATTGCAGTTGATGGGCTTAGAAGGGTGGAACTCTGACTACACTGTGTATGTTTTCAACATCACTGCAGAAATTTGCCTTCCGATTTAATGCACCCTAATGCATGGTATGCACCCAGAACTCCATACAAAGTGAGGGGGGTTTATTCTGTTGAATGATCAGGCAGGTCAATCAATCAATCAAGTTTATTACGACACAAGATCAGCTCTGGAAAGTCGGCAGTAATGGAAGGAAGGATAAAAATGAAGTAAAAATAAAGTAATAAATAAATAAAAAATAGGGAGAGCATGCAGTGTGACAAGCTCTGAGCAGTGAATGCTGATTGTCAGGGGAGAGGGAAGGACAGAGAGATAATACCTTCCTTCGACAAAGAAATACAGTTACTGAGGCTCCGTCAGGTGCTTATGTATCCCACACGCCCAAGGGCAAAATTTAGCAACTGTATTGGTTATCTCCTGGGAAGAGTTTGTAAGGAGGAGGGAAGTGTGAAATTTTTCATATCTTCCTAGTAAAGCTGACAAAATTAGAGCTATACAGGGCTTTTTTTTAGCTGGAACGTGGTGGAATGGAGTTCCGGAACCTCTTGAAAATGGTTACATGGCTGGTGGCCCCGCCCCCTGATCTCCCCTCTGTCTGGAGATCAGGGGGCGGGGCCACCAGCCATGTGACTATCTTCTCCGAGGGCAACCCACTGAGTTCCACCACCTCTTTTCCCAGAAAAAAAGCCCTGGAGCTATATATTGAGTTTGGAGGTTGTTATAGAACGAGCAGCGCAGCAGAACATGTTCAATAGACTCTGCTTTCCCTGTATGCCACGGGGAGAGCCATTGAGCGAGTGGAACGTGGTGGCATCTGCCTTATAGGAGGGTGAAGGTAAAATATTGAAGCGTGCAAGCATAACATTCTCCAATATTTAGGAATCTCAAGGGATCTAAAATAATCTGCTGGTTGGAAGAATTTAGCATATTGCAGAATAATTGGATATTTCTGTATATGAGTCCTATTTGATTGTAGGGCAAGATCCCAAAGCTGCTGTTTAATTGTTTCTTTTGTTTCTTGGTACTGAAGATGCAATAAAACTTGGGGGGAAAGGCCATACTCCTGGAGTTTCCCCCCGATTGCTCTTTGCCAGGTTGAACAGTGGCTATCAACAAGAATCAGGGGTACTAAACCCACCAGACTGAAGATGAGTTTTAACCAGTAGGTTGATGCATGTAGTCACGTATGAGTCTCCAAGGGGATCGGCCAAGTCTCTAGTCTAAGAAGGGCATTTGAGATAATAATATCAATAATAACAACATTCAATTTAAATACCGCACTTCAGGACAACTTAATGTCCACGTAGACCGGTTTACAAAGTATGCTATTATTATCCCCACAACAACAATCACCCTGTGAGGTGGGTGGGGCTGAGAGAGCTCCTAGAATTGGTGACTGATCCAAGGTCACCCAGTTGGCTTCAAGCAGAGGAGTGCGGAATCAAACCCAGTTCTCTGGATTAGAGTCCTGCTGCTCTTAACCACTACACTAAACTAGCTCCCACAGAACTCGAAGGATCTTTCACAGGGACTTGGACTGTACTGCTTCCAGTGAGCACCTTTCTTGGAAGATAGAGAGCTGAGAACCATGTAAGAGCTGAGACGCAACCTCTCCTTGGAAGATTTGATTGCTGCAGAGATAAAAGAGGCTCCTTCTGTGAAGCGGAATCTTAAAATGGTGGGGGGGGTGCCCTCTGAGCAGTCTCTGCAGCAATGCCTGGGCTCTCCAATGTCCAGGTGACTGAAAGACCATTTCAAAATATTTAAAAGTTTTCACAGAATATGAAGCATAGGAACTGAAGTCCTGAACAGGTAATCAAGTAAGAGATAAATGAAGGCATTTTCTGTGTTGTGTAGAACTCTGTTGTCCTTTGTGCTTCTTTTGTATTTGAAATGAATACCATGTTGGGTCATTTTATATAAAATGTATGGAGATGTCTTAAAAATATTTTAAAATGTTTTGTTTGTTTGATGTTGTGGCTTTTTAATTTGTCATCTCTGAAGTCGATGGTTTTTTGGGATAGTTTATCGCAAGCTGCTCCTTTTTACAGTATACGGCAAAGGCACCGTATGCTCTCTTGAGGCCCCCTTGAGAATAAGATGACAGTATCATCTGCGTATAGCGAAGCAGGAATTGTTCTGTCAGCAAGCTTTGGCAGATGGGATCTTGGATTTCTTAGGTGTTGCACCCAGGAGTTGATATAGTAGTTAAAAAGTGGAGAGGCCAGAATGCAACCCTGCTTGACTCCTTCGCCAAGTGGGATCTTATTGGAGAGATGGCCTTGAGGACTGCATCTTACTTTGTGGAAGTTTCTTTCATGCAGTGAGCGAATAAGCATATGGAGTCTTTTGTCTATTGAGGGGTTCTCAAGCTTTGCCCAGAGCCTGTTCCTGGAGATGCTGTCAGATGCTGCCAGGCAGATTCTATGTACACAGTGAAAAAGTGAGTGTGGAGACTTCTCTAATGACAAAGAGAATGGAGCCACCTTTTCTCATCTTGCAGGCAGTCTGGAGTCTTGTGATTATTAGGCTTGCCAACTCTAGGTTGGGGAATTCCTAGAGATTTGGTGGGGGGGGGTGGAACCTGGGGAGGGAGATCAGCAGGGTATTATACCATAGAGTACACTATCCTCGGAATCATTTTCTCCAGGGGAATAGATCTTTGTAGTCTAGAGATCAGTTGTAAATCTGGAGGTCTTCAGACGCCATTAGCAGGTTTAACTACAAATTCCCCAGGAACTCAACCTTCTAAAATCAAGAGGAACAAACCAACCGGGAAGCTATGCAATAAAGCCACCCATCAATATAATCAATATAGTAGTGTCAATTAATGTAATCAAAGTGCAAGGTGCTAAAGTGCCTACAATATACAGATCAATAAATACAATAGATGGTATAGAGACCAGTAGCCATAAATATTGGTAAAAATGTAGTATCTGTTTCATAAATAAATTTCAGACCAACTGGCAATTCTATGTACTTTTATCATATCGCAGTCCATCCCATTGGGAGGTTGGCAACCCTACCTGTGATGCTTATAATCCAAGCGTAGTCCTTATTTATGCTTTTCTCTTATAATGCATGTGTTTAAGCTGTTCGTACAACTCACAGCCTACCAAACCACAAGCAATCAACAGAACTAAAAAAATAATATATTTTGTTCTAATTTGTCTTGGATGAATAGGACCTTAAAAATGCTGTAGTTAGGTAGCATGAAAACCCTACTTCAACATGAATATATTGGTCACATTTTGCATTCAGTCCTTCTGACAAGGAGTGAAAGGTGGCTGACAGAGGAGGTCATCCATCCCAGTGTAATCTTATCACAGCCTTGTGAAATTAATTGTGCTAAGAGACCGAGGAACAAGCCAAGATCACCCAGTCAGTTTTATTGCTTAGCAGGATTTATGCCTAATTTCTGCCTACAACATGAAACAATTCATAAAACTATTGTGTTCTTATCCAGTGGGCTGTTATCAGTGTCTTTCAGGTAAGTATGTAGGTATCAATGTCTTTCAGTTATTCCACTACATTCTAGCTGATTAATCATCTGCATTTTAACTAATGAACTGTTTATATTTAAATACATAATAAATATAAAATTACTAATTGTTGAAGGCTTTCACAGCCGGAGAACGATGGTTGTTGTGGGTTTTCCGGGCTGTATTGCCGTGGTCTTGGCATTGTAGTTCCTGACGTTTCGCCAGCAGCTGTGGCTGGCATCTTCAGAGGTGTAGCACCAAAAGACAGAGATCTCTCAGTGTCACCAAAAGTGTCACCAATCTCTCAGTGACACTGAGAGATCTCTGTCTTTTGGTGCTACACCTCTGAAGATGCCAGCCACAGCTGCTGGCGAAACGTCAGGAACTACAGTGCCAAGACCACGGCAATACAGCCCGGAAAACCCACAACAACCATAAAATTACTAAATTACTAACATCTCAACCTAGAGTGTTTTTCTGAGACACTGAAGTGCACTTTGATCAATAACAGCTACAATTCACTGTTGTAAGGAAAGCTTTTGAACCCACCCTGTATTGGCCATTTATTTTAATCTTAAACCTTTGGATTTGGGCCTTAATCCAGCTCTTTATGTTATCTTAAACTTATACCTCAGGAGGGCTCCAGTCATAGCGAATACACTTTTTAATTCCAGTCACACCAAGGTTAGGTTTCTCTACCTTACCCATGCTTATACCCAGGGCTTTTTTTCTGGGAAAAGAGGTGGTGGAACTCAGGACTGCACAATGACATCACTTTGGGTCAGCTGGAACAAGGGGGGAGTTTTTTAAAGTTTAAATGGCCCTTGGCGAAAATGGTCACATGGCCTCCAAACAGAGGGGAGTTTAGATTGTCCTCTGTGCCGAGTTTAGATTGCCCTCCCCTCTGTCTGGAGATCAGGGGGCGGGGCCACCAGCCATGTGACCATTTTCAAGAGGTGCTGGAACTCCGTTCCACCGCGTTCCCGCTGAAAAAAAGCCCTGCTTATACCTCAAGAACACCTTCCCTTTTTCGTTTGTGTGATCCATATATCGCTGCCTGTCCAAAAGGTTTTCACTGCCCCCAAAGGCTTCCACCTTCCATCTGTTTAACTGGTGCTACAGGAAGGCTTTGTTATAGATGGTAGTTTCACAGAACGGTCAACATGTGAAGGTAGTTGTGAGGTAAAAAGGGATCTTTTTTTCCCTTAAACAAAAGTAGAATTTATTTATATATACATAAATATGATGTTTGCAGAGCTTTGATAAATGTATCTGTTTCAGAATAGTTCTTAAGCTTGGTGGTTTCAAAAGTAAATATATCTTCGTAAAGGTATTTTCACAGACTAGTCACACCAAGTAATTTTCCATTCCGTTCTTCACTAATGGCTTTTTCTCATCCACACAGACATAGAGTCACTCAGCTTGCCTGACTTAGATAAGATAATCTCTCTGTGGGCCAAGCTACAAGTGACGAATGACACTTGAACGGCAAGTGGATTGAGTGGAGGGCAAGTGAACAGAGAGAAATACACTTGCCATTCAAGCGTCGTTCGTCACTTGTAGCTTGGACCTCTGAGATATAGACAGACTGCCCCAGGCGCACACACAGGTGGCCTGACTGAGGCAGAATTTCTCAGGCCAGTTCAGGCTCCACACAGGTTGCCTGTTTTGCCCAGGATAAACATTTTCTCTCAGAAACACACAGACATCCTTGGAATGTACACAGCCTGCCTCTTTTGACTAGAATCCTTTCTCTGGGAGACACACAGACTCTCTCAGAGCCAAACTACAAGTGACGCCTGACACTAGCTGCACTACTGACGACTCACTTCTTATCCCCATGCAGTCACACTGCGTGGGGATAAGAAGTGAGTTGTTGGCAATACAGCTTGCCTTCCTGCCATTTCAGCAGCCTCCTTGGGGCCTCTGGAGGCCCAGGAAAGCCCAGCGTGATGGTGGGAAGGACCAGAGAAGTGGTGCAGCCCTCCAGAAGTCCCAAGGAGGCTGCCACGGCAGTGGGAAGGCCCCACGTGGCCCTCCAGAGATCTGGGAAGGCCCAGTGTGGCAGCAGGAAGGCCCAGCACCACACCAAGGCCCTCTGGAGGATCTGAGGAGGCTGCCGCAGCAGGAAAGCCAGCACAGCTCTCTGGAAGCCTGGGAAGGCCTGGTGTGGTGGCGAGGCCCGCCAGAGGCCATTTTCTAGTATGTAACATAATGAAGGTGAAACACTGTACTAATGCAACATCGTGACTAAAAATAAACTCCTTCGAAATTAATCCACTACACATTATAAACAAGAGTTTCAGCACACAAGGCTTAGTTCTGAAGACACGCCCCCCCTCATTTTTTGCTATCACATGATCCTATTGTACTTTCAAGAAAAGGGAAAGGAAAGGAAATTTTACTACTCCCCACACAACCGATGTTCCATATCTAAGTAACATCCCCTGTCTCACAAAGGAAATTCTAAAATTCAGTTTATAATCAGAGTTAACACATCTAAAACTGGACTCATGCTCAAGATGACCATTTAACTTCTGTGCCATGCTGAGCTGTACAGGTGCTGCATAAGCTGACAATTCAGGCATAGTCCTACGCAGACTGGCAGGTACAACAATGATGAATACGAATTTGGTTGTATGTAAAAATTAATCACATGCAATGACCATTGGAAGGAATAGTTGTTATGGCAGTGCTAAATTTGGGGGAAAGTCTAAAATGGGGCAAACAGAGAATCCTTGAGGCCATTTCAGATCAGGAAAATGGTGCAGGGGGAAGGTCCTGATCTGAAGTGGTTTGCATGAAACTCCAAAATGCTGACTAGGACTAATCTCTGAGGGAAATTTATAGTGCAGTCCGAAGCAGAGTCACTCCTGTCTAAGTCCATTGATTTCAATGGACTTAGATTGGAGTAACTCTGTTTAGGATTGTGCTGTTAGTGTAGTGAAGCTTTTTAACATCTGTACCGCTCATCTGGCACAGAAGTTAATATAAACTCACAATTTCCATGTTTTGGAGAACAGGAAATTTTGAGATCTACATGAGTGCAATCCTAAAGGCCCCCTGAATGCACTTAGGACGGCATTGGCCATTAAGCTTTTAGATGATAAATACGGTCAGGGTTTTTTTTTCTGGGAAAAGAAGTCGCGGAACTCTCAAGAGGGAAATGAGGAAGAAACACACGGGATTCTTTGAAAGCATACTGTTTTCAAGCCCTATTGCCGAGTATTTTCAAGAGGTGCCGGAACTCCGTTCCCCTGCGATCCCCCTGAAAAAAAGCCCTGGATACGGTCATGTGGCATCACTGCATGACTAGTGCAGTACAATGCCTGAGATACCCCAGCACCATTCTGCTGATACAGGGACTGGATCCAACAGTACTGGCAACGTGCTAGAGAGAAGTGATACTGAACTGGCATCCCTCTAAGCTCTCTCAGTATAGCATTCCACTCTTAATGCTAGTGTAATGTTGCACCACCGTGTAACTTCATTGCAATGCCAGCACAATGTCATGCCATGAAACCCATGCACAGGTGGAGGAAACAGGGAGCACAGCCGTATTTTTAGATGGACACCAGTCCTTCCACTCCAACCATTTTTGCTGTTGCCCAAAAAATTATGACTCTTTCAAACTGGCAAGATCACACATGGCCCCAAATACCCTACGTTGGATGGGCAAGTATTGGCTATTTCTCCCCAGCAGGTGATTCTTAAAATGTGAATAACACCAGTGATGGGGTTGTGGTACAGGAACCCATGGACATCATCCTCAAGCCTGTGAATTTGCCCCCATGTACAGAGTGCCTGAGCTCATGTACTATCTGCTGTAATTGCTGATCTTATTATTCTTCCTGTTTCCAGACTCTTTCCAGGCAGCCCTTCAACGGGGACCCCATTCACAGTGCAGTGTCAACAATAAGCAAAGTCTACAACAGCTATGATTCGCGTGCAATTAGCCACTTTGCTATCAGGTTGTCAAGTCTCTTGTTCTATCCTGGGTTCTGCTTATCAGGCAGTTGTACCTATTAAGGGCATGCAGCCCCAGGGGCAACTCTGCTGTCTGCCAATACACGTTTCCTCTCGCAAATGAGCTGCAGGTGTGATTTGGTGCCATGCTTGAACTGTCTATGCACCTGGAAAAAGGGCCGATGTTTGCAGATGGAAATTCCAGCCCCACTGGAGATCCCAGGTGCGTGGTAATCACAAGTAGTAAGCATGTGACTGTCCTTTATGCAGTTGTCTTTTCTTACTCAGTTTGTGGTGGGTGGGAGAGGTCCTAGTGGCTTATTAATGTTACTTGAAGGACTGCCTCCTTCCATATTGCCCAGTCCACTAGTTAAGATGAACCTTACAATCCTTGTTCTTCTTGCACCTAGCTTCAGAGGTGAAGCAGTTGTAGAAATACCAGGCCATTGCGTGGCACCATAGGAAGATTTGGGGGCGACAGGTTGGTGCACATCACTTCCAATGAAAAACTGGATATGACATCATGAGGGCAATGGTCTAGGATTCTCCAAAAATCTATGGTTAAACCATATGGTTAAACCAGAGATTTTGGCAAATACTAGACCATTGCCCCCAACAGCATAATGCCACTTTTGTTTTTCACATCACATGACTTCACATCTTGATGCTGCTCTGCCACGCCCACCTTGGGCATTTAATGCTGGATTTTAATTAACATCTTTTAGAGTTTTGTGTTGATGTATTTTATCCAGGTTCCCTAGAGAGGTACCATATTTTTTTTCTAAATAAATAAATAAATAAATTTTAAAACATTCTTGTTTTTAGGTTATTGCTAAATGCAAACCACAAGCAGGCCTCCAAACTATACATACACATTCACAATGCAGCAGCCAATGAGTATTCACAACTCTGATCTACTTGATCAGCCCCCTCAGGTTGGAAATACCTGATCATTCAAGGAGGCGACACTCCTTGTAAATATTGAGAGGGACCAGAGTCATCACATCCCACCAAGACCCCCTCTCGGATGTGGTCCAGATATGTTGCCACAGAAGGCGGTCATGAGGCAGTGGAGGGCAGTTCACTGCAAATGAACCACGTGTCCAGTTCCAGACAAGCACAGCTTCCCATCATGTGGACACGCTTCATGGATGACCAAGTGCCTACAGGATTTGCTCCTGGAAGCAGAAAACTTATAAAGTTCTGGCAGGTACCAATGACATAAAATTAAATAGGTATTTAA